>NC_080609.1:12921691-13537524 GCF_027887145.1 Ammospiza caudacuta
AGATCATCACTGGGCTGTGCAGTTCACATCCAGCTCAGCTGCACTTAAAAGCTTCACTTGGGCAAATCAGGAATTGTTGGGGCAGGAAAAAAAGGTCCTTTTCCCCACACCCCTAAATGCAAAAGGCTGAATTTCACATAGTGAAGGTGGCCACTAACCACCCAGCTCAGCCTGGATACAAAGGTTATCTCCTCCTTCCAAATCTAAAGGTCAAAGACTGAATGTGGATAGCAAGTGTCCATGTGGGAAAGGAAGGAACATCCAAATTCAAGGTGTGACAACAAGACTGGGGGCACTGCCAGAGGTACAGTGTGCTCAGAACACATCATGGACTGAAGGGTCAGCCAAGATAGTTGAGTTGGTCAGCAGGTAAAAGGACCCCAAGACTGAAGGACAGCCTGGGGCTACAGGAACTGAGTTAATAAAATTATAAAGAAAAACAGGTTTCAACATAAATAGTACCAGCAGCTATTACCAGTTCCTAGCCCAGGTTTGACTGAAAAGAAATATTTTTCCAGGGAAATAGTTTTGCCATAGCTTAGAACTGTTCATCTGACAGACATGTGAAAGGAAATACCTCCACATTACTGAAAAAGAAGAAGAAAATCCAAATGGAGTCACATCTGCCTTGTAATGAACTCGCTAAGCAGAGAGGCAGCAGGACAGGATCTCTCCATCCTCCTCTTCCCCCTCCAGTACCCACAGACATTACCCAATGCATTCTCCATAAAGCAAACTGCTTTTGCTTGGAAGATAAATTCCATTCCCCACTTACAGCCAAATCACTTTCTAGAGCACAGAAGAGAACATAATGACAGCATTTAGTGAAGGTATTGGTTTGAGCTTTGCATGTTGTTGCAATTAGATTTGCAATTACAGCATCCTCTCTTCTTCTCTCACTCAGAGCTGCTCTGCTGCCCTAATTTCCTCCTGAGCATCTTTTATCCATGTGATAACTCACCACTGCTATGTTCTTTCTGTTGAGAGTCCCAAAATCCTTGGTGTTTTTTCAAAAGCATGCAGGACCCCTGGCACGTCCCATCACACTTGGTTTACAATTAATTAACTGCTGAATATGAGCTTATTTGAGTCATCTCCATCAAGACCCCAGCACCTCCTGGGCTGCTGAGTACAAGGAGGACAAACTCCAGCTTTCATGTGAGCATGGGAGAACTACATGGGAGCATGACCAACCCCACAGGCTGTCCGCCCCCTAAAATCAACCCCAGTCCTTGCCCTTCAACGCATCTCTCTAAAATAAAGAGTAAACTTGTCAAGAAAAAAAAAAATCACACATGGTAAACACAGCAAAAGCTGTATTGGAAAAAAATTTTCTGAAAAGCTGAACTAAAAGGTGGCACAATTAAACACTTGATCCTGGAGTTTACTTAGCCTCTTTAATTATTTCTAAATATTAATACTGTTAGTGAAATCAATGCTCAGCTTCCAAGTGGTCCCCAGCTCCATTTTTTAAATTTCTCCCCATCAAGAGCACTTACTAAAAGCTTTTCCCTCCCTCCTAAAGATCTTGTTCGTTTGGCAGGAAACAGAAGTTCTTGTTGAGAAGTCCTCTGTCTAAAAAGATTCTCTAAAATGTAATCCTAATTTAGTAATTACTGCAGTATTTCCTCATTCTTCACAACCCATCAAAATCCTCCCCAGGCACTTTCAGATGCCCTTTCTAACCTTATTCTAATACAGCTGCTTGGCTGCTTCCTATCTGGAGAGGATTCATCAGAATTACTAAAAAGCAGTTCCTCTGGGAATTACCAAAATTTCCCCAGCACAGGGGAAATCTCTGCTAACTCACCATGGCCCTACCCTACCATGGCATAATTCCAGGTGATCTTTACCTTGACCAGCTTTAAATCAACACTTGAACAGAAATGCAGCTCATTCCAAACATGCCCTAAATGCAGAATAATAATTTTGATGTTCATTACAAACCTAGGAAATTAATGCCCTACAGCAAACCCTGGTGCTGCAGCTTGCAGCTGTGTTTGAGGAGATGTAAGTTTGAAAAAGAGGAAGGATAGTGATTTTTTCAAAGGTTGAACAGTTTCCCTTCCTTCTGCCAGCACCAGCCCATTCATCAAATAAATATTCCTCCCACTATTGCATAAGTAACTAAGAAGAAAACACATTTTAACCAGAAACTAGAGCTAATCCCTTGAAAATGTGCTATGGGAAAAAACAAGATGACACCTCTAAGATGAAGCTTCTCCCCAGTCCTCCCATCAGCTCCTTCACTCCCTCTGTGTAAAACCAAAATTTGACTTGGCTACAAGCAGCTTGAAGCTCAGAGTAAGTCCCTTTCTGCAGTTTTCACACCCCAGAGAGGTTTAGAAACAGCAGGAATAGAAGTGGGGTCCTCCAGGACTTTTGGGTTAATTTTAGGGAAAGAACTAAGAAGGGTTCACATAAGCACCATCATCATCATCACTGCAACCACAGACACCTGCACACTGAGGAGCATCCGAGCCACTCCTGCCTGGGTGTGGGAAGCAACTGAAGAGTAAAACATAGCCAAAAAAACCACAAAAAGGTGTCTGACCCTATATACATACATATAAGTTCAGGCTCTTCCTCTGCTGCTGCTCTTTAGCCCCTCTTCAAACACACACCCCCCATTCACCACAGACTTTCTAATTACTTGAAGAAAAGAAAAATCAATAAGAAAGAAATTAAAGTTACAAATCTAGCTCAAGTCACTCACACACCCAGGGAAAATGTGTTCCTGGGGTAAAGTTTATCTAGTGTCATAATTTTATTGAAATCCTATATCTTCCTATTGACTTTTATGGTTTCAAGCTGGATGCCAGAGTTATCATTATTAGAGTCTCAGGGTTGCTCGCAGGCCTGAGGTTTGAGGTGGCTTTTTTATTTTTTTCCTTTTATAAACAAGCTGTAATTGTCTGGTTTATTGATCAATAAATCTTTCAACTGCCTCTCTTCACCCCGCTCCTGTTCTGGTGAGTCCCCTGCACCATTCTCTGCAGGAAAATACAGGGTTGTTGTTTTTTAAAGAACAGATTGCTTTGTCATTAGCAATGAGAGAGCAGGAATTGTGCTGGTCAGTTCCAATAATGGCTTTTTAATGACACATTCTAGTCACAGTAAAATCTGCTTTATTTCCACACGAGTGAACCCTGACTATTAATCCACAACCCAATGGCACAGCTCTCTTGCTCTCTCACTTGTGCACAGGTTAGAGCCTGGCAGAGGAGAAAGACTCTACAGTGGAATCAGAATGATATTTTGTAGAATATTTCCCTTCCCACTTGGTGCTTTTTTGATGGTACAGAAATATTCCCAAGTATTACATCAGCTTTTTGTTTAATTAATGATAATTTTTGAGGAATGTTAACAGGCTGCTTCATTATCAGAAATCAGTGGCAAGATTTCTTCCCCCTCCTCTTCATCTTCAGACTCCTAAATCCAAATTAATTGTAATAAGGGAAAATTTCAAGACTGAAGAAATATATGGAGCCTCAACATCAAACAGATGCTATTTGCAATCAGGTATAATTTAGCTAACTATTTCTTGTAAAAACACAAATAAAAGAAAGAGGCAACTGTGGAACAGAGGTCTGGGCTTTCTGGTTTTAAACTAATATATAGAAGAAGGGAGATGGCAAGTGGAGCTTGACCAGATGTTTAACATCAGTAAAATTAGTGAGAGGCACAGGAATATAAACTAAAATATAGTTAGAAATAACTGAAGAATACTTAAATATATTAGAATGTGTCAGGACCTACTGACAAAATATATCCTTAGGTTACTTGATAAAATTAATCACATTAATCTCTGGTCCATGAGCAACCTCCTTTTGTGAGGAACTCACAAATGTTAAGACAGCAACTGGAAACAGGACAGACAGATCCAACTTTTAAGAGAAGGATGGATGAGAGGATACAAATTCTGGCAATTATAAATCACTTCAATATTTCGGTATCTCATAAAATACTTGAAAAAAACATTAACAATCAAATTGCAAACAGCTAGAGAAGAATTAAGGACAAGAAACAATCAACTGAGCCTTAATATGAATAATATGAAAACAGTCTAATTTCCTTCTTTGACAGGTAAATTGTCTACTGAATAAAGGCAAATAATAAATGTGATAAATCTTAACTGCAGTGATGTGTTTATCAAAGAGGAGAATTACAATTCAACAACATCTCTGTAATTCAGAGGAATGAGTTTGTACCAGGGTGATGAAGCTCACGGAAACAAAGCACAGAGCCCTGAGTGCTGGGTGCCAGCAGAGCCACCAGGCTGCACAACAGTGGGAATCTGCCCCTTCCAGGGCTGCCTGTTTGTGCCTTCCTGATGGGAAACATGTGCAGCCCTCTCCAGGTTCACCAGGATACAGTAGATGCTCTACACCCTAAAAAAAGCATCAACCAGGGACTGGGAACAGGGATGCTGACAATTAACAGGTTCTGCCCCAGTCTAGGGCTGTTAAGCCTTACTTTGGAAGTAAAGTAACTAAAGTAAGTTCTTCTATGTTCAAATCCTGTTGTTTTATGGAAAGTGTAGGGGGAAAAGCAACAACCAAGCAACAGCAAGGCCCAGGAAGCACCAGCCCTGCAGGGACAGCTGGGGATAAAGACACATTGGGTCAGACTCTGCTCTTATCCCTCAGCTCCCTCTTGCAGCACTGCTAATTAGCACAGGAGCTAATGGACTCTTCTGGAACAAAAACCCCAAGAGCTCTCAGCCAAACAAAGCCAGCAAAAGTTAAATTACCAGAAACTTCTCAACCCCTCCTTGCCTTCAGCAGCAGCTATGGTGACCAGAAGGCAAATGGCTCCCCTTCCTCTTAGCACTCTTATCTTCTGTACAAATCACCTTTAAACCAAAATTTTCTACTCCCAAGCCTACAAATAGCTTCCTTCTCAGCTGCAGCCATTTCCCAACACTTCTCTCTGTGGCTGACCTATTTTCACATTACTTTGCAAATCAGAACTGACTGCAGACACATATGTATGCACACACCATTGACTTTCTACTCAAGACCTCAATTAAAACACCATTTACAAAAAAAACCCTGTTAACTTCATAAAAATAAAAACATCCAGCAGATTTCACTATCCTTGCCCTGACAAGACCATTAGGAAACATTTTTTTAAAGTATCCTTAATTCTCAGATGTGACTGTCTATATATCAACGCTCTGCTGGTGTTTTTGCCCCTCAAGCCAATATAAAGCTACTGCAGGAATCTAAAGATGGATTTAACCTCTAAAGAAGCCTTGCAGATGTGCTGTGCCCTAAAACTAAGGCTTCTCCAAGAAAAATAAAATATTCCTTCTTTTGAAGTCCAAGTAGCTGCATGCACACCTAAGAGGAGCAGGTGGGGAGAGGTCAGAAAAGCTGGTGCACATAACCACAGGCACACAGCAAACCAGGAATCCCTGTGTGTGCCATCATCTCTCTGCAAGGGATGGCTTTCATCTGTTTTCTAACACTCTTAGAGCCATTTTCTTGCTAGGAGAGTCAGGTTATCATTCAGCCTGAAAAGCAACTTTCCTCTCAAGGCTGGAAGTGCGGAGAAAGCAACAACTCAGGGAAACTGTGGTGGGAAGAGGGCACAATCAGGCAAAGCCTCATTTCAGGTGCCAGAACAAGGCATTCAGAGACTCTCCTAGCTTCTCAACCACCCATTCTTAAATTTTGGAGCAACTCTACAATCCAATTGCTCCTCTGGCCAACGTTCAGATGGCAGCTTTAAAACTCCTACAAATACCTGTGTACATCTCACATGCTCGTGTATTCTGTGGGTTTTCCTCCTGATTTATAGTCCTCCCTTTCTAGCTCCTGTCCCTCTCCTCCAACACTTCTCTGCAGAGAGCTCAGCTTGCCTTATATCCTGGCAATGGACCAGAGCAAATAAATCCACTGTAACTCTTTTAATCCGTCTCTGATAAATCTCCTGCTTTACTATCTTCTGGAAAATTGGGCATGGTCTCTGAAAGCCCCATTTTGCTTATAGCACATCCATATGCCAGCTGACAAGCAATCATACAACTGACACTGCAACAAATTAAATATTATCTGACTAAAATACCCCTGGGGTCCTCTTGCTTCACAGTGAGTTTAACATGTTTAGTTATGTTTCTTAGCCTCCTGCTGCTGTGGAATAATTGTATGGATTTTTTTCTTAGTTTAGCTCCCCTCTACTGGAACACTCACTGCTGCCTGTCTCCAGAGTGAGCCTGCTTTTCTGTCTCAGTGTGTTTGGCATCTCTTCATCCCAAAAAAACCCTCTTTTTCCTATCATTTCTCACAGTCCCACTGCTTTATCAGTGGCAATCTTGTGTGTGAAGCTGCCTTATTCACCTGCCTCAGCACAGGGTCACTCCCCATCTGACACCAGTATCTAACACCATGTGCATGGTTCACATGTGAAAAACAGTAATTTATTTTTAAAAAGCCACCCAAAAACCTGGAACATACCTTCTTCAATCTAGCTACTAGATTGCCATCACTGCCAGAGGGAAAGCATACAGCTGACAAGGGAATGGATTCATCCTCACTGGCAATACAAAACTAATGTTACCTATTAAAAAAAAAAAAAGAAAAAAAAAAAAAAAAACAAAACAAAACAAAAAAAACCCACTAAAAATCAGAAAAAAAGCGATGGTACAAGAGATTTTTATGCTGCTAGGGTATAAAATTTCACCCCTATGTTCATTCCTTACGCTCAAATTTCTTTCTCCTCCTGTCTACTAAGTAACCCAGAAATTGGCCTCTAAAGCTCTTAACAGACAGTTTCCTGCAGTTTTAACCACTCAAATATCATTAACTTGGGAGAAAAGTAAACTGAACTGTGCTCAAAGCCAGTGCAGTTATCTCTGCAAGAACAAAGGGGGAGGAATGGCCCCATCACCTGGGCTCTGCTCCCTGGGCATTCAGGCTAAGACAGAACTGAAGCAGGAGGGCAAAGCTCTCACATCACATTGGAGAGGACAAAAAAATAAAATAAATAAAATAAAATAAAATAAAATAAAATAAAATAAAATAAAATAAAATAAAATAAAATAAAATAAAATAAAATAAAATAAAATAATCAGACATGAGTTCGTCCAATCCAACACAGCACATTCCATTGAACTCTAAAGTAATTCCTTGATCCCTTCATGATGTGTCAACAACTCCAGAAATATGCCAGCTGTGGCGTTTTAAACAAGGCAAAGAAAAAGGGACTTTAGGTGATGCCTCAGAATATACATCACCTGACTGCTTTATTAGAAGATATTAATAATTTCCCATACTTTACTTAATTCATAAAACATTCCCTTTACTGCCTCCAGGGTATAAAAATCAGTGATTCCAATAAGAGTTTCACAAATTTTACATCAAGTTATCTCCCAGGTCAGCCATAGCATATCTGCATTATTATAAAGGATTCTCAGGGCAGAGGGGACTCAGCTCTTGGCCCTTGCAGCCCAGCAGAGAGGACACCAGGGGAAGAAGACTGAACTGAGACTGAAATCTGGCCCAGGGGGCACCTTCCATACTACATAAACCTATAAAACAAAAGAATATCCAAATATATTCTTCTTGAAATAATAAGAACCATAAAGGGTCACTTCACACCAAAACCATGTTCCTAACAATAAGATTGGACCAGATTATTCAATCATACCCAGTGATTCACCCAGAGCAGAGCAATAATAAACCTTCACTCTAAACTAAAATTCTATGCTTTCCCTGCATGAGGTCAAAATACTAATTTTACATCACATGTTTCACATTACCTACGTGATGAAGGTTCCATTTTTTAACTTGTACCCTTTGAAAATATCAGAGATCATTTTAACACCTCTGTCTTATAGAAGATGGAAAACTGCATCACCTCTTTGGCTGTTTCCAGGATCAGTTTATTCTCTCACCCAGAGCACAGCTCAGCCAACACCCACAGAATGTGCCTCATTAGCTTCATCAGGATCACCTTCAGAGTTTGCTCTTGGGCAGCAAGTGAGCACCATGAAGCTGATATTTAACCCTGTGACCTGCACTTCTGAAAGAGTTTTCTGCATTTGAAAAGGACAATGTGCCACCTCAGTGCTCTGAAGAGAGGTTTGCCATGTGCTGGCTCTTGAATCCCATCCAAACCTCAGGGCAGGCTGGCAGAGGAGCCCACAACCCCTCTGTGCCTGGGATCCTGCTCCTCCTGAGACCCTGACATGGCGAAGAACAAAATTAAATGTTTAAGAAACAGCTACAAAGATCACTTCAGGCAGGTACTTCACCAAAATTCCAGTTGCACCTTCACCTTGGGCTTCCCAACTCCAGAAAAATGACATCTAATAACAACACCTGAAAAACAACCTCTCATTGACAACTCCTCTGGATGCTTTCATTGATCATATAAATAGCCAGTCTTTCTGAACATTGAGAAGCTCCTGACTTTACTAGTTTTCTGGTGGAAATTAATCCCGTTATTTTTTTTCACTGCTTGAAAATGCATTTTCTTTTATCGGCCTTTAATTTGCCACCTTTCAGCTCCATTGAACATCTTTGTTGCTGCCTTGCACAGACAGGGAAAACAACTCCCAAACACCTCTAAAACCATTCATTCATTAGATTCTGTTCTTCCAAATTGTCACCTCTTCTTCAGCTGCTTTTTAAGGTCAACAAGTCCAATCATCATTTTTCCAGCATAGCAGCTTTGCCAGTCTTTCACACTCCCATCACCCATGTCTGACTGCTGCTCTCATTCTGCAGCAGCTCTGCCTGAGCTGGGTTGGTGAGGAATAAGTGAAGACACAAAGTTCTGGGTCCCCTGCCCTTCTCTCTGTGAGTAACAGGTGCCTCCTCATCCCTCTTGCCACGCTCACAGCAACAGGACAAGATGTTCCCCCAAAAGCTGCAGAGCATGGGGATGACAAAAAAAAACAGCAAATAATCTCCCCCCTCAACCACAGCAGCAGACAACACCAAAAAATAGAATTTATCTCTACACCTGAATCTCCAGTTCTTGTGCTAACAGCACACATGTACAAATTTTCTCAAATTTCAACATTTAAGGACTGAAATTTTTACTTTAAAATAGTCTACTAGTTAGTAAAGCTAATTTTAACTATCTGCCACTCTAAGTGAACACCTTCCCTTTAGTATCATTAGACATTGCAAAATTAATTCACAGACAAAGTGACATTGCTTTCTTTTCTCTCCCTCCACTGTCTCTGCAATATTAAGTCAACAGAATCTTTCCTCAAAACTGCACTGATATCAAGAATGTTATGCTCACACCATTAGACAAAATGTGAAGCACTGAAGTCGTGCTTCATTTAAAATAAGTGGAAAAATCAGTTTACCAGAAGAAAAACATTGTTTAGGAAAGATATTCATTATACACATCTGAAAAACAATTATGATTAAATGTACGAGACAGAAACATTCATCATCCATTTAATATTTGACCACAATGTTTGCATTTTCAACAAAACTAGATTTCAGTCAAGAACAGAAACATTATCAAAAAAAACTCCTTTGTTGCAAACTAAACCCTTTGGTTTGTTTTCATTGTAACAAACTGCCACATTTTGGAGAATGAAACAGACCATCAGCTTTTCTACTTCTGAGAACAACTTCCAAGTGTACAGACTATGGTAAAACCACAGAAACACCTGGCAAACAAAAGATAGAAAGGGAAAAGTCCCTCCCTGCCACCTAACACCACAGAAAAACCTGGTCATTATGATGATTATCCTACCTCCATACTGCAACACTTCCACACAGAACTTTCTGAACAATTTTAAGGGACTTTACTTGAATTTTCACCTTTACTGCATTCCACCTACCAGAAAGGCAATCCAAAGGATGCCCAACCCACCACAGGCAGAATTACAGAATTGTGAGTTTGTAATCAAGTCTTCAAGAAAATAAAAAGGTGGGAACAGACCCTTTTGCACTGCAGTATTTAAACCCACAACACTCACTCCTAAATTTGTCCCATCTCTGGAAAAAAGTCCATTGTGACATGCTAGGAAATACTATCAGAACAATTTTTCTTATTCTAAAGTAAGTTAAAACTTTTAAGTAAAGTCACATATCTGTTGCTATATTTGGTTCTTCTGCTTCCATTTGGAAAATACCATTATATTATTTAATAAAGTGCCTTTCAATAAACCTGGCACACTCCTGACTTAGTACAATCGTTCTCAAATACACCTTTATCTTACCAGCCAGTGCTGTAGGAGATGATGCCACTTTCAATGGAGTCTATTATCAGCACTGGGCAGACTCAAACTTGCACAACAGTTGAGGCTTGAAAGCTGCTGAGGATATTGTCCTCCCCAGCTCTCCTGGTTTCCCTTTCTCTCCAGGAGCACATTCCATGGAATTCTTCCAGGCAGGTTCATGAACAGCTCAGATTCCCCTCTCCAGAAGACCAGGGCTGTGGTCCTGCCATTGGCTTTGCTTCCCTCTCTCAGGAGTCGTTTTCAATTATTTAAAATATTCAATTATTAGTGTCCTTAACATCCACCTTAGGCTGTTTAAAAAACCCTCCACAATCACCATAAAATCACTTGAATCCACAAAAAAGGGTTGGTTTGGTGATGAAGGGAAGGCAAAAGATAACAGGAATAAATCAGACAGCTGGAATTTCTGACCACCTGACAATCACTCTCACTCAACTTATTCCAAAAATATTGCTCATATTTCACTTGCAACTATTACTTTTTACACTTGTCCTTATTATTTCACCTCCAAGAACAACATTTGTGAGCTTTAGCATGTTCAAAGACAGCAGGACAAATGCATTGTTTTTGTCAGTGCAGTCCCAGAGATGCTGCCCATGGTTATTAATTCTCTTCAGCTTCTTGAGGGTAAAGAAGCACCCAAAAAGCAGCAAGTTCCTGCCTGTCCCCCTGTGCACATCAAGGATTCTAAATGCACACACAAACAAAATCAACAAGCAAGGTTATGCAGAAGAATCTCTGTGCCAAATACCTGCCTCAAGTCCATGGGAGATGCAAGACAAATTTCACAGCAGATGTCAAATCTTTTCAACTTTTTCTCTCAATCAAATTAGCTACTAATGAAACAGATTATGATTAATACTCACTTAAGTCAAGAAGAAAATTAGGGGGAAAGCTATCAGTTCAGAACACAAGCAAATCACATCAGTTCCAGGTACACATAACGAAAGGAGAACACGCACAGATAATGCCATTGCTGTATCTTCAGAAGTCTCCAATTTCTGAACAAGCTCTTAAAACAGTGTGATCACCACGTAAGACGATCCTCTAGTGGCATTTCTGTGACACGAGGAACAAGGTACAAGCAGCTGACGTACCTGTGAAGCACAGATGTACCTTCTGGAGATGGAGCTTGTGATGGTCTCAGCACATGAAGCCTCCCAGAGGTTTGTATCTCACTGTCACCTCCACAGAGCTCCACTCATGGAAACATTGATCCCGTCCACCTCAGGCTGCTTGACAAGACCAGGCTGGCTCTCACTTGGATTCCCCCTCAGCCCAGGGAGAGGACACCAAGGTCAGGGAGGGAGGAGAGGCCAAAGCAGAGTCCATCCACCCTGTCTGAGCTCAGAGCTGCTGGGGCAGTGCCTTGGCAGCATGAGCAGAACACAAAATACCTGCTAGAAATGATCTCCACGCCTGTGAGCACAACTCCTGGCAAAAATTTATCACCTCTTCCTCCAGAGCAGTCTTGTACATATTCGAAGATATGCTTCTCTGCAGTATTCACCAGTGTAATTCTTCACTTTTTCCTCTTGCTTTTTTGCCATTTCAGTAGATGGTTAATAAATATCAATTTCTCTCCAACAACTGAGAAGAACCATTCTAGCATATCTCTCAGTTATCCAGAGCTGACTGGAAGGAGAGCCAGGAATAAATGAGATGGGGAATAAGGACAAGAAATCACTTTGTAATTGAAAACTCAGGGCCAAGCAAAATGTAAAATACTCACAGAGCCATGCTAAAAATCAAAGCAAAGAAGAAATGTCTGTGGTCTTTGATAAATAGTCTGTATTTGCACATCCAACAGGTTACCCAATACACCTAATTTTAACACAAATCTCTAAAAGCTTTAAAAACAAATGTAGTACTAATCAAAAACCCTTCCTCACCAAGCCTGTGGCAAAGTTTGTACAAAGACCTGTTCCTCCAGAGGCCACAGAATGGAAACTGTAATTGTATTTAGGTTTTGGATGCGTGAGAAAGGAAGGAAAAAATATTGTCAGTTCAATGTGTATGAAGGAAGATGACATGAAAAGAATAAACAGGTTGAAAACTTGAGAGCTCTGAAGTTTTCATCTCAAAAAAAAACTTTATGCAAAATTTTAAAAACTTCTGAAGAGCACAAGCAAATGAAGGAATTAATCTCCAGCTGAAGTCTGCATGCTTCTAAAAGAAGGTACCTATTCAATCATCTTTTTCTTAATCAACAGTTTAATACTGTAAACAGCAAACCAGCAGCATGACAAATGAAGGTTTTAGAGAGAGCTTCTCCCTGCCTCCTCCTGTGGCACCAAAAGGCAAGCAGCTGCTCGCTCTGCCTGGCACTCCCTGTCCTCACACTGGCACACTAATGGCTTTTCTGACAAGGCAAACTCTAATATTAGACACTGCTCTTATTAGCTCAGATCAGAGGGTGCTGTTAAACCCTGCAGGTACCACACTCTGCCGAGGTTGCTCTTTATTTCACAAATCATGTGTAATTGCCTCTTTAATATCACCCACTGAACTGACTTGAACACAATCATTCCTCTTTAAATTCAACATTCGTGCTCTTCAAACATATTTCATTCTTAAAGAAGACTTTTTACAATAAAAATACTTCAAAAGCTTAGAATTGAAGTTATCAGACAATTTGCCCCACTGATACCAACAGGAAAGAGACACACAAAGGCAACTCCTCCCATGCTCCAAACAGCAATTGCTTTTTCCCTCGCCGCATGAAGAAACAGGGGTTCTCTGAAGTGGTTTTAAACCCTTCTATTTCAATGAACGCCGTGTGATGGATATGGCTGTTATTTGCAACGCCATAGGAGTGTGTTATAAATAAGCCAGTGTTATTTATAAGCAGTGTGCTGTTGTGCACACCAGAGCAGCCCCGGAGGCACAGCATCCCGCGGCAGGCTGGCTGGGGAGGAAGGGTTTGATGGAATGTTGGCACAGGCTCAGGCACGCGGGTGATCCCTGGCAGGAATCAGTGGGGGCATCGTGAGACCCTCACAGGGGCAGAACAAGAGATGGGAAACAAGCAGGAGCTGGGCTGAATTCTGCATTCAACACTAAGGAAATTTCTGTGTTTGACAGCAGAGGCGGGAATGACAGCCTGTCTGTGCTGGGGGTGGTTAATGCCAGCGTGAAGCGCTTGCTCAGTGTGGACTGAGAGGGGAGGGCAGTTACTCATCACTAATGCTTACTTACACACCACTCTCCCACCAAGCTTGCTAACAGTCTGGCATGTTAATGGATAGTAAGGAAATTTTTTTTCTCCCTCTTCTCATCTTTGGTCTTACCCGCTATGTTGGAACCAATTTAATTACTGCTAAATCATCTCCAACAAAGCACGCCAAGCCTGGCCCTGCATTTATTCAAGAGGTGTGATTTTATCCCTCAGTTTCTCCTGCTTTTTCACTTATTTGCTTTTTAAACAGAAGAGAGGACTGTCAGGATGTGTGAGTTTTGTATTTCCCTGCCTTTTACAGATGACATTAGCCTCTTCCTTGCTCATCCCTACTGAAACAATGCTGTCTCCTGGCACGTCAACTTTAAAAAGCAAATGCAATTGAAGTTATCACCACGCAGCTCACAAAGAGAGATACCTGCATGATATAATTGATTCCTCTTCTGATCTCACTGGTTAACAAAAATAATTGAATTTGGTACTCTTTTTAACACACTCACATATTCTTTTACAGTTCTGAGTTGAACATCCTCGCTGCTTTTGTCCTTGGTCTCATTTTCGAAAACTTTTATCTTTAGTTCACCAATCTAGCACAAGCAAGAGACTCTCCAGTCTGGGGAAAACTGGAGCACAGACAATTAAGGCAAGAGAAGCAGGAGGAAAAATGCAGTATAATATATGCAAATGCAGATGCCTTATGAGGACACTGTTATAAGTAACTTGTTCATGACTCTTCCACTTAGCAGTGCACAAGTGCAGGGCTACCTTTAGGTTTTTATGCTACACTTTTTAGCAATTAATCCTAAATCAGCCTCTTAGGATTAAGAGGCTCAGCATCACCATCTCCATGTCTCAGGAGGAGAAAGTGGTGCCCCCAAGATGAAGTGGTTGTGGTCACTCACCAGGTTAGACCTGGGCTAAAACACAGACCTCTGAAGGCTCTCTGGGGATCTTCTCAGTGATTAGGTCATTCTTGTCAAAACAAAACACCAAAATGTGCACCAGCTCTGGCTAGGAAAGGATCACTGGAAGGTGCAGCCACTTCTGAGGTGCTGCCTCTCCTGAAGACAGAGAAGGGCAAAACCAGAAGGAAGCAGCAAAAGGAAGCAGAAATAGTGACAAGTATGAGCATTCCCAAAGCATTCCTGTTGCACGTGCTCCAAATTCTTGACATTCAAAAGTCATGAAAGACATCAGGAGATCTAATTCCTTTCTGGTTTTGCAGAAGACATGATCAGTCCCTACCAGAATCAACCAAAATGTGGCTTTAATTCTAGGAGTAAAAGGGGAAATCCAAAAGTGCTGCTTTGTCCCACTATGAGGAGATCATGCCATCATCTCCATCCCTCTGGAGATGAAGATTACCAGCTCTACCTGTAACCACTGATGCTCCATTCTATCCCTCACGTCAGCAAATGAACTCAGAAGAAAAGCCTCTCATTTTCTCCTCAAGTCAGCTTTCTGCTGATGGAACTTCAGAAATATTTTCAAACAAGTTCTGAGCAAGGGACCAGAGTATTTAGATTGGGAAGGGGAAAGTCTCAAGTTTTAGGTCACAAACCCCACAGTGAGTTCCAGCAGCACAAAGCCAAAAACCTCCCTGTATCTCCATTTCACACACAGGTGAGGAGAGAAGCCAGCCCTGATGTCAGAGCCACAAAAAGCCCCATCCTTCAGCAAAACCAGCGCTGCATTCACAGGATAACTCACTGAGCTGCTGAATTTCTATGCAGCAACAGAACCATGTAAGGATCAAATAAAATTAATTCTGTCTAATAACAAATTAATTGTCCATGCCAACCTCTAATGTCTCCATCATCAAATGAATTTCCATGTTATTTACCCACCACAACTTCCCATGGGGAAGGAGAAAGACAGCTGCTTAGATTAAAGAGTGAAACAGAGGAGCCTCCCAGACAAAGATTCTTTTCATTTTCTAAATGATTGCTCTACTCCACAACGTCTTCGGAGAAATAATGTTATTTTCTTTATTCTTTTCACAAAACCAAGATGCAAACTGCCTGATTTGATGCTGCTATTTCCTTGTCTCAGAACTGCATGCACCAGCTTCTGGTGGCAAGGAGAGAGAGGCTCATGCAGAAATAATGTTCCCATTACAGGAAAAATAAATTGTCGATAGACCTAAGGAAGTTATTTTGCTCATTTTATATTTTTTGAGGAATGGATCACTGTAGTCCTCACTTTATTTATCGACAACAGGGACATCTTTAAAAGGCAACAAACAAAACCCACTTTATGGGTAAAACTAGGCTATAAATTCCTCCAAAAGACAGGAAAAGTGACATATGCTGTTAGATCCCCACTGCTCTTATTTTACAATCTTAATGCCTCTAAAACATCAAAAATGGTCCAGTTTGACCACACCACAGAGTACCCCTCAAAATCATCTAATGAGCAGGTTTTTCTTGGAAATAAAAGCAAGCTTTTCCTAACAGCAATATCAATGTTCTATCCATGTAAGCAATCTACTGTGATGCCTGAGGACTGCCCAAGCTTAGGAAACCAGCTCTTAACAAAAAGCTGATCCATTTAATCCTGGAGAAGTCCTGGGAAGAGAAAGGCAAAAGAAGAGAAAACAGATTTGGAGTAACTTGGGTCTTTGACCTGATCAGTCCAACAATTCACTATTTTTGATCAGATAAGCAATGGCAAAAGACACAACAGACCTTTTAGACAGGAGCCAGAGTGCTTTGTCACCCAACACACAATTCTTATCTGGACCAGGGTTTAAAAGGTTATTACTCACAGGGCTGGCATGGGATAACCACCCAGTAGCATTTTTGTTATTGTATATTTATATTTGTATTGGGAAATCTTTGCTAGAAGCCAACAGCAGGACTGTGGTCAAACTTACAAGAGTTCTCAATATCACAGAGTGGTCCTACCAAAATTCTGCCCTGACTGTCCCTGCAGCCACAGAGGAAAGCAAAAATCCATGCACAGCAAAACTACAGGCCACAACCTGCAACAAATCTTTCAAAAGTGAACACGATCTATCAAACTGACGTAATTTATCCTGGCTGCAATGGCTTTTCTACACAGAGAAGACTAGGAGCAACAGAGTCACTCTTCCAAATCAGAAACAAAACAACTTTTAGTTAAGAAATGAAGCAGATGGCCTGTGCAGATTAAAGAGAAGGTACGGAGCAATGCACGAGCAAACCGCTGTGCCCAAATCCCACAGTAATTACCGTGGTGGCGGCGGCTCACTAATGATGCTGTGCCTCTGAGCTGGGACAAATTAGCACAAAGACACACATGCTGGTGACTTGCAGCCCAGGGGAAGGTGAATATTGTGGAGACTCAGGCATTTAAGGCAATCACGACAGATGAAACGCTGCGAGGTAGAGGCAGGCGACATGCGGTCCCAGGAGGAAAGGGAAATGGGAATGAATGTGTTCCTCATCTGTCCTAGAAAACAAAATGAAAATGAAAACTCATGTTCTACACACATCCATTGTACAGACTCTCTCTTATCCCTCTGTTTCTCAGTGTCTTTACTGGTATTCCATGTCCCTCAAACTCCTGTAGAGGCTGGAGAGCAGAAGCGCTGTCAATGGCATCAATCTCAGCCAGGATAAACCAGCACCACCCGGCCCAGGGGTTGTGCTGGTTCAAATGTGAACCTCCACAAAGCAAAACTGTTTGAAACCACATCCCCTGCATTGACTTTTCACTCCCAAACACGGTGAGCTGCCAGAGCAGTACATCTGGCATGGATGCCTAATGAACACTGCAGTTTTCCCCACTGAGAGGAATGGCAGCTAACATCCCATCCCAATAAGTTCAGGTTGTTTAGCCTGTGGTAGCAGCTCATTTTCTTGGACCTCTGGGAATAGAGGTGCAGTTTCCAGTGTGGCTTTTTGGATATTATTGATGCTGACTTTTCTGGGCTTCAAGATCTGTCAGGCAGTAAGAGTCTGCCTGGTCTGGGCCAGTGGAGAGCAATTCAATATTATTTTGTACTTCAGATGATGTTAAGCTAATGAAGGTCCTATTCTTTTTTATAACTCCCCATGCAAATGTTAATTTTTAATAAACTTTGCCCAAGTAGGATTTAAAGCTTATCTCACAAGACATATTTAGAGCAGTGCCATGGTGAAGTAATTCTGGGAAAAAAATATGTACAGCTGAAAATAGGATATTTCTGCATGCTTGCTTCAAAGGCTACCAAGAGGTTTTTTGCAGAGACTTGTCATCAGACTAGTCATTGTGCAGGACTGGAATTATTAATTAACAGCCCAAACCTGTGCCTCTCACGTGCTGCAGAGAAACATCATCATCATCATCACCATGAGCTCTGTGCTGCACATCAGGGACAAAGATACCCCCAGGACATCCCAATGGAATCCCACTGGAGATGGCTTTTAAAATGTACTGCTGCTGAGGGACAACAAACAGCTCGTTACATATCCCTGCTCAAGACCCTACAATCAATTCAAAATAATTAAACCTAATGATGTGAATGGCAGAAGGACTTGTACACACCCTTTTCAAAACCTGTTGAGCATTCTCTCTTCAAATCTGTAACCCCCACAGCCTTGTTTCTGTCTATGACAAGTTAATTATGGGAGAGAGTTTCAAAACATGTTAAGAGCTATCACATATCTGGGGGTCATTTGCACTGAAGACAGGAAAATGCATTAATGGAAATGGTGCTGTGAGCATCTGAGCTTTCCCTGCAGCTCACAGATTCAAGGACACAACTTATGGCCTCTCTTTTCCATCATCAGAGACATTCAAAAAGCTAAAGTTCAAAAAACACAGTGTTAACAAACCAGACCTCTTTAGTTCTTTCATTTGCTAATTTTTGTTTATATGTATATAAGACAGTAAGCATTGTGCATCACTTCTTCCCCCACAATACCACTTTTGTCAGCACCTGCATTCAACCAGTCCATCCAAGAGGAAAGGAAAATAATGCTGGAGAGCTCTCTCAACCATCAGAATTTACCTTGTATTTCACAGCTTTCTTCATTGAGAAATGAAACCTTTGACTTTGGGAAATGAATCCTTTCCTATGCATAGGTCATCAACAGATGGCAGCAGAAAGAAAAGATGCTGCTTCTGAAATATTCATGTTGTTTGCTGCTCTAAGTTGCTATTTTATTTTGTATCTTGAGGGATGACACCCGAAAATTAAAGCCAAAATGTAATTTTGGTTTTAGGATCCTTGCCGTGCTCTATTTAAGCTCCAGAAATCAAAATAACATAAAATTTTGATTAAACAAAAAAGCCATTGCACTGACATCAAATTCTTACCTCATTATTTGAAACTCTTTTCATCTATATCTTTAAAATTACCTTCTGCTCCCAATACCCACATCCATCACCAGGAATCACAAAGTCTGAAGGTGAGGATGCAGAATGAAGGGCTGTGACCCACAAATCAGACACACACAGGGGCACTGGAACTTCAGCTCCCAAAAAAGATTCATGTTCTCTTCCCAGCAGCAAGGAATGGTTGCACTGAGCTAAATATCTTAGAAATCCATATATTTACAGGTCCTAGAAAAGGGATGTGGCATAAAGTAGCAAAATCCACAAGTAATGCCTGAAAAATACTTTTTTTTCCCCCTCAATTCTTTTCTAGTAAAATGCAAAAATGTGGATAAAAATGTTCAGCCTTAACTGTCACCACTAAAAATATTCATATTCTCAGCACATGGAACTTATTAAACAAATGCCCTTTATGGCTGAAGTGCTCCTGCATGATGTGGCTCCACCATAGTCTCAAAGCAGGCCAATTTCTGATTTCTGATTGAATAATGACCATTTCTTAGATAGCAAAAGAAGCGTGGATCTCTTTCTAAAACAATGTCACAGAAATAAAAATTTCCTTTGAGCATGTGGCAAGATAAAATTGAAGATTCCACTTGATATACAAAATAGAAACCTCCCTCACACAAAGTACAACATAAATGAATGGCAAAAAAAGTGCACACACATATCACTGATAGGAAAAGCTTAAGAGCATCTCTGTCTTTTTCTTAAATATTTTCATATTTGCCAAAACCAATATTGAACATCTAAAAATCAGGAGGCTTACTATTTGTGTAACAGAGATGAGCATCACAAATTAAAATAATTTGTGTTTTAAGCATTTCCATTTGTCAGAGCTCCTGCAGACAATGCTGTGTTGGCCCAGCCCAGTAAGGGACAATGCGTGCCCCAACTTCAGTAAATTCTGGGTGCTCACTGTCTTTCCTGAGCACCCATCCCAAATTCTCCCAAGCACACAGCAACAGGATTCAGCCAGCACTGGTTTCCTCTGGTACGGGGAGTAAAGATTATTCTCTTGAAATAATAATATTTTATAATAATAATAAGACCTGCACAGGCCAAGGGTAACAAGGCTTGGCAGCATCTCCCCAGACACAGCTTTTCCCTGGTGTAGCTCAGCTGGCATTCACAGAACCACAACAGGGAGAAATCCAGCCTGAGGTTATTGCACAGCAGCATTTCATCCTGGTCAGCCCACCAGCCAGGCTGAAGAGAGGATTTGGGATATCAAATACAAGAGGAAACCTCAAACACCCAAATCCCAGAGCATCTCTGGCCTGACACCCTTTTCAGAGCATCTTTTAAGGGAGCTGTGCTACCAAGGCAGGAACAAGCAGTCATGGCTTTTCAGTGTGGGTGACCTTCTCCCCTCACCTGCCCCCAAATGAGTCTCCAAAAAAGGTTTTGTTTTTTTTTTCCCTTTCCCTCCTCTTTTAACTCTTTCACAAAATGTCACATTGATTTTTCAAGGCCAGAGAACAGCCACCTGACATCTGAGAGTAAGACCATCGTGTTTTCCTCTAGGAAAACCACAAAAGGATAAAATGAAGAGAGAAAGGCTGAGAGCTGTTTCACAAAGGTCACACAGAACACAGGGGCTGCAGCCCATGGTAAGGGCACTTTGGGTTTACTAAGCCACTCACTTTGCATGTCACCTGCACACTGGGGAACAAAAAACTACAGAAAACAAATCTGTCTTTAACTGCCCTTGGTCCTTAAAAGCTTAATTACCTCCAGAATGGTCAAACTATCTGCACTACCCTCAGCAGCAGACAAAACTCTTTACTTGTGCTCAACAATACAGATGGTTTTGATAATTTTATTTAAAAATGCAGAAAATGAGGTTTCTCATTTTCCTAAAGCATTAAACTCCCTCTTGAAGTGTAACCAGAGATCAATTTTATTTCATCTGTTATGTAGCAGTTTTAATAAAGTGTAAAAATCAAAGATATTGAAAAATTACAGGAGAAAATAATCCTCTGAAATAATGTGAAAATAGAACGGGCAAATAATAATGCAACTGGAGCAGAAAACTATTACATCCACTCTCAGTTTGCTTCCATGCTGAGCATCTCCTTTGCTTAATCTTTCTAAAAGGAGACAGCAGCAAATGCCAGTCCCCACCAAAGCTCCCAGGTTTGTACTCCTGGTAAAACTACTCACTACTTCTGCAGGAAAGAACTTTCCTCTTTAGAACAAGATAGGGAAAAAAGAAAAAGTTAAATCTGCCTGTTTATAAAACTCCTTATGGAAAGATACTATAGTGAATGAAGTATTAAATTATGCAGTGTGAGATGTAATGGAGTGAATTATATTCAGCAAGATCACACATTACTGAAAATATGCAAAAAGCTCTGCTGCTGGCTTTCAGTTGTCAAGCTACACACATGTACATACATATTATATATATATTTTGCTCATCTCATTATTTTCTACTGTCTCCATGTGTGATAACATGCCCAGTGCTGACACTTGTCCTGTTCTCCCTGGAAGACCCTACATTAGCATGTAAATAGCTGGCAGACACGAGGAAATGAGAGCAAGGAATAGCTCTTTAATTAACTTTAATCCTCCGAAAATCCATACAGCAATCTGTTCTGACAGTTTCCTACACAAGATCTTCTTAGGAGGTCCCTAAGTGCTGCCTGAGGATCACTGCCAGCCTGGAACGAGGAGGAAGAACGAGCAGACCAGCTTTGGAGTCAATATTTAGGCATTTTTCCGCTGTTAAAGGATGACTGGTGACTGCCATCTGGCATTATCAGAGCTGTCATTAGCCTGGCTCTGGATGGGATGCAGGGATGCCACGAGCAAGGCTCAGCACAGATCCAGGAGCACACACACGGAGCAGCCTCCTGCAGCTCCCCAGCCCTGCCCTCTGGAACACCTTTCTCAGCCCACAGCTCACACAAAATCCTCAAGGTTGAAGGGCAAAGAGGTTTCCTTGTTAGAAAACTTGATGATCAGCTCCATAGCAGCACCCAGATCTTCAATCTTGAGTGGCAAAAAAGGCTGGCAGACTGTAAAGGAGTGAGCTGAAATTGCTCCTCAATGGCTTACAGCTTCCAAATGTGACAAGGGTTATTCATAATCCTCTATTTACAAGGAAATTTCAAACAAATTTTGGTGTGTGGAGGGAAAAAGAAAAATCTAAGGATAAATGGGAGGAGATGCAGTGGCACAGCTTTTGGCAGCACAAGATTGTCAAAGCACTCCTAGCTGCAGGTTAGATTCAATTCTGGAAGTGGTCTAATGGTCCCATTCCTATAAATTCATATTCTCCTGCCAGTAGAACCATGCTAAGTATAAAGACTGCATGCCATCACAATTCCCCTCTCAGTATTATTAATGCTGGAATATCATCAGCAGACATCTCACTTAATTCCTCACATCAGATTCCAGGGCTAAAACATACAGAAAAGATCCAGCATGGCAACTTCAAAAACTTTGACTGCTAATGCTCAGAAGAATGCGTCCTTTTATGAATATGTGAGCATGATTTTCAATAAAATGACCTTTAACATGACAGATTTCAGCTGAAGAAAGAAGGAAATCTCTACTGACACATAAATTACTTAAGATGAAGGTGCTCCTTCTAAGATTTACCTTCCACAGACTAGTCCTTATACACACTGATCACTAATCCTCTTTAAACTATGCCCTACTTCCTGCAGCTCTGAAAAGTTATGTTCTAATCTGATCTAAATTTTCCAGACTAGAGAAACACCATAAAAAGTGCCCTTAACAGCTCTGAAGACCAAATAAAAGGTGAAATTGGAATAAGTTCATAAAAACATCATAATCACACCCAGGACTAGTTAGAAGATTGCTCTTTGGCCTTCTGGCAAGAGTACCTGGCACAGACAATGCCTGAACTGTGGCTTCTCACCTGATCTGGCAGCCAATTCCTCCCTGTAAATAAATACGCAACCACCAACCAGGTTGTTTCATAAAATGAAATGATAAAATTAAATAACTCAAATAAAATGTAATTATAAATTTTAAAGGGACAAGAAAAGTGGGAAAAATTCACAAAGTAATACCCTAAATGAAACACAACAGGTCTGAAATCTCCATCTGATCCTAGAGAACAGGACCACCCAGCTCCATACACTGCCCACAGCTGCAAATTTCTGATTCATCTTGCAGACAGGCAGGAGTGACAGCAGCTGTGATCCACTCACACTTTGCTGGGAATACAGAAAGTGATTTGTTTACTCACAGCAGCACTGTTAAGTCCCATGGGATATTCAGACACTTGTATAGGGAGAAGAGAATGAGCAGCTCAGAAATTGCTTCTTGCAATACGTGAACTTGCAAGAGTAGCTCATATCTTTAACAAAATTTGAAATAAAATTGATTTTTTTAACATTACCAGTTTCATCAAGATGCAAGCAAATACAAATATCAAAACACTGAAAGTCACAATGTTTGCATGAAGCAAGAAAAGGTCATGCAAATGTAAAATATAATGGAGAATATCAAGTAAATAAAAGCAACAGCAATAATATTAATTTGTATTTTAAAGGCAGACAAATTCCAACACCATGAAAACATAAAGCCCCAAACAAAGCTGAAATGGACAGCTCCATGTAGAGGACGATCCTTTGAGTCTATCAGAGGCACAAGTGGCTGTAGCTGCACATTGACCCAACAAAGATCCAGGCTCCAAAAAGAATCATCACAGCTCCTCTGCTCTATTTTATCCAGAGAACTGTGATAAAGGCAGCTAAATGCTTCAAGAAATTAAACTGCACTAAGAAGATATAATAATAATAATCTCAAAGCTGGATATTCACCCAGGACCAAAAAATAACAAAGGTGTTAACAGACAAAAGGAATAAAATGATTTATCATTAAAAACGGCTATCCTATTGGAGATATCAGACTGCAGACATCCTCCTCTGTTTTGAAAGCAGAGATAAGGTTGTTCTGGGAAATTAGAGTCATTGGCAAGGAAGTTTCACCTGAACATTAGGAAAATTAGTTAAGAAGATTCAGAATTCAAAGCATCTCTTTGAGTTGAGTGTAACAAGATAAAATAGAGATAGATAAGCAGGAGCTTTTGTGAAAGTAATTTAAACTGAACCAGTTAAGAATTCTTTGAGAGAACTCACAGGAGAGCCAACCAGGGCTTGAAAGTCTGTTTAAATAACCAAGCATCCCTGGGTTTAAATCATGATGTGAGAGGCAAATAGCAGCTGGTGATGGAGGAGCACACCAGCCCTCCCTGCCATGGAAAGCAATTAGCAGGAGGCTGCACTCAGGATTGGAGCCAGAAGTTTCCTTCAGGATCATTATTAGCATAGTGGAACAAGGGCAAGCAGCAAGATGTGAGCTGACAACAATGAAATATTAATGTCAGCAGAGTCTAGAGACAAGGGTGAGGCATTCCAGAGCACCTAAAAATATCAATAATGACAGATGAGCAAGGGCTGATAAACAGACTGAGCAAAGCCACACACGAATGTAAGTGTGTGAAGAGGGGAGGGAAAAACTTCAGATTTCACACAGAGTGCACACAAGCAGCTTTTACACCACAACCTCCTAGGGATTTGATTTTGACAACCTTGAAAGCTATGACATCCCTAGGGACATGCCAGCCAGAGCCCACAGAGAGGAGGGAAGGGACTTCAGCCATAACCACCACAAACAAAACCACTCCAGCAACACAGCTCCAAGAAAAATCAGATCCTTGTACTAGCACAGGTTCACCACAACAGTACCAGGTGCTTCCAGGATGTGACAAGACTCAGAAGATGTAGAAAATGAGTGAAATGCTGATACTAACACAGCAGAGCAGGCAGTGTCAGGGAATACACACACACGTGCTGCAGCAAAGGATGTGCCACTGAAGGAAGGTCATTGTCACATGGGTAAGGCACAGAAAACTGCAGTCTGCACTGGGAGACTTCATAATAAACCAAACATTCTCAGAAGGAGGTACACTCAAGATTTCACAGCTCTTCCACAGCATTCCTGTTTGACTTGGGCTCAGGTCTTCAGTTATTTCACCCAAGCATCTCTGTTCCCTATGCTCCTTTATAACTGAGAGAACAGTGCTTCCCCTGTTACCTCACAGGAATGATAGAAGGAGAAAAGCAGCTCTAGACACTGAATACTGCTAAAATGTGAGTGACAGTGTCATTCAGGTTCCCAAAATAGACAGCATTTAACCTTCATTAGCTGCTAAGAGCTCTCCTAAGTCTACCAAGCATTGATACTCAGATATTTATAACACATTTAACTCCAGACTAAGTCCCAGCACAAAAAAGAGAAAGGACAGGCAATGTATCAAGAAGGTTCCCCCCTCCCCTCAGAGTTTCTTATCACTATTTCTTGGGGGAAAAATTGCCAGGAAAAAGAACTCATTGGTCTGGATGAATAAACCTTGTAAGTCCCAAAGCTGTCCCTGGGGAGAGCAGCAATCATGCTTGTTACATCTGAACAATGCAGCAAAATGAGAAGATACCATTTTTCTTAGGTTTTATTTGCATGAAGGATATGAACTCTGTAATTTGCATTTAATGTTATTAGCCACCCTTTTAGCATATTGAAAGTTAATTACAAATCAAAACTTTTGCTGCAGATCGTTAGGCAGCCATTCATCCACAGGGAGGCAGAGCCACGATCCCAGAGCAGCTGAGGAGGAACAGCTTGCAGGTTCTGTCAGCTGAAGAACATCCAAAACACAGGGAATTCTGCACCAAGCCAAAGCATGACCCCCTGCCCACCAGCCTGGCTTGGCAGGAACTTCTTTATTTGGTTTTATTACTAATTCAACCCGGTATGCCTACTTGGCACTTCCTTCAGTGGAGCAGTTTGGCACGGAAACCAAGCCTGAGAAAGTGTTGGCTGATGAGGGGCAACAATTCCACATCCCTGCTCCCTCTTCTTAAAGGAAAACTAAGGAAAAAAAAACTACCTCTGCAAAGGGAGAAGCAGTGAGAACATAAATACCCACAAAAGAGCACCCCAAACTCAGCCTAGGTAGGTGAAGTTTAGCAAGAAATCACAGTGTCACAGCATTTCGCTGAGAGACAGATTTAGATGAGTCAGCTTGAGCTGCTTACTTGGAAGGACCAAAAATTTTAGGAGGAACCAAAAATGTTAGGGAGTGAACCCCAACAGAGGGCACAGCTCAAAGCAGAAAATGCACCAACAGCTGCAGCAGAAAGAGCTTCAGAGCCTCAGAACTCAAATCCATGCGCAGGCAGAAAGGAAAGTGAAGCAGGGAAGGTGAGCACATTTAATAATTTCTGCATTTCTGGTTTCCTTGTGTTATCTGAAGGAAAACATCAGATCCAGAACACGTGTTTCACACCCTTCAGCTTGCACATGCCCCCCAGAGAGTTAAACTACAAACCTGGCTATTATTTACAGCTCCTCAGCATCCCATTTAGGATGTTTTCAAGGAATTCAGCAGGGCTTTTTTCTTCTCTTTTATGCAAGTAAAAATCCAATATTGGAACACAAGGGCTACAAACATAGCCTCAGGTTAACACCACACATGACAAATTCATGTGCATAGATATTACATAAGAAACACGTTGCCTCACACAGAAGGAGGTTAAATAGCTTTCTGGGGCTTTTTTAATAACTTCTTTGGTGGAAAAGATTTAATTTAAAGCTTTTAAAGTGTGATGACCATGGCTCCATTAAGAACCACTCACAGAGCTACCCGTGACCTGCACCTCTGCCACAATTCCAGCACGGAGAGAAAGCAGAGGGATGAGCAGAATGGGACACTCAGCATGCCCTGCTGCACCCCACATGTTCAGAGATGAAATGGCCACTGAGCTGAGTGGTATTTTCCTGCACAGGATTGTTCAGAGGCACAGGAAAGCAGAGAAGGAGAAGAAAGCAGAGCTGTGCCTGGCTGGGACACTGAGGCACAGCAGGAACGTGCAGCCCCTGCTGCTCCTCAGTGTTCAGGGAGAACAAGGGATGGCTCTGAGAAAACAAACAGCTCTGTGGTTTTAAACTGGGAGGGAAAACAGAAAATAAACAGATTATTTGCTTGGCATTTTGCTAGAAGCAAAGAGAGGAGCTGAGATTTACTTAAAGGACTGGCAGAGTGCAGAGTGAACCAGAGATGGGAAAGAAAAGGATTCCAGGGTGATGTCTCCAAACAATGAGGTGGCAAAGGGCACCCCCAGTGCAGCCCTTGGTGGGGGCTTTGCTCCATGCAGGCTGAGCCCCTTTAGCCTCATGTGCAGAAGGAACAAGAGGTAAAAAGGATAATGGACAGGGATACTTAGTGAAAACAGGGAGTGGGAGAGATGTCACTGGAGCAAGCACTGCCTCTTGTTCATGTTTACTTCATGCAAAAAGTCAAGAATTCTCTTGTAGGGTGATTTTCACTTTTAAAAAACAACCCTGAATGGTTCACAAGCACTTTTTTCCCCAGCACCAAACCTTATATACACTATCATAATAAACATCTCCACGTTGGAGAGGGATAAAAGGCATTTTGTTTTGATTTCATTATATCTCCTGAAATTGCTTTTCTCTTTCTGCATTTTTTTTCTTGTCGTTCAGTTGTGGTGGCCCTCGCTGAGGGATAATGCAATAACACTTCTGACAAGGTCAGCTTTCCAATAACTTTGCAAATGGCATTTCCCAATGACAAAACAAGCACAGCTTCTCCTCTCCTTGTAATTAATATAATAGAAATGTCAACCTGAAAAGTTGGTCTCCAAAGGTAGTATGTTATCAACAGAAAATTAATTTATTAAAGTCAGAAAGTGTTTCTTTATCTGCAAAACTGAAAATACTATTTACAGAGCAGAATTCCTGTTACAAAGCACAAAACATAGAACTTCAGCAGCTTATATATGTGCCTGAAAAAGCAGCAACTGAGAGAGGAGTTAAAATGCTTAAATTTCTAATTCAGACACTAGATAACTTTGGGGGCTGCATACTCCTTTTGCAAATGCCCTGCAGAAAGTGTGTGCACATCCTGAATGAAACATTACTCCACACCCATGTTTATCTTTAATTTAATCACAAGTTCAGTGCACAGAATGAGTCTTCCCAGCTCCTCTCCCATCCACACAAGCAATAAAAAGCTGTTGGTCCTGGACCTGCCTGTAACCCATCTCCCACATAAAGCAGGAAAAATGAGTGTGGGAGCAGGGACTCTTCCAGCTGCTTCTCCCACTGCAGAGAAGACTCAGCTACTCAAAGGGAGCAAGAGCGTCTCCTCTCCCTGAAGGGGGAATGAATTATTGGCTCTGTCCTATGGAGATGAGCTCATGGGGCTCCAGGCACACCCCACTCCAAACCCACCAACTCTACAGACCAATAAATCAAAGCCCTCCCTTGGACCTGCTGCATGTCATGGTCTGAATCCCTCCTTCAACTGCTCACAAGGACAGGGAGCCCCAGTCCTGTCATGCATTTCTGTCTATATTTGATTTTACAGCTCCTTCAGGCACTCAGGAAGGGCAGACATGAGCCCCAGCTTGGTGCAATAGCCCAGCAGAAGTGCGCTCACATCTCAGGGGGAAGAGCATCCACCTGCTGCAGAACTGCACATCCTGCAGCTCCAGCATGGGCTGGCACAGAGAACCAGCAGAATGAACATTTTGCTGTGAAACATATTTGCCATTGATGTCAAAGCCAGAGCCCCTCAGGTGCCTGCAGGTCCCAGGCATGAGATCAGCATAAACCTTCTCAAACACTTGCAGGAAAAGTTGAAAATGCTCCATTCTTTCAGCAAATTTCACTTCAACCACTCTGTCTCAATTCCTTGCACACGGACTTGTGGCACCCAAAATAATATTGACTAAAAGCCCAAGTAGGGTGGGGTTTCCATTTTCCCCAGTATTGATACAACACTGGAATAAGCCCAGGGCACTTTGTACCCACCCAACACTGCGGCAATTGCAAGAACACATCTGATGGAATCCTTGGGCTTTACTGCCCAAGGAAAGTGAGGAGATGCAGACACAGACAGACAGATTTAAACTTTACTCTGGCCACGCTTCCCTGTGCTCAAAAAGCAGCTTGAATGCCCCATGGGGTTATAGGACCTTCCTAATACTCTTGTGAGAAGAGATCTCCTCCTCCTGACAGAAAGCAAGTCCAACATTTTGATGCGTAAAAAGCACATCCTCTTTTCCTGTCTCATGCTCACACTTTACCTGTTGATTCCTTTTTAAATTCTTGACTTCAAAAAGGCATTGATGTTTCTAGGGAAATCCTGAAGCTCTGGATTCATACAGACAGAAAACGAAGCCTCAGCTCTCCTGTTGTCCCAAATTGGTTCCACCTGAACAGGCAAGTTTACAGTTAATGACTCCTCACAGGTCCTGCCCCACATAACACTAAAAAAATCCAGCAGCTGTTCTGTATAGTGAGAAACTTGTAACGTAATAATCTCATTACATCAATCAAAATTAATTAACTGAAACTACACCAATTCTTCAAATTTTCTATGGCTTCTATTAAACAGTTGTTGACTCTATATGAAATACTACCTAAACAAATGTGCTCATAAAAGAGGGAACAGAATGTATCTCCTCAATGCAACAAATCATGGGTCAGAGACCATTTCCAAGATGCTTTGTAAAACCTCATTTGACTTCTAATATATTCATAAATTTAAGCAATGCTTGACCTGAGATGCTGTGAACAAAATACTCAGCACTGCATGATACTGTGCCAGGAGCAATCCAAAACTCCTCATTTCTCCAGGCAGTCCTTCAGTTCTCTAAAGACTTTGGGTCTTCATTTGAAAGGATGCTCTGACTGGTGTCTGAGTAGTGCAGCTGTTCTTACCAGAGGCTCCCATCACATGTTGAAATAAGCTACTGTGCAATTACTTAATTATCTCTCTCCCCTATCCTTAAAATAAAAAAATAAAAAAATCCACTGCAATTCAACTTGAAGCAAACCCAGTTAATCCAGTTTTATGGCTGAGAATTAAAACAGAGAGAAGTCAGAGATTCAAAGCTGCAGCTCCTGTGGCAGCACCACCACTCTAAGAGGCAGCGAGATTAATGCCTTCAAACCATAAGTATCTGAGGAACAAAGAATTGCAACAAAAAAAAAAAAAAAAAAGAACCAAAACCCCTTTTTGTGCAGCTTAGCCTTGCTGGTATTTCAGAAATCCTAAGCCCCTTCCCTGTCCCTGGATGCTGCCCAAGCCCCTGCCCAGCAGTCAGGTTTGTTCTGCCCGACTTCCCCCAGCAATCACTCCCTCATTCCACCCATCCATCTTCCCTGCCAGAGCTGCTCAACCATCCCTCATAATTCAGAGCTGAGGAGCTAAGGAATAAATGTTACAGCACACGCATCAAGGGAACTATAACTTTGAATTACCTGACCTGGGTGAGTTTAAATTCTCAGCCATAACATTGGATTAACCTAATTTCTTTTTATTGAATATTTTACCTTTAGAAGTCCTACAGTCCTTTCTCTCAGAGAAATATGAGAACTGAAGGTCATATGAATTCTTTTATGGGTATATTTCTAATTTTCATAATCTAACCTCTTAGCAGTGAGCATTAATATCTAGTGGGGGCAGAACAAAGCAGAATCCAGTCAGTATTCTGGGGAAAAAAAAAGATCACATTTCTATTGTTCTTCACAAATACCTCATAAAATAACTTTTAACTTTGCTGCACACTCTGAATTGTTATAAAATTTTAAAAAACCCTCTAAACTCACTGCTTAAATAGAAGCTATGTCAGAGATAACATCAATAAGAATACAGAGGGTGTCCTTGTGCCTCCACCTCAAAAACATCAGATATAAAGATAATAATAAACTCTGTATTTTTATCATTGCAAGGTTTACCAGATACATAATAAGGCAAGCGAAAGAATTACACAAAACCAACACCCAGAAAATTGCTAAGGTAATTTTTATCAGCTCTTTTATGCTTCTAAAAGGGAAAGGGAAGCAAGGCCCAGGGGCCAATTCATCTTGTGCCCCCAGGCTGGCCATTTGAACTCAGCCTCAGCATCTCCATGGTGAGAGCCCTGAGGTGCTAAAGCTCAGCTCTAACAAAGAACATCACCCTCCTGCCTCCAGGGGACAAATTCCTACAGGTACACAGAGTACAATGCACAAAGTCAGGGAAAAGGCAGATTTACCCACTAGCTAGGAGGATTTAGGACAGCAGATCAAGAGCAAAAGGTGTCACTGGAGAGGATGCAGTGCAAAGCAACAAGGGCAGACTCCAGTGCCCACAGCCTGGGAACAGCTCCTGCATCTCAGAGCCAGAGGCACCTCTGACAAATGCAGACTGACAAGTGAAACTAAGGGAACTCTCAGGCTTGGAAAAGTCATTTTGGAGCAGGGTAAGGAAGTGAGAACTCAACAATTCTGCTGCTTTCTTCATTGAGTCAAAAGTGAGCAGTAAACTTATTACCAAGCTAAGCAAAGTAAGGAACAATGGTAAAAAAAGAAAACCAAGCACTGCTCTGGGAGCCCACACCAGCAAAAACACACTCTTTGGACTTTCCAAAATCTGCAAATCACACTTCAGAAACAGAACATTTTCTGGTTTAATTTAAAGAGTCTTCCTCCTCCCAAATGGTCTTTGTGCACTGCTGCAGCCAGTCCCTTCTACAAGCACATTGATCCCAGCTTTCCTTATTCATTCTTTATGCAGACATTCTGCAATTGTATCAGTAAATGATATTGGCAGACCTCGTGAAACAACCTGTTTCAAAGGAAAATGGCTTGTACTCATTCTCTTCTGGAGACAATTGCCATTTGCTTAATATAGCCATGATATTTTACTGAGGTAATTATACTCTTAGCTATCAGTAACAATTAAACCCTTAGATTGAGGTTGCTTAATAAAGGTCTCCAAATAAATAACACATTCCAAACACAGTATTTTAAAATGTCAAGCATGCAAAATAGGATCTTGTAATGAATATAAGGAAGCATCTAGTATAAATCAGCACAGAGTTAGTTTGTCACTATACAAGTGTCTGCAAAAATTGCTGTTGGAGTATTGTGGGATTGTGCTCAGAATGCTACAGAAAGGGCAGTGCTGCAGATGAAACCATTTCAATAAATACTATGGCTGGTTCATGGCAGGGCCAGGGTGAAGCCATCAGCAGTGCTGAGCTTCTCCAGGGGCAGGGCTGAGTGACTGGGGGAACAGCTGAGGCAGATAAAATTTGGTTTTGTTCTTTTGTATTCCCTGTAGCAACTTCCTTGAGAACTGGAGTTAGGCCATTCCATTAAAAGCTAAATAAAACTCAGAAGCAGACAAATTAGAGGGTACGGACAGAGAGGGAAAAGAACATCACTTTTAGACTCTGAGATCTAGAGATACCTGAAATCAGGTCAGGTATAGAAGGTAAGAGCATGGTTTAAAGGTCCTCACAGTGCAGACTGCAAGATGATTAAGAAAGGTAAAACAGACCAGTGATAAACATGAAAAATAATAAAAATTAATCAGGAAATGTGTTGTCAGAACACATATTTGTGGGGTTAACTGGCAGGGTATCTATTGCAGGCAAAGAGTGATACAGCAAGTTAGCTCCAACACTGCTGCATGTGGAGGCAGCTGCCTGAGCTCCAGGAGGAGGTTAAGTGGATCAGGACTAAAATATGACACAGCAAGTAACTGGAAGAAGTTATTAAAAAAAAAAAAAAAAGAGTTATACAGGGGAACAAAAACCAAACCAAACTAACAAATAAAAAAACTGTGTTAAAGTAACTCCTCACAGAACTCCATTTCTCTGGAGCACTTTCCACCTCATAGAGAGAAGGCAGTCAGAGACCAACAAAAATAAAGTGTGATATTTCCTTAACTCCAACAAAGAATGTCTATGGAAACAGTCATCAAACCCCCAGATTCTGCTTTCTCCTCACAAAACTCAGCACCCTTTACCCAGTAATCCAGACACTCCTGTGGAAATCACAACATGAAGCCCAGCAACCATCCCTCATCAAACTGATCTCAGGAGCATTTTAACAGCAGCTCACAGGGCAGAGAATTATTCATAAAAGCACCTACCTCGTCTCTGACCTGTTGGTCTTCATTTTTTAATAAAGTCACCCTACAAAAGCAGTCTGGGAATTTAAATTGATGATGCTACTGGTTACCAAAGATTAAAATTCAGCAGTGACCTGTTCTGAGCCCCTGCACCCTACGCATCAATTCTCTCTTTGCCTCTTTCCCACACCTGTTAATGATCTTCTGTCTCCTTCTGCTATTATCCTCCTCCACCCCCAACTACCAAACACCTTTTCTCTGAAATTGTTGAACTGATTAATATAATCAAGTTGAAATTACAGAGACCTGCGCTCAATTTAAAAGGCTGCTGGGTCTCCTTCAAACACAGAGTGTCCTGTTTCCCTCTTCTCAAGGATGGATGGTCCAAGGAAGCACTCACAAAACCTGCCTTGCTTAATGCCTGGAGAGGGAGATCTGGAATCCCCTTAAAAGGATTAAAAAGGAAGGTAAACTTCCCTGAATTTGTATAAACCTACAAAGGGGAGACACACTGAGCAGAGGGAAAGGTTTGGCCAGGCTCAGGCTGACAGCACTTAACAACCAGGTGTGGACAGCAGCACAGCTGGGGATGCACCTGCACTGCTGAAATGCCATCCACAGAATCATGACATGGACTGAGGAAGGAAGCGATGAGAGTGATAACAGCCAGAGAAAGCACTGGATACTCTGGATACTGCTCACAGCTCCCAGGAGCGGCTCAGAGCTGCCCCAAGACCAGCTGTGCTGCCTGGATGCAGAGCACAGCTCAGGATGTGATGCCCAAAAATTCTGACACAAGGATGAGCTTTGCCAAAGTCCCTGTTTCTAGTGCTGCTGAGTGCAGCACTGACTGCTGTATTTACAATTTATCTTCCAATTTATATCCCAGCAAAAGGGTTAATTCACCTTCTTTGCTGCACACCCAGAACTTTAGGATCCTTCCCTGTGCTTTAAAATCATCTATCCACCTCCTCAGAAAAAACATCCTGCAGGACCCAATGTGACAGAGAAGCCATCAGCATTATTTTAAATCTTTACTAACTACAAAACAAAGCAGATGGCAAATCAAGTCATGAACTCTGCATCTGCCATGCTTAATGAACAGTTTAATTACCTAGTCCCATTTCTGATGCATTTTTACCATTCTCAGCTCTGGGAGTCACTAATACACTTCACACTGACTGATATCTCCAGGAACATGTGGTATCAGCAGTCAGCTGGAGTTGGTTAATCAATACTTGTTTAATCTTGAACTTTTATGGTGATGGCCTAAATTATGTCTCAATAGAAACTGATTTCCTATCATATCACATGATATGGTTGAGAGCCCAGGAAACAAAAGGGAATTTTTCAGTCTCTTCTCTGGGCAGCAGAGTACCCAAAGGCAGATAAGTGCACAGACAGGAAATAAACACAGTGAAACATCAACATCCAACACAAGCAGCTTGGTTCAGTCGTTGTGCTGTGCCTTAGATGAGAGCAAGGGCTGCAATTATGGCAGTGTGCACTCATTAAGCCCATAATTTCAGGAACAAATTAGACTAATTTGGAATAAGTTACACAAAGGAACTGAAATTGGGCTTCCCATTTTGAGTTTTGAGCTTCCTGCAAAGGATCACACCCTGGCTGCAGGAAGCAGGGCATTTTGTCTCTGGTGAAACCTGCAGTGCTGCGGGCTGATCCCATGCACTCCAGAGCTCCTTGCAGAAATTCCTCCTGGGCACAGAAGGAATCACTGCTTTCAGGAGTCACTGAACTGAACTCGTGCAGGGAAGAGGCTCCAGGTTTGAACCCTGGCAGCAGCCAAGTCAGAAACTCAGTAAGGGCTGATCACAACCAGGTAAAATCACTTGGAGAGAGGAGCAGATGATGGCCAATCTTTGGCCCTCCACATCAGAGGGCTTTGGGGGCTTTTGAGGGGGCCTTTATTGCTGTTCTCCAGCAACACTTCTGCAGCACAAGGCCCAGTTGTGCCCTCTGGAAGCTGCCCTCCTGAAATAAATAACCAGAGCTGGCTTTCCATGAAATACTGACTCAATCAGCTGCTTACACTCAGACGAAGATTTTCAGAAAGGATTTTTCATTTTGGGAAGCCTCTATGTCACATAAAATTTCTTAAGGGATTCCAATTTTAGCCATTCAGTAGCAGAATTGACTGTTTTTAACAAGCCCACTTCATAAGCAAAGACCAGGAGTAGTCTTTCTTTGAGAGAAACACTCAAAAGCTTAAGGACAACACAAAAGTCAAATACAAAACTGTGTGAGTAAACATGGCATTCAAAGCAAATGCAGCAGTAAATCAAACAGACAAAAGGGCAGAGGTGGACCAGGTGTTTCCCCAGCATTTCAGGTATCTCCCAGGACTGCTGTATCACAACTACCTCAGGAGCTAAAGCAAAAATGAAAGATTTTCCCAAAACTCTAAGCTAAGGGACAGCAAAAAGCATGACAGACAGCAAACCCAGCCAGGCAGATCTCTGAGAGAGAGAGTGAATCCATCCCTTCAAACATCAATTTCTGTTTCATCACCTCAAGTGAAGGGAGTGACACTGCAGAAGAAACCTCCCAGCCATCAATGTCGAGAGCCTTAGTGGTACCCTAACCCAGCCTCATGTTTCGTTGAATTCATGTAAATCTGCAAACTCCAGTCCTGCCCAGATTTACAAGGGCATGTGGGACAAAATGATCAACCAACATAGTCTGAAGAGCAGTTTGTGAGCAGGAATAATCAGGATGCAGCTCCCACACCCAGTGGTGGAATGGATGGGGCCGGAGCACTGCAGGGACACCCAGAGAGTGGAGAATGCTCTGCCAGGGAACAGAGATCTGCAGGGATGCACTGAAGTGTCCCACACTGACAACTGTGTCACTAAACCAACTGGAAAGGCCCGAGTAAGATCAAGAAAGCCCAAAAGAAGCAAATGAGGCAAGGAAGGAAGCAATGGACAGAGAGGTTAAATGCACTGGGATGGAAATACAACAGCAGCCAAGACAGACAGACTGTGGCAAATAGCAACTGTGCATGACTGAAAAGTGGGACTGGCAGTCTGTAAAAGCCACAAAATATTGCTTCAATCTCGGGGAAAAAATCAGCAGCCATAGCAGTGAGAAGGAGTCAGACTGACAAAGCAAGTACCCCCTGAAAAGAGTACATTTACCACTGAAATATTTGGTCCTGCTGTTACCAAACAAAAAAACAACTTACTTCTTTCTATTCCTATTTTAAAACATATTCTAGAACTGAGACTTCCAGGTTCCAACCTGAGCCCAAAGAAAGGAAAACTGTTACAGTATTAAACTTGCACTGTTGAACACCTCTGCTGCCTTCTAGGCCCTGTTTGCTCAGCACACAGGAACTGATTCACTGCCCTAGCAGAGGGTCAAACATGCACAAATGCAGAAGTCATACTATCAAAAGCAATAGCATTTCAATCATATATATAATACTCTCCCCCAAATTAGATTTTCACAGTCCTATTTAACAAGACAAAGATTGAATAGAGAGAACTCATCTTTTCCATTCTCAAATTACATAAAAGCACACCACAGTACTGATGCCACTAATTAGATGATTAAATACCATTCTAGGTGATATGCTTTCAATGTAAAATAATTATTTTTGACAGGAAATGTATTTGCTCAATCTCATTTTAAATCACAATATCATACTTTTTTAATTAAATGAAATTCTTTCTTCTGATTTTGCATGAGAAGAGCAACCAGCAGGAGAAACAGTGCTGAGGATAGATTGTCCAAGTACCATAATGCATGTGCTCCTTCACAAAGGACCCCAGCATTCTCTGGATGGAATATAAATTTTCAGAGAACAGCAAAGTCTTTATTCCTTCAAAACAGGTCAGTTGAGGAATGACTGAGCACACTGAAAACCTCCCCTGTCAAAACACAAGTTTATTTGCCATGGTCTGATGAAGAACACTTCCAACTTTTCCTATGCTCCTCCTCAGGGGGAGCACAGCAAACAAAGCAAAGGTTTGTCTTTCCATATAAATCAGGGTACAATCCATCACATGACAAAGTAATGTTGTGGTTTTGTCCAGTACTTAAAGAAAAGTAATGATATTTTTGTGTTCTATGACAAAAAGTGTTTCTGCTGAGCACTGGAAATAAGTTAACAAAGGGAATATTTTAGAAACCATCTGAGAAACTTCCTTCAGGGCTGAGCAGTCCAGCACAATATCAGACAGCTGAAAAGGTTATAAAAACAGGGTTTTTATAGGGCTTAGTATGCACCTGTGTCTTATCCAGCCATGGCAATCCCAAACCAGAACATCACAGAGAGCTGCCTGCTGCTGGGGCAGGAGGGGGCTGAGAGGAGAGAGGAGATGCCTTTTCTGTTTCCATGGAGAGAGTTTGGTCCATCCACCCTGCCTGCAGTGCCTGCCTCAGTGTGAGGCTGACAGAACCGCTGTCATTTTCCTCTCTGCACTTCTGTGACTCTCCATGGCATCAAACTCTGCAGTCAGAAGATCTGATGGAATATCCTCTTGTAAAGTGGCTGCATCATGCTTCGAGAGCCCTGCTTGCTGCACCATACATCACAGCTTCCTTGGCTCACCAATGACACGGGAATTACACAAAATTGGGCGCAGCACAATTAAAATCGATCAAAATGCTTTCGTTGACACTGGAAATCAAAGTCTAAAGCTCAGGCACCACAGCAGCTCATTCCCCTCCTGCCTCCCCACGTGGTGATGTGCCTGGCTCCCTCTCATGAGCTCTGACTACTGGAGTCTGACCTTCTGCACACACATAAGCTCGTTTACGTGAGCAGCTTTTATAACACCAGGGAGATTGCTCAGATGGGGGAAATTTTGCAAGGAGTATTCTTGGAAAGTGAAGTAACTCTCATTCTGGCTACAGCAAATTATTATTCCCTTTGTGGAAAGCGAGCTCTCAGAATTTAATATAAAATTTTCAATGCTCTGCAGACTTCAGAATTATTGTATAGAATTTCATCATGAGAGCACACCTGATATAGGATGATGCAGACCCCTTTGATATATTCTATAGAAGGAATCTTAAAACGTATTTTCAATTTACTGGTCTAGTGCTTGCCATTACATTTGAACAGACTTCCAGCGTAAGAGGAAGGCAAATCTCTTACTCCCTGTAAATTGTTTTTCCACAGGAACAGTTGACAAGGTACTGCCACTTCGTTCTCTTTAGGAAAGGAGGCAATGCAGCCAAAGCCATTATAAATTCCCTCCAGTGGCTCAAAACACTCCAGCAACAACATGATTCAGTTCTCTGCCCTCACATGGATGCCAAGGCTCAGACAAAATCACATTTCCTCAGCACAGCACGAGCCCAGCTGGGGGAACACGAGCACAGCTTTAGGAGGCACTGGTACTTCCATTCCAGTGAAGCCCTAAAGACAGGTTCCATGTCTCCCACAGCACTCATTGTGCAAAGACCCCAGAACAGTTTTGTAGCACCAATTATAGAGGTGAACAAAGAAGAAATAGGAAGGACTGCACCTGGCAGAAAGAAATAAGGACAGGACATGTGCTTTTCCAGGCTCACCTTGGTGAGGAGCACCACGCGTTTCTGCAGCCGCCTGACCAGCGCTTCCTGGTGCTCCCGTTTCTTCTTCTCATCCAAGAGCTGGCTCTGGACACACAGGAGCTCCTCCTGCAGCTGCTGCCTGGCCTTCTCCAGCATCCTGGCACTAGGAGAGATAGGACACACCTGTAACTCCTGAGTGCTGCCTCTCAGAGACATCAGGAAAGCCTCAGAGGAGAAGCGTGACCATGGCTGTGTCACTCTGATCCTACAGCTGCACTGCTGGAAACTGGGCTGCTGCATTCTCATTATCAGCTGTTGTCAGAAAAAGATATGAGAGAGGAACCACCCCAGGGACAGCCTTCTTGTGCAGCATGAGACAATTACTGGAACCTCACGGGTAGGAAACATTTAAATAATTGCACATCTGTTTCAAAATCAGTCAGTTTGCCTTTGAGAACGTGTCTTGTTTTCAACAAGCAACCCACACTCTTGGGTTCCACCGGATTTTTTCCTTTTTTTCTAACAAAAGAGAAGAAAAAGCAGGTTTACTATTATCTGCTTTGACTGACAGATAGTACTTAGCAAGTAATTGCAGCCACACTACCTGCACATTGGTCTTGCCAGCAACCTATGGTGGAAGACAAATGTCTTCTGAGGGAGCAGACTGGCACTTCTTTTGAGATGTGCACATGATTCTCACTTAAACCAGAACAGCCTGGCCCTGTGAGCTCCTCCAGGTGTGCCCTTCAGCCCCACAGTGCTGCTGGACACAGGGGCAGCTGCTCCCAGGCTCACATCAGGCAGCTCATCACACACCAGCCGCTGGCAAAGCACTTGATCAATAACAAAATAAAAGTGGAACCACTCCTGTGATTAAGAGTCTGTTCATTATTTAAATATGATGAGTTTATCCAAGACTGCACTAAGTATTTAATGAGTGAGCAGGACATGAAATAAAAGTGTTGCACACAAGTCGAAAACCCTCAAGCAAGCAAGATCAAGAAAGATCAAACTCAACATCTGCAGCTTAGTCAGGAACAGAAGAACTTTGTTTCTCTAATGCAGGAAACACCACCAGAAAATTTATGATTGCTTCCAAGGGGTCTTATTCATCATTATATTTGAAAGAAAAGAAATAAAAGCGCTGTAAATAAAATAGCACTACTGTTAAGGTACTGTTTAGATAGATCCAAAAGGGAATACTTAAAGAACACTTCTAGCATAAATCAAGTACAACCTGCACTGCCAGGTCACCAAATTGTATTCTTTGGGAAATGTATGTAGGAATTCACAAGAATTCCAAAGCAGCTGTCTCCCTACCTCAAAATCCTTCTCTTAGAATAAAGTATTTGTTTTAAAGCACTGAATGAATTAGAAACCTGTTTAAAGCTCCAATTCAATTTGGAACCATTCACAAACCAATTAAATAATTGGGAACTGTGAAAGAGTCTCTTCATTGCTGTATTCAGGTGGGAAGGTTCATCAAGAGGGCTTCACATCTGCATTTGAAACTGGATAATTGCATTACCAGGGCACCACTCCTTCCTTGCACCTGTTTTAATTAATCAGCTAAGGAGGGCACCTGTGCCAAGAGTAACATCTCTGGTGGTGGAACATGTCTGTGGGGCAGCCTGTCAAGCTTGCCCTCAAAACAGGGCAGAAATGAGGGGTTAATTCCTGGTAACCTCAATTTCTGCCTTAGGATTTATTACAGTTTGTTCAACAACATTCCTTGTTATGCCTAGGGTAAATATAAGTACAAAACCCTCATTAACTGTGATACATGTGTTGTAACAATTAAAATCACACTACAGAAACCTTACTGCAAATATCTTTTTCTTTATCAAAGAACCTTTGTCCTGATTAGAGTCAGAACAAAAGGAAAAAATGCAAGCATAAGATAAATTACCCTGAAACAGCAAAAATCTCACATTTGATTATTGCAAAACATTTTGATAAGGCAATGGAGCAATCTTTTTTCTTAATCTCCCAATATTGTGACTTATTTCTATAAATGTTGAGTGGACCAACAAATGATGATTGATTTGACATTCACCAAGAAAAATGAGATATGTGCTAGGTTTCCTTCCCAAAAGAATGAAAAATATTTGAGATTCACGTCTCATGGAGAGCACAGACATTCAGCCACACACAAACCCTTCAAGCTAGGTTGGAAAACAACTGCTTAAAAACATGAGAGAAGTTGAGCAAAGAGAGACAAATGGGCAATTTCCTCAGCCACTGCATGGAAATAGCACCTTCATCTGTTTATATTTCAGCCTCAGTACAAATGTGATGTTAATGTACCTAAAATTCAAATGCCAGAGATGGCTCTGAAAGCAAGGACAATCCTCAAGCTCCCTGAACTGACTGCTACCATAGGTTTCCTTGCTATGGGAGGCGTGAAATTCAACTTCCTCACAACTCTCCACACCATGCCAAAGTACATTATTGAGATCCTTTCTTTCTCTCTTTGGGCAGATTGATAATTCTTCCAGAAACTGCACCAAATACAGCATGAGCTGCTTCCATAAGGAAAAATCCAAAAGGAAAGTGCTCCTTCTTATTGACACAAAACAGGATTTGCAAGTAGGTGCTCAGAAGCAAAAGCCTTTAAAGCCAGACTTGTGCACTCTTCTTCCACCCTGATGACACCTATGGCTTTTCAGAAGTAATTGCTCACTCAATATGAGCATTAAAAAATAAAATAAAAGAGGCACAAAGTTCTCCATTCAACATAAGCTTAGGGAAGTGGCATTTTAAAAAATCTTTGCAAGTTCAAAGTAAACCTTTTAAGCCTTAAAGAGAAAAAGTCATTTCTGTTTATCAGCCTATTAATGTTCCTCGTTCCACAGCCCAGTGAATGAGACGCCAACATATTTCTGTTCTGAGCTGTTTGAGACTCTTCATTTTTTGCTCTTCCCTTCTGTAATCCACTTTAATGCAATCTTAATGATAAAACTTCATTTTCCAGAATATTCTTTGAAAGACTGAGAACAATGAGGGCACACAGTGAATACTGAAGCTATAAGATACATTTTAATAATCTCCTTCAAAAATGACAAAAGCAGCCGACAGCTCCCCCCAGCCCACCCCCCAGTGATCCATAAAACATTATTTTAATCATTCCATCCTTCCAGTAGCCAAGTTACCACCTCAGAGTGACTAAAAAAAATAATAATAAAACCACAAGGAAAGCAAACAGGATGCCAGAAGCAGTCTGTGTGTGAAGCTGGGTGGAAAACAAGGGGTCCACAGCGACAATTAGAAGAGGAACACTGTCTGGGTCATGTTGTAGCTCAGCAGAAGATGAGACACGTGTATCTACCCGGGCCAGCTGCCAGGAGGGAGAGCACATCAAAGAGAAAAGCAGAGTGTGATGGGCAGAGCAGTGAGCGAGCACAGGGGGAGAACACGGTGACAGCACCAGCACAGAAACACTCTGAGCTGAACAGAGAAATTCACTGCAGCCATCAGCATCCTCGTGTCAGGGCGCACCAAAAAGGGTTAATGCAGAAGCTAATGAGGCAAAAAGGAGCAGGGGAAATTGTTTTGCAGCGAGACATTTGGATGAAGGAACACCCGCTCCTGAAAGTTGACAACTCGCAGGCATCTCAATGAATCCACACGTACGCGCATAAACCAGACTGGAAACTGATAAACACAGGGCTGAACAAAAAATGTTATTTTCATTCCAGTTCCTCCCCCACAGGTTTTCTGAAAAAACACAAAGGCATAAGCAACTCCAGCATGTCTTTATTTTTCCAGTGGATAGCAACAGGACATCCCTGCCTGTGCTCTCCCTCAAGGATTCTTCCAACCTCCAATTTCTGACACAACTTCCCCCCTCAGCACTATCCAGGATGGGAATTGAAAAGGAAAAACAGAAGGGAGAAGATGAAAACAGTTTGACTTAAATAGGGACAGAAGACAGGAAAGAAAAGGTGATGCTTGGCAAAACAGAAAAATATCCATCCAATGTTAAAAAGGGACAAAACTGATCCATTACAAAATGCTGCTGAAAAGACTGATTGGGGCTCTGAGAACACAGCTACAGATGGAACTAGTTTATTGAACTAGCCTGAACTAGTTTAACATTTAAGGCAGAAAAAACACCGTCAGGAAGGAGAAAACTTTAGTGCTACAAATGTTTCAGCTCAAAATTCAGAAGTTTGGGTGCTAAATTTTTACTATAATTATATATAAATAAATACTAAATTTTTACAATAAGATTGGCATCTCTTTCTGCTTCCTTTCTTCTCCACAGACAGATCTGTGGCTATATGGAAGCAGTAGCACCCTGCCCTGCCCCTGGGACTGTGGGAGATGTGAGGGCCAACAGGTTTGTGTTGTCTATTTGCTCACTATATTCAGAAAGAAAAATGACACAAAATATGAACATCTTTAGTAGAAGTTATCACAGGGGCTATATTTTATTTAAAGCTTTAAGTGTGCCTCACAGAGAGTCCTATGAAATACTGCTACACAAAATACTACATGAAATGGTCTACAGAGAGTTGGTGGGAAAACACTCTTTCTTCTTGCTATTTATTTCTCCCAGGTCCTCAGCAAACATCTGCAAACTTTCTCTTGTATTTTCACACCTTGTATTTTCTCAAAGATCTTCTGTATAACTCACCAGACCTGGCTTCCATAAATCACAAATCATTCAAAAGCAAACAGATCATACATCATCTTGCTGCTAGACACAAAAGGAAGATTCAAATCACATTGAATTTATAATGAGGGAACAACATAAAGAGAATTATTTTGCTAGTGTGGCCAGATGAAATGGGTAAGAAGCAGACAGACATTTGGAGCTTTATTGGTACACTGACAATGTTTTATCTGTGAGACACTATTTAATTTTACTCCCTAACCAGCAGTGTAACCATCAAGCTTGGAAACACAGTTCCACCAAAGTGAGCAGTTAGAGAAAAGAAATGACCCACATTTTCTGCCCCAGCCCCAGTACAATGGCCATAATTGACAGGCAGGTGTTAAGATTCACTGAAATAAATTCATATCAGGCACCCTGAGCTTCCTTCCACTGCAGGGTCAACACACACAGGGCTGTGCTGACAGCAGTGACCCACAGGAGCCCAGGAACATTTCCAAACACACAGCCCAGGGTGGCTCCACCTGAGCAGACACTGATTCAGCCACTCAAGGTGAGAATCACAGTCCTCAACATGCCTTCCACATCACCATCAAGATGAGAATGAGAGCAGTGTCTCAGCAAATGAGGAATGTCTGTGGTTAGTTTTGGTTTCATGTGGAAACATCAATAGTTTCAACATCCATCACTAAATTCTGGAACGAAAAATATTTCAAGGGGGAGGTAACTACAGGCATAAATGTCCTTTTCCTAAGCTTCTAAACCTGAAGTGTTCATAAGGCCAAAGCTTCTACCAAAGGCATTTATTTGGCAAATAAAACTTGTACTGGCATTTAAGAACCATTGAGCCCACACTCCTGGCTGTGCACTTACTACACTTGAAAATGCTGCTGCCTTCAGTGGCTGCAGGAGAAATTCTTCTGATAGCTAAATAAACAAAGTGATTAATATTAGCTTATGCCTACAAATCTTCAAGGGCCTTTGCTATGTGCAGATGCTCATGGCTCTTGTTCTGAATCCTCAACAAGTCAGACATCAGTTACACCCTGAACAAATAGATTCCCTCTGCAGTGCTTGGAGAGAGGCAAATACTAAATGTTCTTAATAAAATGCAAGTAATTAAAAAGCAGAAGTTTAAAACAAGAGTCCTCTAGGATGATTAACACAGCATAGAGCCAGTACAACATGTGTCATCTCTCCCTGCATCATCAGTTGCATGTGGCATTTGGCAAGTACGGAGGATGGACTACTTTAAAAGGGCATTCACTGAAAAGGATTTTCCACTCCCATTCTGTGATAAGAACAAGTTTAAGGTGCACTTTCCTACACTGCAGGGAACAGCATGCCCACAGATACCCTCTGAGCACACACTGACCCACCACAGCAAGCCAAGATGTTCAGTGAGCTGCTCAAAATGCATCACAGGGAGCTGGGAAAGGAGCACCTGCACTCCCAGTACTCCATCTGGAGCTGTGTTCACTTGCTCCACCTTGCAGCTCCTCATTTTGACTCTCCTGCCAACCCTGGACAGTGAGGCAGGTCAGCCTGTGGATGATGCTGTCAGTAAGGGAATCTGTGGAGCTTCAGCACCAGAAGATGTCAAATGTCTGCTCCCCTCCCTATCACCCCTCACCCAGATTTGAGCATCCAGCACAAGGGAATAAAATACTGGAGAAAGAGTACTGTCACAGGAGAGAGGAAAAATAAACAAACAAGCCCTCAAAGAAAAATCCAAGGAAGAATTTTGAAAGGAAACCTTTTCTCCAGCCAGGATGTGAGCGCTCTCCCTGCAGCTGGCTTAATTTACATCATCTAATTCAAATTCTAAATGCTTCAAAGTGTTATTACATTTTTTTCTTTGAAAACAAAAATGACAACAACTGGAACAAAACTCTGAATGAAAAAACCCAAAGACTGAAATAATTACTAATCTAAACAGAGGCCTGTACATGGGCTGGTGAAGTCACTGGCCAGCTCTACCCAGTAATTTCTCTTCATGTCGGCTCTGATGAGTTTTGTATTTCTAACATTTCATCAATTTGAATCACTAAATTCAATTTGCATTCACAGATAAACAGAGAAGGAATAATAAATACTCTCATCTGACCTTGAAGTGTGACACAGAAAATTGCCCTCGATGATTTCATTTCAGTCTGAACCAGAATAAATAATGCAGTTGGCCCCACCAGTTACCAATCTGTGATCACACTTGTGGGCTGGAGGAGCTCATGGCTGTGCCTAAATATGATGAAGAAAGTCAAAACTTCTCACTCTGTTTTGTACTAATATTTCCTACTGCTCCTTCACTATAGGGATTAAGTCCCTACCTCAGTCCTTCCCCACCACTCAGCCCCAAATACAAGCCCCAATGATTTCAGTTTGATGCACAGTCACAAGTGAAGGCATTGCACAGTTTTCTCAACCCAGTCCAATATTATTTGCTTTATAAAGTGCACATAATAACTCTTGTCTCTCCCAGTAAGCTGTGAAGTCACTGGGGCAACTCTCCAGCGCAGCAACTGGTAACATGAACACCACAAGTGACTAAGAATATTTCCAATTTCTGTTATACATTCCAACCAACGCTTATCCAGAGAGTGGGAAAGTCATCTGGGAATAGCATGAGAGCTGAGGAGCGCTAAAGAATAAAGAACTGATAAAGAGGAGCAGAAAAAAAAGAAAATTTGCTTGAAGTGCGGAAAGAAATGAGTAGGAGAATGGTCGTGCTGAACCAACTTGTCAGCAAACAAATCTGCAGAAATTCTAGGCTCTTGACAGCTAGATAATGGCTTATCTTAATAAAATAAGAAGGGTCAAAGTGTTTAGATGAGAAAAACAAAACATTAAACCCTCCACTGCAATATAGCAAGTGAGTCCTCACAGACTGGTGACTCATTACAGCTTTGTGAAGGTTCTGTGGATCTTTTTCAAATTACCTTTTCCAATGAGACCTCATTTCCAATGTGCATTACAGTACTCCACAGTGAAATGAGGATTGAAATGAGGATTGTATATTACTGCTCAGTCACTTTTCTTTTTTTTAATATCTGAACCTAAGACTACCTGAACAAATTTACAGAAACACAATTGTCTGAGGTATTTTTTGCAGAACAATTCAGTGATGGACCCTCACCATAACTCTGACTAAAATCCAGAGCTACAGCTCAGCATTTCAGCATCAGGTTTTTGTCAGTGAAAACCCCTCCAGGTTATGTGATGAAAACTTGTCTCAGTTTTCACTAGGGACTCAGAAGAGAATTCATAGTGTTACTTGTTGACAACAAATAAACCCAAACAATTAAGTGCTACCCCCCAGCATTTCCCCATGGGACGCTGGTGCAGATAAAAGCAAAGGAATGACTGCAAAGTCACTCAGCTATCTGTGACAAGCACTCTGCCAGACTGCTGCTCTTGGCTCTCCTTTCCCACAAGCACCAATTTAACTCCATCTCATATCTGCCTCCCACCTGCTTTGACTCAGCTCGTGTCAAAGCAGTCTACCAGGATCCAAGCCATATTAAGCACAGCATTGTAACAGACCTGCTAATCCTCAAATCCTCAATATGGATGCATTTTAATTCAGCAAAGATCTTGAAATTTCCATGACCAAATAACCTGACCTGTAACCATGGATTTTTGAAGTGCCACCATGTCTTTGGGCACAAGCAACATCTCATGGTAGCGTAGGATCTTTTCTACCATGCTCCAACAACAAATCAGGATTCACTGCTAACTGCATCTGTTTTCTGCAGGATCTCTGCCTCATTTGCTGCAGAATTTGGAAGATTAATGGAGCACAAAAATTGCTTGAAGAGAATGGTCTCACATTATGGCAACTGAAAGGCTCCCAAAAAATCTGGTTCCAATTCTTGCCTCTGCCAGAGCTCCTGGTGGTACCATGACCTTTCCAAAGCAGCCCTTGGTGCTCAGCACTAACACTGGGCTAACTCAGGCCCTATGAAGCCTTGGGTGCTTTGAAAGAGCAAGTTGTAAATATTCCATATTGGCATCTCCAAAAATAAGGCTACGCTTTCTCCTCGGTTTACATCTGGTATAACAGAATTAGCATAAGAAGTAACTAATAAAATATTAAATTTCTCTGTAGAAAAGCATTAATAGCTGCTCATTAAGTCAACATCTCTGCAAAGCAAAACGAGAATGCCGCATGCTATAGGAAACCAGATTAAAGAGGTGTGAAGTGACTTGAATTTGGGATTTCCCACCCCCTAAGAGCTTCACCTTGCAACCCTGATCTTGGCTTCAAGTATCTATTTTTCTCATGGGGAAAATAGTACTTAAATTAAAACAAACAAAAAAAAAAAAAAAAAAAAAAAAAAAAAAAAAAAAAACAAAAAACCACATAAAAGCAAAACCATATATATAAGAATGAAGCAAAACAGCAGAGTTAGCTGAAGCTGCCCCAAAAACACCCACTGTGGGGTATCCTTCATCCCAGTAATATTATTTTACATTCTCACACACCCCCATTTTGGGCATGTACATAAGCACAGGCAGACCCCCAAAGAAGAGCAGAGCTGATCTCCAGCCATCTGGTGTCACATAATGAGACTAAAGAAACTGGGATCCTTCCAAGCTCCACCGTCACACAGGAATATCTGCCATTCCTCCTGCAGAGGCTGTGCAGCCCCTCTCTTTGCAAACCCAGGGAATATGCAGAGGCAAAAGGCTTCCCCACACCCCATTTCCAAGCTCTAATTCTTTCCCCATGAAAAGGAAATGCCCAAATCAGACTTACAATGAATCCCTGCTAACCCCATTCCTAAAACATCCTGTGGATGTTTGTTTTCCCTGTTTCACCTAGAAATCCAGAGCACTATTTCAATCTTCCACTGGACTGGTGACATTATTAGGATTTACATGCAGGGCACAGAGACATATCTTCCTCTAATTTTAATCCCCCAAATTAGGTCAAAGAACCCATAAACCAATACAAGGCAAGGGGAATAAAGCTGTCACCATGGAAGGAGAACTGCCAGAACAGCTGCATTTATAGCCCTGTTACATCAATTCTTCTGCATCAATATTTTTAAGTGTTTAATAAAACAATACTACATTCAAAGCAATCTTTTTGTCATGAATACTTATAGAGAAGCCAGTTAGGTTTGCATGTAAATGGCCTTTATACAGCAGTTGCAGGTTTCAAAATCACTACATTTGCAGACAAATCAGATCCCTTATTTTGTGGTGAAGATGCGACAAGGAAATGAATTTAAAGACGTGGCAACTAATTTTGTCTCTGCATCACTCATAAAATAAATACTCTGTTCAATGTAATTTGGCATCAGCCAGTTGGCACCACAAATCCTCCACCAACCAGCTCCATGTTGGAGGGGCAGGATGACAGACCAGCATGGACTCAACAGGTGCAGCAAGAGGTTTCTGCCCTCAGAAATGTGGCACCTCAATTCATCATTGTCTTGGTTCAACCCCAGCAGAGCATGACATCACATGGAATTCCCTGAATTCTCTGGTATTCTGGAACACCATGGAAGCAGGGGATGATTTGGGCTGGAAGGGACCTTAAAGATCATGTGATTCCAACCTGCCTGCCATCAGCAGGGACACTTTCCACCAGACCAGGCTGTCAGAACCCCATGCAGCCTGACTTGAACATTTCCAGGTAATTATGTAGAGATACTTGGCAAGGCTGATTTATCTGTCACTTTCAAAAATTGTTATCACCACGTCACTTTACTTAAAGCAAAACACAAGACAATGCCACTAATGTGTTTATTTCTGCAAACTCCTTTAGGAAGGAAAGAAGTAAACTTTCAATGGGAGTTTAGGTGGGCCAGCAAAACAAATTGACAAGACAAAGTTTCCAAGACCAAAAGTAAAACCCCAAGGCAGTGACTGGGAGACAGAGTTCACTCTCTGGAGCTGCCCATCAGCACAGTGAGAGCTGGTCCCCACCAGCCCACACCCCCCACTCAATAGAGGCACTTTGGCAGCCAATTGATGGGCTGTGCTCACACATCCTTCGATTGCCACCTGTCTCCCCTCATCACCTCCCCTGCTGCCTCCATTGTACCTGATTAATGCAGCCCTTTCCCCCTGGCTATCTCCCTATCGATCCACCATCCCCTGCATGGGAAAAGGCATCAATGCAGTTAAGGGCAGGCACCTGCCTGGAGACTTGAGCCTTCAGCTGCTTTCTGAGAGAGAGTTTTGTTCCTACTGGATAATAAGTATCTCTGGTTGGGGGAGCTTTTAGGCATTGGCAATGTCATAAAATGTTCCTGGTGTCCTACTTCAGCAGAGCTGACAAACTCTCCACTCGCTGTCACCGGACTAATGGGAAAAGAAGCACTTCTAAAGAGCTCTGGGTACTTTTGCATTGCAAAGTGAAAAAGAGAGAGTAAGATATTTCAATGATGCTCGTTCCAAAGCCCCATAAAGAGGAAAGAAAAAAGGGAACGTTTCTGCACAATCACTGTATCAAGCAAGCAGCTCACTTATTAATCTCTCCTTCCTCTGCATTCACTGGCTCGGGGGCTTGAAAAGTTGACACTTGACTTGAAAAATGCCAACTCTAAGCAGTTTATTTCCTCTTGAACTTTAAGAGCTGACTGAGACAGAAATGACCTTTAAAAAGGCAGGGTTAGTTCTTGTATGAATTGATAGAAGGATTCTTTGCTTACACAGCACAGCAAGGTACTGAGCAAATCTCCTGTACAAACTCCCCTCTCTCACCAGAGGCAGGAACAACACCATGTTCCATCAGCCACAGCATCCACTGAGCTGCAGGATGTGGGACCTGTTGACCCATCTTGTCTACAACAAAAGGGAAAAAGCCTCATACAGCCATAAATCCGTGACCTTTTACATGCCCAGGACAGAGACTACACCAATATTCACAACCTGGAGACACCCAAACTTCCATCACAAGGAAGCAGAGCAGGTACAACCAAAATTAAAGAGCCACCACCAGCCCCAGCCAGAGAGTCCTGCTGCCACTGGGACACAGAACAAGATTCCAGGATTGCTATTTTGGGGCATCTCCCTGGTTGTGTGACTTTGCTTACATCCATCTCTACTGAAAAAGAAACCAATCACTACGTGGCTCATTAATGGTCTTCAATGCAGCTGGAAAATGCAAATCAATACCCAGCAATAACTACTACTAATACTTGCTGCCACACCAGTAGCCAGACATGGAACTGGGCAGAATATTCTTGTCTGAGGTTCACCACAAAATTAATACCACCAGATGTCCAAAGGAAGGCAACTGAAGGATTTTGTGGCAGCAGAGGACAACCTGGGAAGTTTGATAAAGGAAATTCATAAAACAAATATCTGAGATGTTAACAGGGCTGGGAATGCACTGGGGACAGGTAAGTTTAGTAACCCTTTGTGAAAATTATGACACTTACTGGTACAGTATTCGAACATACAAAGTGCCCTGCTGATGGGCATGATACCTACACATTAAACTAAGATATCCAAATGATATTTCATTTATCCAGACAGTGTAAGAGTATTCACCTGTTTCTCACTCTGTAAGGAAGGCAGATATAGCCATTTTGGTCACAGCAAAATATTAATGCAGAAAGTAAGTAAACTTTTCACTGCCTGGCAGAGAAGCTCCTCAGAGGCAAGGTTGAAATTTTGCCTCCTTCTTTTTTTTTTATTTTATTTTCTTTCTAGCCTTGATCTTCAACTGCTAAGCCATGCTGACTGCAAGCAGTAAAGGACTGAAGGAGTTCAGAAATCTCCAGTGAAGTATGAAGTATCACTTTGCCATCAGCAGCAATGAAATGCTTCCAATCTACCATCAGCCCACTTAAGCAGAAGCAGACATCTCATAAAGAGAAGCCCATGGCTATTCTGTGCAGGATTTTCTTTTTCTCTGGAAGGGAAATACACATCAAACTCAGCAGGGCAGACAGAAAAAGTCAAGCCTTATATAGTCTAGGTTAACTTATTAATAATGAATCATTTTTGTCATTATTCCTAAGGTTTAGTATCAGGCACTTTGGTGGGGAGAGGTGTTTTGCTCTCCAGTGCAACTGGAGGCATGACAGGGAGCCGTGGCCTCAGTGGGATATTGAGTGGAAACTCTCAGATAAGAGCTTGGCATCTCCCTGCTGGCAGAGATTTAGAAAATTCCTGACATATATATACAGTTATATGTGTAGTGTGTAAATATATATATATATTTACTCATAGAGAGAGAGACACACAAGAACACAGTACGTATCAATGAATACTGAATAATATCTATGCTGTTTTATCCTCTGTAGCATTGCAAGAGTTGCAAGTATTAATTTTTTTCATATTTTTAAATGCTGTCTGATTTCTCTGAAGGGGCTTTTCCTGTGTGTATAATCACAGGAGGCCTTGGAGAAACCTGTTTACTTCTGCAGTCCATTAGAGAGACTCCCATTTCCAAAGTTACTGCACAATCTCTTCTTTTAACAGTCAATTTAACAATGTTTAGCCTCCAACTGTTGCTCTCACACACAGAATGCTGCTTTTGGGGCTCTGACTCTTGTGCATAGAAAAAGCTTCTTAACATCTTTAGGGCAATATGAAAATATAGATTTATACTGTAGGTGTATAACTGCTGCAAAAACAGATTTTGCTCAACTGTAATACACATCAAACAACATTAAAAACCAGTAAGGAACTGCCATCTGATTTACATGAGATGTACTTTGAGACTTGTAACTTTTGCCTGAAGGTTTTAATTAAAGCAATTCATGTCCCAGGGCACTTTTCTTGTAGAAAAGTGTCTTCCCCATTCAGCCGCTTCAAGGACTGTGCTCTCTGTGCTTTGGCACCATCTAACCACTCCCATGGGAACAAACGGGAGCACAAATGCAGATCAGAAAAACAGCTTTAAATGAAGCAAGAGGGATGAAGGACTAAACGTAAAAGAAGAAACAATTTTGTACCCTTTATTCAAGAGTCTGTCAGATCTCTGGGATGACAACAAAGGGGGGAGAAGGGGTTGGTCTGAGTAAAATCTGAGACTCCTGAGTTCTGTCACTGCTTGCTGGAACACCCCCAACACCTGTGATCCCAGATCTGACTTCAGCAGTGATCTTCTTCAGTCCTCTGACTGAATTTCTCTGTCCTCACCACCCCTTTGAAAGAAAAAAGCAGTGATCAAGAATCCGTCTTTGTAATTTAATTCACTCTGAGGCAGGAGAATTTACAAAAGTCACAGCTGCTCTGGTTACCGCAGGTGTTTCAGCAGAAATGTACCCAGTGGCCCAGAAGAAGAGGTGGAATTTTTCCCCAGATTTCATTCAAAAGTACAGAAAACAAAGTTTACTGAAGGATGAAGAAATGCCAAAAGACAAGACACAATAAATTGTCTTACTAGCAGGTTGTGTAAACCAGCTTTTAGCAGCATAAGCAAAGCAAAGCAGGGTTTTTGCTGCAAATGAGGAGTCCATTGTTACCATAAGGACTTGGACTCAAATACTGCAATAACACACCACTGGAGTATTTTTAGTCTAGGTGGAATCATTAACAGAAAGCAGTGCAACAATGAATTTGCAATTGTTGAAATTCTTGTCAAATTTGTACAAATTCCTTAAGAAACCCTCTCACCAAATTCATCAACATAGGAAAAAGAAGTCTTTTTCTAAAAACTTTAAAATGCAACTCAAGCAGAAAACTTATAACTTTATGGCAAATTCACGAGAAGGTTGTAAAAATATAGAAAATATCTCTTTCCATCAACAGCACTGTCACCCTTGAATGCCAGCAGAGTTCCTAGTGGGTTGACTGGGAATTGCTGATGCTTTGCACAGAGCAGCTCCACCAGCTACAGGTTCCAAACCAAAGAATATTTGCAGGGGCTCCTTTGTATGCAGGTGTCAGCCAGGAACAGCCAGCAAGAGCTTCCCAGGCTTTCTAAATTCCTACAGATACATGAAATTATATATAAAAGATAACTAGCACACCAACTCTATATAGCCTTCTTTCTTTATTTTTTTAATCAATTAAAAAACCCCAATAAAATAGAAATAATATTTAAAAACACCCAAGAAAACAAGCTAGATAAGGAAAAACAGGAGAGTATAGTAAGGACACACACAAAATCACCAGGATTTTACAGAAGGTATTTTGTGCATGTGCACTGACAGAGTGCTAACCTGGGAGAGGATTTTCTTTGATGTTCTGGCTGTTCAAAGTTATTCTCAAATTGAATAAAAACAGTAAACAGCAAACCCTGAAACCTGTTAAAGTATCCAAATATTCTGTACTGTAGAGGATCATGCTTCAATGGCATGCATGCTTGAATGAGTAAATATTTTCTGGTCTTTAGCTAATTTTATGACATTCTTAGTATCTCAAAATGAGTATATATTGACAAGTGTACTTGGAATCGCTTAAATCAATTGAACAGCCAATCAATTTTAGTTGAAGTCATTAATCTGTTTAAAGGAAATGGATTCCATAGCTCCAACTATTAGACACTGATAACATTTATACATTTAACAACCTGAGAATGATTTGAAAATCCATAAGCCTGTAATTACTTATCACAAACTTCATACAGGAATATTTTAAGACCCTAAGCTAGCTGATTTCATCAGTATTTTTCTGATCCTTCTCTACCTCTAAACAACAATAACCAATTCATTCCAAGGCTGTTTCATGCTCTCATTTTCAGGACCTTGGTGTTCCAATATTTGTGTTTCTATTAAGGCAGGACAGTCTAGGGAAATGACTATTTTAATAGTTTTATAAAAAATGTATAGAGACATTTCTATCGACTGAAGAATCCTTTTAAGTAGAATTAATGTTTGTATTTTACCAGTAGTGTTTACAGAATAAAACCAGTTTCACAAGTTCATCTTTCTCTTTTTTTAATTGGATTTGTGAAATAGTTCATCCATTTGTCGTGCAGTACATGGGATAAAAGCATTGGAATAAAAGAGAATGCAGGCACAATCCAACATTTACATTGCATTGAACTTTCAAACCACCACTGTTAACTACAGCACAGAGAACACTTACAAAGATTATGTGGGCAAGTGGATATTTCTAGACCAGAGGAGAAACTTTTATTTGATTTTCTAACACCACCATCCACCGAACAAAGGCTGAGAAAAAGACATGATCGGTCAAGTCCTCAGAGTGGGTTTTTAAAGGTTGAATTAAAGTATTAAACTGAAATATAAGATTGCATCTGAAACTAAAACATCTCCTTTCCCGTGTTAACCAACCAGAATTCCAGTGAAACTGTCAGAGACAAGCAATAAAAACCACAGAGTAATGCCTGGCTGTTACATACAATGCAAGAATAATGTCTTGTGACCTACCAGTAATTCAGGAAACATTTGTACAATACCAAAAGTATGGAATTTTCCTTTGGTTATGAGGTACCTCACCTCTCTGGGCCTGCTTCAGCACTTGGACCTACCACCAGCTTATTCTGGTACCCAATGTTTATTTACTGCAAAGCTGTAACACAAAGTACAACTGCTTTAACCTAGGAAAAATAACTTCAGTTTTGCCCACAACTGAGGACTAAATTTACCCAGGTCCTCAGCATTTATTTCAAATGTGGGGCAGGGTTGCAGCCTGCATGGCCTAGATTGGCACATTCCTGGATTTTAATTTTCATATTGGTGGGGCTTTTTTAAAATTCCTTTTAATTCCCTAAGGAAAGTGCTGGCAATTGGGTTTCAACAAGGAAATATAAGCTTCCTATGAGGTCTTACACCAGGCTGTTAAGTAGAAAATCCTGCATTTAGCACTTGGCAGGTTTGAGCTGGTGCAGAGCAGGGCAGTGACATGAGCAGGGGCACTGGGTTTACTCCATGAAAAATACCAAAAGGCAGAGTAGCAATATTTGAATATTCAAACAACTTCCAGCACTTATTCCTCTTTTTCTTCAAGCTTCTATAGAAACATGATAAGCAATCATGTTAAATAACATCAAATTTATTTTTATAAAGCTAATTCAGTGCCTGTCTCCACTGACATCCCAAGACAGATCTTGCAGCCAGGAGAGAGCCCTGAAGAGAGGAAAAACTAATCCATGCAGATGCCTGAACAATCTTTGCTAGCCTTCATGAGATTGCCTGCTGAATGCTGAAACCCTGGATCAATTTGACATCAACTAATTGTGGTTTTTCTCCCCATCTTTCCAAGTGAGGGCCAGACAGAAATCCTAGGCAGCACAAGTTACCAGCACTCTGTGCAATTGAGTTCTGCCTCCAAAAGGTAAAATCTGGATTGCTGAGAAGATTAGAGGTGTCAGCCTTACAGTTTCATTAAAAGAAATTAGTGTGGTTTTGCACAAGATTCAGTGTGCATTGATTTTTTTAAAAAACCATCAGAGATATTGAGTGTCATCAAACACAAGGTTCTGCTGGTAACTCTGCATTTTAAAAAATCAATCTGAAAACCCAGTGCCTCCAAACACAGGGCAAAACCAGCTAATATCACATTTAAGAGCACAGTAGTAGATCTAAACGCAAGTGCAAGAAAAATGAGACTGCAAATAAATATGAGACTATAATAGCTGTAAATGTCTTGCCTTTAGGAACACCTAATTTACTGTTTTAAAGGTAGGCGCTTAGTCTCCTGTTTGCTTTCCTCTGTGTCCCATCAACTGTGACTGCATTAAATACAAAGCTTAGTCTGCTCTTAAAGAACAGCTGAGCAGATTCATTTCTATTCTAATCTTCAAGCAAAGGTTGTATCTCAAGCAGGCTTTTCCCACTCTTTTTGTGTTGTGTGGGGTGGGTCGCCTTTCTTTAGAACAATTCAGATGAAGATTCAGCCCAAACTGGTTTGCAGGAGACACAGGCATTTCTCATCCAGCCACATCTCTTCTTAAAGTGTTTTAAAATCCATTAAATCCAGAGCTCATATGCTGGGGAGGGTCCCCTGACACACACACACGTGGTCTGTGCAGTTTTACACTGCCTGCAGACATGGCTCAAAAACAAAAAAGAGGGGAAATTTCCTATTTGCTCCACATGTTAGCTGGGGATAGTAGTGCTAATTAACCAGAGAGATGTAAATTTATTTCATAATGGATAATTTCAGTGGAAACTTCCAGCTGTCCTGAAACTGGTTTGTGCCTGGAATTGAGACCAAAACCCGGCATTTTCCCTCCATTCTGAACACTCCCCAAATATATTCATTCCCTAACCCTTGTGCAGTGGAGAGTTTGGTGACCAAAACTACAAAAATTGTAGTAGCTGTCCCATCTGCTGACCTGTCCAGCTCAGAAATACATCTATAACCAGAAGGCTGTTGACTGAGTGGCTTAAACATTGAATGTTTGTTTAATTATACATTTTGCTTTCTAATCTGAAGTCTGCATGTATACACATGCACATAAAGTCATATTTTAAAGTATTACATCTATGGGCAACAGTGCAGCTTAGGAAAGAGGAAATTGAAGTTTTCAATCAAACCACTCCACACACAGAGCTCCACTGACAGCATTAAGCCTCACCCATTTGTGTGCAAACACCAAAACCAACATTATTTGTGTTGACACACAAAGAAATAATCTTTGCTTTCCTTCCATCCAAGGCACATTAAGCCTGAAAAGCAAAAGCAGGCACCACAGTGTGCTGACTAGAGAAGACATTTCCAAAACTGCCTGTGAATCACAGCAATTAAGGGAATTAGACAGTGACCCTTTGAATACATTCCAGGACATTGCTCAGATGTGGGGAAACACAGTGTAAAAGGGGAAACTTTGTGTTACATCTCCAGCCCACCAGACCTCTCCTGGCCTGGCTGGAGCTGTTCCCATATTCTGGGTTATCTCAGCCAGTGCCTCTCCTGGACAGGTGACCCAGCAGGATTCACATCAGGTGCTTTGTAGGGATTTTCAGGGATCCATTTCAAAGCTCTGTGGCTCCTGACCAAGGGCTTTACCTGAGCTAATCCTCTGTATTTCTGTACCAATCCAGGAAACTGAAAAGGGAGCTTTTTGGGGAAAAAAAGGTGTCAAGTGATGCTCTCCCATGAGCAAGCTGCTCTGAGCTGTCAGCAGCCAGAGCACATAATTCTGCATGCAAGGACCAGGACAGTAGGACCAAGATCCATGACCCTCAATTACTTCTATCCTAATTACCTACTCACAGAACTTGATGGTTTAGTCCCTTTTTTCTTAATTTTTTCCCTCAAATTGCTTTTCTGTTCATGAAAAAAATTATGAAGTGACTGAAACTGAAGGTAAAATCCTCCAAATTTGTTGGGTTCTTGCCATGTCATAGTTGACTTGTGAGAAACAGTCCAGATCCAAAATTCTTACTTTCCAAATGAACACAGAACCAGGTTTGAATTAAAACTTTATAATACACAGATTGAGGAATTCTCTTTTTTACATTTCCCATGGCCAGACAGTGCAATGCAGCCCCCCCTAAATGAGACAAAAAGCCATTCTATGTGGAAATGCTAAGAGCCCTTCATATTCACAAACTCCTCACCTCATTTTTCAAGGAGAATCTCTCGCAGAAACATCACAAAACCATTTTCTTCCCCTTTCATCTATGTGAAACAGCACATTATTTCCAAGCAGGGAGCTGAGGTGCAAGGGCATTAAAATCCAAACAGAGTCATTATGGTGACTGAGCAACCAGGAGTCATTTCTAACTAAACCCAGCTGCAAATCTCTTCCTTCAGACCATGACACCTTGGAAGCTCCACGGACTGAACAAAGGCTGAGGAATTTCATCCTCTACCCAAAGAAAGTAATAAAGCACATAATCCCATTGCAAGGAAAATGAGGCTGAAATGGCAGACTTTGATACAGAGAGAACAGAAATGCTGGGCCAAGCTAAATTACCTCTATAGTTTTTATACTATGTATGACAGCTGCTAGCAGTGCTCATTCAAATGGGAAAAGATCTTTGATACTCTATTTGCAGTATTACAATTTTGACACTCAGACATTATAAAAATAGGTTGATGCATAGGGACAATTAGGAAATGCAAGCCTCCAGCATCTATTACATAATTTCATTCTAAACAGTGCAAACTCAGTACCAAAACTCCCAATATTGCAAAATATGGTGAATTTTTCTATAGTGTTTTGAAGGCAGACAAACAGACATTTCCCTGCACTCTGAGCTGAAAATTTCCACAGTGACTGTTACCATATGAATCTAGGGGGTCATGTTCTTCTAGAAACAAAGTGTGTTAAGGAATTAATCTCCTTGCAGTACTAAAGGCTCTGGACATCTTAAAGCACAGATAAAAGTTTGGTTTCTCTAAAAAATACCACAAATATATCCACCATTCAAATGTCCCAAATCCCAAATACCAGCAGAGGTGACTTGCTTTAAAAACCCTCATTTTTAAAACACAATCTATGAGAAGCCACTTCAGAGCACACTCAGCTGTGGATGCCAGAATCAAGTCTCAGCCAATTACCCGTTGAAGCTTCAGGAGATAAGGAACTAACACTAAAGTTACATTGTAGAAGCAAGGAAATTTATTATTTGAGAATAAAGAAACAAACAAACAAGCAAAAAAAAAACTTCAAAGAGGAAATTACTTTGGACAACTAAAGTGCTGAACAACACTGTTAGCAGTTTAGTCCATCTTAGGAAGAGCTATCCTTACTTATCTTTAGCCAAAGATAGACTAAAGAGTTAAAAGTAATATATTTTCCACTTTTCATAATACTTTGAAAATATTTATTAGTGGTTGTCCAGTTCTTAAAAGCAAATTCCATCTAAAATTGATAAAACAACTCTTTTGTGTTTAGCTATTGACACATTTTGCATTTGATGATACAGTTATAAATTAATTGCAGCAGGAACAGATCTAAGAAGAAAAATTACCAGGTTAGAGCTCTTATCTGGGATTCAGCAGATCTAAGTTCAAAGCCACACTGAGCCTCAGGCTTTCAGCTTAACCTCAGGCAATTCATTTAACCTCCTCTGTACCTCTATTATTCATCTGTACAACACTGTATTTAATAAGAATGGCATAATCCTTTTTATGTGCAGTGTTTATATGATAAACATGCACAAAAATCTGGCACTAGGATCTATGTGGGTACCTATAGACACATACAAGGCTGAAAACCCAGACATTTCTCAACAGAACCTTCAGGCACAAACAGCATTTCCTCTCAAAAAGAGAGTAAAAAGAACCTCATCTCCCAAAAGCCCAAGAATTGTCATAAAAGAACTGTCAGAAAGAAGACAGAGCAAACTTTTCTCTCAGTATCAGTAGCCTCAGTGCAAGAGTACAATAAATGAGAGATATAGGTCTGCAGAAAAGCCTGCTCAGAGGGAAAAAATCACCTTAATTTCAGACAACAAAAGAGAAATGAGAGGAGACAAAACCAATTGGTTCTGCTGCTGTGTTATGGATGGGGAAATCAGTTATTCCCTGCCTGGAGAGAAGGAGCAATGCTGGAGACAGCACACAGTGCCTGTGGTTTCCAAAGGGAAGCCAAGGCGGCAATCAGGGGCTGCTGGTCAGTGACAGCACAGCAAGTACCTTCAGGAGAAGATTTTTGTATTTTCCATCCATCCTGGTGCATCAAATCCTTTGCAAAAGGAAATCTGGACACAAGTCCTGGCACAGGAGCCCAGGACACAGAAGAGGGGGAGGATTTTGAATCCAGATGAGAAAGCCAAAAGCAACAATCAGCAGCTTTCTGATAACCTTAGCACTTGCAGTAACCTGTGGTCAAGGTTGGCAGGTAATAACACACCGTGTATTTTATCAGATAAAATAGATTAACCTTATGGGGCTGAGCCATATATTAGATTTCCCAATAAATGGCTGTGATTTACCAATCTAGTAGAGAATGCAGAGCAAAGAACTGCACTTGTGCTTCCTCACAGCCCTGCCACAAAGCAACTTCTGTGCAGAGCTAAGGAGGAAATGCAGCCAAGAACTGATCAAACAAACCCATGGAAGATGCTCAGAGCTGCCACTGGAAATAAACCACTTCACTTAACTGAGCTGCATTTCTTAAAGAGAGAAATCTGAAGAAATATAAAGGCATTTCAAAAGAAGATTCTCCTAACAGGCTCCATGGGCAGCAGCACAAGCAAGCTGGCTGAGAAAGCAGATTCAGCTACTAGAGCAAATGGAATTCACATTCAGTTAGTGGAAATCTACTGGATACCCGAGGGTGATGAACATTAAACAGTGTGAAATTTTATTGCATTTTTCTGCTCCCCTCCTGGGATTTTTATGACGATAACCATTTTTTGCATATGAACAGTGTGAGCTCCAAAAGCTTCATTTTAATCGAAGATGTTCCATTAAAATTTAACATGCACCAAAGGTTTGAGTGCTGAGGCTGCCTTGTGAAGAATGTCATATTTAAACAGCTGGTGAATTAAACCCACGTTATGTTGTGCATGGTAAGGTGACTTACCCAGCAGGTTCTGAAGCACAGTGAATTTGCTCTGTCCATAATTTGCAGTGTATTTGAATATTTCTGGTGTACAGAAACTTAACTGTCTTGTCATGCAGAAGATGGATTTCCTGAACACCTCCCTACATTGTTAACATTTGTACATCACCACGCTTTATACTGAGTACACAAATATTCCATTTTATAAAGACTGTTGCTATTCCTCAAAAAAGCCTATTCTCAGCAGTCACTCTGGGTCAGACCAAATCTAATCTAGCCCAGCATTCCACCTTCAACAGCAGCCAAGGCAAATGTCTTTGCAAAATACAAGAGCAGGACAAAGGCATATCAAAACTTTTGCAGGATATTCTCCATCTTTCCAGCAACTTCTACCTCAGACTCTTGTTGAATCCAATGTGGTACCTTTGTAATAATAAAAAAAGATTATATTTTCGTCCTTTACTGTTCTCACTCTCTTTTTGAACTTTGATACCCATCCTACTGTGTGGTATCCCAGAATTTAATCCTACACACCATAATGAGCTGTTTTACACCTGCAGATTTTATTTGCTGGTCTCCAATTCCTGTAGCACAGACAGACCCTCAGCTTTAGAATAAACTGTGTTTTCCTGAACACAAAAAGACAGCAATAAGAAAACACGCAAAGGAAGCTGAGATGATAAAAATGCACATCCACACAGTGAAGAGACAGGCAATTCTTCACTAAGCAGACATCTTACCTGGCTGCAGAAAATACTGCAGAGAAATGAACAAAAATTCACAATAAATTAGGTTATTTTAACACATTTTTTACGGGTAGCACACGGGTAACAAATCTCTAAAGAAAATCCCAAACCAGATTACAACTGGGTTTTTATAGCCCAAGTATCTGAGAAGTTTTATGAGACAGAGGAGAGAGTCAGCAGCTGCACAGAACACCTTTCATTTAAAAGACAGGATAATAAATGAATCTAAACACAATGGAAGGAACAAGGAAAATAAATATTATCTTGGTGTCCTTAGTCATGCTTACAGCTTAAAAGGCAGGTTGGGGGATGCAACTCCAATGCATCCAAAAACTAAACAGCATTTGGAGTTTAAGCAAGGAAGACAAATAGCAAACAGAAGGGACTACATGAATAAAATGTCTGTTTTAAAAGGATGGGGGAAAGAGAAGGAAAAAAGCAGCTCAGGACTATGAGCAGCTCAGACTTTGTGGCAAGTGAAAAGGTGATATTAAAAGGGGACTAGCCACCAGTGAAATGTATGCAAAATATGACCCAAAGTTGGTGCTGAAATTTGAGCACCAGTCAAGAAATGCTGCAGTCAAGAAGCTACAAAAGTCCCTCTGGATAATAAAGTCACTCTGAACTCACAAGATTTAGAGGGATGTGCTCTCAGGGTGGCCACAAAGAGATGGAAAAGCTTACCTGGTACCTCCTGCTTCCTAAAAACATTGCCCCAGAGCTAGAGAGTACTGAAAAAAGGGGAGCAGAGTTTCTTCTGCAATGTTAGAAAAGGAAACTTGTAAATATACAGCAGGCAATGGCCTTGCATGGACAGACTTTGTACTGAAGCCCCCACAGACAGCTTTGTGTACTGAGAATTAACAGGAGCTGTGAGAGAAGCAGCACAGGAAACCCTCACCCCAAACTGAGTGCACACCCTCTCCCTTGCTTAGACAGCAATCCAAATAAAAGACACAAAGGAAGATTTCATCCCCACTTAGATTCCTTTATTCAAAAGGAAGTGTCTTCTACTGCCTCCCATCTCTGGATCCAGGAAAGAAAACCCACAAATCATCTCTGTGTGCTCTAAGAAAACTCAGAGCAAGTGATCGGAAGCAGACGGAACCAGAAAGTTTCTGTACCAAAACACAGTTTCCTCTACCTCAAAATTTCTCCCACTGCTTTCTTTTTGTTTTGTTTTGTATTTTTTGGAACATCTATTGATTTTCCTCCCCCTCCTTCAGGGAATATTCACAGATGTGCAAAGCCACCTCTAACAGCAACATTAGCTGAAGCAAAAAATGAAATTTACACTTGACTGCCTTCTTCAACAATGTGCAATCACCATTTAATAGGAAAATGGAGCAGAGTGCAAACAGGAAAAGGAAAGGCCTGATTAAAACCCAGCCATCCCCAAGCTGACAATCCCCCAGCATGGAAAGAGGCACAGGCTGAGCTGGGAGGAGCAGGAGCTCGGCACATCCACAGCCCCTCTCAGCACTCACAAACCCAAAGTGCAGGAGAGGGGCCAGGGCAGGGATTGTCACTGAGGAGTGGCTGGTGGGCACCACAGCACATCAACTTTCCTGTTTGCTAAGGAAAACCAAAGCAGGTGCTGAAGATTCGCAGCTGTGAATCCATTTTTGCTCACTAACCAAAGGCAAAGCCACCAGGAAAAGCCAAGAAATGAGTGCTGAGCTCTGAGCAGTGTCCAGCAGTGACAGCAGGGCCTTTGCCACTCAAAGACATCAGAATTTGGGCACAGCTGCACTGCCCAGGAGTGAGGTATCTCCAGGAGGAGCTGCTGTTTCAGTGCTGTGACTTCAGTGACATCTCAAGCCCTGCCACTGCTCCAGTGCCCTTCAAGCCAGGCTGGGTCAGAGTATCAGCTCACATCACGAACCAAAAAAAAATCTACCTTCACTCTCAGACCATTCCTGACAGGTTGATCTTTTTTCATTGTTATTGTTGTTGTTTTCATTTTTATCATTTATATTACAGGTCTCTTATTAGTGGATTCTCATTTACACGTGTCAGAAAATGAAAGAAATCACCTAATTACCTGTTTTTCCAATCAGTTATGGAACAGGGCTAACAATTTGCTTTCCACTCCTTTCTCTTATTTCTTTCTTTCTATATATGTGATTTACCATCTCCTGTCAGCTGCAAGCTGGAAGAATCATTTTCTAATTATCAAGATTTCTCACACACCAACTTTGAATTATTTCACATTTTTTTTCCTCTTAAATTAGAAAAATATTCCTTTGAAACAATGTTTCATTTTCAATTGGCTCTGAGAAAAGTCTGAATTTCTGCTTAGCTTCTAATTGATATTCACAATACATTATTAATGACAAAACCAAAAGAATATGATTAGAGCAAACAAGTAAACAACCACATTCTTGTTATGTTCTGGCACTGTGAATAAAATTATAAGAAAAAGCCTTTAATTTTCTTGAGCTAGGCAGAAACTTTACCTTTTTATTTTGCCAAGAATATATTTATTTGTAAGATGAGGGAACTTTAAAAACTGCATTTTGTTCTTAGCTTACTGCCTCAGAATGTTAAATTATACATTTACGAGCAGGTTGGTGCTGTGATGCCACACAGCCAGACTGCAGCAAGATAACACCACTGGGGGATGAATGTCCCCACAACCCTCTACTGCTCCAACCAGAGCAGAAGTTAACACCAAATATTCCACTCACTGTGGAATTTCATTTGCCCTGCTGCAGTTATTTAGTTCTTTCAGAACACCTGATTTTAAGAAATCTGCACATCCACGTGGTTTTGCACCTCAGCTCCCTCCTGGAGTTATTCTGCAGAGTTGAAGGCAACTAATCCTTCCCAGACAGAACAAATTGAGACATGTCATGGGTAAAATCAGTTGTAATGCCAGCAAAGCTCATACCTACAACAGGCTCCTTAAGCAGCTGTAAATTATTAGTAAAATATTTATTGTATGCAAATTATAATAATTAAATAATTATTGTGTTGGATGTAAATTATTAATAAAAGAAACCTGCTACCCAAATGGGCTTCCAGTGCCTCTGAGAGTGAGAAATCCCACTGTGCCCGAAAGAGAAGATGCCAAGAGGCAAAGGGCACTGCTGACTTCAATTTCACTCCTGTTTCCCTCACAGACTGCAAACACTGACAGCATCTCACTCATACCCATGGGGAAGGTGCAGCAGGATTCATCTAAACTGAAATTGCAGATCCCTTCTAGATCCCTGCACTGATACCACACAAGATTAAGAAACCACTACAGACAATCTTCAGAGCAAAAACCTTCCAAGAGAAGTATCACAGGGAAAGGAGTACGCTGCTTATATCTAGAAAACGAAAAGATAAAGATAGGAATTTATCTAATCAGCTGCCTGGGGCAAAACAGCACGCTCAGATAAGTAATGATCAGAGTCTCACTGCCCAACTGCATGACAGGCAGTATCTGTTATTACAGGCACTGAGGCCCATTACAGGAAAGCTCTATTGAACACTTATGGATCATCCCCCATTTGAAGGGACCGTGGGAAGAACGCCAAAAGGAAAAAGAGAGTCCGAGCACTCCAGAGCTCAGGGATTGAACCCAGCCCAGCAGGGCCAGGTTCCAGCTCTGCAGGTAGTTCTTGATGTATGAGAGAAACAAGCAAATCCTGGAAGGATTCTACATGCAAAATATACCATTCATTTTCCTCATCTGGTAAAAAAAATCCAGCAAATTTACCTCAAAGCACTGCTGGGAAAAGTGAGCAGAGAGTAAGAAGAGGAGTAACACAAGGCTGGGGAGAATGGTTCAGGTGTGAGCAGCCACACAAACACAAAGTCAAGCTGTAGTTCTCACTGAGAGATGCTATTCCAGAGGACTGGGCAATCCAAACAGTTACAGTGGCACTCAGAATCATTTCAGCCATAATTTATCTCTTGAAAAAGTTTTCTATTAAATACTTAAATACATGTCAGTAATAAAGCTCCAGTTGTATATTTTATAATCCATTCTGTTAAGCCAACTGTTTCAGTAATTGACTTCATACCTGGTAAGTTCTCAACTTTAAAATGTCATTATTTTGTTTTTATACATCTAATTCCAGCATTCCCAATGCATTTAACAAAAGGGACAAGTTCTAGATCTCAGAAACCAGGTGAATCCAAATCTGGATGGCTCCTTCTAAGCAGCAAAGCCTGACAGGAACCAGCAGCATAATTTTTGGTTTTAGAGGGCCTGGCGTGTTTGGGGTTTTTTGTTTGGTTGCTTGTGGGTTTGTTCTTTGGTTGGTTTGGTTTTGTTTTGCTTTTTAACATGGTGTGGAGGCTGGAAGGTCCCAGCTTTGGAGCATTACAGAGAACCAGCATCCCAGAACCAGGACTCCTCCTTATCCCACTCACAGGCACCAGCAGAAGCCACAGGCTGCAACACTTCAGTGCTTTTCTACCCACACAGTGAAAGACTTAACCTAATCTGTAAGAAATAAAGTCAAAACACCAGAATCTTGTAAATGATTAATCCTGCTTTGAATAAGATCCAGGCAATGACACACAGGCCAGCAAATTTTGCAGCAGTGCATGGAGTTTTGAGTAACAGAGGGGATTTCTCCCCCTCAACATATTCCATGTGGGTTCTCACACCCAGTCTGTGCCTCTGCAGGAGCAGCTCTGACCCACAGCACAGGATCTTCCCTTCTTCCCATCCCCAAAGCAGCAACCAGCCTCAATTCATCACTTATTTCTTAAACTATTAGGAACAGGACTGGTGAAGTTATTTTTACTATGGAGGGTAATATCAAAATAGATGCTCAGCTGAGAAAGGGGGAGTTGGCTTTACATCCAGAGAGAGATTTTTTTTCACCAACCCCAAAACAATTTAAGACAATTCTGTTCTACATGGAGAGCTGAGAAGTCATTACAAGCAGTGTTTTCAATATTCCAGATACTGATAATTACAGCAGTGAAGAAAAACCATGGAGACCTTGGGTTTTCTGGGAGATTGAGTACAAAATTGTGATTTCTGTGACAGACCTGGAACTGCTGTGGTTTGTAATCCCAGGTCAGGCTCACACTTCAGTACATTGCTATATATTCCAGCCCAGGAATTCCAGAGGTGCATGTGAATGAGGACAGGCTGCCATCCAGCTGGTCACAACACAGAGGAGGACAGAACTACCAAGGATGAAACAATGATTTGGCTTAAGAAACAGAGCAGGAAAATTGCTGTAGGTGTAAAGCAGCCCTGACATTCACAGGAAGCTGCACTGTAGCTGCAGACTCTTCTCAAACACTTTAGTCTGCAAGCCAGCAGTATCTCCAGCAATATTAATAATGCATTTTAACACTAGCTGTTAACCCAAGAGTTGCTTTGAGGCAAATCTGGAGACAGGCTGAAGACAAATGGTGCTACCAAAAGAAAAACACACTTAATGAAGAGAACCCATTCTCTGGGGGCCTCAATCCACTACTAAAAGATAGTCTTTTGATTAATTCAAGCAGTTATTTTTCTGCATATAGCTGTTCTGATTGAGAGGCCAGCTCATCAAAAGGTGACAGGACAGGATAATGGTTTAACATTTCAAAAATTCTATTTTAAAAACTATGAACACTCTCAAAAAGCCAAGAATTATACTTGTTTAAACAACTGGACTCCCTGCCACAAAGAGGGCTCAAGAGTTTAATACATTTTGTAATATAGGACAAATAAAAAAGCCCCAAGGGCTTCCACCTATGAGTAATACAAGAACAAATTAAATTGTACAGGAAAAATAGAAAGGAATTTTCTCCTTTCTTTTCTACTAGGTTTCTGAACCTTCCCTTTATAAAACTACCCTGGGTAACTGACATTGTGCTAAGTCCTCAGTCACAGAGACAAAAAAATTATACTTGTGTGACAGACAAAATCAATCAGACAGTGGGCTGGACACACCACTGGCAAACTGAAAAGACCAGGCAATGGCTTTTCATTCCGAGCCTCAGCACACACCAAGGACCCCTGTGCAGCCTTTTAGGGGAGCTTCTCCAGCGTCCTAATTAGGATTTAAATGGGCTCAAAGTGCCTCTGATCCAGAGCCTGGCTAAGAAGCCTCCTGTCCCCACACACCTGTGGCTCAGGAGTTCCTCTCATCTCGTAGAAACTCTAGAATCAATCACAGGTATTGACATGGCATTTCATCATAAATCTGATCTGAACTGACAGGATGGTTTGATCGTGCTCCTAAAGCCAGATTGATCTGCACTAAGATCCATCTGAAACAGAATCATTTCCCTTGAGATGTTCTAGGGGATAAACTACTGAGTTGTCTAGAAAATGGAATTATGTCTTACACAACCACAAAAATTTGGATTACACATCTTTGGTCACGTTGAGTTCTTTCTAATGCAGCTGATCAAAACGAGAACACCTTCTATTTCTAAATATAGTTGTATTTCTTCACTCATAGGTACAGATTACCAACCTAGCAACTACAACAAGAGGCGTCTATACCTTATCTCCTGTTCCTGATCACCAGCTGTGGAGTTCCACTCTGTCCTGCACAAACCACCCTCCTGCCAACACATTGCTTTGGATAACCATGCCAAAAACATAATTTAAAAATTATGGCATTAGATGGTAGAATCAATCTTTATAAGGGGAAAGCAGCCACTTGTTTTGGTTTGTGTTTTACACTTCATTGATCTAGTTCTTTTTCTAAAAACACTACATTATATAAGGACATAATATAGTGTTTATTTTGCATGTAAATGTATACACACATGTATATTTACAGAATTAATCCCAGTTCTTGACATCAGAAGCCTGGGGGATCTGTAGTAAAATAATATTTTTATGGAATATTGTTATGTGGAACTCCATGACACAGACATGGAATGAATGTGCAAGAGAACTCTGTGCTGACACAGACATCAAACACTTGCAAAGTTTTCTTTCAATCTGACACAGGCAAAGACAATAAAAGCAAGAGTACCAAACTCAGCCCCCATGACAGCTCCTTTGACCTTATCCCCAAACTGAACATGTTTGGAGATTTTTTTTGTTGTTGTTTTTATTCTGTGCCTGGAAATTTTAATAGAAATGTTATTGTACATTTGAAAACAGCACAAACTTGAGGGATTATATCAAATCAATTCCGCTGGGATTTGTGTCCGCTCTAATCCCCTATTCAGTCTCAATCTCATTAACATACCAGGCTTAATTGGCATTTCATCCCTGCATTGTGTCTCCAAAATGAACAAGGTGTAATTATGTTAAAAAGAGCACTTGAACGGTTTTAGTTGAATTCATGTCATTCATCCGCGTCAGAATGAACGCAGATGTTCCATTGCAGGATACAGCAAGAGATGAGCAGCTTTGAAACCACACTTCTGAGCTGCAAACTTCATGGTAAAAAAGTTATTTAAGTGAAAAGTAAAACACAGTATTTTCTTCCTTTGTTTCCGTGGCTATACAACATTAACTTTCAAAAGCTGGTTCTGCTTAATTTGATTTTTCATTTTCAAATGAACAGCTGTGTTTAAGTCTAAAAGCCTTTTGTTTAAGCATACAGAGCCCCAGAAAAGGTTTGAACAAAGCATCTTTCTGTAAACACTTGATTACCAGGAAAGGCCTGGCTTCCAAAGTAATCTTGGGGTGGTTTTGCTCTAGGTTCTCTTTTAAACCAAAAAAATTGCATCACTTCTCAGATGTCAAACAACAAAAGCAACAAATGTCTTACTAATTGCATGGACTTCTTGTAGTCAAGGTAAATAAGGGAAGACAGAAGAGGCTTTTCCAAAGGGCCATTTTCCATCCTTTTTTCTCCCCTTCCCCAGTTGCAGGCACAAACCCACCTTAATTAAAACCGCAACTAATTGGCATCATATTTAAATTGTTCAGAGAAATCAACTACTGTAGAGTTTTGTGGTCAGACAGGTCCTCTTAATACTGCTATCTCCCAGATAAAGGGAATATTTGCATAAGATATGCCATTTTAATTAATATATAGGTTGTCAGGTAAGTCATTTAATAGAAATTCTTAACCAAATATTATTGAACATTAAGAAAAAGGCTCTGTGGGAGAGCTCAAGTATTCGCCCAAACTTCCAATTTCAACTTTATTTTGTTAGTGCTGTACTCCCCACTTCATGGTTCTTGTGTGCAAACAAATACTTAAGTATAAATCTCTTTATTAAGATTAGGAAGCTTTCCTAAGTGATTACAGCTGGAAATACTTTGGATATTGAAACATATCTCCCAATTAATTTCCTATTGTATTTTTCCAACTATGAAACATGAAAAACACATCATCTATTGTATAAATTGTGTAATTACCTAATTACATGGCATCAGGTAAATATGTGACAATTTAGAACGGTAGGTAAACGAGTAATTAGGGAATTAAGATTTATTATTCAGAATGCATAATAATGATGACTGAATCAAAGGTGCATCCAATCAAAGCAGCAGCAGAAGCACCTCCGTGGTGGCTCTTAATTCTCACATAACAGGTGACAGGAGTGAGATATCCCAATGCACACTGAGTAATTCATTCATAAACTGTTTCTTTAAATCATGTCAAGGTTCTGGTCAAAATTAGTGTGATGGAAAATCTTTAAGAAAAGCACTGACAGCATTTATAAGAAATAATTATGTCTTCTTAATAGAGAAATAGCAGTTAATGCTGCTTTATCAAAATATGACATGGCTTTGGGAATCTCAATGGAAATTCCTCCTAGCAGACACTAAAAGACAACACTGTGCTTTTATCATCTTAAAGGAAAAGAATATTAAATGCTATTGTATCAAAGAGTACGTATGTACTCTTTGTATGCAAAGAGTATGTACGAACTATTTTTATGCAAAGAGTTCCATGTTACTCTCATTTTTAAAAAACTAAATACTTCTCAGTGCAAAATCCATACTTTTATGATTTTGTTAATCATTATTACTGAAAATCAAGGTTAGACATTCACTGTATCTTTTCCCTCCCCTACAACACCCATTTCCAAAAATCATCTCCCTAGGATGCAGAGTAGACATCTCAAGGATAATGCTCTTCCTCCAAGTTTTGTGAAAATAAGCAGCTGGTGAGGAGACAATTTGGAATTCACAAATTTTCCCTTAATTTCTCTAGTCCCTGATCTAATTGGTGGTGTTGAATAGAGCAGCACACATTCTGCTTTCCAAAATACTCTGTGGGAAAAGAGCAACGGGGAGAAAAGGATGGTTGTTTTTCAGGCTAATGAAGAATCAACAGAAAAATTAAGCCAAATTCAGTTTAGAGACAGCTAATTAACCAAGACAGAGAAACCCACAGGAAATTAAAGCTGTTTCATTGTTCATGAAAATGTTTGTTTGGTCATTCTGATAAGAGCTGCTAAAAGGTCTGTTCAATATTTGAAATACTGGAAATACTTTTCCCAGAGGAGAGGAACACCTCAGGTATTCAGGCTCCATCATCTCGTGCAGTGGAAACCCAAACACAGATGTGGTCAAGATCTTCTCTGGACTGAAGCCTGGAGAGTGTTACCCATCACTGATCATGGAGTCACAGAATGGTTTGGGCTTAAAAATCATCTCCTTCCTATCCATGGCCACCTTCCACAATCCCAGGTTGCTCAAGCCCTGTCCAGCCTGGCCTTGACACTTCCAGGGATGGAGAGCCCACAACCTCTCTGGGCACTTCTTTTCCTTTCTCTACTGATGTACAAAGAAAAAAAACATAAAAGCAGGAGAAGCTGATCAAGGAAAAAAATTCAAGTTTATCTTCAATGAAGCCAGATTTAATACAAACCAAAATGTACTCACTGATTGCCAGTAATAAAAGTCTGTTTATTCCATGCTACTGTAACTTGGGAGCTAGAAATTATCTCCAGCAATACCATTATGTTCAGTATTCAAAACTTATAAACAACATAAGACCCTCTGGGCTTGGAAACAAGTCCAAAATCTGATCTGTGTTTTTACTACAATATTGCATTTATGACCATACAGTACAGTTTGAATATGAGCAGTTTTAAAGCCACCTGCTGTTGCAAAAGTTATTTTCCATAATTAAATATCTTCATATCAAAGTCACCCAGGTCATCTAAAAACATGTGGTTTTCTCTCACACACATAATCAAAGTCAGCATATGCTATGAAATAAAACCATAGCTATAAGAAAACCGGCAGCATAATGTCATGAAAATGATTATTGCAAATCTCAGACCTCAGAAAAAGCAAGACCTCATCTTACATCACTGTCTTCATTCAAATAACAGCTGCCATAAGCTTGAAATGATCCTCAATGCCAATTGCATACTTTATTACCTTCTGTGACTGTGCTGTTTACCAGGGTCTTGCATCCCATCCCTGGGAGTGCTCATCCCAGGCTGGACAGGCTTGGAGCAAGCTGGTCCAGTGGAAGGTGCTCCTGCCCAGGGCAGGGGGGTGCAACAAGAGGGTCTTTAAGCTCCCCTCCAGCCCAAACCATTCTGTGATTTATCCTGTTAAACCACATCAAGCTCTCTTAGCAAAAGCCCAAATAGCTCATCACACATCAGTGAAGGGACACAGCACAGCAAATCAAAGGTGACTCCAGCATTGGTGAGGGAGAGAGAATCATGATGCATCCAACTCCATGGATAACAGAAGGCTAATTATTACTTTATTAGGCTATATTATTCTATACATCTAAAACTGAATCTGCCAAGCACTCAAATCTGCACACACTGCACAGAATCTCGTGACTGTCACCTGACAGTCCTGACACAAACACACTCTTGGCCCTGATAAGCCAAGGAATAGAAACACCACCAATTTGGTAAATAATCTCCATGTTGCATTCTACTTTTGCACAAACACAGGCACAGCAAATGATAAGAATTATCTTTTCTTTCTCTGAGGTTCAGAGAATGTGAATCCCACAAATATTCTTGGGGAGAACTGTGCCTTGCTTTTCTCTGTGAAGAGAAATGTGGGGCTACATCACAGGACTGTGCCCTCGGCGTCTGTGGATGCCACCACACCCAGAGCTCTGTTCTGAGCCCCCTGAGCAGCCTGAGCCAGGGTGCTGCTGCTCTGCACAGCCTCCCAAAGCTGCCAGACACAGAGGGCAGCACACCAAACATCTGTCCTGTCTGCTCAGGAAATGGAGTGACCCACACCTTGTAACTTCCCATCAGGTGAGGGAATGTGGCACAACCAGTGACAATCACAAACCTCTGCCAAACCCAGGGAAAAAGCTGCAATGGTTCAAACACCGCTGAAATAGTTCATATGGTCTGCAATTCACTCCTGCCCTTGTCTGGAAGTTCATCAAGAAGAAAAAGGCATCAGTTAAACACCCAAAATGCCACATACAGGTCCCAAGTGCCAAGTGAACCATCCATTTTAAAGAAAGCTGATTTCTGTGAAAATCAAAAGCTAGGCAGCTCAGCTGCTGAAATATTAATGAACTTGCTATAAAACTTAAGTAAGGGAATACACAGGTAGGCACAGAAAATAGACAAGTCATGCAAATATGGGCTTCAAATAAGAATTCTGAGCTTGCTCTTTAAATCTCTGACTCTTAAAAGTCGGCTTGTCTAGGATTCAGGGTAATGTAAATATAAGTGCACAAAAAGTTCCTAACATACAGCTGGGAAGGCTCCAAACCAGTCTGCTTTTCTGGAAAATCAAACATGCTAAACTGGCATCACAAATCAATGAAGAGAGGGATGCAGGTAAGGAACAGTAGTAGCTGAAAGCTTGCTTAACACAGAGCAAATGGAAATGCTCTGGGAACACCAGTGAGTGCAGTCTAAAAGGAAAAAAGATCAACAGCTATCTTCAGAAAACACTGAAAACACGCAGAGACAGGAGAAAACAAACAGTTGTGTATAAAACGGTAATTTTACCAGAGATGAGAAAAATGCTTGTTTATCAAGGCACAGAGTGCTCACCTTGTCTCTGAGGAAGATAAACTAGAATACCACCTGTGTGAGCAATCAATTTTCCAACATCAGGAGGTGGAGCTGGGTATTGAATAGGCAGCAGAAAATATATGGGGCAAGTCAGGTGGACTGAAAGCAAACAGAGAACACATCTCAGTAATTTCCAACCACTGCTATTAAAGCAATCCCACTGCAGCCACTTACACAGGACAGGAGCTGGAACAAGTATTTTTAAAATTTCCAGTAACATCCAAAATTCAGCTCAGTTTCAGGTACAGCAGCAGAAAATATGAGAAGCAAGAAAAAAAAAAAAAAAGAAAAGAAACTAAGGCATCATTACATTATAAAGCAAAATATTTTGGCATCAGTTATTTTTAGCAGAAGTTGGCAGGAGATGACATTGAAGTAAATCATAAGTAGCAGAACTGAGAGAAAATTCTACGACTAAACAGAATTTGTGTTAATACTTCCTAGGATAAAAATTCAAGGAACTGGCAGGAGCTGCTCTCTAAGTCAGTTCTTGGCTACAATTCTGTGTTTATAACTTCTAAATATTTTACTGAAGCTTTCATTGTAGGTAACCAAATTAAATCAACAATAGACCAACTGTTCTGCTCTGGAAAAATGCACCTGGAGTCACTTGGGGATATATCAAAAGTTAAATATGTCATCGATTGTGACACAGCCATATTGGTCTTTCCCTCAACTACAAATCAGAGCATGAAATGCAGCATTCAAGACCTCAATAAATCAATTAAAAGAATATGGAATGATCCCTACAGACATAGGGTCTGGACTGGAATGCAAGAGGTCCTTGCCAGGCCTTTCATTTCCATGACAGGCTCGGAAAACTGCAAAACCCCAGCTGCTGGAAGGAGAAGTTTTATTCCAGGAAATGGGAAAAAAATGGTGAAAAGACAATGTACAGAGTGCATCCACGTGATAATCCCTTGGGAATGCAGGGTCAGGCCTCCCCTGGTGTCTTGTGCAGTTCCTGCTGAGACAAGCAGCAGGCTGGTGGTTTATAAAGCTTTTTTTTTTTTAAATGCCATCTGTACTACACCAGGAAAAAATTAAGGAATCTTTTTTAGAAATGCCACAGAGAATTGAATATAATATTTCTTTAAATTTTAATGGAACATCAAAATGTTTGGGATTCCCCCCCTCCTCATATGGAAATCACAGTACATTGTTGGGAAGCAGGCTTTCATGGTAGTTCTATTATTAAGCCATCATGAAAAATGTATCAAAGACAGTTCCACAAAACTAGTATTTATTTTCTCAAAAGTGAAAATACAACACTAAAAAAAAAATCCCAACCTATCAGTGTAGAACCATGCAAAAACACAATCTAACAGAACATTAACAAATAAAACCCAAACTGGAAATGCTGTAGAAACAGAAAATCTGACAAGCTTCAATAGATACATTCCCACAATATAAAAAATTGCACACATCTTAACCCAGCTGTTACACCAGCCACTGACTTTCTGCCTGGCCATTTTCCAGGCAACTCAATAGCTGGAGTGCCATGAAGGAATACCCTCATTTCTATTTCAGAGTTAAAATATTAATTTCCAGAAGCCACCTTTGCTGTCTAGTGTTGAGGTATTTGGGGAGAACCAGTTTACAGGTGACATCTCCTCCTCACAGGGATCACCCCAGTGCTCTCTGGACTGTCCTTGTGAAAGATGTTCCTCACTTGTAGCAACCTTGAACCTTGCCTAAGCCAGATGATGGAGTAAGCACTGCTGTGGGTATTTTTCTCAAAAGCTTTGAGTCCTTCACCAATGCCAAAACCTTTGCAGTGCTGTCTGTGAGGCCTTCCAGAGCATTCCCTTTTCATCCAGGGCCACAGGATCTCTGATGCCCCCAGGGTGTGATGCCATGATGCTTCACCTCTGACAATGCTAAATTTTCATCACCTCGGAGCAGAAATCATTTCATTTTAAACCAAGATGGGGCAGAGACTGGTTAATCCTTGTGAGACAAAAATCACAACCCTGCCAGTGGGGAGGAGAGCTGCATCCGCTGCTCTCCACTGCCAGTGGTGGACAAAGTCACATGAAACTTGTGTGAAATGCATGTTTTCAAGGCATATATTCCTAGGAATTGCAACTAGGTCCTAGAAGTTTGTACCTCCACATTCCCCATCCCTGTGGGAGACATTAAATCTGCCCAGACAAATCCTACATCATCCCACGTCTCCTGTGATGGAGCTTGGGATGGAGGAGCTCTCTGACAGCAGCAATTACCCCTGGGTGTGCCCATTTCCTGCACAGCCTGCTCCACCTTCACCTCACAGAGCCAAAACACATTCCAGGAAGAAATCACAAGCTCCTGGGAAGGAAAGCTGGAAAGCAAGATGCCACATGTGCAGCAATTCCTCCAGCTCACTGCCTGCATCCAAAGCAGCCCTGTGGGGAAAGTGAGACAGGAGCAGGCTGCCATGCTGGCTCTGAGGAGCTGCAGAACACAGCATTTTATTTCAGAGACACCTCCCACACTCTCCCATATTTGGTTTATTAATAAGTCAATGAGACTTATTTACAGAATGTATTGGTGACACCAGAGTTCCCAAATCTCCCAACACCCTCTCATCAGCAAGGGATTTTATACCTTGCACACTATAAATACAGCATCTTAAAAATTAAATAACAAGAAACCCTTGAAAATTTTAGTGTGCTGGAAAAAGATATTTCAAGAACACACCATCCAGTCCCAGCTTTATGGATGCTGTTAAGAAAACAGTTCTCATTCCTTTAAGGTTTTTTTTTCTTTTTTTCCATCAGCATTTCTGTCGCCCTCCTTTCGCCTGGGACAAAGCACCAAACTGGATTTGCCAGCACAATGCACACCCATTCCTCAGCTTGGCTGTTCTCCTTAGGCACAAACAGCCTATAATCAAAAAGAAATAATAATCATAATACAAACAGCTGGATTCATATTCCCCTCTGCAGATTGCAAACACATATATCTTCTGTACAAAGAGATGAACTCTGTATTTCTTGCAGCTAAATGCTATTTGTGTAAAGAAGGATTGCTCCATGCTGGGCTGATGGGTTCACTTCTCTAGGGTATTATTTTGTAGTAACTCTTCTCTTACCAAACCACTTTTTTTCCCTCCAGATCAGGAGAGGAAAGCACAATAACAAGGTAAAAACAAATATTTCAAACTCTAAGATTTAAGGGTTAAACACAACACCTATTTGTCCTTGTAAGCTTAGGAAGTGCTGGCTTGCTAGAGTGGCCCTTTCAGTTGATATTAGAAATGCTCAGTTTCTGTTAATACTGTCAGGACTTTGGTTCCTGAAATATTCATCCATCCTGCATTGTACTCTCAGTTTGTAAATGACATTTGATTTTTAATTCTGCAAACTACACAAGCAGTGACTCTCACCCTATTTTCCTCAATAATGAGCAGTGACTTAAAACCAAAAGGACATCCACGCCAATGGATGGCAGCTTGCAGTCATCAGTTCTCATTTCCTCGGTCAGACAGAGCACAGCCAGTCAGGCCACAGCACTAAATCCTGCACAGACCCTTACAGACAAGCCAGCAGCCACTGGGAGTTTAGATAAACTCAGAACAAATTATTTCTTCCTCTTCTGACAGCAAGTTGTCCTTTGATTCAACATGAGAGCAGGTACATGAACAGCCTCTCTCCACAACACAGTTCATGTACCAACCAAATTAATTCTATTTATTGTCTGAGTTCTGAGATTTTCTCTTCCTCCCTACACCTTATCCCAATTAGCCTTTTCAGTTGTCAGTGTCCTGGGTGGCAAATGGAAAACTCAGAATACTGAGGCATCACCAAAATGCTCTGCCAGAGCAGCAGCAGGCTGGCTGCCTGAAAACCCAAGCTGCTTGTAGGGAATGTTGGTGGTCCCTGCATCCCCAAAAAAGACAAGGCAGCCTACATGTCCCTTCAGATAAACCTGAGCTGGTAAATTAGTGCCAAGGAATCAAGGAACTGATTTTAAAGTGCAACAAAATACTTTAGAGGAGCAGATAAACAGGAGCACAAACACTGCTGGGGTGATGTAAACAGTGCTACTTTAGCTTCTTTTATTTGCCTTCTTTACACAACAACTAAAATACACAACTATCAACAAAGAAACCCCAGACTTTCCAGCTCAACACATCTCCCTGTCTGTTTACAAGCGCTGAATTATTCAAGTTGTATAAGAGTATATACAGGAAGAGATCCATGTATGTAGGAAAACAGAGAATGTCAACTCCCAGAGCCTTTGCTTAGAAAGCTATGAGAGAGAATCACAAACTGTTTAAGCATCACGGAATTTCTGTAAAACTTTAGCTTCTAAATTACTTTGATACTTAAAAATTTACCTTATGTTCACAATCTGCTCTAATGCAAATCACATCACTCTGGGCTATAGCTCAATTTCATTTTTCTAAGCGAGGAGCTTTTATTGGCAGTGAAGCCTCAGAGAACGAAACTTGGCCTAATTAGATTGTTCACAGTGCCTTTCCTCCAGGAGCAGCACGTGCCACTCCCCACAGCCATGGGACTTTGGTGTGTTTGCTGTCACTCCAAGGAAATTTCACTTACACCACAGTGGATCAGCACCACGTTCCTCTACATGGAGCATTTTACGGCACACAAGCTCAGCAAGGTTTAATGGCAAAAGCAAGACCCCAGGGCCTTGGGTTTTCCTCACAGAGCTCTGACAATGTTTGTAACTCTAACTCTGCTGCACCCTCAGCACTGTGCCAAGAGCTCCAACCAATGCCAAGGGTTTTATGTGGATTTTTGGGGGCGATAGGATCAAAAACCTGAAGTTGTTTTCTTGGAGGTTCGACTAGATGACACCATAGGTCCCTTCCAACTGCTGTTTTCTTGTAATGTATATCTTAACAAACCCTTGTCACCACTCCAAAACCATCCCACTACAAAGGCTTTTCAACACATCTCCCTTAAAATTAGTCACCCAACAGTTACCCTCGTACTTTATTAAATTCCCTCTGCTCTGCAGTCAACTGCAACCCAGCTGCACAGCCAGAATGATAAATGCCCCAGAAAAGCACAGAAGAATCCAGGATACAATGCTTAATTTTGTTTGCTCCTTTGCCTGGAGCCACTTCCTCCTCTGACACAATATTTGATATTGGCTCAGAAACCTTGGATTTCTCCAGGCCATTGCAGGGAGGCTCATTCGTGCACAGCCCTGAAAGGGAACTGGAGAGAGCAAGTGAGGACTGTAAACAAACCACATCCTGTTTATGACAGTCAGCACACAAGAGCCATTTCCCTCCTGCTTGGCACTTCCCAACGTGTCACTTGGCATCTCCTCGCTGTTTTGGAAGGAAAGCTCATTAGAAAATTCATTTACTGCTAAGAAATTCTTGTCCTGGAGGACTGCATTTCAAGTGGGAAGCATCAGGAAGGGATTGCAGCACATCCAGAGGGGTTGGGATGCTGGTGGAAATTGTCAATTTTCCAGGTAAAAGGAATCAGATGTTTCCAAATCGCTGCATTTCCACATGAAAATAAATGGGTGAGAAGCTGCAGCTCTTCACTGGCTCCTACCAAAGTCTCCATGGCAGATGCTGTGTGCTCCAGAGGCCATTTCTAACTAATGGATCTTTCTAAGATGCATTTTAGTTGTATGACTATTCAATCCCGTCCTTCTCTACTAAAATACAGATGGCATAACACAAATTCACCTCCTACAGAGCTGACTATTGTTAGAATGCCCTTCTACAAACCTCAGCAGAAGCATCTCAGAGAGAGAGGGAAAAAACCCAGCACAGTTTCCTGGTTTCCAAATTATTTTACACAAAATCCAGCCCAAGGCTGGATTGAGTTTGGCAAGTAAAAAGTTGGCATTTTCCCTAACAAACTCTTTTATTCTTTCCATCAGGTAGCAGTAGCACAAAGGATGCAGACAATCAAGAATGTGATAATACAGCCCTGGATCACATTGGACCTGGGGGTAGGAGAAAGGAGCAGCAGCCCACAATCCAAATCAGTCACAACAGTCCCTTCTGTACTTGTCTAAAGGTGCCTTGAAAATGGAAAATAATACCAGGAGAATGCTGCAAAAAAAGAGAACTTACAGCTGACAATACCAGTTTTTGAGATTATTTTAAAAAATTGTGAATTTGGGTAAGTTTAGTTTTTTAAATATACCTTAGAGGCAGATCTTTCCTGCCAGGGAAGGCTTGACAACTAGCAAGGAGTGAAATTATGACATGGCATAATAGAAATTGAGGTCACAGCCCTGAAGTGAGTGCCAGCCCCACAGGAATAGGATCACCATGGCCATCCCATAGGATGGCAGCATGTGACTGAACAAGGCACTGAACAAGTCATTAGATTCCACAAGGCTTTAAGCAATTCCTCTGAAGTCATCTCTTAATAACATTTTTAAATTATCAGATGGCTGTGTTGAGTCACTACAAGTTTATCATACAGTTCATGGGCTAATTATTTCACTCTGGCAGAAAGCAGACATGCAAAACAATGCTCTGAGTTTTGGTAAACATTCAATATTCCTTCAGTCTTATAATCATTTATCACACTGAAGTTCTTCTTCACAAACCCCAGAAACATTATGTTTAAATTTAGGGTAAACTGGAGCGTGAGGGCTGTCAGTGAAACAGCTGAAAATTTACCATTCTTTAGACCTTATTGACACACCTTTCACAAGGTAATGCACAATATACACAAATAGATTTATTTACAGCCTTTCCAGCTCATCATTAAGCAAAATCCTAGGACTGGAAAAATGAAGATCAAAGCCTACATACAATAAGTGCTTACACAAATTAGACCTAATGAATTTCTATAGGAGGTACCTTAAATCTCCATAAAGCCAAGAAAGAAGAGAGAATCCCACATATCACCAACAATACTGGAGAAAATGAAGACTGCAAATCTGGCACTTCGGCAAAAGCAACTTGATAAAAAAAGTGAAATCTGTAACAGATGTGCCTACAGACACACCACACACACAGAAAATTATATCAAAGACTGAGAACAAACAGCAGCTGGGTCAGAAGGGGTCAGAGCAGGAGAAATGGTGCAGTTCAGGAGGAAAAGCCACTCTGGGACCTGAAGACAGAAATATCAGATGGACGAATGACATGAAGACCCAGTACATCATTAGCACCCATCTCCTCTATGAAATAGTTTAAAATTTGCCACAGTACCCAAATACTGCTGCAAACTCAGAACATTCTGTCTGAAGTTATCCTGGGCAAAGAGGAGTCTGTGAAAGAGCAATTAAATATATTCCAAACTGGGTTCAGCTGCCTGCAGGGAGTCACAGATCCCCCTGCTCCTGTGTCACTGCAAGTAACAAATCAAGCAAGTGCCTGGCTCTACTCCCACACAGGAAGCAAATCTGTTTACAATCCTGGAATAAATAAATAAATGAAACTCAGCACTGGTTAACACCCAAAGTTTTCCTCAGTGCACAGAATAAAGAGCAGAGGAGTGAAATGCCAATTGCAGCATTAAAAGAAGAAACCCAGGCAGTGTCTGAGGTCTGTGTGCAGCAGAAATGTGGCAGCAATGCACAAACAAGGAAATACCTGATATAAACAGGCATGTCTCAAAGGCAAGAGGGACATAGGCAGAGCAACACCGTGCATCTGACATGAGAAAGGTTTGACTGAAATTAGTTCTTCCCTGTAGAAAAGCCAACTAGCATCAAGCTGTTCCAGGCACTGAACAACAGAAGAACTGGAGACCTGACGTGTCTGTGTGAAACACTGTGCATTTAAAGATAGTTACAATCTGGATCTTGAGAAAAAATGTCATTTAATTGTTATGGAGGGAGGAACATATTTATATCCACCTCCACTGAGTTCAATTCTGCACTGCATTGATCCAATCCACTCTGGACTTGGTCTGCTAAATGCCAGCTTTTGATGCAGCTGAGCTACTGCAATCACCCGGGGAATGCACAAAGCAAAGCCATTAAGTACATAGCTCCTGCATTGTTATTTTTACCCAAAAACAGAAACAGAGGCTTAATTTTATACAAGGCCTTCACATCTGGCAAGGAAAGGCATAACCTTTGAAGGGAAAAAAGAAAGGAGAAACACCAAATTGCTCTTTTTATCATAAAAAACCTTTGGAATCATTTGGCAAGGAGTCAGTTCTGGACTTCTTCAATCCTGTGAGGGAGATTAAAAAGGAATAAAAATAACCTGAATTAACTATACAGGATTATTGAAATCCAACAATCTCTTGGGAGTTCAGCTCTGGGCTCAGAAGAGGTGCAAACAAACTCAGCCCCAAACATCAGCATAAGAAAAACTCTCTTACAAAGCAACAACTCTCCAGAGAAGAACAACTGAGTCTGAATTTAGCCAGTTCTACTATTGCTATCCATCAGCCTCTCAACCTAAGGGAAACAGAGCAATACAATAAATATGTCAATGTTTACTGAGCATTTGAAGAACTGTATGTTCTTGTGATGCAAAATTAATCTGTACTGTTTGGTCAGCTTATTTAAAATATATAAACTCTGTCTCAGCTGCCTCATTTATAAAAGAACTTTTGCCAGATATGGGATTTCAACATTCAAAATAGTTAAACAACTAACAACCAAGCTGTACTTACCAGAGTCCACTCCGCAAGGTTTATCACTCCATCCTGTTTTTTCCCCTACTACCTGCTTTTTTTATACCCAGTTGTTTGTTAGATCTTGAATGAAATTACATTTCAAACTAATTAAGATAATAACTCCTTTGTGGATTTGTTTTGCAACTGAAACAACATTATACCTCTTGTCTCTGATGGAGTCAGGGTAATAAGGAGCCAAAGAGTAATACAACTACCCCAGAGATAAAATTTAATGTCTTTAGATCTACAACACAATATTAAGGAAAACTAGTACAGAAGAGAGCCAGCAGGCAGCTGTGTGATGTACAGGGCCTTCCCTCATTTTTGTGGGACAAGTTCCTTTTTCCAGTGACACTGAAAGGTGATCAAGGCAGGCACAGACAAGTACTTGACTCCTTTGGTTAAACAGCCTGAGCAAAACACACTCATTCTACTCCCACTTTTCTGAAACAAATTAGATGTGAATAATTGGATGAGGGCAAAGAAAATCCAGCTCAGTAGTGAGAGTGCTGTTTGAATGTCCATCTTACAGCACTCCCACTGCACTGACTCAACAGGGGAATATCTTCACACAAAAATGCTTTCATAGCTCTGCTTTCCAACAAAAATTCTATTTAATTAGAATACTTCTCTTCTTAGATCCAAGTGAGAAAGGTCTGCACACATGGACCTGAGCACCTTCAGGTAAATAAGGAGCACATCTGCACAGATCACGTTTTACTTGCTGGCTCCCAAGGATTTTGTGTTTGCCCTAGACACCACTTCAAGAAATACATCTTTATTGTTTTGGAGATTCATCTAATTTAATTGCTTATTACATTTCACAAATTGCTTTTCTGGGTAGAGGTGATTAATAGATACACTTGTAGGTGTCCTCCTCCAGAAGGTTTCCAACAGAACATTTAGAATAAACAGAACAGCACTTTCATGGCTTCCCAAATTAGTGCTTCTCCCTCCACTCTAAAACAATCAAAGTTCACTTCAGAGGTAACATCTCAATCTCCAACAGGTGAGCACACATTCCAGAGCTACTGCAAGAGCTCCAGAGCCTTTTTCTTTTTTCAACCCCAGAACTGGATCTGACATTAACAAAGCCATATATGTTATGGCAATACTTGGCAGTGTTCAGCACATTTTTAAGGGAACAGACTGATTTTTTAAAAGTCAGCAGTGAAAACTGGAGGTTATTTTTGGTTGCTGGCACTTAGCTCAGAGCTCTTGCTTCTTGTCACTTCAGCCCCCCATTCTGCCACACAGAGCAGGTGGATCCCAGTGGCAGAGGCACCAGGGAAAAATCCAGAAACTCTGGGATTGCCTCAGAGAAGTGAGACAAGCACAAGGGATGCCAAAGGGAAGGCCACAGCACAGGGAATATTTACCAGAAATTACAAATGAGCAAGAGGCACTGCAAGATTTTAGTAATTAATTTGAAATCAAACTCAGTCAATCCCAGGGCTCTCTGAAGGATCAAACCTTACTTTCTTCAATACCTGCACTTTTCCTCTCTTGCTTCTATCCGTGCATCAGGCCCTTGGTGACATTTCTAATGCTCTTGCTTGGAATAGAAAGCAGATGTCAAACATCCCTGCTGCAACCACAGCTTTGATGCGGTAAAGGAGGCCACGCAGACATGGATGAAATGGCCATTTAGAGCCAAAGAAAGGGAACATTAAAGATATGAGTCAAAGCCAAAGGAATTCAGTTCAAAAATACAGAGTAAACTGAGTCCACCCACTGCAATAGTCTTTGGCAATTTTCTGCTGCAAAGTTCTTTATAATTAGCACAACACCAAGCATGTTAATCCTCGGAAAAAAAATCAATGGATTCAACTTTGGAAGACACAAAGTGAAATTCTCCATACTGAAATGTCTCTCTTTAGCTCCATAGTCATTAAGAAAAAGAGGGTTTAAGAAAATCAATTATGGTCTTAACCTGCTCAGTCACAGAATGCATGTCAGGAGAAAAATACAAGTCTTTTTAAACAGCCGTTATTGAGCAGGTCCCCTTCCAGGCAGCCCTCTCTGACCATGTTAAATTACCTCATGGACACACACATCCTCAGATACTCCTGTTATCCACAAAGCCACCTAACTAGCAAAGCTCCATTTCCTTTGGACTGTGCTTGTACATCTAATTCCTCCCATACAGCAATAAATCAAATGTCCTCCCACGTCACCCTCATCAGCCCTACATTGCCCACGCTTCCTCTCCCCACACTTTCCCTCTGAATCCTGTTCCCTATGAATGTGTGGGCTACAGAACACACTCACATTCTGCTTGCCACTGTCAAACTAAACAGAGCAAACCAGCTGTCTCTGCATTTGGCTGGAGTGAAAGCCACATCCTTGCTCCTTCCTTTGCACAAAACTCCCTGGCTTTAAAAGATTTGTCCCCCTCTCTGGTGTGACCAAGGTAGCCAGAACATCCAAACTCAAAGTCCAGTGTAACTGCTCCAAAAATAAATTTTTCTTCTGTTCTTAGATAAAGAAGGTGGTCTGATAGCCTAGGAAAAATCGCAACAATTCCATCCATTCAATTCAAATACCTCAACATCTCTGCATCTGTTTGTAAAAATGTATTAAAGTTAAAATCTAGGACAAAAAAGTTCAGTCATCCATTCTAAACAGAAAGGTTAAAACCCCTGTCATCTACAAAGCACCTGGGCTTGGGGGTTGGAACAAGATGATCTTTGAGTTCCCTCCCAACCCAAACCTTTCTGGGATTCTATGATTTACCAAAACTTTCATCTCCTATTATCTGGAAACAAAGGTAGTGATCTCAGCACGACATTCCAAAACCAGATTGAGACTGTCCACGGAAATGAACATGCACCATGTCTTCTCTGGAAGACACTGACAGATGGATAACACAGTTAATTAATAAAAGGACAGAAAAGCTTTGCACAGTTAAATGCCCCATTCAAATTCCTTCATGATTAACAGCTCAACTGTCAGGGTACCTAACAGCAGAATGTCACTTCCAGCATCTCTTTGGCAGACAATTAAAAACCAGATATCTGTGTGGTTCCAGTCAATGGAATGGTTAAATGAGAACCTCACATAAGTCCTTCCTGTGTCTGAACTTGTTCACATCCCAAAAACTGATAACAGCCCTGAGAATAAACCTGATCACAACACTCTTCCTCAATAAGGTATGTTAGAGGAATAGCAGTTGCTTGGCCATGATCAAGGATTTCAATAGAAATCACTAATCTTGGTGGGTTTGTTTCCTAAAGAGCTTCTTCCAGCTCTCCTGACCAAACTGTGATTATCAACCAATCTGTACCTTGTCATGTAACAGCTGGTAAAGATAAGAAACCATGACTAAGTATTCATAATACTCCTATTCATAATACACATCTGAAATGTGACTGTCCATGCAAACTCCAGCCCAAGCTGCAAATCCTCAGTTCTGAACTCACCATTTCTGCTGGCCCCAAAGAGACCCGATGACCTCCAGCCAGTACAGCTTCCATCAGCCTACAAAATCTTCCTGCTGCCACATAAGTGTGATATTCCTCAATGGAACAACAGCCTGGAGCTTTCTACTGTCTCTCTATGTCCCTCACCAATGGATTTCATCTTTCCAGAAAACCAGAAATACATTTAATGCATGTCTAGGTATAAAGATTTTAAGCCAAAGAAAAATGGCATTTGAAGCAGGAAGAGAAAGAGGTTGCCTTTGTTTCCTTTCTCCTAAGAAGGTCCCAAATGAAAGGTTACTTCTAGGCAATTCTTCAGTTTATGCCATTATTTGTCTCTAGCACAGGTTTAATATTTTGGCCTGCAGTGCACTAAATTATGCTTTTTCTTCTTCTACTTCTACCCAAGTCCAGTACAAAAGCAGAACTTCATGAGCCAAACCAGGCAGGGCTCCTTCAGAATTGCATGCAGATGCCCATTTTAAAAGAACATTAAAATGCCACAAACATTAATCAGATGAAAATTACTGAACATCCTTCTCATGAAAAAGAGCTCCCAGACAAAAGGAGAACTGAAAACTTGGCCCAGTAAACACCTCTTGCCATTTTCCCCCCATACCTACAGCACAAATCCATGCATAATTAACTTGGTCTAAGCACTCTCATTCATTTCTAGCTTTCCAATATTTAAACTATTTAAACTACTCCATTTTCAATTGTCAACCCACCTAAATAACTTTGCCAGCAGCACAGCTCATCTCTTTCATAATTATAAGAGATACGAAGAGTCTCCTTTCATCTTCCAGTGAACATGTATTTAGCTGGTTTCCAAATACCTGCTGCAATTTGTTATCCAGGGCTGCTTCTTGCCCCTGGCAGTCTCCCTTCTGTAATTCAGTGACATTCTGAGGATCCAACAATGTCCTGTTCAGTGGTAGAACAGAACTCACTTTAAGACATTCAACTTTTTTCCTGGTACCAATGAAAGTGTTTCTTCAGCCTTTCAAACTACTGCTACACATCAGCAGAGTTTTTTTGAACCACTGAACATAACATCTAAAATCTTTTCTCTTCATTTGGATGTACAGCCAGAATATCCTTCCAGTGGGCTCCTTACTAACAACTGGTTTAAAATTCTAAGAATACACACTGCATTTATTAAGTAGCTTAAATGATGTACAGCCTTTTGAGGCTGGGTGAACTATTATTGCTCAGTCAGAACTTGTTCTGCCTTCCATTTCCAATCACCTTCAAGCTTAAATTTTACTCAACACTCTCATTTCCAGTTTTAATATGGCCAAATCAAGGGAGTATATGGATGTAGTAGTATTAATAAAAATGGAGACACTCTCCTCTAATGGTGTGATAACTAATCAAAGCAAAACTCGTAAAGCCAACATAATGAAACATTATAACAGCATTACAAAAGACAACAACCCATCTTTCAGCATTTGACAGCACTGAGGAAAACTAACTACTAATAACACATCACACCAAAAAAAAATAAATAATTTTTTCATTGAAAAAGAGTTTAGGGCTCCTGGTCAGTGTCTTTCTCCTGTCAACACATTGAGTGGTTTGTTAGCTATTAACTCTCCTGTGTGTTCACCCTTAATGCTGTATTTCTTATCTTACAAACCCTATTGACAGAAAATCTCTCTCCACTTTGTACTGAGTCTGTCTTCCACTTCTGCCCTATTAACTCATGTCAATACAGCAAAGGGAGCAAAAGAAAGCAGCCAAGTCAATACCCATCCATCACATTTCTGTGCAGCTGCTGCAGTGAAGAGGAACACAGGACAAAGGAAGTGGCTGCACAGGTCAGAAATTCATCTGCCCAATTAATATGGAGCACTCTGAATATTCAGAGCAAAGATCACATGCTGAAGCAGAAGCTGCTCTATCTCCACTGTGCTTTTGCAAATAAAAGTCTCTCACAAGACATGCTATCCTTGTTTTAGGGAAATCACAAGCTGTGGTGGGATTTGCTATAGTCCCACATCCTTCCTATGCTTTTTCTGCCCTTTTTGCAATTGCATTTCTCCTACTAAATCACAAGGTACCTCTGGGAATAAAGGAAGGCATCATCAGTGAACACTTAACTGGACAGGATGATCTCTTTTCTCTGCCAATCCCTGCACCAGTAGGAACACTAGAGAACTGAATTCAGAACAAAGAAGAAAGCATTTATCAGACAGAATAGCAGAGATTAAAGCATTTCTCCCTCTGATTGAATGACCACAGTATCACATTCCCTCTGCTCCTGCTGCTGCAGAGGAAGTGATTGAGCTCTGGCACAGGGGCCTTGCTGAGTGAGGAAGGGGGCAAATCCTCTCACCAGAATTTTAATTTCTTGCTCCTGGAACTAGGAAATCATTACCCAGTGCAGCAGAGAAATGAACGCTGCATCACGTCCAGTGGTGTCCCTGCTGGCAATCTCTATGTGAGAGAGTTTCTTTCAAAGAGCCTGAATCAGGTATTGCAGACCTTTAAGTTACATGGGACCCATGAAGGGCTGAAAGAACTGAGACAAAAAGAAATTAAAAACAGAAAAAAATGAAATTGTGAACACAATTTAAAGACAGATGGAAAGAGCCCAAATGAAATCTGCGATTTCCACTGTGGAGCAGTAAAACACATTAACTCATCTTGCCAAAATACTTGGTACAAAATATATTATTTTAGTACCTTGTACACACTCCTGGGCTGCACTCAACTGAGGTCTCTCAATTTCCAAGCCTCATTTCTCCTTTCCAGTGGACAATGTTGGGGGTGCCAGGAAGAGAAAAAGGTAAGATTCCAAATGCTGGATTGATTCCCACATGAAGAGCCTTGTGCCTCTGTTGCATATAAGTAGTGATATTAGAAAAGAAAGGTCTTATAAAATATGGTTTAGCCCCTGCTACTCAAGCTAAGTTAGCAGGAGCTTGTAGGTTCCCATGCAAAACAACCTTGGGAATGAAGAGTCAGTTAACACAACAATCTATTCTGGTAAGAAAAGTAAATCTGCACCTGCATAAACAATAGATCTGTCCACAGAGGAAAAATGTAAACACCTGAATCTTAGCACATACACACAAAACAGCCTTTAATCAATGAATAAGGTAGCAAGAATACTACAAGCCAATCAGAGTTACCACAAGGTCTGTGAAAACTGTATAAAATAAGTGATGTAAATAAAGAATGGGCTTTTCCTAGACAAAAAAAAACTGAATCCCAGCTAATTATTATTCCAACACGTCCCCTCTCCAATTCATACTGTTCTGTGCTGAGCAGAGCCCACCTTGCACAGGGAAAAGCCAGAGGCACAGCTTTCTAATTTTCTTTTTTTCCTGCTGTAGAAATCAAGAAGCATTGGCATCTTATTGCAGGGGTTCCATACTGCTGTCTCCTTATCACAAAAGTTCCATACCTTCTTGGTGTTTCTCATGGACATCTCCTCAGAGCACTGACTCCTCCTTCTTCACAAAGCAGCCACTGACTCCAGCTCCCTTCTCAACCTCCCACCCCACTCTTTTATAGCACTCCTCTTCTCATTGCTTACACCTGTGGCCTGTTAAAGTCAGGCCTGTTCCTAATCTTTGCTAATTGGCCCAGCTGCAACTCCTTAGGGGTGAGATTACTTTCTACACTACCTTTATTTTCTTATATTCTATCCCCCTACAAAGAAGCAGCAGGAAAGTAATGCAGATTTTTTAAAAAATTAAAAGTTAGCTGTCCAGATATTTGTTTGGATGCAGACAAAACTGGATGAGTGATGGGATACCTGTTTTGGAATACTCCAAAATAAATCTGTGCTGGCTCCCAGAACGATTAAATGGATGCCATAAAGGAATTATTAAAATAAATGTATTTAATGTGGTTCTGTGTCCAAGTTCTCTGACCATCAGATCATTTGCACAAACAAAAAGCAGCCTGATTTATCACAGCCATTACTGCCAGCCTGTAAAGTTGTTCAAGTTTACATTGAGGTTTCAGGGTAGCGGGCAGAGGACTCCAATGTGCCAACTGTGCCTGAGATGGACGCTGTGTTCCAACTCACTCTGCTTTTGTGACATCTTAGACAAACATATCTAATAATTCTGATGGATTAAGGGGATTTTTGTTTGCTTCTTTTAAACGGAAGCAGCAAAACAAATTGTCCCTGTTGTTATATGGTGAAAAGGATCCCAAGCAAGTGTGCTCAGCCCCTGGCTCCTCTGTGGCTCCCAGGCTGTGCTGGATTGGTGTAAAGCAGCTGTGAAGGTTGGTGTAAAGCAGCTGCTGAGATACAAGTTCAGGATGTGGGAACTGAAGCTGTCACTTGGAGAAACCATCATAAACATTTTACAGGAACATTTACCAACTGTTAAGCCATGATGAAATCAGAACAGACAAAACCACAGGCATCAGTCCTCAAACAGTTTTAATGTCAAAAGGTATTAAATGAAGCTGTGACCCATGTGGAGATCACACACCAGCCCTGCCACTCTCTGAAGGAAGTTTCAAAGCCAAATGCTCAACAGTTAAGAAATGTCAAACACATCCATGGAACCATCCCCCAGTCACTCCCTACCTTCCCACGCTATTTCAGCTTTTAATGCAGCAGGAGTAATTAACCTCCTGCAAGCAGATGTATGAAATCATAAAGACTTATGGGCTGCAGGTAGAATAATTGCAATTAACAGATAAACTGGAGCTGCTCCTCAGCAGTCAGCTAGGAAGTTTCCCAGCTACACCATATTGTACCCACTTATATTAAATATATATATATATATAATGTACAGCTATTCAGTGTACATAACTTGCTGAACCTTTTTATGAAAAAGAAAGAAACAGCCTCCCTCCTCTCCTCACACTTGGATCAATGCCTCAAAGCATAAACCAGCTCCTCAGATGAAAGGAAAAGGGAGGAAATTTTTAACAATGAAATTCATTCTCAGTTGTGACAGGTTGGGGCTTTTCATTTCTGCACTGGCTTCACAAAGCAGATGATTCTGGAGTTGCAGTTTGAGCCTCTCAGTGACTTGCAAGTATCCTCCCTGGCTAAATCCACCACTGCAGTGGACACTACCTCTCGTTTCTTAATTTTTATGACCTACTATATTAAAACTAGTTTAAATGTAATAAAGTCTGCAACATTTACAGCTACAAAATATGGGAGGGCCATAAAATTAGCCAAGCATAAAAGTAAGGGAGTCTTAAGCATCCTCTGCTCACTTTCCAGTGACAATATACACAGAATTGGCATGGACTACAAAATCAAAGGGAATTTGAATTCAAATTAGAATTCTAGCAACCTTTCTCCTGCCTGCTGGGGGCTCAAGGGACATTAACACACACAGACTCACTCTTCTGCATTGTTTCCTCAGGTTTTCATTCTCACATTCTAAAATTTGTTTATCAAAGTGGCGATCTGAAATATTGATGATTTACTCTCCTACATGGCTCTGCTCAGCTGCAGCTGGTTTGGCAGTAATGACACACTTTTTCTCTTCACACTCCACCCCTTTTCTGCAGAAGCTGGAGTCTGAAAATGTAGTTTTTAGAATCACAGAACATCCTGAGGACAAGGATCATTGAGACCATTGAGCACAGACACCAATCCCACCCTGCACATCCTTGAGAGTGTTGCCCAAACATTCCTAAGCTCTGGCAGCCTTGGGGCTGTGACCATTCCCTGGGGAGCCTGGGCAGTGCCCCAGCATCTTCTGGGGGAAGAACCTGTTCCTGATCCGCACCCTAAAGCTCCCTGACAGAGCTCCAGCCACTCCCTGGGTCCTGTCCCTGTGCTGCCCTTGGGAGGAGCTGCAGCCTCAATGAGTCTCCCCTCAGTCTCCTCTCCTCCAGCTGAATAAACCAAGAAATCTCAGCCACTCCTTGCATGGCTTCTCCTCCAGATCTTTCACCATCTTTCACAGGTTGCTCTTTATTTTTTCCTCACTACATACCTTTAAAATGTGTAAGGCAAACCAGCAAACCCACACCAAAGCAAAATTCTCAGTGTCATAACAAATCCCTGTTGCAGTGCCAAAACAAAGCTGTTCTCACAACTCCTCCTGGCTCTCTGTCATTCCAACAGTGCAAGCATGGACTGTGCAGGGGACTTGGGCAGCATCTCTGCAGAGTGGTCTGCTCCAGGACCATGGCATTTTGCCAGCTTCTTCTCTTCTTTAGGAGGGTTCCCACTGTTTTCTTAATAGGATGCTGTTTGATCAATGAGACACAAAGCTGATTGAAGCAAAACAAAATTTACCTCCTTTCTCTCATGTTTATATTTGAAAGAAATCAAAAATATCTGTTTGGGGCACAGGCAAAAGCTTTAGGATTTGCAAGTGACATGAATTGCTCTTTGAGAAAGCCCTGCACAAGCAGTGACAAAGACATGCTCTGGTAAATTCTGTCACAAGGTTTGTTAACTCCCACCAGCCAGAGGACAGATTGTGCTGACTTGCTTAACATTACACACAAGTCCTGGGTCAAAATCAGAGCCCAGAACAAAATTGATTCCAAAGGTCCACTGAGTTTTGAATGTTTCTGCAGTCCTGTCTTACAGAGGCCTCTCAATTTCCATCCAGCCTCTCCCTCATCCTCTTTACCTGAAGCAGCTCTAACACATTAAAAAGCACCACATCATTGACCACAAGCAGTAACACTTGTGCACACCTGGGGAGAACATAAATAACATTTACTCTACTTCAGAGAGGCTCCAGCCTAGGTCAGGTGTAAAAACACAGCAGACACACATTGCTTACACCATCAGCCTCCTTCTGAGAAAAGCATTTTTACAAGCCCTGGTTCATCTCTGCTGCCGGACATCTGTTGGTCACAAATTTTCTGCACTTGAGCTGAACTCCACATAAGCCTGTCCTGACACAGTGATGAGCACTCAGTGGCATGAATCCCAGTAAGGGAATGATTTTATATGTCCAGAGCTCCCATGTTTCAAGAATGTGCTTCAATATCTTGCAGCAGAGTCAATGATGGTGGTTTACTTCTTTGAAGAAAGGTACCTAGAGAAGGAACTTATTCTATAAAAGTGCTGTAAAAAAACTTGAATTAAAAAGTAGCTTGACTGATCAAACATGGTACCATCTACACTGAGTCCTTGGCTTCATTCATTGCTTTAAGAACAAGAGGAACTTCTTCAAAGTCTGTACACATCAACAAAAGATGGCACTCACTTTATTTTTAAAACATCAAAACCAATGAAGTCAGAGACTGTCTGACCAGGACTGCTGGGTTTGCTAGGAGAAGAACACAGGAACTTCTGTCAGCCTCAATGACAGCTACATTATCCATGGGAGCTGCAACAAATCTGCTCTCTCTTGCTCAGTTCTCATTCAGGAATTAGACAACTGTCTCCAGAGGATGGGAAAGGAGAAACCACTAAAACTTCATCCAGTCTCACTCTCCTGTGTTCAGTTCAAGACCTTCAGCATTCATTCAGGGAAGATGTGAAGTATTTATTTCAACACAACATTAAAAAATCCAATTTAAAAGCTTGCAAATACTGAGGCATTTCTGCCTTTTTTGTGGCTCATATGTTTGAAACAAGGCCCACAGTTCATCATTCATAAGCTTGCCACTGAGCCAAAAATTTCACAAGGGAGTCTGAACGAATTTCTGGCTCCTCTGCCTTTAAGTATTAATGAATACTTCTGTAGGTTCAAGAATGCCCCCCATCCTTGCTCATACACTGAGCCCTCGCCTTCAAGCAGCAGCTTGGTGAGATGACTGACACAGCCTGGGTGCTCATCTTCTCCACCAGGAAAAGCTCTCCCTGCAGTTCAGAACAAGCCTGTTATGAAGTCCTTGTGGGAAAGGGCACATTCTGCGGAGAGCAGACCTGCATTCTGCTCTGAGGAGATGACTGGAATGCATTTTCCCTCTGCATAAAGGCATTTCCTTGGAGGCATCAGCAATCCATGTAAATAAAAGGTTTCCAAAAGGTCACTGGCAATATAAAATGTAATTAGCTTAAAAACAACAAGTATTTTTAGGCACTACTCTGCCCCAGGTTATCTTACTGTTACTTGGGGTTTTATAATCACAGTTATTATCAGCACTTTTTCCCCCCTTTTGGAAGTAATCGGGAAAGAAAAAACCTGACAAATACACTGTTAAAAGACATCTTGTCACTCTCAAATAGGAGAGCTAGAGACTTACCACCCATGGCCGTGCACAAACTGCACATATGATTCAAGGTAACACAGCAGCAGGTGCACTTGTGTTAACAGGACACAATTAAAAATAAATAAACAAGTTAATTACGCTGCTGTTAAGTCCAAAATTGACAACAGATTTTGCCATGAGCACCAACATCCCACTTGGTACCTGCAGCTGGCCTTTCCCAGAGTCAGCAGAGCCCACAGCACTCGCAGCAGGGCTCAGGGAACAGTGACTGATCCTAGAAAGTGTTCGGACAAACAAAGCAAAACTCATTCTGCAGTCACTGTATTGGCAGTTCAGACTTGCTGCTGCACCCGACTGCCCACAGGAGATAAGTCAAACAATACAGCAAAATTATTTTATTGACAGTTTAGAAAACAGTATTTTTGGGTAATATAAAATTGAAGTCCTAGTCCCTTAACTGCAAGGCTGACACCCCAGTGCTGAGTCAGTGAAGCACAGAATTTACTGGGACGTGGCTCCAATAAAAACATGACACACACCCTTTGCTTTCTATAAGGAGAAAGTTCATTCTGCTGATGGTCTGTCTCCTCCAAGTACCCAAACCCTGCTATCAGAATGAACTGGACAGTCTTTTTCTCATGGGTGCTAACAGCCCTTCCATCTCCTCTGCTTCCCGTCCCCAGTGTGCCCACCACCTTCTCTCTCAAATTGTCCAATTGATGAATCAAGTTAAACTCAGAGCAATTGTTCCCAACCTGCATTTAGCTGCAAGGCTTTTCCCTCTCCATCAGATGGGAGTGTTGGCTGTGTGCCCACACGTGTGTCTGTCTGCTAATCCTGTCACTAATAAAAGGTATCACTGCTCCTCACAAACCTGGCCCTGCTGAGTCTTCTGTGAATCATCAAAATGCACTCTGACTCCAACAAGCTCCGATTCTCACACCAGAGCAAGATTTGTAGAATGAAAAGCAAGGTTTAAGACCCAGATGAGCAAGTTCAAGTCAGTAAATTGGGAGTGTGACACAGCCAGACAAGCTGTGCTGCAATTCTGTCCCTGGTGGCACAGGATTCAACAGGAGGGGATGGGAGCAGCCCTGCTCCACACTCACAGCTACCACACCGAGAGCTACAAAGTGATTTCAGTCCTGCTCTTTAAGCAGATAAAGATGCATCAACATAAATGATGCTTTTGGTTTTAAAAGGTCAATTAATGTATTGTCTCGTTAATTTTTACCTGTAATGCAAGATGCACAAAGAGGGACTTTTTCATTAGGATAATCCATGGAAAATGTGCTGTTTAGTCAGTAGAGTCCCATTAAAACAAAATAAAACCTCACAGCTTTTTTTAAAGCATACACTCTATGTTATTAGTTGAAGATGCTTTGGACTCTATGTACTGCAACTGCCATAGGCTAGATCTGATAATCTCTTATTTGTACAGTCAGAAAGGGACACATTTTGGTTTATTTCCATAAATATTTCAAAAGCTTTCTCTGGCTGAGAAACAGAGAGCCTCTTCAGTAGTTATTCCAGTCATAAGAATTTGATTGTTGTTGCCTGAATAAAAGGAAAGCTTGGGGGATTTGTTGTGGGGGTTTTGATGAGATATTTTTTGTATGTGCTTTTTGTTACTGATTTCCATCTCTTAACAGTGAGAACATATTTTAAAAGTTATTAATATGGACATTGTTTTAAATATTGAAAATATGCAAAAACAGCCCATACATAAAATATGACAAGGAAATTACATTTAGCTGGAACACTGTGCTAAACTCTAACAGAGCACCATGCTCCAGCTTTCTTTCTGACCACTCATCCAGCCCCAACAGGCCCTCTGAATGTCACATCCCACCACAGGTTAAGGGAAAAACAAAACAAAAACAAGCCAGCAGCAACAAAATAGCTGTACCAGTAGGATGCATCCCCTCTGAACCCATCTCTATCTCCTTCCTAAGGAGGGACACATTTCTGCAACTCAATGACTGCACTGAGAAATTGCCAACATTTCTTCTGAACAAGGGCATGGCTGAGCCACTACTCCCTGAAAACACACCAAATACTGGTTCAAAGAGAGACAGAGAGGATCTGACTATAAACACATTTCCCTTCTGTGATGCCCATGCAAGAATTAAGCAATTGGTCTGACTTTGGGAATTTAAATATCAACAAAATTTTCTTTTTTCTATGAATTTCCTTCAACAAGAAATCTTGTGGACAAGGGTGGAGAAATGAGGAAGCACCAGTAAGGCAGGAACACAGCCAAGATCTTTCCAATATCTAACCTAAGACTTTACCAGCACCATTTTCTAAGGAGGCCTTGCCTTGACTCATCCAAACAACTTATCCTTCCTTAACCAGGCGCCTCAAATGTATCTGATGCTTCAACAAAAGCTGCACCAGAGCTGCAGCAAAAGGGACAGCAGGGCCAGGAAGATGCCCTGAGGGTTGGAGCACCTCTCCTACAAGGACAGGCTCAGAGAGCTGGGGTTGCTCAGCCTGGAGAAGAGAAGGCTCTTGGGAGACCTTTTTGTGGCCCACAGGTGCATGAAAAGGAGGGAGAGGGATATTTCTACCTTTTATATGGGTAGAAATAGTGATAAGACCTGGGGCAATAGTTTTAAACTGGCAGAGGGCAGGTTTAGATCAAATGTTAGGAAGAAATTCTTTACTCAGAGGGTGGTAAAGCACTGGGACAGAGAAGCAGTGGATGTCTCATCCCTGGAGGTATTCAAGGCCTGGTTGGATGGAACCCTGAGCAACCTGGGATAGTGACTGGCATCCCTGCCCATGGCAGGGCGTTGGAAATGTGATTTTTAAGGTCCCTTCCAACCCAAACCATTCTGTGATTCCGGGATTCAAGCTCTCCACAGGAAGAATTTCTGAAACAGGCACATTCACATCAAGATGTTCTACAGCTTCTTCTCTTTCCTTTCACTTGTAACATTTTTTAGCTAATTGGCTCCAGAATTTATAATGCTGGTGACAGCAGCCTGGCTGTGCGAGGCAGAGGAGGTGGAGGAGGAGGAGGAGGAGGGGAGGCAGAGCAGCTGCCAAGGCTGCCGGCACCATCTCCTGTTCTCAGGCTGTTACTGCAAAGCCCAGCCCAGCCCGGGCTGCTGATGCTCAGCCAGGCAGCTCAGGGTATCTTGTGCTTAGAAATATCACAAGACAACTTAGGAGGTTTTATGCAGACTCCAGAAAAAGCAGGAATCCAAATATGAAGTGCAGCTAAATCCACCGAATTTTGAAAAGGAGCAAATTAAGCAGCCAAGGAGGGGGGGGGGGATGCAATTACAGCAGAAAAAACTGTGTTTCACCATTAGCATTGCACAATAAGAAGGTTTGTCAGGCACCGGTTTAGCCTCCACATGTTCACATCCGTCAGCATTTCCATGATAAATCCTAATTTTCGCCATTGTTGATCACATTGAACTAAAACTTGGTATGCAAGTTTTTAGCACAGATGCTCAAATAAATTATGCACATTAGTCATTTAACTTTCAGAGCAGCAAGAGAAAGCTGCTTTTTGGGAGGGGGGTTGACTGCAATTTATGACAAGTTGGGGGTTTTTTTTGCCTTACACAGCTAAAAAAGACAAGCAGCTCACTTCTTGAATAAACTTTCCAAGCAGTATGTCTTTTGTATAGATGATAAAACTTTGACAGTAGGAGAATATTTATGAGTAATTAAAAATGCCTTCCCACCACCAGCAGTGATATACCTTCAGTATTTTGCTCTATACATTCACAGGTGCATGCAAGCAGCCACAAAGAATATTAAACACATAATGAAAATACCAATAACAGCAGCCTGAAGGCAGCAGGCACTAGAGAGGATGTGATCCAGATGAGAAATTGTTCAAGAAGCAGTTAGTTATGGAGCTGAACAAAGTGTACATGCAGATATGATCAACTGATTGAGACATCCCAGGCCAGACAATCTATTTTTCAGGCATAACCATATTCTGTGCAGTATTTGAACTGACACCACTTTACAGCAAGTTAAAAAATCCTACACAATTCACATTTACCTTGGTAAAATGTCTCAGTGTATTCTGGCTGTCCTCATCAATCTGCTCAAAATAAACAATATCAACAGTACCATAAAGTACTTTAGAAAAATCCATAGTCTGTTTTGAAACTCCTGTTATTACAGCAACTACAGTAGGTGTTCAAATAAATGAGCACAAAAAGACAGAAAATTCATTCTGCATTCTGCCACCAATCTTCCTCTGTCTTCCCATGACTGCTCAGGAAAGCTGTATTGCAGTTCTAGCATTACAAATTAAGAGACAAAACTGTTAAACACAGCTTTGTTTGACTGTTGATGCCTTCCCATGAAACAGTTCAGGAGCCACAGTCACTACAGCCATTTTAAAATACTGTATGGGAGGAGACAGATGTGTATTTGGGGGAGAAAGGAACAAAAAATTCTTAAGAGATATGGGTAATAGGAATTAATGTTTATTTGCCTTAAAATCAGCAGAGCAGGCAGGATACAATGTTTGTTTTCATCCGTGAGGTGACAAACTCGTGTCACTGGATAAAGTGACTCAGCACCCAGGAAAGAACTCCAGAAACTGAGTCCAGACCTCCTGGGCTCCAATCATCTTCCTCATTTATGGAACCACCCTGGTGACTTCAACACTGATTCCAAAGATATCACCAAACAGACAACTCTTTCCAACTCCCATCACATTTTTCAAGGCATGCTGCCATGTTGCATAGAGGAAATAGAGGAAATAAAAGACAAATCCTAAGAACTGAAAATCTTAAAGCACTACAATTCCCAGAGCTCTATACAAAGCTTGGCAGCGGGCTGAATATATGGTTTTACATAATACTACTGGTTTCAAAGTAGAATATTTCTGTACTGCTGCCTACTGCACTGCTGAGATTACAATTCCTCCCTTTGTGTTCATATCACAAATATAACATGGATGTGGGGCACTCTGCCCATCAGCCTCCTGCAAATCATTAATTTGATCATAGCATCCCCCTGCTAAGAAGGAAAGAATAAGAATAATGATAATAGATAATAAGTTTTGACTTCTAATTACTTCAATATCTAAATATTCATTCTGGTTTCTGAGAACTTTGGACTAGTATTAAGATACATCTATTTCATCTAAGATTTTTAGGAATTTTAATCTCACAGAAGTGGAAGATTTATAGGGTAGATGTGAGTCATGCACAGGAGAGATGCAAGGCAGATTTCTCCTTCCTTAACTTCCACAGTGCAGCTCCAACCACGGTGTCTGCTGTACCACACGCTACCAAGAACAGCCTGTGCTTCCTACCAAATTAGCTGGTTATTTTTACACATTTTTCTGGTCAATAATACCCACTGCTACCAAGGGAATGCTGAATCAGCATCTCTAGATTAAATGAAAGCTATCATTCATTCCAGTAATAAAGAGATGCACAGACATCAGGGATGTTGGTAGGAATACTCAGGGTCAATCACGACCCTGGAACAAGAAGGATTATTAAGAACAGAGTTAAATACCTTCTGTAGGTTTTTTTTTAATCATTAGAAATGATCAGAGCAATGAACAGAGTGCTCTCACACATTATTTCTGAATGTTCTCCCAGGAGCACAGTCAAATAAAAGGTAAGAAACCAAGCACTAATATTTGTACTGGTTTTTCACTCTGCAGTCTCCACAGAGCTCCAGGGTATCATTATAGCTTTGTCTATCCCCTCTACGCTGCTTTTTTTGGCTTTTTCTACATATTTTCTTTTTAAATACAGGGAGAATGTTCCATGAGCTCCAGAACCAAAGTTGCCTGGTTTCCTGAGGATTTCTCTCTGTAAAGGTGACTCCTGACTCAGGCAGACTTCTTTTCCTCATACCAAAATGACACAAAACATGAGAAGCATGAAAACCATGCCAGCAACATTACCATGGTACTCTCAAATGCCACGAGCCTTTGGCAAGCATGGAATGGCATAAATGATGGATTGTGATGCTGCCAGGGTGTGAGGCCAGAGCTCCCTCAGTGCTGCCTGATCTCCAAATGGGAGATTCCCAAGGGTCTGTTTGCCTGCAGGGCTCTGATCCCTGCCACAACCTCAGGGCATGGCCTCAGGATGGAGATTTCCTGGAGATGGAGATCTGACTGCCTTAAACTTGCTGGAATTCATCACTTTTGAGACCTCCACCATCTGCCAAGCTTGACAGAACACAACTTGCAAGTTCAAAAGTGTAGGGTAGGCACAGACAAATCTCATCTACATACACACACAAAGCACAGTAATAAGCCTCACTTCCTCAGGAAATCAGACTAAAAATGGCACAATCATGAAAAGCAAAGGTCTGGGCAAAATCCCATGTTTTTCAAATTGGAAGCGTAAGTCAATGTCTTGGCTAAATTATTTTTTGCTTTCCTATTTTCTGCTAACTATATGATAGAAAAAAAAATAGAAAAGCTTTGTATCTACCTAATTAGAGTCATGAATAACCAGATGTTGCTCTAGAAGCTTGCTATATGAATATGTAGATTGGTCACTTAATGAGACCCTATTGAGTACCTTCTGGTATAGAAGCACAGATCCATTTTGGAGAAAAGGAAAAGCAGCATCTACAGTAATTTCTTCATCACCTCACTCTGGAAAATGAATGCAGAACCTGCCAGCAGTTAATATTGCCCTGAAGCACCGTGAATAAACATTTGTCTGATATTAGGTACACAGACACCTCCATGTATAAATCAAGGTGCAATGTGCCATATAAATGAACAAAGGAAGAAAAAAAATCCCTACCTAATCCTATATTAGACATTAAGTGCTTCTTTTGATCAAAAAATAACTCATAAAGCCTATTAAAAAGCTAGCACTTCTCTCTCTGTCAGATAAAAGACACTTCACTGTAATTAAACTTCTGTCCAACTTTCCAGAAGATTAGGGGAAGAAGTCTGACAGGCTCTATTTGTTTTTGTGACTGACATTCATTGGGACATCCAAAGAAAAGAGAGGTTGGGCAATAGATTTACAACACTTCTGATCTAACAGCACTTATGAAGATGGACAGTTCTGGGCTTATCATCACTCATTCTTTTTTTTATTTTGTTTAAAAAAAATCCCTGCTGCCCAAGTCTAAAGCATTTTCTGTTCAGTTTGCAATCTACATTCCCTGGTCTTCAATGGTTTGGGGTTTTATTTCATCTTAAACAACAACACACAGCAGGTTGTTTGGGTAAATCAGTTTGACATGATTTATATGAACAAAGGTGGTAAACAACCATGTCTCTTAGCAGAACTCCATGAGCACTTGCAGCAGGAAAATTCTTTTCCAAACACACTCTCTGTGTCCCTTTTCCCATATGAAACAATATGTCAAAACACACGGCTGGGTTTCTGGCACAAGGTGATGGGAATAAGCCATCAGCTCCAGGATCTCAACACCAGAACCAAGGATTTACTGCTCTTCCATTTTCCCCTCTGTCCTTCATCCTGCCCAGAACCAACTTCACCTATGTATTTCCTTGTATCTGACCTTCCACAAGACATCTCAAGGTCCAAAATCAATCCTGCACTTAGACCACAAGAGCAAAAGTAGAAATTATCCCTTTGGGAGGAGCCACAAGTAACCATTTTCAAAGCCTGTCTTTCCAAATGCAGCAAAGCTCAAGCCATAAAGTAAAATCATTCCTTCACATGAGCCATCTCATAGGACAACATTCCCAATTCCAGAATACTTTGCCAGGATTGTTTGAGGAAATCTCTCCAGAGAGACCAAATATGTAGACAGAAAGCAGGCACAATAAATATGCAGCTTTTCTCACTTTAAAAAATATAATGTATATAACTGCTACATGATTTCTCCATCAGAGAAAAGCTTATGAACCACTTGGCTGACTTTCCATATTCCAAACTACAACCACCAACACATTTCAGTGTACCACACCTACAGCAATCACAGCTGGGGGGGGGAAAATGGCCTTTAACTAATGGTGGCTGCGTGGTTAAACTGACCCACTAATTAAACACCTCCCTTCCATCACCTTTCCCTAAATAGCAGAACAGGTACAATTCTTGCTATCAAAGTGGCCCTGAGCAATCCTCTTTTGAGCTTTTGAACCTTTGGCTTGTTAGCTTTGCTCTGCAGTTAAAAAGCTCCAGGACACTCCCTGCTGCTGCAAGTGTAATTTACTCTATTTATACGACTTCTAGCAACACACTCCAGAGCAGCACAGAGTCCATCACGCACGATTAATGGCACTTTCAGCTACATTACTCAGCCATCCTGAAGTTGCCAAGAGAAGTGAGTTGCTGCCCATGTGTTCAGTGCTAAAGTGACCCTCCTCCTGCCCCATGCTGGCACCACAGGAAGGTTTTCTCCCCTTAGCAAAAATAGCAAGCTCCAAAGGAGTCGGCACAACTCAGACGTGTAAACAATCACTGTTAAAAGAAATTGATTTCAACCTACTGCTCAGGAAATTCAGTCCTGTGGCTCTGTGTCTAAAAGTGTACAATGTGAGTGATGGAGCAAATAGGATATGCATCATCATTTGAGACACTGGCAATTGCACAGGCTACACAAAACACAGATTGCAGTGCAGATCCCCACACAGGGAAATACCACTGCAAAAATGGGTTTATAGTGATGTTGCAGATTCCCACAATGGGAAATATCACTGCAAAAATGGGTTTATAGTGATGTTGTCTCTTTGTGGCGGGATCATCTCTATTGCCTTTTAATTACACAAACACTGGCTCTAAAAAATGCACAGTAATAAACAGAAAGCAGGTCAAGAATGCAAAAATGAGAAAAAATAAATTTTCTGTTTAGTGAAGCCATTCGGAAAAGGTGTTTATCAACCATAACTCGCCACTCTAGATCAACTACAGGACACTGGAAGCAGAAATAGCAGCTGGCAAGTGCCCACCCCAGTCACTGAACAGTGTGGGAAAGCATCACTGGGAATACAAACCAAGATGATTGCAGTGTAAAGACACAGAGAGAAATAATCAGCTTGCAAACCCCCCTCACACACCTTCCAGGCACTGTCCTGCCTGTGTTTAAAAGCTGGTGATGAGCACACACACACTGTACAAAGACTCAACATCTGCCAGGTAGGGAAGGGAGCCATATAATGCTCTTTACCATCACACTCAAAAATCTCATTACTAAACAGTTTTGCACTGTAGCAACAGGTGAGCCAGGATTATCTGTGATTCTCTCCTTCGTTGCCATAAAAATAAATTCAGATGCCAACTTGGGATGATGTTTTTTTAACTATCTGCTAATTCATTGTTTTTAATGGAGAAAACTTAAAGTTCTTAGGGTAGACACAAATTTTGTGGTGTTTGTACTGCACATTGCTCTGTACACGCATAACCCCTGATGTTATAAATCAAACATTGCACTATCAGCACCAAAAACAACATATTTCAACTAAGGGCAAAAGAACCTGTGGCTGAAAGAAAAAAACAATAGAAAGCTGAATAAGTGCTGGGCTTCATCACTAGAGGGAGGCATGATCACATATTAAATTACTCTAATACACAGACAATTCCAAACACAATTATGAAACAAATAAAAGAGAAGACCATCAGCTAAATCTGGAAAAGATTCATGGAAAGGAGAAAATTAGGTTTGCTTCCTTAACAAGGTTTTATTTCCAAAAACTCAAAACCTTCTGCTGAGAATTTTCAAATCACTTGTAATGAAAGGTTTTTTAAAAATTTATCTTATTACCTTCTTTTTAAGACAGAATAAGGTATGTGATAGAAGAAAGTCAAAATGATCAGTTTCAGAACTGACACATCAGGAAAATGTTAGAATTTTAATTTCAGCAGCTTTACAGTCCATTTAACTTGAAATCAAAAAGTAATTTTAATCATGTTTTTATTTTTAAACTAAATTGGCACAATTATATCTAGATGAACAGGCACTATCAAAAAGGTGCTTTTTCAACAGACATTTCCCCTTGGCCATTAATAAATTTAGGAAAAGAACTTCTCTGAAGGGCTGTGAAAAGCAGTCTAAAAATAAAAACCCAAATCTGTAACTCAAACACTACCATCATTCTTTTATTTTATCATTTAATCACTTGTGGATTTGAGGGTTTGCCTGGTTTATTTTTAATATACAGAATGTCTTTTTTATATTGGTGAGATATTTTTTTCTCCGCTGTAAACTTCACAGATAAAACCACACAAAAATTTGGCTGGCTCACTCCTGGGAATTTACACCTAGCTAACCATTTTACAACAGTTTCATTAACAGCAGCAGCACAGCCAAAACTTTTTACCACCCTGCTTGAATCCTGCCCATCATGAGGAAGGTGGAGCCCAAAACAGGATCATCACCTACATCAGGAGATACATCAGGAAATGCTGCTCACAATAAGCTAAGTGTGCCCACCCCACACTCCTGTTGCTCAACTCTGCAGTGCAAGCAGTCCAGGGTATTTCTGAATGACAGAGGTTTTGCTTTTAACAAGAATGGCTTTAACAGAGGGCTCCCAATGTATGGAATAAACAGGGAAGGAAGAAGATGTGCACTGAGGGTGAGCAGCACTGTCTGGCATGCTGTGTGTTCAGAAAGGCTGTGGAACCAGGACAGACTGAAAGTTTAGCTCTGGCAAATTCATTTCCCCATTACACATTCACTCCCACAGGAGGGCAATGGTTTAAACACCCTCATGTTTCAAACACACGTCTCACTCCATAAACAGGCTGCTCCTCTCAAAGTCTGGCAGCATTTTGCCAGCAAAACTGCAAACATCCTTCTCCTTCACCATCTCTACTACCTGGTCCTTTTAGCAGTCAAATCACAGTCCTCAGAGCTCCTACTCCCTTTCCCATACCCACATGGATACTTGGCACTTTTTGCTTTGTGACATTTCCTTTCCAGATGAAATGGTCTGGGGAAAGCAGCTCATTTTCCCTTGCAAACATTCATAACATAAAGCTTGATTAACTCTTCACTGCATCATCCACAGTTATTCATTTTTTTTTCATGCAAGGATTTCAGTAAGCAGAAAACCCTTTGTCCACATGGGAAAGAATAGAAGGTGGCACAGAAAGAACATCAAGGCAATATAAAGAGCTGGTGTCTCAGCTTGCAGCCCTTGCTTCCTTTCTCTGGGCTTTAACATAGCAGGGTCTTGCTGTCAGCATCCCCTGCTGGAGTCACTCACCTGTTCATGAAGGTGGAATTCTGCTCCTTCAGGGCAAGCTCCCTCTGCTGCAGGGCCACAATTTGCCTCGAGAGATCATCAGGTGTCCTATGCAATTAAAACAAAATAAAAACTTTCAATGAATCATTGGTTGCAAATCTATGTTCCACACACAGCCACGGAACAGCTCTCACCAAAAGCAGCCAAAGGTGATTTCCTGGGGCCAAACCTGTTGCAGTCCCTTAGAACAACACAGAGCTGCACCTTGTCCAGCTCACATAAAATCTAAAGGCACCACAGTATGAGCACAGCATTGGTACTAAGAGAGGAAGAAAAGGAGGAAATAAATCAAAATGCAGACTGTACAATTCAACAACTCTGGCTACTGCTGAACACCCTGTGAGAATGTAGATGTTCAGGTACATCACAGGTGACTCAAAGCAGGGCTCCCACAGAGTTACCAGTGTGGGGACTTCAGAGTCCTTCACACACACCATGACTCCAGAGCCACAGGAGAAAAAAACCAGAATCCCTCAGCTCTGGGTAACACTTCAGATATCACTGATAACCTTTCCTTGTCAAAGAGATCAGAGATTTTTACAGACCTGCTAGTAACAACTGCACAGCTGTCAGAAATAGGTTTATTTTTTTCATCAAATCCAATGACAAATGCTTAAAGGTAATGGAATGGGATCAAGATAACTCCAGACTGGCAGTTCCATGGACCACATCACAGCCTGTGCAGGAGGAAACTGCTCTTTCAGAGGCCTCTCTTTAAGTCATAAAAATAAAAAATTGTCTTGAGCCATCAGAAAGGTTTACCCACCCTAAAATATAAGCATCTTTATCACACTCCCCAGAGGAAAGTAAGCTGGAAAGTTCACCCCTGTATGAACTGGGTCCATACATCCCTCTGCTCCACCAAGATGCACCACCCACAAAGGGGAAGAGTACCCAGACCTTGAAAGGGATTTTCACAGGGACCAAGTGGGGAGTCAGTTTTGCAGCAGTGAAATCTGCAGACACACAATCTATCATGTACCCCAAAAAGCAAATCAAGGTTCCACTGCTGCTGGCAGATGAAACCAGGCCTGGTCAGAGTCTACAGTACTGAAATACAGTGCTGGAATGAGGCTGCTGCCACTCCAAAAACTGAACAGGGAGAAGCTTGATCATTGGATTCTGACTGGATCTAGGACTAGAGCAGCCCTTTTTCTGATGAAAAATATTTTTCAGGCAACTACTCACATCAAAAAAAGGCATTGCTTTTTCTCTTTAATCATCTGTCACTTCCAGTTGAGTGAAAATTAGTTAAACGCTGAGTTGGTGCAGATAGGATTCAATTTTGGCAACCCCAGCTGAAAGATTCCTGCGTTTCACTTCCAGAATTACAAACCTTTATCCTTCCTCAGCAGAAAATTTTGAGGCTTCTAACACCACTTGTGTTAGATCCAAGTCTTAATAGTCAATATCCAGTCAAAGAGATGGAAATGTTCTCCCACGAGACAACAGAGGCACAGATTGCAGCAAAGGAATCACTCAGGACAGGACATCACACTCACTAGCCAAGGGAATTATGAGAAGAAACCAAGACACGGCCTGGAGATGGCTTGGCTAGAACATCTGAAAATAAAATTCTGTTAGCAAAGTCAATTTTAAGCCAACATGCACCTGGATTTCAAAATGTGTTGCAGCATTAAATAACATTTCAAAATTTTGTAACTGAGCCTGAAGGGATCCTTAACTTGAGCAGTTCACCAGCTCTTTACTTAGGGCTACCAATGGCTGGGCATCAGAGGGAGCACTAAGGGAAATGGACTGGGCACACCTAAGTCTGTTTGGCAAGAAGAAGCTGTAAGCAGACACAATGATTTGTACAGGAAAAATCTCTGTACAATGTAAGGCCATGTCAACAAGGCTCTGAAAAATGCACTTCTAAGCTTCTAATAAATCATCCAAATACAGGAGATTTGTCATAAGCAAAGTTAGTATCAGGCAGCTCTCTGGTCATGTTGAGTGCCAGCCCTCACCACCAGTGTATGGTCCCTGCATCAATGAAATAATTTCACAGATTCTTTTTTTAATGTATAAAAAAAGTGTATCAGCCTTGATTTTTTTCTCTTTTTTTTTTTTTTTTTTTTTTTTTTTGCAGAAATTCATACCATCATCTATTAGGACTGAGATCAGGAACTGAAATTAATCCAGTAGTAAAATGAGAGAGTACTATAAAAGCCACAGATTTCTAGTAATAACAGCTCCTGACCGATTACCAATAGAAAACAATCATCCTCATCTGCTCAGCCATTCAAACCAACAATCAGCTTCCAATCTCAGTTCCAGCAATTGGCAGCTTTAGGTTTACACTCAGTTCTGGACAATGTTTTATTGGCATTAAACAGCTTTTATTATTTTTTTCTAAGTGGAGCAGCATAGCTATATAACAGAAAACAAAGGCCATGGGCATTAACCCCCGTAAAGAAAAGTTCATTTTCTGTAACACTAAATCATAGCATGTGATCAGAGCCAAGGACACCTTTGTGTGCACTCTGCTGTCCTAAGTGAGAGGTTTCAAAGCCTAGTTCCAAGGTCTACACCCTATCCTGAGCATCAGCAGTTTGGCAAAAGCCAAATTTCCACAGATCCAAGCAGAGAAACGATGCTGCATGCACAATAAAATTAAATCAAAGCTTTCAATTTGAAGAGAATTGGTCAAGTCCCAAGGCACTGCAAACAGCAACCAGCTGTAACCAGGCCTCCCATTGCACGAATTTCTGCAGACAATGCAATGCAAAGAGAGAAGTCTGTCAGCATCCCAACACACAGCAACGTGCTCTGGCCTTGAGAGCCTTGGCTGATGTCTATAATTTTTGCAAAGCTCTGTCCACTCCCTATGGAACAGCTGATATCAAAAGCAGCACTGGAAAGCCAAGGAATCTGCTTTAAGAGGTTCTTTGTGACAACACAGCATTCCAACACTCCTGGAATCACCATGGCTTGTTGAGGGAAGTTTGAAACCCTGTCCTGAGCCAAAGAGAGCCAGAAGTCCCTTTCTGAGAAGCGGAGCAGCGCCACTGTGTTTGCCCTGCAAACGTGCAGGCAGCTTCCTTCCCCAGGGAGTAACCACCAAAAACCCCACACCTCGTGTGCAGCAGCCATGCACAAACCTGTAAAGGGACCAGAACAGTCCCATTCAGGGCAGTGTGTTATAAAACTGATTCCAAACTGCAGGAGCAAATCCCTGCCTTCAGTTCCCTCCTCCTGGCTAAGGCACAGGAGCTAAAAGCTAGAATGTTCCTCCTCTGTCCCACCTTCCCATCCTGAGATCCCCTAAATCAAAATACATAAAAACAAACACTTGAATTTAAGCCTAATTTGGATGAGGTTTTCTTTTGCCCTAAATGAGCAAATTAGTTCATCAGTTTAAATCACAGTAAGGCAGGAGGGGGACAAAACTGCTGGTAACCAAAGCTCTTTGCCTTCCTTTGAAGCACATATGATATGAAAAGGAGCAACTTAAGAATGATGAAAACATAAAACCATTCAAATGAAGTGAAAAATTAACTTAATGGGATGTCCAACCAAGTCATACAATGACTTTAAGTGCCCACTGTCACACTTTTTAAACTTCTGATGAAAACAGCTTATGTTATTTTGTATTATCTTTTTTTTGATGCACACAACTGACATTTGCCAGGATTTGGAGGAACACACAGTTCTTAGTTAAGGATCTATTACCATTTCAGTATAAACTGTGACAGTTACACACTGAGAATTAGCTGTCAAAGTAACATTAAACCAAGACTCTCTAAATAGACAAAAATGTTAAAGAAAAAAAATTTTAATTTATAATTTATCAGAATGTCAACTTCTTATTGCTTCTATAAAATGCTTCAAAATGCACAGCAAAGGAAGAGTTTTGATCATAGCTAGAGATCAGACATTAAACTTTAAGTATGGAAGTGCAAGACAAAAGTAAAACTGAAGAGAATAACAGGCAATTCATCAACTATGTTTGGAGGACTGATTTCTTCACTGCTTTTTGTTTAATTAAATTTGATTCAAACAACCAAACTAATACCACATTTATAACACTAAATTACTCAGAATTATTTATTTTTCAAAGTCTGCTTAATTAACATTTCACAGATTTAGCTCAGTATGAATACACAATGACAGGTTTGGTTGTCTCGACCAAGTCATATTAAATTGAAATGGAACATTACCAGATTTTTGGCACAGTATTTTTAGTTTTACACTTAAACATAATTAATTGACAAAGACCAGAGACTGACATTCTTATTAAAGTGTTTGTCAAGAAAATAAGGCACAGGAAGGGAGTCCACATCTGTTTAACTTTCTTCTATGAAAAACAACTTCCAGGTGTTTTTTGGAGTTTTGGTTTGTTGGTTTTTTTTTAAGGTAATCTCCCAGAAGTATAAAATATTTACTTTGTCCCTTTTTTTTGTATTATGAACATAGAAATGTTATAAGATTCTGAAATTCTGCTCTCCACAAGAAGATCCTTTTCTACTTTTATAAAAATAATTTAATCTTCTTTCTAGGCAGGAAAACAGCAGCATCTGAAGAACAAACAGAACAATAACATGACAACAAGAGAAGATTTCTGGAAAGGCAGTTTAGTTGTTTTAAATATTTCTGTATGATTAGAAAGGCCATGGAATGCCTGTAACAGTCTTTTCCTGTATGTTTGAAGTGAGTCTCAAACATCCTTTTTGTATATTTGATCTCCTCAACTGCTTTAACTCCTCTAGCTCTGGTTTACAGGACTCCTGTCTACCTCTGAAGCTTCACCAATCCAAAAGCAGCTCAGCTCCTGGAAGGACTTGCCCTGCAAGAAAGTTCAGCAAATATCAATAACCACAAGAGCTCATACAGAATTCTGGGATACAGCACAGAGTCCTTATGTTTCATTTGGTCAGATTAACTCCATGTTTGTTATGAGAAAGGGAAATTAAGCAATTTGAAGCTTTCTCCTCAAAATATACATTGCCTCCTTGGGAGGACTCCTTAGCTCTTCTTCACCAGACTAGAAGAAAATATTACCACTAAAATCTGGTGTCCAGACCTGGAAATTCTGAGAATTAACTTTCACAACTCCTGCAGAAAAGCGCCTCCAAGCTCCAGTCCAGGCAGTTCCCCCTGTCTGTTCCTATCTCCATGCCTATATCCTCCCCTCCTATTCATGACTACATTAACTAATGCACATGGTCTGGAATCTCCTACACACATTAGTCACAAAAAAAAAAATATTCAATGTTCCCAGGCAATTAGGACATATTTAGTGCTTTGTAGCACTTTGACTAAATGTTTTGAATAGCAGTCACAAACCTTTACTCATTCAAATGAAGGTGCTAAGAGCTGTCAAACCCACAAAACTAAGGTATACCTGAGACTGTTTCTCCAACAAAGTGGCTGCTCAATATTTTATGTACAAAGTAAATGGAGGAAATCTGAAGTGCAAGTGAAAGCAATAAGCAATCTCAGCCTCAGAGGTTGCCCTCATTTAGAGAATTCTTATTTGTGTACAGATAGAATCAACAAATCCAACTGCTCTTTACCAAAGCAAATGTCCCCATTAACCACTTGAAGTAGAAGAACAAGTTATTTGTAAGAAAACATTTGAAGTGTTTATAAGTGTCTTGACAATTCCAAAGACAATTGATATGTCTCTTTTGAAGCAATTGCAAAATTAGCAAATTAATCCAATCAAGCTATCATTTGAAGAGGGGAGGGAAAAAAAGGAAGAAAACTATCTTAGATTCCAGTTAATAACCTTTGGGTTTTAATGAAGAAAGCTTTTTTCCCTCCCAAAGTTATGGCATGATAACAACACATTGTTCAAGTCTCATTTCTACTTTAAAGATAAAGGTAAGGGCTCAACAAGATTAATTTTATCTTACTTTGGAAGAAAAATGAACCATTGGGCAAACATTTCAGCAGTCCAAACTTCTTTCTCATCCCTACCACTGCTCTTAGAGCAAGCACAGAGCAATTCACAGAAGCATGCCAGGTAACACACATTGCACAGTGGAATGGAACCTCAGCAGTGAAAAGCTTTCAGAGACCTCAGGAAGAGGGGATGTACACAGCAGCACCAAGACTGCTGATCTGGAAGATAAAAACACTCACCTTTGGGGTTTGCCACTGCATGCTCAATCACATGACATAATTTAAAGCTTTTAGAGGTCATGGTGAAACAAAAATTTCCCAGAGTCATCAAGAGACCTTCATAAAATGAGACCATTTATAAGGCAGCAATAAGGAATTTAACATACATCTCAAGACATAGGGAGGGTATCTACAAAGCTCTGAAATACTCTTTGTCCTATGTTTTTCCTATACAAGAAAATAAAGAGTTCTTAAGGTCTTAAACCCAATAGATTAGACACTGAAGAGAAAGAAAAAGCCACAAAATTCTAAAGCAACTTTCAGGTACTCACCAGCAGTAGTACAGAATTATTGAAGTTGGAAATGATCAAAAGAGATTTTAAAAATGGCTGTTACTGCTCTCATGCTAACAGAGATATCAGCACAATCTTCACAATTAGAGAAGCAAATGTATTTTCTCAATTCACAATTAAGTGAATGTAATTATATATTAATTATGATGTTGAAAGGAAATTATTGTGCTACACAATTTCATACCTACTGCCCTTAAGACTTCAAGCACAAAATGTAAACACTTAATAATGTAATGTTTCATTTTACTACAGCAGCAGCAAAAGACATTTTAAGCGTTTTTCCTAATCACAAACCTTATCTGAGAAAAAAACAACAGCTGAAGGGAAAAATAATGCCATAAAATGAATAAAAACTCCTTTTAGGGAGTCATAAGTAGGGCTGTTTTTCCTATAGTTTCTATTTGTCCCTGGAGTTGGAACAATCATTTTGGCAACCTGAGGTTGGGCTGACAGTACTGTGTGAACAGAGGAGCCAAAAGACTTCATGAGGAAGGTGAGGGCAAATCAAACTAATCTAAAGAACAGAATGTCAGCAGAACACCAACTATGTATTAGATTTTCAAGGCATTTGGATAGTTTTAAAGAGCAATAAACAAAAAATTAATATCTGAAAACCAGACTAAAATACAAAGATGTGTTCATTGGAAACAAACTCCAAACAGAAAGATGTTGTTTCTTTCAACAGTGGGTCATTAGAAACCCTAAAAACCATTACAGGCCAATTACCAGGATTATACAAAACTGGGAAAGAACCCTGACAGCTAAAAAGTCAATTTTACCAAACCTCTGCTGATTCCATTTGCAAAGTCACTCTCAAGACATTTGAAGAGAGATTTGGACCAAGCCTAGAAACACATCATCAACTTATTAAGGAAGGAGGAGTGGGACACAGGGACAAGATGCAAAATCTTTCAAAACCTAAAAACAAATATAATTTGCACATATCCAACATGCCCTTCTGGCATAACTCCTAGCCCCATGAAATTACCAACAGAGACATCATTTCTGCAGATAGCCAGGGCTCTGTCTGACAGGAGAGCTCCTGCTGCAGCCAAGGCTGGCTACTGACAATTTATGTACATTTGACTATTTTACAGATTGCACTGAATTGATGGTCTTGTTCTTTTGACACCTGTCTGAGATAATCCTTGCAGAATAATAATTTACCCAAGTCCTTGTATTGTTTTCAACATCTTTATTGATCCTGTTGTTTACCCAGACTCTTATCAGCTGAAAATATTAGCCAGCAGTAACACAAAGCCCCTAACCTTGAGCAAGAGGAAATAATAATAATAATAATGGCTGAAGACAGGCTCTTGGGAGAGTCCAGACCATATTTTCAACTGCTTTTATATAAAGTGATTTGACAACCCATATATTATTTACTTCTGATTACAATCACATATTTAATCTCATGCCAAGAATGGCCACTTTAAACTACAACTTTAAGCTACAGTAAAAGTTATTTTAAATGGGTTTTTTAAAAATATCAATACAATAACCAGTCACAGGTAAATTTATGGTAACAATTTTAGAATGAATGAAAAGCATACTGCTTGTATGTTCAGCTGGAATTCTAAGTTATTCTTTCAGCTAGAAAATTGAGGTTAAGCCTGTTGCTTTGATTAATTAAAAACTACCCAAATTCAGTAAAAGATTGTCTCACCTCTGCCAGAAGCAGAACATAAAACATCTAAGCTCCAGCAAATGTTAGAGGTTAAAAGCCTTGCTGAAGTACAGAAAACACAGCTGAAAAATTATTATATTTATCATGAAAATCAATAGCAGAACAACAAAATTAGGCAATGTCTGAGGAAAATGCTTGTGCTGTTAGCAGCCACAGGGTATTTGTATTAAGATGGAAAAAAGGCATCAGCTGCCACTGAAGCTCTGTTTGTGGTATTACATCAAGTGCATGAAACATCTGAGGTAGGACTAGATATCCCCTGAAACCTGAATTTTAGAAACTGAGGCACAAAGACTAAGCAATATCATTAGCGACACCCAAAAGTCTCTAATTTGATGTAGAAAAATAAAACCTCACACTGATTTAATAGATTATTAAAGCTATCCATCATATGCACTGTCTCCTAAATATTTTGCTTCCTAACTGGTAAAAGCCAAATATCAGTATGCAACACCATTTTTGTGAGCCATACTAATCAGTTAATCCTAAAACACGAGTTTAAATCCCAGCTTTTTGCCTCATGTTTAGCTACCACATCGTTTCCCACCGAGTTCATTTCCAATTCTGAGCCTGTTGCTGAACTCCTGGTTTTAACAAATGCAGGAGCACGTGAGCTCAGTGTGCAGAACCCCCACCTTTGGCTCAGGCCTCCCCACTCAGGGAAGCACATTTCCCACTCAGCTGGCCACGGGCTTCATCCAGGAAAACAAATTACACACGTCCCCAGACACATGTAAATAAACCAAAGAAATTTCAGATTTACAGCTCTGTCTTCAAACCCTCTCCCCCAGCTCAGGGAGGATTAAAAAGGACTTCAAAGAAGCCTGAGTTCCAATTAAAACACTGTGACCACCCCGGGGACGCAAAAATATTCCTCTGATTAGTGAGATGCGCTCTTTGAACTGTTTGGCTAAAAAAAAGCTTTCAGAACTTTAAACAAATGCAGTAATTCTCTCTCATACTTTTTTTTTTTTTTTGAAAGTTTCTAAAAATTTAATATTCAAAGTGAAGGACAAATAACATTTAAAATGGAAAGTTTAATGGAAGCCCATTAGCACATCAGCTCTAGGCATCACTAACATGAGACACAGCAAGACCTGAGTGCTGCAGTCCCAGCACAAAGCAGTCAACTCAAGCTGTCAGAACAGAAGAGCCCAGAGTGTCACCATTGCTGCAGAGGTGGTGGCACCCCTGTGCTATGATATCCCAATCCCAGCAGCCCTCAGAACCACTCTCCCTGAAAGGCAGAGCACAGCAATCCCACCTCGTTTTGAAATTCTGCTTTATTTCCTTAACACCCAAAGCTCCCAAGCCACACATACAAAGTGTTTCACATCCAAGTTCTTTGACACATGGTGATAATACAATAGTTACCCTCAGACTTGGCAATTAGCACAAATTTAAATAAAAAGCTCTTTCTATGCTTGCTGCAAAAAAAAAAAAAAAAATCAAAAGAAAGAAACCAACACTCTCCATCCCCTCAGACTCTCACTCCCAAAACCAGAGCTGAATTACATAGTCCAAAAGTTTTAACATCAAGAACAATGAATGCTAAGAACAAATGCTGGGAAAATAACTGAGGCTTGGAGCATGCCAAAGGAGTTGGAGCTAAGTGGGTATAATAAACCTGCCTGTGAAAGCCAAGCCCCAATCACCCTCATCCACAAGGAATGAATAATTCATGGCAGGAGGAGATAGAAGCAAATTTTAAGACTTATTCACAGAAAGTGGAACTGCTCAAGTATAACTGCATTACAGATGTAAACAGTGGCATTTCAACAATTTCTGTTCTCCTTTTGCCAGCCTGCTCTCACAGCCCTCACTGAGCTCAGGTACCTGCATCCAGCACAGGGGTCAGAGCAGCCAGAAGCAATTGTGGCTTCCCTGGGTCTGCCAGGGCTCCTGGGACTGGCATTCAGGCGAGGACTGCACTGGTGTCCCAAGCACTTGGGACATCATCCTGGCTTGCTGCTATCATCCAGCTTTGAGCACTTTCAAGGCCTGAAGCTGCTGGGGGAGGCACTAATAAGATCAGATTTGATAAACACTGGCAAAGTTTGAAATGGATCCACAGAAGAGAAAGCTCCTATTCTCTCTGTTAAAAGAAACAAACACCCTTTTCTCACACCACTTTCACATCCTTCCTTTCATTCACATTTACCTTGAAGACCTTGATCATCATGCTGTGATACAGAACTACCCACAAACCAGTTACTTTTCCTTTTTCAGCAAATGGATGCTACAGAACCAACCAGACAATAATAAAAGAATTAAACAGCTTTCCCAAAGCCTTCAAAACATCCACCCTTCTGGAGATCTCCTCCTGCTTTCTCTGGGATCTTCAGCTTCCAGATTCTGCTCACTGCTGGTGTGACTGCAGCTTGGTACAACAGCTCCACCATCAAGGAGAAGGTGCATCAGACCTTCCCAACTCCTCATATTTCACTGGAACTTGATTGGGAAGATACTGCAAGGGAGTCCCATTTATACAGCATGTATTATGTACCTGAGATGCTAAACCTGTCTTTGGACAACAGTTTCAAAAAGCACAAATGAAAGCTGCAGCCATTAAACCACAAAATAATTTTAAGCTGCTGGTGCAGAGCTCCCTGAGCCAGCTGCCTTCCTCCAAAGCTTGTCTGAATTCTCAGGTTTTCCCATTACCTCACCAAGAAAATTTTTTATTTAGTTCAACCATTCTGGTTTAAAACCTGAGCACATGCCAGCCAAAAATATTCTCAAATCTTAGCTCAACTCTCATAGAACTCCCCACTTCAGAAGCACCCCAAAGAAATAGTGCCAAAAATCCACATTTTTTGTAGAACTTGATACCACCACTGTGTTTAATACTAAACCTGTGCAAAGACAGGAATAAAATGAAAGCACAAAGGCATATGGAAAACAAGTCCCTCTGTACTTGAAAGCAACTTTGTAAATGCAAATGCTTACAGAACACTTGGCCACATGCTGAGCATTTACTCTTTGCAGTCATGTATCAAGACCAAGATTTCTTCTCTCTCCTTCTGCCAAAACCTTTTTTCTACCACATTTACTGTATTTTTTTTTAACAACAAGAAAAAAATCTGCACATAGCACATGACAGAGAGAAGACACTGTTCAAAATTTTGTAACTAATGCTTAAACAGGCAAAAAGAGCTTTTTGTAAGTCTGGGTAAGAGGATGACTGGCTGAAAAATAAAAAAGTCACACCTTCAAGTTGTACCTTTCATGTAAGGAGAAGAACTCCTCGATCAACGTAAGAAACACACAAAGGTTCAACAAGCAGGAGCCTCCACATGAAATCACCTCCCTGCACAGGCATCCTGCTGCCCTCTGCACCAAGCCAGACAAACACACCCATCCTGCACTTGCACACCTTTTCCCAGAGAGGACTGGCAAAACCCTGAAGTGATGGGCACAATTACTGTACTAAGAGATTCAAATATATCCTACCAAAAAACCTTTTTGTTGCAAACCCAGGGAACTACGTAAACAAGCCAAATTTTCACGTGCACATTCACCAGAGTCTGTCAAACTATCCATTTTTTAGCAGGTTTAAAAGAAACACTCCAACATACAGCTCCTCAGAAAGGAGAAACCAGAGCTGCCTATTGATTAGGTGTCAGGGCTACCTCAGGAAAGAGAGAAAAAACATAATAGTGGAAACAAAAGTTGCCCACTACATCCTCCCTTCAGAAAGCACAAAGGCTTTAAATACATGAAACCAACCCGACTGTGTAGTTACCCTCTGAAAGGCCGTCAATTACCTAAATTGGGCTGTGTGGCAGGGAGGAATAAAAATGAGACAGGGTCAAAACAGCTCTGGAATTAATTGGGAGGGGAGAGGGTATACTTCAAAAAAGGGGGAGTTTTCATTCTCGCCTGCCTTCCTTCTCCCTCACTCTCCAGCAATCACCATGGCCCAAAGAGACAGCAGAGGAAGATTTCATTAATAAATTTATTTCAACTTTCTTTTCAATGGTGCTAAGAATGTATGCAAATCCATTCATAATTAGGTTTAAAAATTCCATTTCATGGGATAATCAGACTTCAAAAAACTCAATTTTAGTTTTAATCAGATTTTAACAAGGATATTAAGTCCATTTCGTTCAGAAGAGGGAGAAACGGTGAATTTAACACAAAATGTATTCAAGCTTAGCCCTGGGAGATAATTAAATAAAATTAATTTGGCAAGGGTTGTCTGTAAATGGAAACGCTCCAGACAGCAGAGCAGGTTCCTGAAGGAAACAAAAGCAGTTCATTACTGTACAAACAGATACAAAGCTTATTGTTCAGACAGAAGAGAACTGCAGCTCCTCCACAACAGCAGGACAACCTGAGCCCTTGAGCTGCCTCTGACAAATGCAGCAGTGTGTGGAGGAGAAGGTGGTTATTTCCTTCTTGTTTCAGCTAAGTCCCCACTCCCCTGGCACAGCAAGGAGGGAAAATGCAGGGGATAGCATATACAAACCTAACAATTCCAAATTACTAAGCACAGAAAATTATAAGAAACAACCTAGTGAGAGACAGCTCCTTTAAACTCTAAAAACCCACGTACAAACTTGAGGCTGTCAGCAAGATTCTTGCCAGATATGGTTCCATCAAATTCCATGTAGTGATTTAGTCACACCATAGAACTGAATCCAAACTTAATACCATAAGTATCCCATTCTCCCTGACAGAAACCACAGACTGATACAGATGCTAAAACTTTGGTAACTGTCCTTCTGATGCTGGAATTCTGAAGGGCCAAATATTTATTTTGTAGCCCTTACAACCTTAGACACAAAAATGCAGTTCTTTCAATATTGTATATCAGATGTGTCTGACATTATTAACATCAGATGGGTACCAGAGTATGAAAGTAATTTCTGGTAAACACTCATCTGCGCTGTAGATTCAGACATTCTGGTTTAGGTTTTCATGATGTATATTGGTTAAGGGTTTACCTAAACTCTCCTCCAACATTGGGCACTTAAAGTTCAGCTGGACCCAGTGCTGGGCCATCTTGTCCAGACCAGGCTTTTGTCTGGAAAGGCTGAACCTCGAGCTCCCTTCCAATCTGGTATTCTACAAATCTGAAAATCTGGTGACCTGGACACACCACCACTGAAAAGAACAGAATACAAAAACCAGACAGATATTTCTGGAACAGAAAAAGCTATTTTAACTATCTAACTACAGTCAAATGACATTGAGAAAGAGCATGTTTATCTTTAGCAGCTGTCACAAGCCATCCAGGCAGGAGCAAGTGCTTTTCCAAGACCTAGGTCTATTCAATTAGGAGAAAAAAAAAAAATAAGAGCATTTTTTCACTCTTCCTCTCTACCAGACTTGCAAATATATCACTTATTACAAAGTGCCAATTGCATTTCCCCTTGCCAGGTACTTGCAGACAGGTGAGCCAAAAGGTGTTGTGTGACCTTGACAAGTGGGCCAGCTCTCCAGAAGGCAGGTGATGCCTTTGCCAAAGTCACACTGGAAACCATCAAACCTAAATGAAAGGCTTGTCACAAAATAGGCTTGATGCCATCAACCTTGGCTGCTGCATTTGCAGAAAACCACCTGAAGCCACAGAGCTTTATCTCTGGGAGTACAAAGAGCACAGAGTCAAATGTCATTTGCAAACACAGTGGCAAAACTGAGTACAAAAAACTCATAACTAGGTTAAAGCATCTTCTTCTAATGGAGCCAGGAGCAGAGCTGTGAAGCATTCCCAAAAGCTGTCCCAGTTCAAGCTGACTTCTCTAACTGAGGATGCAGATACTGAACATATTCTCAGGCAAAGCCAGACACCCCATTTCTGCCCTCCTTAGAAAAGTTAGCAGGATTTCAAGCCATCACTGAAGAGCTTGATGTGTATCACAGCAAGAGGATGACTGTTTCATTAAAACAGAAAATAAATCAACTTGGTCAGCAGGGAATAACTCAAGTAAATCCAGAATTTCATATTTCTTCCTACCCAAAAGATTTATCTTCCCTTTTACTACACTGCTCATATCAGAGTGTCTCTGGAAGACAGTTTAAACAAGTAATAAGAATTCAAAAGCAATTACAACAAGAACAACTTGTGCCAGAAAATGGTTCTTGCAATAGCTGCCCATTACTCCCTGCAGAGACACAGAAATTGTTAACTCTGCTGACAAGGGAGTTGAGAATAATGCAGAGAAAGGGAGTGAGTAAGGATTGAGTCCAAGAGGCACTAAAAAAGCAGAGAAGAGATGCTCGAAATGTGAATCAATCAATTTCTAGAAAAGACAAAACTCTGCCTTTTGTGGGAAGTTTGGGCTTTGTGACAGATCTGTTCGGATTATATAGCAAGAGGCAGCAGAAGTTGAGAGCAGCTTCAGAGGTTTCTACCACTCTGCTCAAAACGGTTCACGCTCTTACAAAAACACCATTCTGCAGGACATGACTTCATTAGAAAAAAAACATTTTGCAGCAAGGTGATGACCAAAATAAGTGCAGAACATCTGTTTGAAAAAAATAAGCTTTGCCAATGCACTCCTAGAATTTTATATCAGTGGAAGGGAGGGAGAGAAGGTCCCATGCACCTCCAGCTCTTACCTGCCTTGGCTAAGTGGGAGAGCTGGCATGTTTTATTATCTCCTTCCTGCTGAGCAGGTCTGGCTCCATTTCCTACAAGCTGCTCTAACCCCACTGAGAGCTGCATTTGAAAGCAGGAGCCCTGAGCTCTTATTTCAGGTATGCAGGTCAGCACTTTGAAAACAGCCCCCAAGCACTGATTCTGATGTTCACTAAACACAGGGACCCACTCAGCCCCCAACACCTCCCATCTTTGCTTCCAGAATGGGAATCTTTCCAATTATCATCCCAGCCCCAGTGCTCTTGCCAGCCCAATGCAGTGTTTGCTCTCATTCAGGCAGCTCACTTCAGGCTGTGGGTTTTGTAGGTTAAGACAAAAAACACTTTTCATTTTGTCTCAAACACAAAAAGGCATCATTTATAGAAACAGCAGCAATTTAGGAAGCTCACTTCTAATACCTTACAACTTTGTTGAATACTGTTTCAAATAAGAAGGATTATAGCTGAAAGCAAAACATTTTTCTATTTACTCTATGCACACATAAGAGGTCCAAACTGCAAGAGTCTTTACTTTTTAAAAGGGATGGAGGGCACCAACTGAAAATCTTTATGCTTATTTAAAATTCATACTGATGAGAACAAACTTTCTAAAAAAAAAATCTGCTTCAGGTCTTGCTCTGGATTTTTCTATCTAGCCCAAGATAGCACTGACACTGACCAGAAATGGATGAGTAAATAATCCAATCCACCATGCTAATTTCCATGCTATGAGTTATTTTAAAATAACAAACAACACTTACATAATCACAGCTAGTTCAAGAGAACCTTGAGGCACTTATCACATTAATCTTTTAACTCACTAACATTTCAAGTTCACTGTGCCCTTTAAGAAATGTTTGAAAATATTGTGCTGTGCTTTTGCTACTCCAAGCCACATGAATTTTTCTCTCTCCAAGCAATGCATGGACAAAGGTATATTTGCAAGAATATTCCCTTTAATAGAGCAGCTTGTGAGGAAAAAGAATATAACCCAGGTAAAGATAAGCTTTCATCAAAAATATTCAGCGGGAAAGCAGTCCCAAGGGAGGACAGATTGGAGCTTCAGGACAAAGCTTACATAATATCTTCACAGAGCACATAAGCAAGCTTGTCAGAGCAGGAGCACTTTAACAATGCTAAAAAACTGAAATACTGTAATGTTCATACATTTCCAATTTCCTCCTGCCCAAGTTGATGTTGCTATGCTGGCTGTTAGGTACAATTAAAACTGAAAATTAGACCTTTCCTGGCCAATCCAGCACAGAGCTCTTCACTGCACAAGGACAAACCACAGCCAGATGATTCAAGCAGCCCCTTCCCAGCTCCCTCAGAAGCAGGAATCCGTGCTCTAGGCACTGATGAGGTTAAGCACTAACCAGGAGTGAGTCATTCTCAAAACACCATCAAGATAACCTGCACCAAATACACTCAGAGAAGCTTCTCCAAAGATACAAATCATATTTTGGTCTTATCAGAACTGACAGATAAGCTCTTCTTAATAGTTCAGTGCATTTTCCAGCAAACTGCTTATTTCTCAACATGAACAAGGGTCAGCTGCTCTCACACTTCGTGTCCCTGTCTACAGTTTTGTTCTGCATGGGCAGAAAGATGGACATGATCTGCTTTTACTCATTAAACTCCACTATCCCTTCCCCACCTCCAGTTTTCAGAACCCTGGTATTAAATAAAGCCTGCAATTCCAAACTAAAATGTACTGCCCCTCTTCCTATTCTTGAATACATCCCCTTGTTTACAGACTGGCACATACACATTCAAATCAAAGTGGGATTGAAAAAAACCTCCTAGTTTAGGTCCTGTCCAGTCCATTGCTATAATGAACTCATCTCTTCAATAACCCTGTGGAGAAGAAATTTGGATACCTTTGATTCCACTGGAAGCTGCATTCAGAACTTTAGTCTTTCTAAAAGTTACAACACCTCCTTGTAACTGCATTCATGGCAGGGTTACACCAATTTTATTTAAATGCCAGTGCAAGTCTTAGGGATAGCTGGTTTCTTTTCTCACCAGTATGGATCCCCCTTCCTTCTCCTGCCTTCTATCCATGAATTTCCTGGCAGCAATTACATCTCCCACCAGACTCTGTCAGAGGCTGCTCCATTCCACACTCAGGAATGGCTCCCAGGCTCCTTCCAGCAGCCACTTTCTGCATCCCCCACCATCTTCCTCCACACTGGGTGACCAGAACTCTGAGCAGCATCTCCCAAGCCCCTCAAACACTTTCACCTCCAAGGCAAGTTTTCTCCTGGTGAGAATGAACAGTGATTTTAACAAACACACAGCCCTTCTGGTTCTTTCTATTACATGTGCAACATTTTCCAAAAGAAGTTTGCATTCAGCTCCCAATTCCATGGAGCATTGTGCTTTGTTTCATTGAATTTTGTCCCATTTCTGCACTCTAATCCTCAGGGTCATTCAGTTCTGCATATCCAGCTTTTGTGTATTTATGAATCCTCTGAACTTGGCATCATTAGCCAAGTTTTATCAGCACACACCAAATTTTTGCACCAAAACCATTAATAGAAATACTAAATAAAGCAGATCCTAAGGCTAATCTTTGAGGAATTCTACTTATCCTTGCATTTTCCTTTCAACAATACTGAATCTATCCCTGCTTAAACAATTCTTATACATCCTACAATTCTTCTATTAATTTCCATCTCCTCCATGGTTTATACTTTCCCAAGTGGTTCCTGTTTCAGTCAAGTTCAAAGAAATAAGATTTATTGTGATTTATTTGATAACATAATCAATTCTCTAGACAAAGAAAGCTGTTACATCAGTCTGGCACAATCCATCTTGGTATTCCTTGATCCAATGAAGAAGGGAGATTCTTTGCCCTGCAGCTAAAGGCCATGCCCAGGAGTACAGGGGAGCAGCACACAAGAGTTTGAATCCTTACTGAAACATTTTGTTTAGCTTCTGTATAAAAAAAAAGGTTTCTTCACTTAGTGAAGAGCTTTGAAAAAGACATTGCTATGCTAAAACAAAATCATCCCCAAATATGCATTTATGAGATGTGCATTTTTGTTTAAAAGTTTCCCTGCAAAAGCAAAACTTTGGGGGTGAGGGATAATGCACTGCACATCTAAGGGCACACCAACAGCCCCAGCTTAAAATTTAGAGCTGAAATACTGAAAGATGCTAAAATGGAAATGGAAAGGTAAAATTAAAACTGAGCTGGAGATTATAGTGGTTATTGGGTTTTTGGAAACGATCAAATGATAGGCTGAATAAAAATCAAGCACAAGCATTTGAGCCGTCTGACAGGAGCAAACCATCCCCTTGCTGATTAGTCTCTGCTATTTAAATGATAATTTCACTTTAAGGCAAACAGGGCTGCCTAATGCAATCAAAGTGGCTCTTTAGAAGGGTCTGTATTTTTGAAAGCTTCTCCTTCACAGCAGAGTGAGCAGCAAAGTTGGAGCCATTTACACATAACACGGGTCACTACATGCTGCAAGGAGCCAAAGCAACTTTTACCCAACTGTTTTCCAACAGTGTCAAACAATGTTGGCAAGAAACGCAGCAGCAGCAGCTCAAAATGGAGTGTCTGGCTGGTGAGCCCCCCATGGCAAATGAAACACCTGCTATGGAGCAGCCAACACCAGCACACATTGCTAAATTCCTCTCCACACAGTTCTTGGACTCAAACTACTCAAGTTCCTCAAATCACCTTTCAGCAAAGATGGACAGTGTACTAAGCTACTGCTTAACAGCTTTTTCTGTCTCCAGAATGTCAGATCTGTGATCCTGGGAAGACAATCTCTTGAACTGCTCCCAGAGCTTTGAAATGCAAAGCAAGGACAGATATATTTTTGATCTGAGCTTGCTTACTTCTCACTCTGATTATCTGATTATACATTACAGCCTTGCTCTGCTTCAATGTCAGGTGCTCATCTGTTTTATTTTATACTCTTCCCATCTCTCCTTTAGCCTCCGGAGTTATTACTCTGATATATTCAAATGGAAATAAAAGCATTAATGGCAAAGGAGAAGGAACACTAATATTTTTGAACATCAGAGATAAGTACAGCATTCTTTGGAGAAAATTAGTATCAGATAGGAAAGTCTGGCAGAAAGTTTTGCCCAGCATTTAAGTGAAGAACCGTAAAACACAGGCCTACAACACTTAAAGATATCTATGAAAAGTGGTTGCTTTATTAAAACTAAGTGGATAAACCCCAAGGGAATGGGAGAAAACTAAACTCTGGCTAAAGTACAGATTTGACATCCATTTCCAAGCACCACATTGAAATGCAGTCCTCCCAACACCCTCCCAACACTGAAAGTCCACCAAAACTGCATCTGACTGCTCTGGAGCCTGGAGCTTCAAAATTGAGATGACAAAGGAGCATTTTCTGCCCATGAGGCACAATAAGAGTTCTGTCATGGAAAGCTAAAACCTAAGGCAGCATGGAAAGTGAAGAATAATGTACATTTTAAAACAAGAGAACAGAATAATGAAGAACAAAAGAGCTTACAGCAACACTCCAGCATATGCTGCATGTCACATTCAACAGGTGACAGCTTCCTCCACAACTTCATGTAAATACCAGAGGCTTCAGCACATGCACAATTAGTGTGAGAAAACCACAAGTAGTTTTCTCTTCACACTTGTACCTCACTCTAAAGCCAAAGATGGCCTTTGGAAGTGTTCAGGCACCTCCCCCTCAAGAAGCTGCTAGACACTGCTGAGGCAGTGCTTTCATCTTTCACACATGCCAAGCCCTACAAATACTGAGCACGTAGCCTTTATTTCTGTATTTCTATATAAACACAATGATTACCCTCATCATCCCTTCCACATCCCCTGCCCCTGCTTTGGAACAGCACAACTATTTATGCACCAACACAGGAGAGCTGATGAGGGAACAGATCAGGAATGGGACTGCTGTTTCCCATTCCAGACTGCTTTTTTTGCTCTGCAAGGACATCTCTTTCAGCTGCAGACTTCACAGAATCAGAAGGTACCAGGGAGGAACAGAATATTTTAAGACAGACACTGGATTCAGAAGCCCCAGGTGAAACAGGAATGGCAGAGCTGCTCTAAACTGGGACTAACTCATCCTGGCAGAACAATGCAAGGCAAATTCACTCAGCATTAATCCCTGTGCAGAAGCCAAGAGAAAGCCCTATTCTGAGGGATTTGGGGGAATATTAGCAGCCTGCATACACTGGCCGTCTTCAGAGGGTGAATTCTTTGCCATTTCCCAAATCTTCACCTTGAGTAGAAGGCAAAAAAGTAACAGTAAAATGCAGTACTGTGCCTGTACAGGAAAACAGCAGATAACCCATCCATGAGGTAAGCCTAGACATCATACTATAAAAGTTTCTCTAAGAAGCACAGTGCTTTTTGGTTGTTGTTTTGGTTTTTGGTGCTTGTTTGTGGTGGTTTTTAATTACTTGTTCCCCCTACGCAGCATTTATCTCCCTACTGGGTACCCTGGGAATTCCCACTGTGAGGAGACAGTTTGTTTTACACTGGGAATCTTGTAAACAGCAGTCATGCAAATTTCAGTCTGTTCACAGATCATAAATTACAACTATTTATGAAAAACTAAGACAGAACATGAAGCTTCAATATCCTCATACTATGCAAATCCTAATTTTCTCCTCCAATTAGGGATACAACTCTAAAGCTGGGGGCCACCAGTGATCAACCCAGACAAACCAAACTTCTCACCCTCCAACAGAGAAATTGGCACTGTAGTTCAGGGCAGTGGTACAGTTACAAGGGGCAGCCAGCACCAAATGCTTTCAATTAGACTGATTTCTAGCTTGGTGACAAAAGACCACAGGGCTACAATAGGCTATCCCATAAAAATATTTGCTCCACTATGGAATGATCATGCCAGAATTATGGCATTACTGGAACCAGCAACAATAACCCTCAGTCTTGTCTTGATTAGCTGCAGTTAATTAAGTATCCAGAGCAACATGAGTAATTCAAATTATTTCAACATGCACTACTTTGTATATCTGTCAACAGATTTTTTTTTTAACCAGTAACTACTTACTCATAATGGACATTCAGAGAAAGACAAATTACTACCTTCTGAGAAAGGAAAAGATTATGAGCTTCATTCACCACTGCAAAGATATTCAATGCCTTGCATGGAAGAGAGTGCACAGCAGCTAAGCATAGTTAATCAAGATTCAAAAAGGAAAGTAGAGAACTCAAATATCCTCCTTTTTCTTCTATTCACTGAAAAAAAAGAGCACTAATCCACCACTAAATGCAGAATCAAGAAATCCAATTCCCTTTCCCTCTCTCCCCTCCCTTCCCCCAGCTCCCAAAGCAGAATGTGCATAGAAGGACTTCCCGTACTGAGTGTAGCACCTGGGTAATTATGAATTACAACTGTGCAAACCACTGTACTAAATAGAGATGCTTGCCACTTAATTAAACCCTTTCTTAGAGAGGAAATGCATACACATTCACACTATCTCCTCTCTTAATTGGTCTCAGACACTGCAGGAAGTTAGTCCCCAAGATTTGTCAGGCAGCCAGCTCACAGATGTTTGAGAAAGAAAACCAGGTCAGCATTCCCAGGTTCACTTCTTTGGCTCGAGGCGACAGGTCAGCAGATCGGTGTCTGCTGTCTGCAGCTGGCAGCTCCACCAAGGGAAAATGATTCCTCAGCACTGGCCCAAATTCCTGCCAAACTGCACTTCCCTTGCAGGGCTGGCCTGGCCAGTGAGCTCCCCAGAGAGCCCCGGGAGCTCCAGGAGATGGCACTGCTGCAGCCACCTGCACTCACCCTAAAGGCCTCTGTGGGCACTCCCCAAACCACACCCAGGGAACCCCAAGTGTCTCTGGGCAGCCTCACACCACCAGCACCTGCCTGACACCACAACTGCAGTGGGATGTGACTCAGAACACCCAAACCCCTGAGCAGAGCGTCTGAGCTCCACACAAGAGTACAAGCACACTCCTCTTTGATACATCAGCTCCACCTCTAATTTCCACACTGTATTCCATGTCACACACTGTATTCCATGGCCCTTCAGAAAAAGACAGCTGAGATCCCCACTGTGGAAAAAAACTGAAACTATTCTAAAAAGTTGTATGAACAATATCTTTTGGGTTTTCCTACACATGAACACCAAGCCTGAGCTGACAGTACCATTGGCAACAGAAAACAGCTCTCCAAAAAGGAAACACTGACTTAAATAGGCCATGATCAATATATTTGATCACCAATATAAAATAACTCTGCTGTGTATACAAAGATCTTTCAACTCAGCAGATGAATCTGTAAAAACTTTATACTCATTACTTCCATTAAAAAAACACGAAGCAAAATAGCAAACCAAAAAAAACCCTATATCACACCTTACTTTTTATTACCTCAGAAAAGGAAAACAGCTTGGACTAAAACTCCTCTGAAGCTGTTGTTTGTGGCCCACCTGGCAGCCTTCACCCACTTGTATGACTCTTCAGCCAAACTCCAAGCTTTCAAAATTTGCAATCTTCTGCCACTTATGGAATAACACAAAGACAAATTTAGCATTAAACCTTGTCAGCTGCTATCAGTGGCTATCAGTACCTTCAGTATCTGAGTTACTGCCTCAGCTTTAACAAATACCTGATGCACATCTTTTTCCATCACTCAGTACTCCAGGGTATATCTATTTATGGAAAGCAAATCACTTGCTAAATTCATTAGAGGACAAAAACAATATCAACCAAACACAGACAAACAGCAGCAAAAGAGGCTTATTTAGATTAATAGCTCACAGAACAAGCACCCTCATTTTTTATTTGGGCATCCTCTCCATGCTGCACAAGGGAAAGGCAGAACAATAACAGCACTGCTCTGAAAATGCAATTCTAAGGCTTGGGGTGGGGAGAAAAGAACCAAACTGTGAAGAACTCCTATTAAACAACACAAAATTAGGAATGTGTGGTGTAAACATGACGTTTACAATGTCAGCTAGAGAAATAGTTTCATATTCCATTAAAGCAATCTGCACAAACCATTTTCATACCAAGGTACAGCCCGGAGTACTGGGCAAGGAGACGGTGAGAGCATGCAGGCAGCATGAAAGAGTTTAAAAGTTCTGCCGGCAGCAATGGCGAGTTTTCCTGAGCGCAGCTGCCCCTTCCGAGGCTGATGGATTGGATTCACGGCGGGCTGAGCCCCGGCTGCAGCGAGCCCGCGCCTTCCCCTGCAGGACAGCGGGCGCCATCCTGTGGCACTTCTGAGCTTTGTCACCCAAATAAAGCCGCTGCTGTCACCCAAAACCTGCCCCAAGTATTCTTCTGTTAAAATAGATAAACTGTTAATTGGCAGTAGAGGAACTGCCTGGAAAATATCTATAAGCTAATAGTTCACTGCTGAAAAAACAACCGAGTGTGTCACGATTAACGTGGTTTGTCAGTGAAGATGGTCAACAACTCAATTTCTCAAATACTAGATTTTGAAGAAATAGAAACTACATCAGCACATCCTGAAGAGACAGAGTATAAGAAGCTTGTTTTCTCAACACAACCCTTTCCTAATAAGAGTCCTAAAAAAATCTATGTAAAAATATCCTTCTATAGGACAGCACACTCCAAAATAAATAAGACTTTCTGCTCACAGAGCAAGAATTTAGCATTTTGTGGTTTTTATCCATTTACAGCTGAAACCAATTCTACAGCAGAAATATCAAGTCAGAGCAACACATGACAAATGTATGAAAATCCCTGGCAGCATAACAGTAACACACAAAAAAGACCTAGATCCACAATAAAAACCAGAGCCAACTATACTGCAAGGTAGGCAAGAGGAAGCTCAAGAAATCCAAAGGACAAATAACTGAACACAAGAAAGAGGACAAAGATTTATAATGTGTACACATGAACCATATATAACACATATGATGAGTCCTATTTCATTATCTAGCTACTGTTCAGCACAGGGATATTTTGCTATAGACTACAGCTGTCTTTGTTTCCACTGTTTATGAAGAGAGAGAAAGCCCAGGAGCTTACAAGTGGAATCCAGAACAAGCAAACAGAAGATTAGCCAGAGTCAACTGTTAATGAACTTGCTTTCCCCCCACAAGGTGAAGCATTATAAACACTCTTCCATTGTCACCAAAAAGAGACCAGTACTAAAAACAGTTGGATTACCACCACACTCCTGAAAGCTGCACCTCCTTCCCAAGTATTATTACATAAAATTACACTGCAAGGGCTGATCATAAGCCAATCTGACAAAAAGCCTGCTGGGAGCAGGCAATCAGTGAACAGAAACCACTGAGAGCAGACACTGAACAAGCCCTGTGGAAGTGCTGGAGGAAATGAAAAATCATCCTCTGCTAAAACGCCACACGCTGCATGCACTTCCCTTACATCCTCTGTACCCATGAAGAACCTGATAAGAAAAGATGAGAAATCCTAATTTATTCCCTCTTCCCTTTCTTATCTAGTTATTAGCAAACAGAACATTCCTCTGGCTCCTTGGGACAATCAGCCAACTTGTTCCTGTTTCTTTTCTACTATGAGATGGGCAATTAACTCTTCTCAAACTTTCACCAACAGCATTTTCCAGGATCCAACCAGGACAATGATCTCTCACCATCTTCATCACCTTCACAAAAATTAATGTAATTCATGCTGTAAGAAGTCTGAGCAAGAAAAGAAAAAGAACAATAGGGAGGGAGGGGGAAATCATCCAGTCCCAATTGCATGAAAAGATGATCTTTCTCAAGAGCAATTCCCCTTTCTGTAGAAGGTGCCATTAATAGCACTAAACAATATGGCCCAATCACAAAACTAGCACTTCACAGTGAATATTCTGATTTTAAATGAAGGAGTTATTAGACTTCAACAGGCAGAATCACTTGGTTCCATTTCTCTCCCACTGTGAAATTACCTCGTTAAACCTTTAACAGCTTGAGGTAAGTAAAAAGCTTTTACTCCAAAAGGTTTTGTGAAAAGGATTCCTACAATTTCTGTCCATACATTACCATAGGAGACTTAGCATAATTCCATCTTCATCTAAATGTATGGATCCTCAGCAGATGCAGGAGAGAACCTCAAGCTTGCTACCTACCAGCAGGCCTCAGGAAAAGGTTTGTTACCCTCATTAAAAGAAAACACTGAGGAAATTAAGGGAGCTTTCCCAAGTGGGAACACAAGTACTTTTTACATGAAGCAGAGATGTGTCCAAACCATCTGTGCATTTCCAAACAATCCCAGCAGTGTGCAGACACAGCTCTGTGGCTGGGTGTGTGGAATGAATGGAATGGAGACACAACTGGCAAGATGAGGTTCTGCTGCTCATGTTTTCAGCTTTGACCCAGTGTGGAAAGTGATCAATCCTCTTATCAATTATTTACAAAGCATCTCCTTTTCTCATGTAATAACACTGTAAATATTTAGAGAAAATAAAACAGTGTTGAAATATGGCACACAAAAGACTCATATATACACAGAAAACCTTCTGCAGCAGAAGAAAATGATCAAAAATTCCACTATTTCCCACTTCTTTTTATACCACATACACAGGGACCTTAAAAAATCTGGTTCACTGCTCCAGATGTCAGGAGGAGCTATTGAGTACCAGCACACAGACCAGCTGGTGTTAGAAAACACAACTGGGGAGTGGCTTTGACAAAATAACTAAAATAACAACATTTATTCAGCTGCTTTAGGGAAAGTCACAACATGATCCAGCAGCTAATTTTGATATCCAGATTTCAAGGGAAATATGTTTACAATAGTTTGCTACAACAAGCACACATTCTCTTCTCTGGACATCTAAAATTCTTCAAAATTCACTTATTAAGCAAGTGGAATCTCTTAACCAAATAAAAATGCAGCTATACATAAAAAATTTCAAGAATTCAAAATTGATCCCCAGTCTCAAAGACATTACTCAAGGTGACTTGGTGAAAAACATTTCTTAGTTCCCAAAGTTACTTAAAAAACCATGTTATTTTCTTCTCATATATAATAAAATGTACTAGAAGAGCTTCCACATGAAGAAGGGACAGAAAGAAGGCATGGCCAACACACTTAAGAGATCAGTCAGAAGATTAAGAGGAAAGGGCTGAAAAGTCTTACTTCCCTCCAGAGCTGTGAGCACATACCTGATATTTAAGCCAGTGCTCTGATCCAGTTTCTCCCAGCTTTGTAATTTTCCCAGAAGTTTCTAAAGTGAAGATTAAAAGTAGAGTTAGACATAGACACATGTTCTAACAGCTCACCACCAGAGCTGTAACAAAACTCAAAACCAGCGTTTTCTCATAATCCTCCATGCAAAGTCAGTGTCATTCCTTCTCCTGTGGATTTCCTGATCTTATCCAGCATTTTGGGTTTATCATTCTGCAGCCCTGGGTACCCAGGCTCTTCACACACCTGTTTGACACCACCATGTCTGGACAGAGCTTGATGCCAGAAAAAGCCTTTCCAGCAAAAGAAAAGTAACAGAGAAACATCAAGGCTAAAATAGACACTTATGATGAGATTATTCTGTACACAAAATCTCCAGCTGAACAGTAAATATCCCTTTTGCCTTTTACACATTCCTTGCCATGACTCCCCTCATGCTGACTTTCCAGTTTGGGAATGCCTGGTTTGAGTCCATTAATTAAAGGAGGTAATACAATACAGGAAGAGCCTAAAAGTCAGAACAGGCAATAGAGCAAACTCCTGTTCTGCTCATCCACCAGATGTCCCAGCTCCTCACCTCATTTTCCAATTCCACAGTCACGAGCTGTGCTTGGACTTTCTCAAAGCGTTCCAGCTTTCTCTGAAGACTTTCCACTTCCTCTTTAAGCAAACCATTGTTTTCTTTCATTTCCCTGTGATGAAGAGAGACAATTACTAGAGATTCATGCAACTCAATTCCCTTTCCCAAACTTTCAGATATACAGGAATCCCAAGGGAACCATGACATTCAACTGTCTCACTTCTATAACCTTCACAGCAAAGATGCTGCTACCAAAAAAATACAGTTTTATTGAAATTATTTTTTTCTACTCAAAATACCATCCTAATTATGCCCAAACAAGCTGAAGCTTTGTGTCTGCTTTACTATATGTCAAGACAAGGGTAACAAAAGACTCCAAACTCTGCTTTTCAGACTGGCTGGAACACAGTAAGCAGTACAGACGTGGGCTTTGGAGCACTGCTTGGTTTTACTTCTTACTTTTACTTTTCAATAGAGGTGTACAAGGGTGAAATAAATCTGTACAAAAGCAAATGACCTTTAATCTCTTGGTATGTTCCAGTGTAGAAAAACAAGCATGAGAAAAAATTCCAAGACAAGCAATTTAAAATTATAATGAAATAATTACAAGACCAAAACCTAGGAAAATTACTTAAAAAAAAAAAAAAAAAAAAAAAAAAAACTGGCAGGGTGACTCATGTAATTTTTTAAAAAGACAAACAACAATAACAAGAAACACCCAAAACTTTAAGGCAATTTATTTCACATTACATTTAATTCAATTTTTCAAACTGATTGCCACTTTGACAATCCAGAAAGCCTACCATACCCAATGGCTATATCAGAGTTTAGAAATTTAAACAAGACACTTTCTAAACATTATGCTGGAACAACAGGCCTTTAAAACAGTGTTAACAATAACTAAGCAAACCAGTTCTTAAAGGAATGTTCAGCTGCCTCTTTCTTCTACAGGAAATTCTTCCCCCAGTCTGTATGGAGTTCAACAATACATTTAAACATTGCATTTTGTCCTGGGTGGTGATTTTGGATTGTTAGAACAATGAATGCACATTCTGTGAGGCTCCTGTGTTCAAGAAGATTCCTCAGATCCTGTCAGATCCTCTCATCTAGTAAGCACCATGACACTGCTCAATTCATAGGCAGTATTTATATAAAATACTTCCTTCTGAGCTTTCCCATGTGGAAACCCTAAAGAGGGATGTAAAGTGCAGACAGTGCAGGTGTAGCATGTACAGAAGAACACACTGAACCCTTCCTTCACCTGAAGTAGGTATTTTCCTCCCTGAGCTGGCACAATTCACGCTCCATTTTTGGGAAACGAGCCAGTTCTGCCTTCATGCTCTTGACAATTACAGCATCATGTTCCTGCTGGGACAGCTTCTGCTCCAGATCCTGGAAAACACGGGATGAGAACAGGACAGCAATGAGGAAGTTGGAATTTGTAAGAGCTATTTCTGCACTGTACCTTTGATGCTCAAATCAAGGACTGGAATGAAGTTGGAAGGGAACTCAGGAGGTCATGTGGTCCAATCCATGCTCAAAGCAGGGATGACTCTTGCTGCACTTTTAACACCTGGGCTGGTCTCTTCTCTCTACACCTGCTTAGTCCAAGTTCACAACAAAAAAACCCTCAGTTACTCATTAAAATGATCCTCTTCTATCAACTGAACCAAATCTGTGATTTTCTTGTCCTCTATCCCTCCACCAACGAAATGCAGAGGGAAGCATTTGAATGGCCTGTAAGAATTAGGTACAGAAAGAAACACAAAAGTGCATTTCAACATTATGGTAAATGTTGGGGCATTTTCCATTAAAAACCCAAATTATTCAGGGCTGCGTTGCAGACTTATATCTTTTCATTTCAATGGAGAAAGTCTCCTCTTGCTGGCCATCAGGTTGGTTTTACAGCAAGGCAGTGCCACGGTCAGCACTGCTCAAACCAAAGTAACTCTCCACATCTGCCTCTGCTAGGAAGACAGGATAAATGAAAATGATACGCTTCCACCAACCTATGTGCTCATTTGGAAGCACAAAAAGCATCTCTACACTGATGTTTAAGATAGTGTAGTTTTGAAAGCTTTACAAGTAATTGCACTTTCTAAACACAACTGCAGAGGAAGGATTTTCTGGGAAGCAGAAAATAACTGTAGCTCATCACACACCATTGGAAAAAAGATCACTCTACAAGCAGTATTTTGCAGAGCAAATTTCTGCTGTGGCACAAGACCAAAAAAAAGCATTCCTACAGAGCACTGCTTAAGGATATAAATCACCTTTCTATAGAGAAAGCATGCTTTTTTCAATCAATTGATACAATAAAGGCAAAGTGTCATGTTACAGCTAATTGTGGATAGCCTGGCCCACCCAAGCTCAACTCTTGCTAGCAACCAATTCAGGTACTTACATGACAAACTAAACTTTACTTCTGCAACAGCCAGTTTTTTAAAAAGCAATGTTCTGTTTTTCCACTGAAGGAATTAAAATCTAAAGCTTTATATAGATCACAAAGTTTCTTACCTTAATTTTCTGTTCATATTCTGACAGTAAGGCCTGGCTTGCCTGCAGTGTCTGGATTTGCTGACTGGCCTCCTGCCATTTCCTGTCAGATGAAGACACAAGAGGCACTTGAGCAGCCAGAATTCAGGTACCAGAAACAACCCACCTTCACAAGTCTCTGACCAGCAGAGTCAAACAGCACTAACAAGGTAAATGTTACTCATATATAACATTTGCTCTTTCAGTCTCACAGTCATATCAGCTCCCTCTTATTTAGAGGCAGAAATATCCATTCATTTTAATAAAAAGAATCATATTGAGAAAAATACAAAAAAATCAAGCCACTTAACTCTAAGAACAAATATATACTCAGAATAAACAAAAATTCACAACTTAGAAACTGAAGAGCAGAAGTTAGCAAGCAAGAAAAAACACTCATAGCTTTCAATTACCACTCCGCTAAGATTTAAGGTTTCATATTTCTGTTCTGTTCAGTCCATAAAGTTCAGATCAGCCCTTCCCACCCACGTGCCTTCTGGTAACTCTTCACCAAGAACACAAAACATCACTGAGATTTAAAGCTCAAGTTTGTGGTTTTTTTTCCTCAAGGTACAATTAAAATTGCACCTCAGAGTTGCTTTCAAACAACAGCTATAACCTGCACACCCAGATCAAAGAAGCCCTTTGAAGAGCAGAAATCAAACACTGTTGAAAGTTGTCTGAGTGATGACAGCTGCACAAGACTGAGGTTCTGTTTGCCTTTTTCTCCCTAATGTCATTCATCCCTTGCTTACTTTTTTTCAATATCCAACTGCTCCATGAGTTCCTGCTTCTGAGAGTCTTGGCTTGTCATCTGCATTTCTTGGTTCATTATATCCAATTGCAGCTCTGATATTTTTCCATTTAATACAGTGATTGTCTGAATTAATGGGAAAAAAAAAAAAGCATAAACACACAAGGCTGTGACTTTCCAAGCCAGATGATGATAGAAATCATTTCCAACTAAAAAGTAATGACACAATCTTAGAAACAAACCCACACTCCTGCAAAACTTCAGACCTGCAAACCTATCTCAAACAAATACAAGAGAAAATCATTTTGCACTTTATTTGCCATCCAAATTGTCATTTGCATTATCTCTTAAATAGGTAACCTCAAATTTTAAAGTTAGGTGATGTTTTTTTCTAAATATATTAACTCTAAAGAAAAGCTCACAGGTTTGTTTCCAATAGCCATTACTCAGCTCCCTGTAACAGAGAAAGAGAAATATCTCAAAACATCACATATGCAATGTGTCTTCTAGACAGAGAGACAGGTAGAGTTCTCATCTTGATACTGATAAGAATAAAACAGACACATCTTTTAGGTGGCTTTAATTTCTCTAATGTACCATCACTCTCCCCCTGGTTTTAATCACTGATAACTGGAACATGAAATCTGTTTACCTGCTTTATCACATTGCTACATTTCCAGTGACACCAGGCAGGAGCAGGGCTTAAGGACTTAGTGATTGCTGATCAACAGCTGGTACAGGAAAGTTACAAATTAAATAGTTGAACTTAACTATAATGCTGTCTGAGGACATTGAGGGTTGAGAGGATGGTCTGGACATCCAAATATACTGAAACTCTTACCCAAGCATCCATTCTGCAGTAGAATGCACAGGCATTTAAGACCCTTCAGGAAGACACACTTGGTACTTAATGTTGCTCTCATCCACTTTGCCATTCTTTTGACTTCCCTGAACACTTTCCTACATTATTTCCTCCATCACTGTCCCTTTCTTCACACTTCTGAACCCAGATGCTGGATGTTGCATTACACTTTTTTTCTTTTTCTCCATAACACCTTGTCTAAGAAATCTCTTTTCCTTCTGACCTGCTCACTGTATCTGGGTTTGTTTTGATTCTAAACACAGAAAAGACACACACCACCAGGGTGTATTCATTTCCAGGTGATGAACACAATGTTCCAGTTATTTTTTTTAAATCAAAAAGGGCATTTTCAAGTCACAAGATCTGCAAAGTCACCTGGAGCTATGGATGGATTAAAAATTACTCTGTTCTTACCTCATTAGCTTCAGCTAATTTGCTCTCCTTCTCTTGCAGCTTCTTACTCATGGTCTCCATGCTCTTCTTGTAAGATTTGTTCATCTCCATTTGTTCTTTCAGCTTGTTTTCAGCCTCTGCTTCCCTTTCCTGGTACTGTTTTATGCGTGTGAGCAGCTCCTGGTTACGGTCGGCCTCTCGCTGGCCAAGGGAAAAAACACAGAGAGATTTAAGAAGAAAGCAGCAGAAAGGTGAAGCCATTTTTCCTTCTTTTGTCCTCATTCCTCATTACTGTGATCACCAATGGTAATTGCTTCATCATGAAGCAAAGTTACTCAGACTACAGCTTTAACCTAGCAAGGACAAAAATTTATCAGCAGTAACTCAGTGGAATTACCCAAGGAATTACCCAGGGAAATGGAGCTTGAAAATTAAGAGACCACATTTTCCAAATCTCTTTCACTAAGACATGACTGTGAGAATACAGATGTGGCTTCACAGACTCCACTGCACACTCTCCAGCAGATTAAAGATGAAAAAATTCAATCTCCAGTTTAAAGCTGACCCACACACAGCAAATTGACTTTCAGAAACTCAGCCCTCAATAGCTGGGTTAATCAGACAAACTTCCCTCTGCAACTTCTGGAATTGAGGCTATTTAAAAGAAAATATTAACTAACACAATAAATACTCTTGCAGTCTGACAGCCTTTCATATACCATTTCAATTTACTCCTACCACAATTGATCAATACTTATTGAAAAAATGCATAATAAATTGCTTTGCTAATCAAAGCAACTGGAGACATGGATTTGCATAGTAAGCAAGGATTATGCAAAGCAATGTGAGGTTCCTAAAACCTTTATCCACATGACTCAGAAAAACACAGAATCTGAGCAGGGTAATTACCACAGTGCTGGATTAATGCTGCTCCCTTTTTTTGTACCAGTATTTCAAGGGTTTCTGTGACTGACTCAGCTGCATTCCAGTTTGAACTCTTCCTGGCCTAATCCCACATCACCTTACTTCAGAGGAAGGAGGAATTTAGTCACTGACTCTCTATTTCACAACCACACACTAAATCTGTCACCCTCATAAAACACAACAAAACATACTTATTATTTTTTACAGATTTCTTTTTCAATAATCAGCCACACAGAAGACTTTTATTATGCTACAAAAGCCACTGATCCACAGCTTATTCCAGTAATGTCGTTAAGCAAACATATGTGGGCAGAAAAGCAGAACCCAATAAAAGCTATTAGTCCCTGAGTGAGGCTCAGTGTTTTATCAGTGCAGGCTCTCTAGCGTGACACTGCATGCCTGGAACTGCTGCCATTCCAATTAATTACAGTCACACAAACCAAATGCTGCCAATTGTGCCAGCAGAACTTTAAACCCTCTAGGAGAAAAATTATTAAATACTTCTGGGAGAAACATATAACAAATCCCTTTTGTTACTGCTACCCGTGACAACTTGAGGGCTAAGCTAAGAGAATCCAGTGATCAGATCATCAGTCTGTGAACCTAACGAGGTTTCAAGTTCAAACTCTTGTGCACATTAGTAGGTTAGTGCAGGGCACTGAGAGGGGACCTGCAGAGCAGTTCTGCAGATGTATTGGTGCTGGCAACTTGATACCCACACCTGCAGTAAATGCATTACAGAATGACTGAAGTCCTGCTCTGAAGGCAGTGTCCATTAGCAGTTAGAGAACACCAGGCTTGCACCTGCAGTGCACCTCTGAGTTTAGTTTCACTCCAAAAAGAGAGTAACCATACACATTCTGAGACAGACCACTGCAAACCAGTGCACATCCCTGAACCAGACCACTGATGTAAATGCTCTCCATGTGTTCTGGCTTAGGCCAATGCTCCCAAGCCATGAGCAAACACCACACTCACCTCATAGTTCCTGGCATTGGTGTTGGCTGCCTTCTCCAGCTCGATGCGAGCTCGTTTGTGGCTCAGCTCCATCTGCATCTTCTCCCGTTCCACCTGCAGCAGCTGGGATTTGGAGTGGATCTGCCCAGCCTGCTCCTCCAGCTGGCCAGGTCACGTGTGAAAAGGGACATTGCACACCATTAACAGCACAACAGTATCATCATGCCTGCCCTGTACTGCTCAGCTGATATTAATTTGTCATTTTACAAACTATCACCACATTGTGGTACCTCTCACACCGGCTGTACATGGGGAAACTCAGAGTTCAACTCCACACTCAGAAACCCACAGCAAACCAAGGTGAATTGGAAATAAACTAATTCATGGTTCTTAAGTCAGAATTTCTCAATCTCTAGATGCAGCCTGACAAAATCTACTCTCTGTCTAAAAAGCTAATTATGAAGTACCCAAGCCTAAGAAGCACAAATTATGCTCCCAATAAAAGTAACTGCTGAGCAAAATAACACATTTTTGCATGAGCTCTACAACATTACCCTTCATTTATTCATTCAAATTACCTGAGAGCACAGACAATACTAACAGAACTGCTCACATCCTGGTGATGTACATCCAACACACAGTCAATGGAGACTCTAACCAGAGAGAGCTTCCTGCAACTACTGCTGCCACCAGAGATGTAGCACAGGCAGAAAAAGCTTAAATTTTTGTCAACATTCCACATGCAAAGCAGATTTACATTCCAAAGAAGCAAACTTATTTTTTACTTGGAGACTAAAATAGAAATTATATTAAGATACAGAATAGAGAAACTTCATTCCAGCCTAATAAACAGTCCCTGGGATCTAAGATGTCAATTTACTTTATGCTTTATGAGCCTGAAGCAGCTAAGACAACAAAAAAGCAAATAACCCAGGTGGATAAGAAAGCACAACTGGTTTGCATATCAAAGCCACAGCTCAATGCAAGTCTCCTGGATGTGTCCAGGCTAAGAAGCCTTTAAATCCTGAAAAAAGGTAACAAAGTGTCTTACTAGAAAAATGTTAAGATATAAAGCTCCTTTGTTCAGCAATATGAAAACAACTCACAATTTTATTTCCTGAGCTGGTACACAGATATAACCAGCAGGGAATAAATTCAAAGACCTTTCTTAAACTTTTACAAAACAGAAATAAATCTGTCTGACACTGTAAAAAAAATAAATATATTCTGGAAAAATTCCAGAATGGTGACAGAAAGCTTCCTTTGTTTGTTTGTGTCAATTTCTGAACGTCAATTTCAGAACGTCAATTTCAGATCTGAATGAAATTCCCAGCTCCTGGAATCAAAAGGAGCACACAACCACACAGAAATGATACTGCAGGAATCACCAAGATGAGGACTCCTCACCTGCATCCTCTGCTGGTACTGCATCTGTAAGGAGCTCTGAGTTGATCCTGGTGTAGCCATTCCAGACACTCCCTCCATACGCTGGGAAATGAAGTTGTTGAGGGATCTCAGCGTGGAGAAGACAGTGGTATTATTTTCCAAGTCCTCCATGGCTCTGGAAATGGACAGAAAATCATCAGCAAAACACTCAGAGCAAGATGCTTTGCTAAAGAGGGATCCACCACTGCCCTGAGGGAACACTAAACACGAGGTCTTCCAATTTACAGGGTAAAAATCAACCTGCAAATCACTGCTGGGATCCACAGAAAACATGACCCCACCCAGGCTGAAGTTGTAATTTTCTCTGAAATGAGAAAAAAATGCAAGACCACCTCTTCTTCTCTGACCAAACCAAACTCATTGTTCTTCCCCTCAATTTTTGAAGCTGATGGGAGCAGAACTAACTCCACGGTAGCAGCAAACCCTTCCTGCTACACAACTTGTTTCTGGTTTCCCAGAAGCACTTTGGACTCCACTGATCACTTGTATAAGTGAAACTGCATCTCATTATTCATATAATGAAATGTAGCTCTTCCTTCCAATTCAGAAGGGGACTAACTAGAAGAATTAAGGGTGGAGCTCAGAAAAGCCTGCAAGGTTTCCCAGGAGATTTCAGGAAACCTTAGGTGAGTGCCTCCAGTGACTGCACACTCCATAAATCCCCAGAAACACCTGAGAAAGTCCCGGACCAGGAAAAGCAGCCACAACAAGCACATGGCTTGTGGCACACACAGAGCCCTGGGGCTGCACCCCGGGGTCACACTGCAGCCGCTGTTTGCATTCACAGCATCACGAGCAGGCGGCGTAAGAGCGGCGCACAAGCAACAGATCTGCCAAAACCCAAACTGAGCGCTGGATACCAGACACACCTGCCGGCAGCAAGCCCTTTCTCAAACCTATAAATAATTAAGGTGACACTGAGGTGTGGTACTCGGTCCGCTTCAGGAACCCCCGTGGCCAAGGCTGCCCCGGGGCACCGAGAGCGGCCGCGGCGGGCACGGGGCAGCTCCGGGCACCGAGGGATTCGCCCGCACGACTCCGCCAGGGGAAGGGCGGGGTGAGACGGGCGCGGTCGGAGCCCTCCTTCCCTCCCCTCGCCCTCCTTCTCTCCCCTTTGCCCCGTCCCTCCCTCAGCGCTCACCGCCGCGCGCCCCGCTTGGATCTCCCTCCTCGCCCCGGCCACGGGATCTCGCGGGAACTCCGCGCCCGCCTCTCGCGAGAACGGCGGGGCCGGCAGCCGTAAGTGCGGCACTATGAGCGCAGCCCTGCCCGCGCTACCGTAATGTCCTGAGCTCGGAGCGCGCCCTCCGAGCACCGACCCACTCAGCTGCCCCAAATAAGCTGCTGATGATGATGATGATGAGAAAGGCCTGGGAGTCTTAAAACAGCTTCTCGTATAACTCGTGCCACAGTCAGCCTGATAAAAGCAGTATTTAATATGAAATTTGTCACTTTCAGATAAGGCAGCAGCTGAATTTGTTTGTGCGAACAGATTTCCGGCGATTCAGTTATTCTCCCTGCTGGGATCTTAGGAACATTTTGTCTTGCTGCCTGAGAAACACCACTGGCCACACCTAAAAAGCACTGGGGAGATGATCTGCATGGCCATGACCCTTCCCCACTGCCACTGACTGGATTTATGAGTGCCAGGAAGCAGCAACTCCTAAATATAACCCGAGTCTGCAGGAGAGGCAGCAGAGCCATGGGGCTGAACATTCCCAAGGCAGTCGTGCCTCTCTGTGTGTTACACACTCTGCATGAGGATGCAGATCCTGATGTGCACAGAAACATTTTCTAAGAGGCACTGAATTGGCTCAAACTCCCCTTTGCTGTTCCCTCATGTTCTAACAATCACCTTTATGGTCAGTCTCATTCATGACATCATGAACCCATTAAAAACTCATATAATCAACATTTTATTTTCATTTCCATTACTCCAGCCCCAGAGGTTGCCTTTCAGATTATTCCTCTCCATTCCTAACCATTTTGTCCACAGTATTTGAAAAGCCTGATGGACTTTAAGAAGAGTAGCAAACTTCCCCAAGGTCTTAATGGTGGGATTTTCCTTGAAACACCCACTAAACTGAGATTTCCAACCAACGTCACAGAATCTGCAGCTCATGACTTTCATTTCCCTCTGTATAGCCTTGCCAAGTAATAAGATTCTGCGGAGTCCTTCCTGCTGGCCTGAGGCTTTATAGTCCTCACATCCTGGAACTGCTCCTTCAGTCTGTTTTGCAGCAGGCGGGCCTCGGATCCATCCCAGAATTTACAGAGCATCGTTCCTTTTGGCTTTAAAATGCTTTGGGCTATATCCAGGAGGCCTAAACACAGCGTGATCAGCTTCTGATGATCCAGCTCTTTAATGCCCGTGGCGTTGGGGGCCATGTCACTCAGGATGACATCTGCCTTCCCCAGGGGAAGCCGGCTCTGGATGGCCCTCAGCGTGCTGGGCTCTGCCATGTCAGTCTCTGACAGGAAAACTGCTCCTTCCAGGGGAGAAATCCGCAGCAGGTCAACGCCAAGCACGAAGCCAGTGGGGACAGCACCATCTGTAAGGATGAATGACACAGGGAACACTCAGACTGGCTGCAAAAAGCTGCACATGCACGAGCTCTGTGCCAGCAGACACAACCCACCCCCTGCCACAGCTGCCTTCTTGTCCCCTGGCAGTTTGCTGGGTGCATCTGGATGGAGGGTTTGCCATAAGCTCATCTGTTCAAGACATAAATTCAGCTACTTTGGATAAACAAGGAGGATTTTTCTTGGTTTTCTGCTGCTCTTACAAGGCTGACAGTCCAGAAATCCTGGATAATGGTGCAGATGGTAACACCTCACTTTGTAAATATCACTTGCTTCACCCATGTAAACAATGCAAAGCAGTTGCTTCCATTTTTTGAGAAGGGAAACAATATTTCAAATAAGCCAAGGTAGTTGCTAAAGGTGACATCAATCTCAGAACTGGATGAAGGATCTTCCCTACAACAGCTAATCAGATCACTAGCACCACATGGTATGTTTTATTTCATAAACAAGTAAATTTCTCTACATGAAGATTTACTAGGCTCATCCCTTCATGTTTTTATCAGTGACTCTGGCACTTGCCAGTAGCCATGTCCCCTCCCCATACTGTTACCATCATAATATTTCCTTGATTTCACAGTATTTTGATTTAGATTCTGTGGTATTTCACAGACCTCTCACATACTTCAAGAGGAGTACCATCCCCATCTTGCCTGCCAAAAAACTGCACTTACCAATACCTAAGGCATTGACCCTCTCTACAGCAACCTGGCTCCAAGCACCAGGTGCTGCTCCACAGTCAAGAACAGAAAATCCTGGACGAAGAACACAGAGCTTGTCATCAATTTCCAGCAACTTGAAGGCACTTCGGCACCGGTACCGCTGCTGCTTCGATGCCTTGACAAAGGGATCCTTCAAGTGCCGCTCCAGCCACCTCTGCTCATTTCCAGTTTTCCTCAGAAACTTCACCGTGGTGTGCAGGCATCTGCGCAGCCAAAGCCAGGAAGAGAGGCAAGTCAACCAGTTAGTACATAACCACCCACTCTGTATTTTAAAAGTCTTTATAGTAATTAATTCCAGTCACTAGAGGCAGCCAGGGAGGATGTGGAGTGTCCATCACGAGACATTCTCAATACAGCTGGATATGTTCCTATGCCACCAGCTTCATTGGGCTAGATGGTCTCCAGAGGTCCCTTCCAACCCAAACCATTCTGTGATTCTAAAAAGAAGCCCCCAAATTTGAGATTTCTGGCACTTTACTTATCAGTTCCTATCACAACAGCAGGGTCAGACTTTGGATGAGGCCTCATGTCCTATCCTGAGCTAAGGGGGGAAAGTGATCCCACTCCCGCTTCTGCTCAGGTGTTTTAAGGACAGGACACAGCAGAGTGACCCCAGCACTCCTGAGCTGCCTCAGTGGGGCCGGTGGCCCCTGTGAGCCCCTCAAAGGAACGGAGGGATGGCCGAGTTCCTGCAAGCCTGGCAGAGCAACCAAGAGGCACGGCCCGCGCAGAACCCAGACCCGCATTAACCCATTCCCGAGGGAATCTCCAGGCACCGGCTCTAGGGCACCCCACCATTCCCCTCGTGGGCGCCGGGATCGCCTCAGCGGCCCCGCCACGCACCTGCCCCCGGCAAGGACAGCTCCGCCCGAGCCCGCCATGGCTGCCTCGGCCCGCCCTGTCCCGCCTCCCCTCACGGCGGCCGCGGGCGGGGCGGCGGCGGCGCGGGAAGAACGGGGACGGGCCGCGGCTGAGGGTGACACCGAGGCGGGCGGGAAAGCCGCGAGTGCGGAGCTGAGGTGCGCGGGGACGGGGATGGGAGTGCAGGGGGGTCAGGGATTGGGATAGGGGTTCAACGATCTGGGGAAGGGGCGCTGGGAGTCAGGGATTCGGGGAGGGGATGTTGAGGGTGATACGGGATTCGGGGAGGGAGTTTAGGAGGAACAAGGATTTAAGGAGAGAGGATCGGAGATTTGGGGAGGGTTTTCTGGGGGCTCAGGGATTCGGGGAAGGGATGTTGAAGGTGCTCAGAGAATCTGGGGGGACAGGGATTTGCAGAGGGGATCGAAGATTTGGGGAAGGGGTGCTGTGAGTCAGGGGTGCTGGGAGAGGGTGTTAAAGATGGTCAGGATTTGGTGGGGCGGGTTTGGGGAAACAAGGATTTGGGAATGGAGGATCAAACTTTGGGAAGGGGGTGCAGAGGTAGCAGGAGAGCGAGGGTCGGCGGGAGCATTAGAGAGGGAGGTATTGGGAGAGGTGCTGGGGGACCAGGCTTTAGGGACCGGGCACTGGGGAGGGCTGCTGGGTGTTCGGGGCTCTGTGCACCCCCGGGTCCCCTCGGAAGGGACCGGGAACCCTCGGCACAGCGTGTCCGCCTCGTCCCTCAGCCAGGAGCCATGCACACCTCCAGACTCTTCACCCTCGTCCTGGTGGTGCAGCCGTCCCGCGTCCTGCTGGGCATGAAGAAGCGCGGGTTCGGCGCCGGGCTGTGGAACGGCTTCGGGGGGAAGGTGCAGCCCGGGGAGAGCATCGAGGAGGCTGCCCGCAGGTGAGGGCCGGGCCGGTGCCACGGGGACAGGTATGGGGGCACAGGGGGACGTGTTGGACCATCGGCTGTGGGCTGCAGGCGGAGCTACCGCGGCTCATCTGGTCAGTGACACCCTCGTGTTACCCACCAGTGCAGTCATGGCCCAGCTCTGAACACCTGCTCCACAGGTGATGAGGGATCATCCACATGTACAGAGAAACAGGATTGTTTCTCTGCACAGGAGAAACAATCATCACCTTTGTCACCTGCATATCTTAAACTTATCCAGTTTGTGAGCAGCTAGAACTTCCTGTGTCCTCCCTGGATCTGATCTAAACTGAGAATGAGTCTGAGTGGTGGATAGAGGTTCTTGCAATCTTCAGAGAGGTACAGGATTTAATTTTGACTATATAGCAGAATTACAGCTAATTAAATTTAAATAATTACCCTAGCTGCTTATTATTTGATCATATGGTGTGACATTTTTAAGTGCTAATGCTGAGTTGCGCAATTGAATTTCATCAGTAAAAAGGCAGAGTGTAATTTCTGAACCCTTCAGTACTGATTTCTTGTAGTTCTTTCATCTATCTGGTCATTAAAATGAAGTAGCAAATCACAGCTAAATTGCTAAATTCCTCTAAAAATTAGGTACCTTGTCCTTTACATGAATGTTGCTGATACAAAGCTGTGCTTTGCCATCTCCTCAGTTTCTGATAACGTGCCCAAAGCTGCCCTTGCACCTGCAGGAAGATCAGTCATGGTGTGCTCAGCTGGTTCCCAACAGCTTCTGCCCTCAACAGCCTCCCCAGCTGTGCCAGCACAACTGCCCAGGCTCTGTGGTGAGCTGGGCCCAGGGACAGCAGGGTCCCTGTGCAGATGTGCTCCCAGCAGCCCTAACGTACCTGACATCTCATTGTGGCTTTTCATGTAATTTATCATCTCTGAGTGGAGGGAGGGACACAAGTTTTGTCACTTAACATTTGCTAGACTTACCTGCAACTGGCTATGAGGTAAATCTAATGCTTTAATGTAGCATTTGATTTCCTTGGTGTGTTTACCTGTGCTGGCTCCAAGTTTGACACCAAAACCTCTGCTCATACAAGATGTCAAGTGCTAAAATTTTCCTCAATTCAAATGCAGTGTGCCAGAGCACAGCCAGCACCTGCTGCTGGGGACTGTCCCCACCCCTTCAGCTGCAGTTTCCTCCAGAATGACACAGCCAGTTCCTGCTGAGGTCAGCTGGGCAGGAGGCTGTCCCCAGGGCCAGGAGCAGCTGGACACAGTGGTCACCTTGCTGAGTGGTGCAGTGCTGCCTCAGGGCACAGCTCTGCTGCAGGAAGCACCACACACTCCAAATCAAACTTCCCTTGTGCCACTTCCACTCTGCACTGCCAGTTGAGGTCTGAGGTTGTGGTTCCACGTTGCTCTGTCTCAGCTGGGTTGGCAGAGGCAGCAGGTGGGAAGTCTCAGCACAGGTAGTTAGTTAAATATTAACCCAAAACATGAACAAAAGTTCCCAGAAGATTTCCATCTTCTGCTGTGTACAGCACATTCCCATGAGCACATGGGCAGGTCCTCAGTGGCACATCTGGTAAGGGGAGCATTTAGTGAATGAGTTATTTATAGTTTGCCACCTGTAATGTTTCCACTTGCTACAGACAGAGCCAAGCAGCTGATGGATAAATTGCCTGGAGAACTGTAGCAATGTTGTGCTTTGTTGTTCAATTATCAGTGCCTGTAAAAGGAGGCTTTTAGAGTCATTGCTGGAAAACTGCTTCTATTTTAGACATAGATAGCTTCTCAGAAGATAAACTAAAATTAGCCAAGACATTAATTTCAAGTATTATTTTGAAAGATGGGATCCATGAAACCAATGCCAAAGAAAGCTGGAGCCTTAAAATCATTTCCATTACATTTTAAAATTGTTGTTCCTGCCAAATAGGCAACTATGTTAATTATTAACTATAACTAAAGATACACAGTTTCAGAGTATTCCTTATTTTTGTACATTATAAAACCACGACTAACTTCAAGCCGTGCTGCTTCTTTTACAGTGAGGTAAAATAAAAAAAGCTCTGAGCACAGAGCATAAAGAGAGGAAATAATTGAATGTGCTTCAAGTAGCTGTGCATGGTGGTGTGTGGAAAAGAGCTGGCACAGCTCTCCAAGTGCTCTTAAAAGTCTTCCCTTTTGGCCCCTGGTTATGCTCAATGTGCTCCCAAGGAGCAGAAGGGCAGAGTTTGCACAAGTGCTTTGTGAGTTTTACACTGCATTTGAATGGGAACCAGAATTCTCAACCTCCTGTGTGCAAATGGTGTGATGGAGTGTGTAATTTAACTAAGCTTGTTTGCTTTAGAAGTAGCTGATTGTGTAGCAGGTATAGATGTTCTTTCTGGTGTTCATGACCTGCTTCTCCACAATTCTAAAAGGTTCAGCTTGAAGCTGGCAAAGCTTTTTGCCTGTCTAAATGACGTGTATCTTGGAGTTCTGAAGCCACACCCAGCCACAGTCAGATGACTTCACATCCCCACTTCTCCCTTACCTCAGAGAAGAGCTGCATGTTGCAAGGACTAAATTCTACTAAATGATCCATGTTCCTGAATCTTCCCCTTCCAACACTGAGTGTTTTCCTGCCAGGCTCAGGAGCCTGGAATAACACACAATCCCACCTGGCCTGGCTCCACTGTGGTGGTGTAGCCTCGTGGCTTGGTGCAGGTCAGAGCCCTGCTCTGTTGTACTATAAGAGCTTTCACCTTTGGTTCACTGGAAGGCTTTTAAATGTGTGAGTAAAGCTAATAACTGCATTTTTGTCCTCCCAATGCTCAGTTTCATGTAAGAAGCCTTTTTCTTGTGCAGGGAGCTCCTGGAGGAGAGTGGACTGACTGTGGACACCTTGCAGAAGATGGGTCAGATCACATTTGAATTTGTGGGCAACTCTGAACTCATGGACGTTCACATTTTCCGAGCAGATCACTTCCATGGAGAGCCAACAGAAAGTGAGGGTAGGTGGCTGGTCTGGGGAAAGAAGGAGGTGCATGCTCTTGCCCTTAGGAAAAGGAGAACTATTCACACTAAAATGCCTCCCAGAAGGAAGGCAGCTGGGCTGGAGAGGGAAGCTGCTCGTTGACCAATATTCAGCGTAGGCAGCAAAAATCCACGAGCATGTCCCACGCAGAGTTCTTTTGTTTTGTGCCACCAGAAATGAGGCCCCAGTGGTTTCAGCTGGACGAGGTGCCCTTCCATCGCATGTGGCCTGATGACAGCTACTGGTTTCCCCTGGTGCTTCAGAGAAAGTTGTTTCGTGGCTATTTTAAGTTCCAAGGACAAGACACCATCCTGGAGCACAGCCTGAAAGAAGTGGAGGAAGTTTAAGAAAGCAGAAGCATTCAGCCCACATGCTACTGCCCACATTGGGCCACAGCATCCTGAGTGTGACTTATGAGGGTCGCGTTGCTCAGCTCGCCAGAACACAAGACTTGTTTTCCAGGTCACTGCAAAGTAAGGGGGTTTCTTAGAGCAGAAATAAAAGTAACAAGATTTTCCATGCTGTGAAGTCCCTGGCTTTGGTGGTTATGTGATCACAGCTATTAAAAAATAAATGTTAACCCTTTTTAGTGGCTTAAGTTTTTCCCTTATGGGTAGATTGTTTTATTATTATTATTATTATTATTATTAAAAATACTTTTTTAGTAAAAGCATGTGTTGTTCTGTTATAAGGATGCTGTGAAAGCCTTTTGAAAAATTCAAACCAAGATTTCTTCAGGATCATCCAGCTGAAGGCAGTGTGAGGTTATGGGAGTTAACAAAGCACAAGCCAGAGGCAGATGTATAGTCCTGTCTCAGCCCAGCTTTCACTGTTACTGTGAAAGTCAAACTATTTGAGCATTTCAGGTAAAAATATACTGAATAAATTCAACTTCCAGCTAGTTCTTGTTGCAAAGTGCCATCCCCTAGGGCTGCAGGCTTTGTCCCAGGGCAGGTGACTGCTCAGCACTGATGTCAGCCCAACCCAGCATGGTGGTCAGCACAAGTTTGATCCAATCATGCCAGAAATAACACATCACATATGTAACTTCTTACACAAGTTGGTTTTTTTTTTTCCTTTTTTCAAACACTTTTACAGACATGTAACACTTACAGATAGAATCTTGGAATGTCATGTAGGATCTGTAAACATTTCCAGTCTACCAGCTGTAGTAATAGTTCTTTAATTCCTGCATTTGAATAAAGTGCTTCATACATAAGGCTATTTGAGCAAAGCAAAGATACAGGATATTCCAGGCAGGCAAAATTCACACCCTCTGAACTATGCTTGTTTCTTGTCTCCTTCCAGCAGTTTTGAAAAATTTATACCACGCAAAACATCCTTCTTAATCTGCTCAGCAAGCCACAGCTCAGACTTAGGAGGATGAATTAACACCTTCAAACCTTACTTTTCCTTTTGTGCTGCACACTTATTTACAGAGTAAATAGAGATACCCACCTTTGCTTCTGACCTGGCAGTGAGGGTTCCTGGCTGCTCTAACAGAGAGAATGGCTTGGGGCAAATAGAATAAGCACAAAAGGACAAGCAGCTTTTACAGAGTTGGACCTTACTGCATGGTAGGAAAGGGCATGACTGGCAGCCAATACCTGTTAAATACCTTGGTTTATTTCCTGATGGAAACCGTAAATTGTTGGGTGAGAGACAGCACGTGACAATCGCACAGAATTACTTTCTGTTCCTCCAGGAGTTTGGGTAGGAAAAGAACAAGCATGGCTCAAGCTTGCACTTGTTATCCTGTCTGCAGTCAGGTGAGTCCTTTCAGGAAGGTGCTTTCCCCAACCCTGATTTTTAGCTCATGTCAAAGAGCTGGGATGGTACTGCTCTTTTAAGTAAGTTCTGTCCCCAGATGGTGATCTTTGTGTTTCAATAAACAGCACAAACAGAAGAGTGTAAATTAGCCTGTTACAATTCCAGGAATTACACCCTTGCATGGTTAAAGGAGAGTTAAAAGCACTGGAATGTAGCAAGGCACCGTTGAACCTGTTACAACTGAGGAGGAGCAACTTGCCAGGAAGATGGAAGGAGAGGGAAAGGAGGATACAAGATTTAAGGTACTGTAAATAGTTTTGAGCCTTTCAACAGGATACTGACAAAAAGCCTGTGTATTCCCACTTCACAGCTGGAAGTGGAGAAGCCCTCAGGAGTGACAAAACTCAGAGCCCTTTTCAGAGAACAATTTTCAGGCAGCCTTTCAAGGTCTCAGGTGTTTGCTACCCTGGTAGCTCCAGCACTGCTCTGACAGAACTGCAGGCTTTTCTACCATCACTCCTTTGAGCACATCAAAGTCCCCTGACCTCAAGCACACACAGAAAAGCTTCCATTCACAAAAGCACATTAACACTTTGGCACTGCATCTTACAGGAGCATCAGATCTCAGACAGGCAGCACACACTCCTCAATTAGTCTGGCTTGATTAGTGTTTACTGCAGAAGGCAGGAACATGGAGGTAACCACAACTGTTTTCCCCACATTGGCTAGGACAGACAGACAGCTTGATGGATCCTTGAGTCCCTGCTGCTTCCCTCTGGAGGAAGGAAGCTGTGCTTGATGCTGCCCTCCAAGTCTGACAGATCCATAAACTGAACAAAATGAAAACAGTAAGGAAATCCCTCACACACTGAGGTAAACAAACAGTGCTATTTGCACACTGACCAGTCTCCCAGAAGAAAGGTTTGCAAACTAAGGGTTGTATGAAATAGTGTCTGCATGTGTTTAGGAATGAAACAAACTTGACAGTCCAGTATGAAATAAATTCTGAAAGTGCCAGCAGCTGGATCAGCTTTGGGAATACTGGGCCTCAGTTCTCAAATACCTGGTGAACAGAGTAAAACCAAAACAAGAAAAGCCCATCCCCAAAACTCTCCTCAAAGACACAAGGGCTGACAATGGAGGAAGGGGATATTTCTCAAAACAAGGTCATTTCAGTTTCTTTATAGGTCCTGTGGTGTGTCTATTATTGTTACAGTCTCTGCACTAGGACTGTACAATTTGTGCTTGAAGGCAAACAGGAAAGAGGAATTAGTCTAAAGCCCTAATGTCATTTTGATGTTTGCTTTTTGGGGGGTTGTTTTTTGATTTTAAATCAAGTTCAAAATTGTAATGTTTTTCTAAGAGTGAGAAGTGCGAGATTCCATTCAGGTTAGTCCTTTGCAAGCACTCCTACAGAACACTGCCCAGTCAAACAAGTAACTTATGAGACCCATCATAAATTATCAGATCTTGCCCCAAAACATACAGTATTTTCTCAATTTCACTGTTCATCACATCAGGCAAACCAGTGAGGGAGGATGGGTGCTGAGACTAAGCCAGCCATAACCAGCCAGCACCTTCTGATAATGTGAAGAGCATGGAAAAGTCTGGTAACACTTTCCACACTTGAACCACAAACCATCTTTCTAATCAAGACAAGGTCAAGCAGAAAAAACCTGTTGTACCATGCCTGAGATTATATCTTCGCTGTACCTGGACTGTAGAAACATTTCCCTCCCCTGACAGTTTGCTCCAGTTTGTGAGCAGAATTTCTTCTGCATCACTTAGGAAATCTCCAGGAGAGAATCAAATCTGTCACAGCCATTTGCAGTTCATCTATCTCACTGGACAAGGCCCATGTGCAGGAGGAAAGTGAGTTAACATTTGAATTGTTGGAAAAAGCTCTTTAATGCAATCTGTGCAAGGTTGGCTACACGCTGCTTAAGGCCCAGCACTCAAGGAATTCACCCATAGCAGTGTATTTACTCCATGTTGAGGAGTGTGAGTAATGGTTATTCAGTCTCCTAAAACTGGGCAAATAACTTTTCTTGCTCCTAGCTGAAGAAACTAATCCAGAATTTCCATCTGGGCTAGGAAGAGTTTCATGTTGCACTGAAATTTCTAAAAAAAAAAAAAAAATCAAATCAAAAAAGCTTTTGTGATTGGAGGATTTAAATATACTTCCTGGTAATGGGGAAGTTCCCCAGTGGGAAAATACTGTAATGATTCTGATTAACAGCACGCACTCATCCTTGTTCATGTGCTTCCTTTTTTACCCATTCGAGGAAAATGCTAAGAAGCCAAGTCACAAATTCCCCTTTGGGAGCTATTTTGGCCCCAGAGAAGTCAGGTTCAGGGAGTCCTGTTCACACAGAGCTTTGCTGCAGACGTTTGCAGTTTGATTAACAGTTTCTCTGGAGGATGTGCACATTTCCCCTGAGGTAACATGACTTACATGTTCTCCCCCTTTGCCTCCCAAGGCAAAGCCACTGGAGATGCAAAGTGGGGAGTGTTTAGTCCCTTTATCACAGCCGCAAACCATTCTGAAAACCCCATTACCAAGGGCTGTGGTGTTTTTAGAGATGAGAACTTTCACTTAATCATCTACTCTCCTTCTCTCCTTCACAAACAAACATACTGCAATGCTGCCCACAGCCAGGAAGAAAGACAGTAACATCCTGATAATACTGAATTTTTGCAAATGAACTTTATCAGCACTGTGTTCCAGCCTGCTGGTGCAGCAGGATACTTCTGATATTACACCAAAGAAAACACCAGCCTTTGGGTCAGCAGCTCTCCAACAGATCTGAGCAGCTACTCACCAGATGGAGGTCAGAACCTCCAGAAGAAATAAACAAGCTACCTTGTAGCTGTTCCACTCCTGTAGTACAAGTGATTTACAATTAAGGAATGTTTTAGTCAATTATTTTCTCGTTTATGCCAGGCAAACTCCTCTGAGTTCCTGAACCCAGCTGTCTTTGGCCCCAAACTGAAAAATATGAGCAAGTCCCCAGAGTTCCCTTCAGCCATGAAGGGAAACAAACTGACAAGAGAGTCCATCCAGCACCATCAGGAAAATCCCTGTCACAGAGCAGCACTGACCCCTGCCCAGCTGGGTTACAAAATCCAACCACTTCATTCATTTTGTGCTAAGGTCTAGCAGTTAAGAAATCAAATCCAGACACCTACAACAGGATGGGGGATGGCTTTCAGCTTTCCTCATCCACACACGTCCCTAACACAGGCCCTCCAAGGCATAAAAAGCAATTTATCTCCACTACAAGCAAGTGCTTCGGCTATCCTGTTCATCTCAGCACTTGAGAGACGTGCAGAGATGTGTCAGCACAGCTGCAGATAAACACCACTGGAGGACTGTTAGTACAAGATGCAGAGGCCCCAGCAACAAACCCTGCAGCACTCGCTGTGCCAGGCCCTGTCCCAACCCCATGAGGAGTGTCTGCAGGAGAATGAACATCAGCTCTGCCCCTGGGCATTGCAAAATTACAAAATTGTCTCTATATCCATTATGTTCTGCCCCACATCCAGTCTGTCTAAATCAGAGAGCAGCTCAAAGCAGCAATATTAAAAAAAAAAATAATAAAAATAGCTGTTTTGGAGGATTCATTGGAGGTAGAGGTCCCACCCCTTCGTTGATTGCCCTTCTTGCTCCGTGTGGGATGCTTGGAACGTTAATTGGAAAAGAAGTTTCCCTCTGGAGGTGACAGTGGTGGAGTTGGCATACTGCTGGATCCCACAAAAAGGCAGCTCAACTTTGGCTTCAATTCATTCCAAACTTTACTCATCTGTGAGTGGAGAAGGAGAGAGAGCAGACATGACCACACAGCAGGTAACAGTCTCCCCACATGGAAATTTAGCAGCAGTCTCAGACATACAGAGACAACAAATTTGCTGAAGTATTTTCAGGAAGTTCACTACACCCAGAATGTTCCTGTCAGACCAGTGCAGTTCCATGAACATTGTCCTGAGCCTGTATGGAAGGGAGATTTCCCTTCATCATATTCCTTCACTGAAAGGATGGAAGGGAGCTGAAGGAGAAAAGACTTTTCTAATATAACCGAAGCAAGAAAGTTTGTATATGGGGAATATTAAAGGGTTTAACAAAAAGGAGTTTTCTAAGTTTTAGAGCAAAACCTGGAAAGTTTTCTTGTCATACAATATGTTGTGTAGCTCAGCAAAAAACCATATTAATCTAACAAACACACATCACTCATTACAGAGTAGAGACTGAATGGTTGGGTCTTTTTCCACTACTCACAGGGTAGAGCCAGATACAGATGAGAGAAGCAAAGAAGAAAAAAAAATTGCTGCAAGAAGATACCATCTTTTTAGAGGGGTTAGAGGCCAACCCTGATCCTCACCCCAAACTGGAAAAACCTCAGGGAACTTCCTAAGCTATGAGAGAACCCAACTGCACAGGTGATTAGAGGATGGAGCCAATGGGTGAAAACAAATCCAATCAAATTCTCATTCATATTTTGAGAAAAAGGAGAGTCTAGAACTCACCTCTTTGTGACCCTGAATCTGGGAGTTGACAAAGGCCCCCAAAATGTGAGATGTGAGAGGCAGGTAGATGTGGATGAGCTGTGTCTCCTGATGCAGGCAGTACAGGGAGAAGTAATTCCGCAGCTCCATGGTTATGATGGCGTTTTCTTGCTGAAAGAAGAGGAACTCTGTGACCAGGAAGAGGATGGGGAAAAGGAGAAACAGGAGAAAACAGCATTCCTCCCCATACCAGCAATTCAAACACATACCAAAACCCTAAAAAGGCAGTTCTGAACCCATTTGACACAGCAGGAATTGCCCTTCCCATCATGCAGACTGATGCTTCCCACAGCTCCTGCGAATTATGTGCTACCAACACATTTTCCACGTGGCACAGTGGGTAGCACGGATTTCCCAAAGCACAGGCTACCCTCTCAATCCAAAAACTGTCTGCAAATGTGACTGAGTTCCAGAGCAGCACCATCAGAGCCCAGTCCCACCCTTTGCTCTGCCTGCCCTACCTCCACAATCCGAGACTCCAGCTGCTCCACCGATTCTGGCTCTTTGTTCTGCACAGTGGCACTCATCATCTGCTTCTTCATCATGCTGTACTTGTGCAAGGCTCGCTGGTGCTTGTGCAATACCCCCTTCTCGTGCCTCTCACACAGGTCCTTTATGGGAAAAGAAAACAGCAGTGGGGCCAGGAGTCAGCAAACACACAGCCAAGTAAATCAGGAGCACACACGTGTGGTCACACTTTGTGTCATTTCTACGCTGCAGATTTTTGCTCCTTTGTTTTCAAGAGGGTCAAAAAATGCCAGCAGCTAAGAATTTAAGAAACAAAACTGCTTGAACCCAGACCATTGAGCTTAAGAGGCAACCTGGAGCATCACTTCTGCCAACATTTTGGATCTTATCAGGCCTCTTTTCTGACCTTCTCAGTATTAAGTGCTGGCAATTAATTAAAGTGCTGGCTCAAGTCCTTCAAATTCAGTCCTGGCCTGGGAATGTCAGGAGAGGCTGCCACATACAGCTGAAAAAATCCTTTCATTCATAACTGAACTCATGTCTCCATGAGCAAATCAGCAACAATCTAGTTCACTCCTTTGACTCAAAAGCAGCCAAATCTAAAACCAAGAAGTTAGCTGATCCATGCAGTTTAACCAGCCATATTTTTAAATTCCTCACAGAGTTTGCTCTTTGGCAAGTTCTCATCATCAGATGAGCTATCAGGAAGGCTACAGAGCTCCTTGTGGCCAAGAGCCACTCCCCTGCCTCTGCCAGATGCCCAGTTTGCCTCTGAACTGGCCTCACAGACAGTTTTCCATCCAGTTGGCGTTACACCCTCTAAAGAGCACAAACTTGCTCTAAACAACTTTCTTGTTGGCAGAACAGCAGAGCTCACTTTATAGGACTGGAGTAAATCCAGGAAAAGGTTCAACTTCTCCACCACATCATTCTCTTCCTGTTTACCCTAGAAAACAAGAAAAAAGTACATTTTACGTCAGCCTGGCATCACAGCCCTTCACACCCCCCCACACCACGCAGGCTCTCACTGCTCTCTCCAGGGCACATCAGAGCTTACACAACTGCATCAAAAATCTCTCCAATGGCACTGGGGTGTTTAGTCTTCAGTGTGCAGAACAAAGACCTGACTGAGGCAGGAACAGCTTTTCCAACTGACTGATCATTAGAACAAGAGCAGTTGGTTTCACAGGCCTGCGTGTCAGTCCTTTCAGCACACTCTGCCTGGAATTCCCTGCTCTTGCAGATTCCTCCAATCTTTCATCTTCCCTTCCTACAAAATAGCTAATCCATTAAAACTCTGAATACCTGCTTGTTCTCCATAACAGTTCATGCATCAGAAGGCAGAGATGAGACAGAGACCAAGACAAATTTTACTGCCAGTTTTTTTTATTTTATAGAATATTCTTTTCTTCCTGTATCAATAGAGCTCTCTGGAGCATAAACTCCAGAGAAAGAGACCTGGCCTGACTGATCTACAAAAGCACACTGACTGTTTTAACACAATGAGATGAAGAGCACTGAAGACAAAACTATTACTTTTCCTTCCCAGAGTGTCGTGTTCTCACGTCACTCTGACAGTCATTACCACACTGTGCACTTAGACTGGAATGTGATGCTTCTGTCTGAATGATTCTCATGTAATGTTTAAGTACATGAATTAAAGTACTGAAAATTTGATTCAGAAGTAAGTTATTCTGGGTTCTCTGTAGCAGATTAATAAAATGGAACACGGCACTTTTGGACAGCTCACCCTAATAGTGAGTTTAATGTGTGCAGTAACCATTTAAAATTAAGAAAGAAAGCAGGTTTTTTCTTCCTTTCCCTTACCTGTTACATTTTTTCCCATTTAGACACAGTCCAGGTATTTCACACAAGCTTGAACAAGCAGGCTGTTAGTTGAGGATGTGAGTTTGGACTGCAATCTCCCTCTTAACTCTTGAAGAGCTTATGCTCACAGAGCTCATGATTCAAGATAAAATTCAGGGCAGCAGTGTACTTCATTCATGTTACAAAAAGGAGAAAAAAAGGACAAAAGTAAAGGACTCACCTGCTGCACAGCCTTATCTGCCAGAAGTGCAAATTCAACAGACAGACCCTTCAAGGCTTGTTTGAGAGTCCCCCATGTGTTGTTATTCAAAGCAGCCCAGGAAGGAAGGGGAGTAGTGTCTGAGCCCAAAGCACTGGAAGGAGAAAAGCAATGGTCACATCTAGGAGACAAATTCCACTGAGCAGATAAAGTTATTTGCAGAGAGCAGTTTCAAATCTGCCTAAATAGCTCACAGTGCTGAGCTACTCCTGTCCTATCTCAAATGCAGAGTTAACTGTGTACATACTGGGGAGAGAGACAGTAACACAAGTACCTGAATGCAAAGGTATTTCTGTTTTCATTCCTCACTCTATAAAATGCAGCTTTATTGAAAGGCGTGTATTTCCTTCTTTTATAGAAGGAAAATTGATTATGTCCTACAGCATGCATTAAAACACCCATTTTTACCAGACCATTTGCAACAGTTTTGAGTTCTAAACCAACATCAGAAACCAGCAAACCCTGTTGCTCCAAACCTACCTGAGCTCCTTCCCAAATATGAGGAGGTCAGAGGCGTTGTCGATGGCGCGGGAAGCGATTCTCTCTGCGCGGTCCCGGAGCTTATAGAAGCTGTTATAAATATTTCTGATCAGCTCCCTGCTGGCAGCAAACTGCGCCTGAATGTCAGCTGGGAGGAAGTCCTGAAGGAGTACAGAGGGATTACTGGTGGGTAAATCAGAGGCACAGCACAGTCTGCAGACAGGGACAGGCTTCCCTCCTGCGCTCACACTCTCCCTCTGTGCTCTAACAATTCTGCAGAGTTCAGTTTCCCATTTAGGTGTCCAAGACACATGTCACACAAACAGCCCTAATTTTCACAGGCAGAAAGAGGTTCATATACCCAGCATAGACAGAGTTGGCAAAATATGCAATTCTTCTATGTAGTTAAAAGAACATTTGTGAGGTTTCAAGCTCACAAGTTCTGATCTGATCCTACTGGTAACTCCCAGCCCAGTAAAGTCAAGCACAAACTGAAAGATCAGCTTTTTTTTGACCAGTTTATCACTGGTAAAAGCCTGAATTAAGCTCCAGTTGCAAAACCTTCTGCAAGCACTGCAGGAACCTGAACAACAACTTGCTTTGAAATTGCTCAATGAACACAGTGGATGTGTACTTAAAACTTGTCATAGCAGTAATCACTGGGATAAACAGATATATGGAGAATTTATAACTAGCTTTTCCATAACAGTCCAAATTGCTCTCCCACAGGGAGAGAACAAGACAGAATGAGGGCATGAGCACAAGGGAAAGACATCAATCTAGACATTACCTTTTAAATTGTGCAATTTGTGCATTTGTTTGTTATGCAAGTACAAGTAATTACAGAGAAATGAGTTCTGAGCAGGATTCATTGTTTAATCTATATCATATTCATGAGCCAGAATTTAGCTAGAAATATCAAGAGTCAAAAGTTTATTTGATCTTTTCAATAAAATTACAAGTCCTTCAAACTCTAGAAACAAATATCTCCTACTTAAGGTGTTCATCACTGCACAAATGCCATAACTGAAGCACCAGGAGAAGAAAGCCATTTAAACCAGAACAACATGTTGCAAGAAATTCATATACATACCTTGGCTTGGGTAGCTAATCTGCAAGTCACAAATTCATCTCCTACTCCCTGGACCAATTCCCTTAGCTTATTCTGTACATCCTGGAGAAAATATAGAATCAAATGAGCATGAAGGAACTATGAAAAAACACAGGCAGTTCATGCAGGTCTCAGATATATTGCAGCAGCAAGGCACAACTCAGCAGATACAGTTTTACCCAGGTTAGATTTAATTTAAGGAAAAGCATAATCTCTGCCTAAGAACAGTCATAATTTTCAAAATACTACACTCCTGGCACTGAGTGAAATTACCTTCCACTTTCCACTGCGGAAACACCTACTGAGAGAAAATTCTCTTCCTCCCAGGGAGCAAAGCCATGCAGGTTAACAGCAATCCTGAACGCTGTGGCAGTTACAGCAAGACTTGCAAGCTCAGGACTATTGCTAACAAACACTCACTGAGCCACTGAAGGACAGGAAGAGTTTCAAGAGCACATCTTCTGAGAAGGGGGGGTGTCGAGCCACCAGGTTTATGAACCGCTTCAGCGCTCTCCTCCTCGACTCGATGAACTCACGATCAGCTGCGGGAAGAAACATGAAATTTCAGTTAATGTCCCTCACGTGGCAGCTCAGAAAGAAAAAAGAAAGCACTGCAGCAAAAACTAAAGACTGGATACCTATAGTCTGTCAGCTCCCAAAACCAGACCTTTCAGACTGACCACCCAAACAAATACTCTCAAAGTTGTCTGAGGCGAGCAGAACCCAAGACTTTCAATCTTTTAAACATTTCTTTTCAACACTATCACACTTGCAGCATGAAGCAAACCCCCTGCAGCCCAAAGTGCAGGTTTACCTCCCAGCACCCTCTTTGGGGGCAGTGCAGGCACCATGCGGTACGGGAACTTGTGCAGCAGCATCTCATGGAACACCACAAAGTCATTGTATCTTCTGTACACCGAGCACTTGAATCTCTGCAATTAACCAATTAACCAGGGGGGATAAATCAATGCACAGCTTACACAGCAGCACCTCAACAATTTTTTTTTTTTTTTTTTTTTTTTTTGCACTGTAAATACAATTTCAGTTTGAAATGCCCAGCTACCTACACCAGTTTCTTACAAAACCGTTCTGTTTCCATTGTCACACACCTGCTCTGGTACAGAGCTCAGGTTTTCAAGCAAGTGAACTTGCAGACCATCCTTCACAGCTCAGTTAGATGGTGCAATCTGCAGAGGCCCAAGTCAACAAGGCCCAGTGCTACTACATTAAATATCAGCCCACATAACTGGTCTGCTTAAAACCAGCATCACCCAGCACACCTAAATCACTCAGGACTTTGCCAGCAGAAACTGCACAGACATTTTTAGGAGGATACATTCTCAGCAAGCCCAAAGTTTGTTCACATTACCTTGCTGGAAACCTCATACTCCACATGTTTCAGAAAAAGGCCCTTCTTCTCAGGTATAAGCTCCACCTGCACACTGTCCTTGCTCAAGAGCTCTTGTAGGGTGTGGGAAAGCAGCAGTGGATTTCCCTGGGGCGTCTGCATTAGAAACTGTTCCGCTTCCCTTGGTTCATTTATTGGAGGCTTTGCCAAATCTACAAGACAAAAAGGGAAAAAACAGTAGACCTGATAAGATATAGTAAAAGAAGTAGCCTTAAAATATTCTGTTCCTTTGCTTGGTGCTGCCAGAGTGGTGCAACACCACCAGAAGCCCAGCCAGGCCACTCCCCTGGGAGGTTATGCTGCTTCTCACACGTTCACATCATGAGTACCTCCCTGCTCACAACAGCCAGGGGCACCACCAATTATATCGAGTCACAGAGACATCTCCACTAAGCAAAGGATCACAGGCCAAATTCGTTCTGTGAATCAGCTAAGAGGCCTGCATTTCCTGTCTGTCCAGCTCCCACCACAGCAGGATCTGCCAAAATGAACGAAACCCTTGCTCAGCACTTCTGGATCCTGCCTAGAACAACTCATGGAAGGAAAGAAAAATGTGTCCTTTTACCACGCTGAAGAAATTTAATCCATTAATTTTGCACATCATTACAAAGGAAGGAGACACTTCATTTGACATAATTTTATTAACTCTATGACAGTGTGCTACAGAGAGTGTGAATTACAATAATTGACTATGTCAACATACTTAAGTTCCAAAGCAGAGGGAAAAGGTTCCTAATAAGGGCTCCCAACCCAACAATTCTTCAGTCACAGCAAGTGGCAAAATCTTTCAAATTTACCTATTGTCTTCCATTGCTTGTAGCTAGAAAACAAACAGCTTTTGACAGCAAATTTGGCCATAACTGGGCAGCTTTGGACAGTGACTGACTCTCAGATGCAGAAGTGAAAGAAGATGGCTCTTAAGAATGTGGCCCCAGAGGACAAATGACATCAAAGAAAGGGCAAAGCTGATGACTCAGAGTGTTCTCTTATCAAGTGCCTGACTGCAGCCTGTTATCTCACCCTGACTTCATAACTGCATCTATTATGTGACTGTAAACTAAGCTTACATTGTTTTTCAAAGCCCTCCTTTCTTTTCTACCCATTCCACACATAGGGAATAGTGTGAAAAATGAGGGTACAACCCTGGGCTCTGTCCACTCCATGCCTGAGTTCTGTTCTCCAGCCTGGAGCAGCTGGGTTGCTGCCTCTCTGTAAGAGGCACACTGTGAACAAGCTCTTTCATAAAGCAAGTCAAGTCCATGATGAAAGGTACCTAAAAAGCCAGGTAGGATTCATTACCCCTTCCTTGCCATGGTGCAGAAGTTCTTAAATAGATCTGCAATTTTGAGAACACAGTAACACCACAGAAGCAAGAAGCATTTCTTTCAGCTTCGATACATAGTTCAAAAAGTTGTTAACTGGGTAACAGATTAACTCAAGGAAGATAAGAAGTCATAGCCTTGACTTGAAAGCCCTGACCTCCTCCTGATAAGGATTTCCTACCTGCTCCTTCATGTGCCCTAGGCCCTGATAAACAGGGAAAACGAGCAATCTTTAATTCTTTAGATTTATCACTTCATAACAGACACTTGGCTATTTGTTCCCATAAAATGACTTTATGAAACCAAACCAAATCCAGGACAAATGACCTTATCCCACATGCCTCATCAGGCTTCAGATTCCTGCTAATGTGACTCAGAGAAGCAAGTCTTAACACCTCTGCCTTAATAGACATATCAGCTGCTAACCCCACCTATGGAGCAGCTCCTAAAGATTTCCAGCTACCTGCCAGAAATCTGCAGTAAAATAATATAAACTAATTCAGTGTTGATCGATGATTTGCTGGATGAAGTGATAACACCTGTAGAGCACAAGGCATCCTGGATTTCCAGAGCAGCAGCTCTCTGGGTGCCCACCCTGGTGATTTTTGGGTTTAACTGCTCAAGACACACCAGTGAAATGCAACACAGGACAGCAGATGTTGTTACTCCTCCAATGCACGCACACACACCTCCCTCCAGAGAATTCCAGAGCCTTCTGTGATGCTCAGCCACTGGCTGATGTTGCAGAGGCCTCCCCCAAAGGGGGCTACTCAAAATGCACCCCAAATAATCCCCCAAGCAGTGCCAATCTGTGCTAACACAGCATCTCCTCCCGCCTATTGAGTCACTGTCTCTGCTTCCCATCCTTCTGCTGGACATCAACAGCACAAATCAGTGCCTGAACTGGGCTCAGCATTGTCTGGTAAACTCCTGAAACCCCACAGGCAAGAGACAGGAATGAGGAGAAAAGATGTATAGGGTGAACCATGAAACCATCAGTGTTTGATCTTTAAGTCCCAGAACAAAAGTGATGCTGAGGACTCTGCAGTTCCTTACAGGTCTGAACCCATTACCCAGCAGACAGCACAGAGTGATGCCCCACCAGGCAAGAATCCACAGTCCTTTGTCAATTCAGCCATGTTGCCCTTTTCTTGGTAATTTCTCCCCAGTTTTTATCAAATTATTCTCTAAAAATCACCTACAGGACATGTCCTCTCTTTATCAGCAGTTCACACTCTTGGCTCTCCCTGAAATATTCTGCAGCTTCTTTACATCTCAACCTTGTCTAAATGTGTGAAATCACACAAACCAGACAACCATGCAAACAAGTTTGAATAATTACCGTTTAATTAATAACCTCAGCATGCCTGGTATCAACAAGACAGAGTGAATCTACAAACACCCACAAACACAGCTCTGAGAACACAGTAAAATGACTTGGGAACAGCTGTGAACCTGCTTTAGGAAATGCTTATCATGGCATTAACACCAGCCCTACAGAGCAATATGTACTGGAGCTATTCTTCAGCCCATTTTTCATTCTGCTTGCTAAGGAGCCAATTTGGGAACAGCCTCAAGAGCCCCGGCCAGGAATGGTGGATAATAGTGGGAACTCATTGGTATGAGCTCCTGTGTTCAGGCACTAAAAGGATTTACATGCATTGTACCAGAACACTTAAAACTTCCCATCACGCACCCTCTGCTGCAGAACAGCTAATTTTGAAAGCATTCCCTTTGCTTTCAGCAGATCATTATCTGGTAAAGTTTATATAGAGACAGGAGCAAGTGGATACAGAAATGAGGTATGGAATGGTTCCCCTGGAACACTGGGAAGCAGACAAAATAAAAAATCAGCTTTTTCCTACAAGCCAGGCTTTTGCTACAGCAGATTCTCAATCTGTTGTCAACAAGGTATCAGGAAGTGGCCTGATACAATTGAAAACAAGTTGATATAAAAGTTAAAAATAATACGTACAAACATACATATGCAAACAAGACAACAAGATAACAAGAACTAAAAGTCTGAAGAAGCATTCAAAGCATGGCCTAGTTTTTGTTTGGTTGTAAAAGAAAACAGCTACAGCTATGAAAACACTAAAACACTGCATAATACTTTTTTTTTTTTTTTCAGCAAGTCAGATAGCCTTTGGACTGAAGGGAGTTGAGAAACTTACCCAGAGAAAAACTGCAATAGAAAATTTCTCTAGTTCATGCTTTAGTTCGTGCTCAACATTCATTACTCCACTGATACAACTGGGCAGCAATCTGCCTTCCATGGAGTTAGCAGTTTCCTCCACCCAAATTTCCAAAATCATGCATTTATGAAAGCCAGAGCAAAATTCCAAGTTCCTGCATAGCTGCACAGAGTTTTCATATGTGAGAAGGCACATCCAGGGCTGGAAGCACAGGTGGGAAATCACAGCATTGATCTCCCTTCCCTGTTAAAGCTCTGTCAATCAAATTTGGAGGCCTTATCTTCATTTTACAGATGGCTGATGCTACCAACTCCTTATTACACCAGGCAATAATCAGATAAATTTATCAGACATGCTTAAGTAGATGGTGACACAGAATTACTTATTATATTAGTAGCATTTTTACTAGAAGGAGAAAGGAGCCTGTAAGGAAGCAAAACCTTCAGGAAAAGCAGCTCAGATCTCTCCTCCATCATCACAGGCCACAGCTGTGCAGAGCAGAGGGATCCAACCCACAGGAAATATGAAAACTGACTGGTTTTGTGCACAGATACCTCAGATTCTTCCCTGGAAAAAGTGAGGACTCCACTACCAACTCCTGGGCCAGGAATTACAAAGCAGCAATGTAAATATCATTCATCAGCATTTCCCTTTCCTTTCTGTCTTCTCATGAGAAGCCCCAGGAATTATGGAAATGCCTCTCCCCCTTATCATGTCAAAAACATTCCTCCATAATTCCAGAATCCAGCATCCACATCAGCCTCCCTGAAAGCTGGCACAGATTTCAACTACAAATTCAAACAGATTCCCATCCTAGTTCTCGTTTTTTTAAAATATTACATAATTTGAAATCCCCTAAAAAAAAAAAAAAAAACAAACAACATAAGTACACCAAAAAAAAGCAAACAAAACTTTTTTCCTATTAAAGGCTTTACGTATTTTTTTGAAACAACTGCGCACAACTTGTTTGGGTTGTTTTGAACCACGCAATTCTTATTTCAAAAGCAGAAAAGCAAAAGAATCAGAATTAAGAATTAACAAAAGAATTAAGAAAGCTAAGTGCTGCACAGCTGTGTGTTCAACACGGAAAGCAGGTCTGCATTTCTTACTGGGTACAAGAAAAGTTATCATATTTAGCTTCACTCTAATTAAGAGTCTCCTTTCTCCTTCCCAACAATTCCCATGTAAATACAAGCTACCCACAATGTCAAAACAAGATAAAATAGCACACACTCTCATAAAATTAGATGCTGGAAACAGGCTCCAACATTTTGTTTTTCTCCTTTAAAAAAACCAAAACACCACTACCACAGATGCCAAGTATGTACTCTGCACTAGTTACTCTGGGTTTTCTGGGTTTTTTTCCTTTGGTTAGGTTTTCCTATTTCCCCTTTTTTTTTTTTTTTTGGTGTTGCAGGTAGTTTGGTTTTTGTTTGGGAAGGGGTTTTTGGTGTTTTTTTCCAAGTAAGTTTAACATAGTTACTCAGCACTTGGTGCTGCTAAAGATGAAACAGAGAAGTTATGCCTCAACTCAAAAATAGATGAGACTACCTAAGCTTTACTTAGTAATACTTAAAAAGCACCTGAATTTCTGCAGTCCCCTGCTGCTTCTCAAACTACAACAATCCCATACTCCAGCAGAAAAAAAAAAAAACCCCAACACCAACTTGCCACACAGATTTACTGTGTGTAAAGAACTAACCTTAAGCCTCTTGCCCTGTCAGATCATCAACTGATTCATCCGACTCCCCAGGTCTGGGGATCCAAGGGACACATTCCATTCACAAGCCAGCCGTGAGCCACAGCCCCCAGCTGCAGCAAGCACAACAAAGTGAGATGCAGCTACTTTGAAGAAATAACAGGATTAGCAGAGAAAAATCCAACGAGGAATGTGCCCTAAGATTACAGGGACGAAAAGTCAAATGCTCGCTAGGGCTGGTTCCCAGCAGCTCAGTGGATGACTGCTAAGCTATCGTTTTTCAAAAGAGGTTGGAAGTGTAAGAATTCACACCCAAAAATGTAACCCAGCACGCAATAACCCAAACAACTACTCTGGGAAACTTACACAAGGACGTTTTAGCCTGACTACAAAACTGGCAAGTTTCCACATCCAACCATCCTTATACAGGTCAAGAATATCCCATGAAAATAAATATATTATCTTTGTTTTGCTTCTCATTTTCCTTACATGTTTCTCACCCTCCTGATTATGCTTGATGTTAATATTTAAGCATTAAAAATAGCATTGCCACTCCAGACCCTACAGGATCCCAATGGTCTTTTCACACATTTTATAGTTAAACAAGCTCATTCTTATCCCAAATCCTCTTGAAAAGCAATTATTAAAGCTCTCCTCCTGTTGTATCAATTCCATATGCCTGCAACTGGTAAATTTTTCTCCCTCAACCTGCACCAACCCATAAAACTTGAAGACTGTGGGGGAAATCATGTGCAAATTATATTGTCTGTAACCTGTACAGCCTCCCACAGTTAAAGGTTTACATCAGAAGAAAAGGAGACACCTCGCTCCCTACACAGCCAACACCTGCATTACCTCCCTGCAATCATTGCAAAACAGACTCACATGGAAGTAAAAGCAAAAGGAAAAAAAAAAGTCAATAAAAGCCACTCTGCAGAATTGACTTTACAAGCTGGACATTATCCTTTTTTCTTTTCTCTTCGATTGTATTAAAGTAAAGTACTTCTACTTTTAGTACTGCTAAATCCAAACCACAGCATTTGTATGCGCCCTCAAAGGGGAGCATCAGTGATACCTATCAGGACTCTCATTACTGTGTATATTTCACTGACAAGCTGCTGGTCTCCAAAAACAATTACATGTGGGTGTGAAACTTCAAAGATCTCTGAACCTGCATCATGATGCTAAAAATAAAAAACACATTGCTGCATTCACAGCATTATTTTTCTTTAGCCAAAATCATTATGTACCCTCTGTCAGTGTTCATCATAAACTCTGTGCCAAAGAAAACCAGGTTTTCTAAAGAAGGCTGAGTAGGTCAGAAAGGTACAGAAGCACCACCACCAGAAGTTAATCAGTTCAAGAATACTCTACTTGGAGACAACTGTTTTATCTCTATAAGGCTCCTGAAGCAGATGGTAAATCCATAACAGACATACCTGAGCAAGCTCTCTCTTTGGTACAGTAGGACATTTTTTCCACAAAGGCTGCTGTTCAATATGTTACATCAGTCCTGGACAGAAATATTCCAAAATAATTTATTTATAAGCATTATCTGCATCGGGAGCATCACAGGCCTATCAAGAGCAAACTCACAGTGGGTTCTAAATGCAATCAACCAAACCTTTTTTCTATGCATTAAGCTTACCTACTCGTTTTCTTTCCAAACTGAGCAAAAAATAGCATGGACAGAGCAGGTACAAAAGTTCAACGACTTCAAAGAGAACTTCTAAAAGTTTCCTTCAGTTTAACTGCTAAAGGAGTCTAACACGTTATTCCCTCAATTCTCCCAGGAGCTCCCTCCTTCTCTCATTTCGCAACAAGCGCTGGCAGTATCTGGCTATGAGTTTCTCCATCCCAGCCCCAGCTGCACGCTGCTGGAACCCCAGCGCTGGGAGCCGGCGCTTTCTCCGCGGGCTGTGCCGGCTCGAGCGGGGGCTCCGGGACCGTCCGAGCCGCTGTCCCGCTGCGGGAGGGTCCAAAGTGCCCGGAGCCGCTGGGCGGGCACGGAATAAACTCGGTGCGGCACGGAGGGAGCGCTCGGCCGCGTCAGTGCCCGCGGGAGAACTTCGGGACCGCGCCCAGCCCCGCACAGGGAGCGGAGCGCCTGCGGCAGAACCGGGGCGGCACCGGGCAGGTAACCCCGGCGGCCCGGGCGTTACCTGCTCCTTCCCCGCTCCTCGGCACCCTCGGGACCCCCACGGCCCCGGAGGGCAGCGCTGAGCCCGGCCGTGAGCAGCCACCGGGCGGGCCGGGGCCAGCGGGGTCCGGCTGCCCCGGGAGGAGAGGGGAAGGCGGCGGCGCTTCCCCGCAGCTTTTCTGCTTCCCGACGGCTCATTTGCGTCCCCGCAGCCCCGACCCCGCCGCGGGGACGCGTCCGCTCCCGGGCGGGCAGCGCAGGGCGGGCGCGGCTGCACCGAGGGGCGGCCCCGGCACCCGCATCCCCCCGTACCTGCGGCCGTGCCCGCGGGCGGCTCTCCGTCCATCGCGGCCGCGGTCATGTGAGGCCGGGGCGGCCGCCCTCCCCTTCCTCCGCAGCGCCCGCCTGTCAGCGCGGGCGGGGCGGGCGGGCAGAGCCGCCTCCCGCGGGGCCGGGGGCGAGGGGCGCGGGGGGCGCGGTGCGGCGGCTCCGCCCGGCCCGGCTGCGGCTCCGGCTCCAGAACTGCGGGGCTGTGTCACATTGCAGCGGGGCTGTGTCACATTGCAGCGGGGCTGTGTCACATTGCAGCGGGGCTGCGGCCCCGGGGCTCCGGACACGCTCCGGCGGGGCAGCGAACCGGCCCCGCCGCTGCCGGGAGCGCTGCGAGCGCCGCTGAAGCGCTTCGGGATTAGTAACGCATCTCACAAGGATCTTACGGCGTGTAAGAGTGATCGGCTCACGGGTTTAATGCGGGATTATTCCGAAGTATAACTGGCTTAGTTTTTGAAATCTGAAAAGGAGTGTTGTGAAGTTCTAGGAAAAGTAGGTAACTGGCGAGGCTGTGCTTTGGGTTTCCTGTCACACAGTCTCAGAATCAATTGGGTCGGAAAAGAGTTTGAAATCAGTGATTTATGACCGAACAGCACCTTGTCACCCGGCTCACGGCACCGAGTGCCACCTCCTCTCTATGCTGAAAGAGCTCCAGGATCCGTGACTCCCCCACCTACCCATGGGGACAGCCCATTCCAATGTCTGATCACCCTTCCTGAGAAGAAATTCCTCCCGATGTCCAACCCAATTGTTGGGGCTCACGGCTTGAGACTGTGCCCTCTCATCAGATTAATTACTCCATGTTAATTCTGGTATATTTTCTTTACCTAAGTTCCTTTTCCCATGGTATTTCTGCTGCCTGCCATCTAGGACATTAATCAAGTTTCCTATGCTCAGTATTTTTTTGTATTTTGGATGCACCTGGATTTTTGGTAAATTTGGTAGAAATGAACACTAAGCTATTCAGAAAAGCACAGAAATATGAATATTTGAAATGCAAATACACCTTCCAAAAGTGCATAAAAACAAGAACTCCATGTATGAGCACCTCTCATTTTATTAATGATTTTTTTTTTTTCCCACTTCCTGTACTTTATTAGTCAGGAATGATATGGTTGACAGTGGTGAAAAAAAGGTACATGTTTTGTACAGTGATTTTCCTAAAAACACCATCAGACACAAAAAAAAAACCTTACAGATTTTGGACCTCCAGATTGAGATGTTACAATCCATAAAAATGCTTTATATTTCCGACATCCTAAGGATTGGATGCATTCCATAATTAATATTCCTGATATTTCTTAATCAAGGGAAGATAAATATGTATGCAGAAAGAACTACAGCAGAAAATGACGAAGTGAGAATTATTTCAGGGGTAACTGTGACCACAATAAAAAGTTTTTGTGCTGCTACCAAGATGTAAATGAGTCAAGTGATTCTCCTTTTCCTCCTCCCTCGGTGCTATTTCAGCCCAGTCCCCACGAGCGTGGGTGCAGACGAAAGCTGTGTATAAAATTAAAAAAGCATGGCATTATTTAAGCTGAGAGGCCCTTCAAATCATGTTTGTACAGCAGCCCAGCAGAGTTCTGCCTGCTCAGCACTTCTGAACACCGCAGGATTTTTCGCCCATACAGCATTTTTGGAGAAAATGAATGGAGGAATCAACATCTTCTCATTCAGCTATAGATTTTTGATTGGTCTGTACTTAAGCTAATAGCATAACTATTTATTTGGTATAAATAAGATATTCTTAAACTGAAGATTGCTTCGGAGTCTTGAAGAAAAATACCGTGGAAAATAATTCAATTGCAGAAATAATTTTTCAACGGGGCAGTTGAAAAATTGAAAGACTTTCAGCTGCTTGATGTAAGTTATTGAACACTTCTGTATTTGCTGTTACTGCAGCAAAAGCTTCTGGAAAACCTTGAGCATAAAGAAATAAACACTGAAGAAAAAAAAAGGAGACATGTCAGAGAATCACAGAATGGTTTGGGTTGGAAGGGATCTTAAAGATCAGGTTGTTACAACCCCATTATGTGGGCAGGGACACCTTCCACCATCCCAGGTTGCTCCATGCTTCACCCAACCTGGCCTTGGACACCTCCAGGGATGGGGCAGCCACAGCTGCTCTGGGAAATCCATGCCAGGGCATCCCCACCCACACACGGTAGAGTTTTTCCTCATATCTAATCAAAACCTATTCTATTTCAATTCAAAGCCATTCCCCCTTGTAAAGATTTTTCTCCATGCTTCTTGCACGCTCCTTCAGGTATTGTAAAGGCCACAGTCAGGTCACCCTGAAACCTTCTCTTTTCCAGGCTGAACAATTCCAATTTGCTCAGCCTTTCCTTCCTTTCCATCCCTCTGATCACCTCAGCGGCCTCCAAGAGTTCCCTGTCCTTGCTGTGCTGAGCCCAGAGCTGGATGCAGGTTCCAGGTGACAAAAGCAATGCAGAAATAAATCCCTACCCCAGGCCCTGCCTCACAGAGTGCCATTCTGAGCACGTCCTGTCAGGATGAGATGAAATTTCATACAAGAATTTGCTTACTCCTTCAGAATTCAGTTTAGGAAACAGAGCTGTCAGCTCCACTATTCTCAGATCACCTGCACGCAATAAAATTCACGAGGCACTGCTGGTTGGAGAGCTGGGTTATAAAAAGCCTTTCCTGCAAGATTTTTTTCCCCCCAAATTTCCCATTGATTGGGAGTTTTGCATGTGGAGTACTTAAAGGAACAGGCTTCAGCTGGCAGTGCCAAAATCTGTGTTTTTAAAAGCTGCTCCGCTCTCCCTCAGATTGCTGAGTAAGGGCTGGAAGGAAAAAGAATAGCAGTGAGATAGGGCAGGGACTGAGGGGAAATTTCAACAGAGAAAGGAAAAGGAGAAGGAAGGAAGAGCAGATAAATCAAAAGCTGCTGAAAAGTAGAGGAAAGTGCAAAGAGTCAGGGAAAGGAGAATCCAATGTTCAGATCCACTGCTTAACCAAAGGACTGGAAAAGTGCAAACAGGAAAAAGGGGACAACTGCAGAAATTGCACATTCCAGCAATACAGACAGTGGGAGCGGTGAAATAAAAGCAGCACAGACCTCATGCACACCCCTGGAAGGGTCATGGAACACTGAGGAGCCAGCTGGGACCATGGATGGACCATGTCCTGCCCCCTCACATTTGGAAAAGCACATGGCTGTGATGGCAGGAAACGGCACCGTGCGCTCACCTCAGAGTCAGTGCTGGGGCTGAGCGGGGAGTCAGGGGCTGCTCAGCTACCACGGGGTAACGAGGGGAAAAAGCTGCTGCCCCAAGAGCCAGCCATGGTTTCCACTGCTGGGAGCTTGTGCACTTGTTGCCATGATCTAGTTGAACAGTTAGAACATCGACTGGACTTGATGATCTCATAGGTCTCTTCCAGTCTTGAACTTCTGTGATTCTGTGAGCTGCCTTCCCTGGGAAGGGACTCAGGGACACACTCAGCTGGGGAGTGGAGTTCGGATGCCATCGTGTGACTCCCGGCGACATTACACAGCTGGCCTGGCTCAGCCTCCCAAACACTGCCCCAAGAGCCGCTCAAAACATCCAAGATGCTGCAAGAGACGGCAAAGTCTAATTTTAAAATGTTCTGTACACTACCTGCTCTGCCTTTCTATTTTTTTTTTAAGGCTGGCATTGTGCTTTGATGATTGATTGAAAGCATTGGGATAAAAGAAGAAATCCTACTCAAAATGCAAGTGTTCGTCTCTTAAGTTTGAACAGATGAGACATTTCCCGAGAACTTTTTCCTCTGAAATTGTCACCTCAAGATGGTATCCGAGGTAAATTCCAAGTTCTCTGAGCCACTCTGAATATACTATATAAATATATATATATATAAACACACATGGTGACCGAAGTCACACAGCATGTATCCACTCTAAATGTACAATATATACATATACATATAATATATATACATATAAATATATATGTGTGTGTATATATAAACCCACATGGTGGCAGAAGTAGAAAACACTTCATGCATTCTTTGTATTCTTCATCAGCCTAAGGTGCCCGGGACAGAATGCGATGCTTTAATGGATAATGTAGGGTTACATCTCTCAGGCCAGTCATGTTGGTAGCCAATATGAAGAGAGGAGAGCTTTATCAGTTCAGAAACCATTTAAAAATCACGCTAAAATGCCAGGAATGACCCTTCAGATCGCTGCCCTGTGTGTCCGGCTGCACCGGGAGGGAGCTTTAAGGCTTCTCACAGGGCATGTAGAGATACCACGGCACGGCTCTGTCATCTTGTACCTCAGGAAAAATGTTATTTAAAACCCACAAAGTCACGGTAGGATAAAAGAGCGCTCGGAAGCCGCCCGGCCGCAGCCCCCGCCGCTCTCGCCTCCGCCATCCCGCCCGGATGATGTGGCGCTACCCTCGGGCCCTACCACACGGCCCCGCCGCCGCAGGGGGGGCGCTGACCCGCCGCCCTCGCCGCGCCCCGGCACAACCGCGTCTATGTCGGCGAAACACCACGCGTCTCCCCCTCCACACCAACTTGGTAGCGCCCGCGCGCGCGCCGACTGACATCGGGCGAAGTCATAGTGAAAGATTGTAGGGGGGTAGTGGGGCGAGTTTCGTGCCGGTGCGCTGTCCTTTCACAGTGGCATTGTCCCGTCACCGGCTGCCCAGTGCTGGGCAGCGACATGTGCAGAGGGAGGAGGTTTTACTAGGCATCAGACCAGTTAAATGTAGCGGCGCCCCCCAAGAAATGGTTCGGCCGGACCCCGCCTCAGTAGAATTGAAGGCGGCGCCATCTTGGACGCAACCACAACAGTCACGAAATAGGGGTGGCAGGCGTGCAGTAGGGTGAGAAGGTAACGAAGCCGCCGCTGGCGGAGCGAGCCGGGACTAGCAAAGGCACCGGAATCGCCGGTGCGCGGCGGGGAGAGAAGGCGGCGGCGGGCGGGAGCGGCGGCGGGGACAGCGATCCCCCTCTCGCCCTGCGCGCGTTGGTAGGCGCCGGCGCGCGCGGGCCGCTGGGCCTGGCGCACATGGCCCGGCCGTAGGAGCCGCCCCGCCCCTCCCCCGCCTTTCCCCGCCGCGCTCCGGACGGGACCGACACCAGCACCGGCACCGAGACCGAGAGCCCGCGGCGAGCACACGGGACCGGGCACCGCACACCCGCCGACACCCGCACACCGCACCCGGGCCGGGCAGCGCCGCCGCCCCATGCAGGACACCGAGGAGAGCCCCGCGGCCGCCGCGCCGCCCGGCGCGCAGGGCCCCGCCGAGGAGCCCGAGCACACGGACGCGCCCCCGCCGGCCGCGGAGCCGCCGCAGCAGCAGCAGGAGCCGGAGGAGGACGAGAAGGAGGATGAGGAGCAGGAAGGCGGAGGCGAGTCCCAGGCGTCGCCGGGGCCCCCCGAGCCGCCTCCTCCCGCCGCGGAGCCCGAGCAGCCGCCCGAGCCGCAGCCGCCGTCCGGGCAGCAGAGCCCCGGCAAGGCCGAGCCCGAGCCCCGCTCTGAGGCCGAGCCCGCGGCGGAGCCCAAGTCCGAGGCGGCGGCCGAGGCCGAGCCCGGCGCGGCGCAGGAGAACGGGGAGGCCGCGCCCGCCGGCCCGGCCGAGCCCGAGGATGAGATTTCCTTCAGCGACCCCGAGGACTTCGTGGACGACATCAGCGACGAAGGTGCGGGACGGGAGCAGCCTGCGGGGAGCTGGGGCTGGGCTGGGGAGCGCCGTGCCCCGAGCCCTCGGTCCTGCTGTGGGGCAGCTGCACATCCACATCGGAGCTGGGCTTCGGAAATCGTCTGCTTAATGAGTTATCTCTGCCCCGCACAACGCTGCTGTTCTAAAACCTTTGTTTAGTTTAAATCATCTTCTTCCCGAGTTCTAAAAGCTGCTGTCAAAGTGGTTCTAAAGCCGCTGTTACACCTCAGGTGTGAGCTGCCCTCTGAGTGCAGGCACCAGCTCGTCTCCCTTCCTTTCGTCTCCATTAGTTAAACTCAGCTGTAGAAACAGAAGTTTTAAATGGCTGATGTGGTGGTTACAAATTATGGTTCATAGTTTTTGTTTTTTCCACGCACCCAGAGTGAAATCTGTAGGTAAATAGGGTTTGAGGAGAGTTGCTGCTCGTGAAGATGTGATGTAGGTGCTTTGTGACAAGAAAATAGGGGAAAAATCGTTTCTGGCAGTTAAAAATGTCAGCCCAGGCTCTTTTAAAAGTAGTGGATATTGACTGCCTCAAAATGGTCAGGCTGTTGTGTAACTGCACAGACAATAAATGTTACACATGGGCTTGTAATACAGAATTTAGAACTCTAATTTAATGTTCTTCAAATTACTCTTTCCAGATAAATTTTCTTAGTACTTTGAATAGGAAAAGTACTTGTTTCCCCATTATTGTTCAGTATTTGTGCCATTTTAGGGTCTGTGACGTGTATAAAAAGTGGAAGGATGTTTCCAAAGCACAGGATTGTAAATCTGCCAGTTATCTCAAGTGCCAGTATAATACAGGTGATACAGGTGCATTCTTGTGTTCCAGTCCTTTGTTTAGTTTATTAAATCAGCAGCCAAATATCCTAGATTAAGGAAGTGTTTGCTGTTCCCAGTTTAGCAGTCTGTATAACAGCTCTTTGAACTTTTACATTTGTTTCTTAAAGAGACTTTGGCAAAATTGCCTTGGAGTTGGATTCTTTTTGCTGAGTGCCTGCTTAATACACTTTGTGTACATTTAGGATTGTTATGTTCAGTTCCTTCTTGGAAACTGGGCACATTTTCCATCCCCACCTGTTTTGGTGTTAGTTAATTTGGTTAACTTCTCAGCTGTCTGAAATCCAGTGAGAGTGGCTGAATTACAGGGTTTTAGTTTAGTCACTCTTGCTGGTCTGGCTTTATATCTGTGTGTATTGCTAGCTGAGCTTCCTTATTCCTTTCCCATTATTCTGGTGCCTCCCCAAGGAGAAAATCAGCCCAGTGTGACCAAGCCAAGGCTCTTTCACTGCTAGGATAACTCAGATGCTCAGGAGCACCTGTGAGCTGGACCAGCTGCAGCACTGGGACATCTCAGATGTTTTTGCTGCCTCTCCTTTTCCCCAGGAGGTGTTGGCATGGAGCAGCTGGTGTGAGTTAAAACAGAAGTGATGTGTTGGACAAGCACTTAGGGACCAGTGAGGCTTCATTTCAGATAATGACAGTGGTCCTTCAAATGCTGCCAGCTGGAGATAGCCCTGCACCCACCACACCCTGCTTCCCTTCTGGCTGCAGCAGGAGCTGGCTGAACCTGCTTCTTGCTCTTTGAAGATTCCTTTGTTCACAATTGGGAATTTAAGGGCACAGTGTGGGAATTTGGCTTCAGTCTGTTACAGTTTTGACTCCATGCAGGGTGTAATTCAGCCACTCTCACTGGATTTCAGACAGCTGAGAAGTTAACCAAATTAACTAACAGCAAAATAGGTGGGGATGGAAAATGTGCCCAGTTTCCAAGAAGGAACTGAACATAACAATCCTAAATGTACACAAAGTGTATTAAGCAGGCACTTAGCAAAAAGAATCCAACTCCAAGGCAATTTTGCCAAAGTCTCTTTAAGAAACAAATGTAAAAGTTCAAAGAGCTGTTCCACAGACTGCTAAACTGAGAACAGCAAACACTTCCTTAATCTAGGATATTTGGCTGCTGATTTATTAAAGTCTTTTGTGAGAAGTGGATATGAAAAAAATGACTAAAGGAGCCTTAAAAATGGCCCTTTTGTGTTTTACTTTGGTTTTCTCCTTTTGCTAATAGATTCCTATGGAAATGTCCTTGTGGGACATGCTTTCTTTTATATATATTATTTTGTTATTTGTAGTTCCTGCATGCACATGGAGATACTATTTTTGAGTGATAAATACTGCAAACAACAACATTTTGTGGATGCTACCTAAACTTGGTGGTAATGGGCTAAATATTTGTGATTTATGTTGCCCCAGACCAATAGGAAGCTTCATGTGTAATAACCTGTTGAAGCTTAAAGTTGAAGAAAGCAACTTTTTAGTAGTTTGAAATTCAAAGTAAGCATGTTTCTCATATTTCTTCATTGCTGGAGATCTTCCCAGTCATGTTTCTGGGCAGAAAAATTTCTCGAATTACAAAACCATCAAAAAATCAGATGTCTTTGAAATATCAGCATATACAACACGTTTTTAGTTTATTCTCATGGTTTAAGTCTTTCTACATTGGATTTGGATTTTTTTCCTGGTCTGTGGATGCTATAGATAGTCTGACTTTCCAAATTTGATCTAATTCAAAGGTATGGTGGTGTGAACTAATTTTCTCTGTAGTCTTGTACTTCATAGTGATCTTCACATAATCTTAAAGCTTGCTGCAGATATTCAGGAATTAATATGTTCAAAGAATATCTAGTGTGAAAAGAAGTGTGCTTGTCTTCACAAAGTTTGAATATGGCTTTCAGTGCCTTAGACCTTCGTTTTTGTGCTTAATTAAAGGTTTAGATGGAGTGTGAGTTCTTAATTACAGTGATGCTGAGACAGGCAGAACTTCCAGTATGGTGGATAGTTTTGAATTATGCTAAAACTTGTGTAATTTGGGAGGGAGGTACAGGTTACATTTATTTTTATCAAAGTCACCTGGTTATAATTTTGAGCAAGGGGACTGGTCAGAGGTCAGGTAGTAAATCATGCATTTGTCTGTGCTATTGTCAGTTTTGGGGACTTTGTGAGCCAGTTCCATCTCCTGAAAAAATTGATAGATGAAGCATTGACAACCTCAGTGTGTAAACCATGTTTTTAAGAAAGATTTAAAGAGTTGGGTGATCAGAGTTTGCCATAAAACCACAGCTTAGTCAGAGTGTGCTGTTGGAGTGTTTTTCAGTTCTTTTTCTGATAGAAGGTTCATTCACTACCAAGTTTCTTAAGTGATTCTTGAAATTTCTTGAAGTCTCTCTGTTTTCTTACTCTCACTGTTCTTTTCATCCTTGTCTTCCCTCCATGGTGTGAGCAGTGCCTTAGTTTTCTGTCTGTGCTGTCTTTGCAGAGCTGCTTGGTGACATCCTGAAAGATCAGCCCCAGGAGGCAGATGGAATAGACTCAGTGATTGTGGTGGATAATGTGCCCCAGGTTGGACCAGACCGACTGGAGAAACTGAAGAATGTCATCCACAAAATATTCTCCAAGTTTGGTAAAATTATCAATGAATTTTACCCAGAAGCAGATGGAAAAACAAAAGGGTAAGTCATGATAAGCCAGAGGTGTGTTTCAATCCTTTTTCCAGTTGGAGTTATCTTTGATTTTTGGTGTCAATATTTTATGGCCGGTTTTTATAGTGACCTCACAGTTGTTATCATCACCTTCTTATACCTCAGCCTGTGCTGTCCTCACATCAGTCTCAGTGACAAACAAGTTCCTGAAAGAACTGAGAAGATTAATAGCTCATTAGGTTGGATGGTGGGGATTAATTATGGAAACAGTTTAGCTGGGTTTGGAGACAGATTTCTGTGCTACATGGGGAGTTTTTTTCTTAATTTTCTGCTATGGCAGAAGTTAAAGATCCTCTTGAGCTAAAAACTTAGCAGCAATGGCTGGACTGTTTGTTGCAAAATAGATTGTCACTATCTGTAGCATATATTCTGAGTATTGGAGGAATCCATACTTACAAGGCATGAAAAGTTTTCTGGAGAGGAGGGATTGTTGCTTCTGTAAGGTCAGCATGAAAATTATTCTGTGTTCATGCCTCTGAGATGCTGTTCAGGATAGCATTAGTTTTGAGTCCACTGGGCTGCAAGCTAGCTTGGATTAAGTGGCCAGAAGGAATCTGAGTTCTGTAATAGAAAAACAAGAGTGATGCTTTGAGATCCTGTGACAGCAAGTTCCAGTTCCTAAACATGACCTGTTACTCTTATGGGAGGAGCTGTGGATGTTCCTGCATGTTCCTGTCTCTCACTTGTCCTGGTTGTGTTGAGCTTGCATTCACTGTTCTGTCTGGCCCATTTCAGAAAGGATATCAGATTAACTGAGGTCAGATCTGGAGAGCTAAAAAATGTGTGAGCCTGTGGCCAGAATGGGAATTCATTTGCTGTTAACCCTAATTGGTTAAGGACAAGATAAGAAGTTATCTTGTAGATGCTCTGTACTGAATTCTTAATTCATTGTTTCTTCTTTATTTTGAGTCTGTTGTGTAGTCAATGTCTTGTACTTTGGTTTTCCTTCCTTGCAGGTACATCTTCCTGGAGTACATGTCTCCCTCCCATGCTGTGGATGCTGTGAAGAATGCAGATGGATACAAACTGGATAAGCAGCACACTTTCAGAGTTAACCTCTTCACTGACTTTGATAAGTGAGTGCAGCAATTGGGTGTTATCTGTGAATTTAGGGATTCTAATCCTGAGTGCCTGCATGGAGTGTAACCATCCAAATTGCTCTTTCAGGTACATGACAATCAGTGATGAGTGGGAAATCCCTGAGAAACAGCCATTTAAGGATTTGGTAAGGAATTTTTGGAAAAGTGGAAAGAATATTCAGCTTAATATTAAATGGTTGCTTCACTGCTGAAATGTCCATATGAAAATAGAAACCATGTGTTAATGTGTTGTAAATAGCAGTGCTGATCACATACTGCTGTTCCTTCATGCTCTCATGCAGTGGTGGGAGGAACTCAGTGCTTCTGCTTAATAGTTACACATAGTGTGAAGCTTAATTTACTCTTATTATTTAAGAGTGAATAATAATTTTGCACAAGTCATTTAAAAATAGATTTTCAAAAGCATCTTTTTATATTCTTAATTGTTTGAGGCAAACTTTGGTGTTTGTTGCTGGTTGCTTTATAAATAGGCTGGTGGAAGAAACAATAGTTTGCTTTTTCTTTAAAAACCAATTACCAAATGACTTCTTGTTTAAATTACCTATTTAACATCAAAACACCTTGAAGGTCCACCTGTTTATGGTGTGCTCTCAGCCTCCAGCATCCAGTAATTGGAATTGTTTAATTTCACTTCAAAAGCTTTTTTGGAGTGGTAAGACCCCAAAGCTGCACTCCTCTGGTAAGACCAGCTTTCCCCTGCCAGGTGGATACTAATTAGTGGAACTTGCTGACTTGGCCTTGGACTCACTAACAGTCTTTTGCTCTGTTTTTCTCAGGGGAACCTCAGATACTGGTTGGAAGACCCTGATTGCAGGGATCAGTACAGTGTGATCTTTGAGTCAGGAGACCGGACATCCATTTTTTGGAATGACATCAAGGAACCTGTTCAAATTGAGGACAGAGCAGTGAGTGTCCTGGAAGTGCTGGAGATTGCAGATACACTGCCAATCTCCTTTATTTTATGACATTGCGGGATTTTAATTAAAAAAAAAAAGGCTTTTTCCCATTGCTGAAATATTTTTTTCCTTGTGAAGAGTGGTGAAACCACATCCTTTTGAATTAGCCTTAGCTGCTTTGGTAAGAGAACTGTGAAGTGAACTTTTTAAGAGTTTGTGGTGGTGTTTCTTTTTTTAATAACTGGCCTATGATGCACAATAGTTTCCTTCATCTCTCTGTTATAGGTGATTCAGAAAGACCTGAGAGTGCAGAGTCAGAGTTTGAGGAGCACTATTCATTCGAGCTGAATATGTGCTTATGTTTGCTGCTTCAGATGACTCCTTGCTTTTGTGCTGACCACAGAGGTGTTAAAGAGGAATAGCTGGTTTGGTAATGGCATAAAAAAGGGAGAGTTAGTCTGCCTGTGTGCTGCAGGCACTGGACTTGCTGGGAACTGTTAGGACCCAGGAGCATTTTCCTTAATAACCATTGTACATTTCAGTAGGAGGAAGCTGGCTTTGAGATGGTGAGAATATTTGCTCATCACCATGGTCTCTGGCTGTGGTCTGTATTGCTGAGATCTCTCTAACTTAGCTGAAGGTCCAGAGCTATGTTGTTCAGAAATTCAAAATACCCACCCTTACTTTTGAGAACAGTATGATCTTGCCAAGGCTGAAAGAAGGAAATCTAGGGTGTTAGGTGGGTTTGTTATTGCACAAAGGATGTGACTGTTCCTGAAAAACCTTTTTTGGTGATCCCTAAGTTGAAAGGGTCTCAATTGACAATTTTCAACCTGAAGAATGAGTACTTATTTCATGCACATTGTGTGCATGAAATAAAACTCCACAGTTATCACACATCCTGAGATCTTCACTTGGCAAAGGGATTTACAAAATGTGCTGCTACAAGCCATGCATGAATTCTTTCCCTTTTAGGGACACAGCATGAAAATAAACTTCTGTGTGTACTTTTTTGTTTAAATGCAGAGGTGGACAGAGACCTACGTCCGTTGGTCCCCCAAAGGCACCTACCTGGCCACATTCCACCAGAGGGGCATTGCTCTGTGGGGTGGAGAGAAGTTCAAGCAGATTCAAAGGTTTAGTCACCAAGGAGTGCAGCTCATTGACTTCTCACCCTGTGAAAGGTAGAGTGTGATGTTGGTTTGGGCTATAAGGTGTCTAAAGCATGAGGCATGAGCAGCATCCTCCAAATCTGGAGTGCTGAAATTAAGTTCTTAAGATTTTTTTAACATTAAAGAGTGCTGGAGAGAAGGATAAAATAATTTCAGGACTGAGATGCATTGTCATTTGAGTTTTCAAGTAACACATTTGGAAGCAGTTGGGTTTTATGCTTTTTTGTATTAAAGAGATTATTTGCCTTTCAATGGAGAAGCCCAGCATCCTTGTAATTTGTGTTGGATAAGTTCAGTGATTTATGTTTGATTTGAAACCAGTGGTATTCTCATGTCAAACTATGTAACAGTGTATTTGGTGAGTTCCCCTCCCTTGTAATATCAATATGGAAGAACTTGCACATAAATCTAGAACCTTTTCAGCCAGAGGGATGCCAGGGAAACTTTCTCCTCCTTTATCATCCTGTTCTTACTTTTCCTTCCCCTGAAAAATCCTATTAGAGAAACTGCTGTTTGAAAGTGCCTGGTATTTAAATACCACTTGGATAAAAGCCTGCTGGTACTGACATATTAGATGAAGTTTCAATAATGAATTGGTTTATTTCTTTTATAGGTATTTAGTGACCTTCAGCCCTTTGATGGACACACAGGATGACCCTCAGGCTATCATCATCTGGGATATTCTGACTGGCCAAAAGAAGAGAGGATTCCACTGTGAAAACTCAGCTCACTGGCCTATTTTTAAGTAGGTTGAGAAATAGAATTGGAGTAGAGAGTTGTGGTCCCAGACTTCATTTAATAAAAAGGCAGTTCCAATTTAATTTTTTTCTTTCTTGCTTAGATGGAGTCATGATGGTAAATTCTTTGCTCGAATGACTTCAGATACCCTCAGCATCTATGAAACACCTGTAAGTTCTTGCCTTTTTTACATAATAATGAGAGTAGAAATATGTGTGTAAATGTAAGAATGTTACTAACTTGAAACTTCATCCTTTTCTCATCTTTTAGTCTATGGGTTTGTTGGACAAAAAGAGCTTGAAAATCAATGGGATAAGGTGAGTTTATTCCCTTGTAATCATAACTCCACTCTTCAGCTTGAATCTTTTAGTCTGGGGATTTGTTATGGCAAGAGCAATCTTTATTTTGCCTGGAGCAAAGAGCTTTACATGTTGAGGTGGTCAAATTAGACAAAGTAGCAAAAAGAAATAAAAAACTCTCCACTTGTTGATGAACACACTTGGTAGATTCTGTGCTTTGAAATCCTCTTTGTGGTACTGCTTAATCCATCTGAGGAATTCTGTTCCTTGTCTACAAAACCAGACTGGAATGCAGTGTATTAGGGAATATCTCCCTAACAAGGTGGTTGTGCTGGCTTAGAGCAGTGTGCTGTGTCTGCACAAGACACATTGACTCCTGTGAGAGTTTTTAAAGTAAATCTCTGTAAAGCAGCAAGAAAATTAAGTGTACCCAGGTGCAAGAAGATGGTCTCCATGGTAATTTAGTAGGGATTTTTTTTGGCTCATTTGTTCTTAGAGCTTTAGCAGTTACTCTGTGTGCAGCCCCTGCTTTTTGGTGAGATGTACTGGTGAGACAACTTTGGTGATACAGCAAATTTAAACAGCTGCTTAAAGGTATGTTTAGGTATTGTTATTAAATTGCCCTCAGTTCTGTATCTGTGTCTGTCTTTTATTACTGAGAGTTGATCTTTGTCTGCAACATTCAGATACTATGAGGAAAGTGATTTCTGCTTGTAGTATCTCACTGAAAATTAAAACGACATATTTTTAACTTTGTTCCTGTAGAGACTTCTCATGGTCTCCAGGTGGTAACATAATTGCTTTCTGGGTGCCTGAGGACAAAGACATCCCAGCAAGAGTGACTTTGATGCAGCTGCCTTCTAGACAAGAAATTCGTGTGCGGAATTTGTTCAACGTAGTCGATTGCAAACTGCACTGGCAGAAGAATGGGGACTACCTGTGTGTGAAGGTGGACAGGACTCCCAAAGGCACACAGGTACATGGCTTCTGATCTTCCTGGGAATATATGGCTCTGCCTCATGCTTCCTTTTCTTACAATGCTGTTTTTAAGTAAAGGCAGTGTCAATTATTTTGTGTCAAAGCTATTTTTAATTTTTTCTGTTTGAATTTAGAGTATGTGGAAAGCAAAATGTAGGTAATGTTTGCATCCAGAATTTGCTTTGACTTTAGTGGCCTCTTGTTCTCTGTGAGGTCTGTCCCTCACCTCTTCTCCTGATCACAATTGTTGAACAGCATGTAGGTCAAGCTGCATAATATGCCACATGTTCATGTCTTAATTAAATTTTATAACAGTCTGAAAAAAAATTACTTTCTACAATTCTGAAGTTATTCTTTATCAGAACAAATTGGGAATGTTTTTGGTAAGGAGGCATATTGTGTTTATCTGCTCTCATTAAAGGAAAAAACCTTGACTCACTCTCATCCTATGTCCTAACAGGCTAATTGAGGAATTGTCCTTCTATGCCAAATGATAAAGTTATTTACTCTGCTGTTTTTGTGCTGGTAATGAGCTCATTTTGGCCTTCACAGGGAGTAGTGACCAACTTTGAAATATTCCGCATGAGAGAGAAGCAGGTGCCAGTGGATGTGGTGGAAATGAAAGGTAATGCCAAGTATTTCTTACTTTTGAGCTTGAACTTTTCTGCAGAGATGCTTGTGTCTTTCTTAGAAATTCTTGTCAACACCTGACATAATTTAACCCTTTGGAAAAGAGTAGGTTTTCAGTGTTTCAGAATGTCTCGTGTAAAAATGAGAAATCAAAACTTCTGTTGCTGTTCATGCTTGTGACTGACTTGAAAAATGACAGAACTGAAAGTCTGGTGTTAATCAAAATGGTAGGGCTGGTAATAGCAATGTATTTTGTAGATGATGGAAAGCTCAGAGCTATGGTTAGAAACATTTCCCCTAACTCCCTGCAATTGCCTTATCAACCTGTGTTTTAAAAGAGAGTCCATTAACTGATGGGTTCTCTCTCTTCAATATCTTGGTTTTCTTTGGTAACTACTTGAAATCAGAGGTTTGTATTGTCTTTTAACAGAGTTTTGGCTTCTCTTGTTACAGAAAGCATCATAGCCTTTGCTTGGGAACCAAATGGAAGCAAGTTTGCTGTGTTGCATGGAGAAACTCCACGAATTTCAGTTTCCTTTTACCATGTCAAAAACAACGGGAAAATAGAACTTATAAGTAAGTGAAAAACAAGTGAGAAGTGCAGATACTAAACATTTTGCACAGTAATAGATGCAATAAAGTCAAAATTACATCTGTTTGTGATGTTTTGTGAGAAATTAGTGGGGTTGATTCTTGTAATTGATGGCATTGGATTGAGATCTCTTTCTGAATTTGTCTAATTTCTTTTCAGAAACTTTTGACAAACAGCAGGCAAACACGATATTTTGGAGTCCCCAGGGGCAGTTTGTGGTGTTGGCTGGCCTCAGAAGGTGAGTGTTGCACAGGTTGCTGAACATGGATTTTAAAAGGGAAAAGAACTACAGTATTCACCAGGAAGTGTTTGGTGTCTCTGACAATGCTGATTGCTGTAATCCTGATTGAGCTGTGCAAAAGCAAAGGCAGGGCAGAGATGCAGCTTCATGATATATCTTAGTCCTTTGCAGCTTTCACTTCCTATTTTTGCCACACCAGATAGAGAATGCATTTTTCAACAGAAAAGTGGATCTTTAGAAACACCTTCCAGCTGTTTAAGTTAAATCTGACTGAACCAATCCAGTTTGGACATGCTTATGGCTCTTGTGATGAATTTGTTGTCATTGCTTATGCCCTTTCATGGGCCATACCTGTTACTGACAGTGCTGCTTTGTGAAAGAACTAACAAGAAAGTTTCACTTTAGAGCAAGTGAAAATTATTGTTGTCAATCAGTCAAGTAATATTTGCTTTCACGTGCTTTCAAACAAGCACTGCTGTTCATATTAGAAATCTTTAATCTCTTCTTCACTACTATGTCTAAGCATATGATTGTTAAACTTTGGCTGTAGCTTGCCTAGAACCTGTTTTTACAGTGACTTTACCCCATGTATTTGTATTTTTATGGGTCCCTGAACATAGAAACAGAAGTGTCATTCTTATGTGACATTTTGTTTTTATCCACTGCCTTCCTTTCCAGCCACAGAGACTGGCAGGAACCTGGCTGCTCTCTTGGCTGCTGTGAGACTTTGTTTGCAATGAGTTGTAGTAGAGATGCAGCTTGTGGCCTGTTTTTCAAAGCCCAGGCTGTGCTGGTGTGTAAAGCAGTGTCCTGTTTTGCCTGTGTAGCATGAATGGTGCCTTAGCCTTTGTTGACACGTCTGACTGCACCATGATGAACATCGCGGAGCACTACACGGCCTCCGACGTGGAGTGGGACCCCACGGGCAGATACATTGTCACCTCTGTGTCTTGGTGGAGCCACAAGGTACTGATGCACCTCTTTTCCCACCCCTGCCTGCTTTTCCAGTGGTTTTGGAAAGGGTTATTGATTAGGAAGAGAAAATGAACCCTGTCACTGGTCAAATTACTTAACTTCCACCACAGTTTTAAACATTATTTCTGAGCACTCTACTGTTAAGTTAAAGTTTATTTTGGCTGAGCTGCTGCATTGCTCTTCCAGGTGGACAATGCATATTGGTTATGGACCTTCCAAGGCCGTCTGCTTCAGAAGAACAACAAAGACAGGTTCTGTCAGCTGCTCTGGAGACCACGACCGGCCACCCTGCTCAGCGAGGATCAGATAAAGGTAGGGCACTCCTTTGTGCTGACATGGATTTGGGGCATAAAGCATACTTGGTGTGCTCCCTCTTCTTGGGCATGAGGTTTGTTACACAACTGCCTTTTGCCCTGAATGTGTGAATAAACACATTGCTGTGTGGGACCTCACTTCTGGGAATGTCTGCAGATATTAACTGTATTATAAGCTCAAAATAGAAGTGATTACCAGTGGTTCTTACAGTTAGGGTATGATGAAAGGATATAAAGAAGACTAAATTGAATTTTGCTCTTCAGACCTTTCTGTTGTATGTGTACAGGAGTGCTTGTATGATCTATAAGCCAGGAGGTACAAAATTATAGTGAAAGGAAATTGCCTAGCAGAGAGATGTTTTTCAGAAGGGCATAGCCTGCTTAGGCCTACCCAAGAAGTGCTTAGAGAAGATGATGGTTGTAATTGCTAGCCTGAAACTCCAGTTGAAATAAAATTTCCTGTTTCACAGCAAATTAAGAAGGACCTGAAGAAATACTCCAAGATATTTGAGCAGAAGGATCGTCTGAGCCAGTCCAAAGCTTCAAAGGCAAGACACTTTTGAAATATATTATAGATGAAACTCTTGTAGCCTAGCCTTAGTTTGTACTGGTGATAGATAAGTTGCATTTCCTGTATCACAAATGTTCATTTGATCCAGATGGTTAGAATTAGTGCAATGGGTGGTTCAGAGAGGTGCTGCTGTAAAGAGTCTAGAGAGGAACTGGTGTTATGTCATTAAGCAAAGGTGGTAAGTTCTGCATTAGTCAGTATTTAAATTAAGAAAAGCTCTTTCAATTAGAAAAAAGGACACCTCACCAAAATAGCATTCTGATCAGAGAAGAGAATCTTTTTTTCTTCTAAGTCAGTAGAAGTTCTTTATGACAACAAAGTTTGCCTTGGTTGGGCATGCCTGGGGTGTGGGTTTGGTTTCGTTCAGGGGGAGGTTGAACAGCCCTGGGGTGTGGGTTTGGTTCGGGGGAGGTTGAACAGCCCTGGGGTGTGGGTTTGGTTTAGATTGAACAGCCCTGGGGTGTGGGTTAGGTTCGGGGGAGGTTGAACAGCCCTGGGGTGTGGGTTTGGTTCGGGGGAGGTTGAATGGGCCTGGGGTGCATCTGGTTTGGTTCAGGGAGAGGTTGAAGAGCCCTGGTGTGGGTTTGGTTTGGTTCAGGGGGAGGCTGAACAGCCTGCTGTGGGTTTGGTTGAGGGGAAGGCTGGGTGAAGATCCCTGTGTGGCCTGCAGGAGCTGGTGGAGCGGCGGCGCACGATGATGGAGGAGTTCAGGAAGTACCGCAAGATGGCACAAGAGCTGTACATGGAGCAGCGCAACGAGCGCCTGGAGCTGCGCGGGGGTGAGACACCCAGGGCTGGGCTGCACCACTGCAGCTCCTCCTCCAGAGGGGCATGGGGCCCCTCAGCCCCTTCTCTTCTCCCTCTACTTCCTGCTAAAGCCAGTCTCGTGTTCTCTGGAGGTTTTTGTACTTTTTATCCTGAATCGTGGCAGGATTTAAGGGGGGAAAAAGGCATTGATTTGACCCTGGGGTAAAACTGGAGTAGGAAACAGTCATAACCACTGACTGTCATTTAAAGCACCAAATACCTCTTTACCTCCTGTTTCACTGCTGCTCTAAGGGCTTTCTGCCAAGAGCATCAAATCATTCTATTGCTGCCTTGTTTGTTGTGTTCAGTTCATATTTTCTCCATTGCAGGGGTAGACACAGATGAGCTGGACAGCAATGTCGATGACTGGGAGGAGGAGACTGTGGAATTTTTTATCAATGAAGAAATTATTACCCTTGCAGAACCAGAGTAATTAATAAAACTGTGGTAAGATAACATAACTCTGAGAGAAACTCTCTGTCAACTATTGCTATAGAGTTGATAATTTGCTTTAGGGAGTTAGGTCTGTCTGTTGCACTGGTGAATGTTCTGTTCCCTGAGTTGGTTTATGTTTTTTCTGTGGTTAGGAAAGATAAGTTTTTTTGAAAAGTAATTGTAGACAGTCAAAATTGTGAGTAGAATAACTGTATGAATCCTGTCTTGCCAGAGGGATCAAACCCACAACAGAGTCGGGGGCAGCCTGTGAACACAGTGTAGCAAACATTTTAAGTTCTGTCAGTAGGAGGAATTGTAGTTGGTATGAGATCAGAATTTTGCCTTTTGGAAGATTTGCATGTTAGTCCAAGACTGGACAGAGTTTAAATACTGTATTAAAGATATTACAGCATTTGTTTGTGGGCTGATAAAATTTTGAAGATTTTTTAAATACCTGCATTAACTCAGTTATTACTTTCTAGAAAAGTTGGATAGAGATCATGTGGTAGCAGATTTTTGTGTACTGGTTTGCATAGCTTGCTGGGAAACCTTGTATTTAATTCAGTGTTTTTTCCAGCTTCTTCTTGTGAATTCTTATGTTTTATGTTGGCAATGGAGGGTACTTCCAGCCTCTGTTGTATGAGATGTCCTTTAGTGAGCTTGACAGTCTATTGAGGAGAAAAAACACTTTCACAGACACTGACAGGATTTAAAACTTGCAGAGTTCCTGCTCTGTCATGTTTAGGATCTTGCTTAAGGAAGAGGAAGGGGAGACTGGAAATGCAGCTGTAAGTCACCCTGCAGTTCTTCAGCCTCCAAAGAGCTCAGGTGCAACATGTGCCTCTTGGAGCTGTAGAAAAACAATAACCTTGATAGCTTTGACTATATTTGGGTCTGGCTTATGTGTTCCATACATGGGAGATCTTTTTCTGGAAGGAGGAGGGAGAGAAGCTGCTTAGTGTATGAATTTAAACCACCTGAGTTTAGGAGGAGGTGAAACACAAGCTAGTGTACTTTTCACCAGCCCAGCTTCTGAGGTTGAGCTGTTGGTATAAAAGCACAGTAACTAACTCACCTCTCTTTTTTGTTTTTCTGCAGCTCCACCAGATCTTGTGCTGAAGAGAAGTTTGTTTGTTTTCCAAAAGCCTATATCAATTTTGGAATTCTTAATCCATATTCTTGCACTCTGAAAGGGTGGATGCACCAGATTTTCTCCATTCTGACACATTGTAGTGCCTTTAAGTCTTGCTGCCTGCTGCAGTGAGATACTGGAAAGGCGCTGCTTTTAAATTTATATTATTTTTTTTTCTAGGGTTTGATTATTATTTTTTTTTTCTTTTTAAATCCACTACTACCAGTATTTACTTCCCCACTCCTGTGCAGTCCTTGCCAGCTGGCAGTTTTTGCCTCGTGCCAGCAAGGTGAGATTCACCAGTGCACCCCTGTCTCTCACACACAATGTTTGGGTTCCAGGACTCTCTCTGTGCCCCCAGGGCATGGACAGGTGTTCGTTTGGGTTGGGGCAAAGTCACCAGAACCATTTTCTGTATGATGTGTTTTAGTGTGCTGAAGCAGCACTACAGCGGGCTATACCCTCCTCCTTTCAGATTGTGAAAGGATGTCTCCCTCAAAGAGCTGAATATGGAAATAAAAGCAGACCTATACTAAAACCAGGCTGGCTGTGTGTTGTTTGTGGGGAATCTTTCCCTGAATGATCAAAGTCAAGAATCACACAGCAATAAGAGTGTGTTTTGGCTAATGGTTCCTTGGGATTTTTTTCAGATCTTGGTTCCTCATCGCCCCTCTGGCTTTGTGTTGTGGTTGCTTGGTTTTTTACAATATGGTGCAGCTCATTAATCTGTCACCTTGACCTGTTCGTGGTGGTGGAGTGACTAGAAAATGACTGGATTTTTAAACCATTTGCAAACTGATAAAAGCCTCAGGAATTACTGGGTTCGTGTATCCTACTAGGGAAACCTGCAGACTTCAGAGCACTGCTCTCTGCACATGCTTTTTGTTCCCTCTTACAGCACCTGTTTCATTTCCAAAGGCCTCCAGGCTCAGGATGGAGAGCTGTACCCAGAGCTGGTGCAGCAGCTTCTCTGTATTTTTATTTGTGAGCAGAGCTGGGTGTTGTCAGAGCAGTGAGAGACTGGCCTGTTCCTTGCCCTTGGAGAATGAGGCTGTTCCTGTCTCCTCTCCTGGACTGGGCAGGGGAATTGCCAAGGTGAGCACTTCTGACCGGCTTTCCTTAAGCCCAGGGCTCACTTGTGCAGCAGGGTGGGACAGCTCTGGAGTGGGAGGCCCTCTGGGCACAGGGCAGCCCCACTCAGCTGCAGGTGGCCAAGGGACAGGGATGTTCTCAGCACTCACTTTGGCCTCAGGTAAATTTGCTGTGATGGCCAATTAAAAATGCCCCAATTAACTCCCATGTTCTCTTCACCAGGAAGTTTTCAAAATTATTTTCCCATAAATGGTACTGACTTAGTTCCAACAATTCACTCTTTAACCAGCACGTGTTTTTCCAAAACTCTGTATTAATTTCCAATTTTCTGCATTTGTTCATCCATAATTCAACAGGTACAGTTGATTAAAGTTTACTCCATGGTATTTCCATGCCTCATATTTCAAATAGACGGGGATGAAATACTTTCCAGAAAAACTTAGAGCACAACTAAGTTCTCTGGTGATCATGGAATGATTTGGGTTGGAAAGGATGTTAAAGCCCATCCAGGGACACCTTCCCCTAACCCAGGTTGTTCCAAACCCCTTCCAGCCTGGCCTTGGGCACTTCCAGGGCTGGGGCAGCCACAGCTGCTCTGGGCACCCTGTGCCAGGGCCTGCCCACCCTCATGGTAAAGAATGATGGCTGGAACTTGCATAGCAGGAATCATTTTTATGACCCTTTTGTTGGGAAGAGCTGACTTCTCAACCATTTTCTGAATCACAAATGGAGCTGGAAGGTTTTTTCCCCTGTCTCCGCACAGTGAAGGTTTCATAGGCTACTGTGTTCTATTCCTGGCTCTTCTCTAAGTAATTGAATGAATTGAGTTCTCTTCTAAGATGGTTCTCTGAAGTGTGGATCATCAGTGGAGGAAAACAACAACCCAAAAATTGCATTTAAAATTGTTCCTGCAGCAGCTTTGGAAGCTGATGAGATCTTGTACAGACCAGCAGTTCAGACCTTTTCTTATCTAACACTGGCATTTCTGACATCACTCCCTTCAATTACTTCATCTTTTCTCTGTGTTTTTCTTACTTCACATGCCTTTTGTAAATTATGTGCTACTGAAATTGCTTTATGGGAATGCACTTGGTAAATTATCCTCTTTGCCATATCTTGGAATAGCACTGGGAGGTGGAGGAGGGAGGAGGGTCCTGTGGGATTGAATCCATCTGTAGCTTTGAGCTCTCTGCCACTGCTGCTCAGCCTGTGCCTTTGGAAGGGCTGCAGAGGATGGTCAAAGCAGAAGCAGGTTTGGAGGTACTGTCTAAAGCTGTGTATGGTGGGGGAAAAGGCTTCCCACAGCACTTGTTCCTCCACTGAGTGCCCTTAAGGGTCCAGAATTTGGGTGGGAAAGGAAATGAACCTTAAGCATTAAGATAGTATCTCTCCTTGGTTTTGTTTAAGTATTGTATGAAGTATTTTTAATGATTATTCTTAAATAGCAGGATTAACTGGGCCAATTCATGTAATCCTGGGCTAGTCTTCACCCTGTCTTTATTTTGAATTTGTGATAAATATTCTCATGACCTTTTAACCATCTGCAGCCCTTAATGCAACTTCACAGAACAAATTTCGGTCACTTGCTATACTAAATTTTAACTCCTTAAATTCTTCTTAATTTTTTTTTCATTAAGCCCTGCTGTAACTTTTATGAGCTTTGACTCCTTTACAGTCAATGAATACAGAAGGTGATCTTGTGGGGTTTTTTTAATGGGATGTTGTACTGCATGGACTCCTGGTGTTCCTGGGCTCCCTGGTCCAAATGGGGGGAAAAAATCCAGACTTGCGCTGTCCATGCATGGTTTAAAGCAAAAATGGTGTGTAAGTAATCTTATAGAGAGAAAAATGTGCAGTAGGGTGAGGGAGGCTGGGTCACCTGGCAGGTGGTGGAGGTGTCACTGTGATCCTGATTGTCCCCATCTCTTTGGGACCTGAGTGACAGATTCACAGTAAGCAGCCAAAAGCAGCTGGGATTAAAGTCCTGCCAGAGTCCTCACAATTCCTGCAGGGCCTCAGCATCTCTGTGTTGATCCCAGTCAGAGGAATGCTTTGAAAATGTAATCCTCTCCCAAGTTTTAACCTTCAACCCAATGCTTCTCAGTTAAACTGAAGCACTGCTCTCACAGTGTGCTGAAACAGGATTGGGGCAGACACAGAAACCTCTGCTCTAACTGGAATCGCTTAAAATAAAGTCAATAATATGTGGAATACCTTGCATTCCTCTCTAATGCAAGGAAAAGCCTTAGTACTTGGTGTGACCTGGCTCCACATGCTGCTCATTTGAGCTTGTTTTCTTACCCTCAGTGGCTGGGGCTCCCAAGTGCAGTGATTAACTGGAGCATTCTGGAGTTTAGGGATGTTCAAGAGATTTGCACGATCCCCTCCATCTCCTGGAGGATTTGGGATTATGGTGTACACGATAATATTTTTAAATGCTTTTAAGAGATGTGGGAATGAGCTGCTCATAGCAGTCCCTCAGCCCTGTTTAGAGAGCTGATGAAACTGCAATTAACTTATTCTTGTGAATATTAAAAGCTGTCTAAAGCTAGGGAGCTCACCTGGTATTCTGAGATGTTCACAGCAAAGAAATGTTCCTTTACTGTTGCTGGAACTACTCAAAACTGTCTATTAACACTGCTTGAGACTGGGAGCTGTTGGTGAGACCCTTGTTTAATTGGTACATGGTTTGTTATTGTGGAGATAAATCTGGTTCCTATAGAAACTAGTTGCTTGTGACTGGTGGGGCTGTAGAACAAGTCTGTTTTGATAAGTGCTCACTGGGTACAGCATTGTTCCTGTGCACTGTGAAATGTTTTAGCAGCATCAGCTCTTCTGCCAGGAGCTGCAAAGGGGCTGTCACTGTGTTTTATGAGAGCAAAAACCCCCATGGAAAGGTGAAAATAGAATTTTTCCAATCTCTGTTATTATCTGAGATACCAAAGGCAGTTCTTGGGTGGAATTTCAAACAGACCCTCTGCCAAGCACACACAGCTTTGGGTCTGTGCCACTCACCCACAGTGAGTGAGGGCCAGAGCAGGATCCCAGCCTCAGGGGGCCCATTAACCCCACAGCAGCATTGCCTCTGGGGCTTCACCTGTACATGAAACAGCCTGAAACACATGTGCTCCTGTCTGTTATTAATGCTGACAAATAGGCTGTGCCATTGTGTTTTACATCTTGGAGTGAAATCCTGTGTTTCAAACAGAGCACAGTGTTTCTGACTGAGTTGTGGCACGAGGCACTGGCACTTAATTGCTACTTTTTAATTGCTGCAGTCCTGTGATGAATTCCAGATGAATTCCAGCTCCTGGGGAACCCTGTGGGACCTGCACAGATCAGGGCCAACTTGCTCTGATCTGGTTGAACAGGCTCATAATGATTGTTACCTGGGATTAAACAAAATGGGTACTTAGTGAAATGCAATTCCCTTTCTTTGTCGTGGATAACTTTAATCAGTGTTTGGGGAACACCAGGGGAATCTGTGATTGTGCTCAGCTCCACAACTGTGGGTCCCAGACCTCTGAAGGTTCCTGCTGGCTGCAGCAATGACACAGCTGAGTTCACTCTGCCACCTTCCCTGTCAGTCAGTCAGTTCTGCTGTGTTAGAGACAGAGGCAGGAAGAATTTGTCAAGATAAACATGCAAACCATGGGAGAATGAACTGGTTTTAACTTTATAAACTTCATTAAACTCTCTAGGCTTTAAAGCTTCCTCTGCAGAGGCACTGCTTTTTTTCCAGTTCTGCATCTTCCACCTCTTGCTCACCTTTACAAGAGGCAGGAACTGCAGAAGGGTCCCACTTACCTCTTCCACATTGCTACATCTTTTTATTGTGCCCTTGTTATTTACCTTCATTTTCGATGTAAATCCCATTATTTTTTATTGTGCTTCAGCTCATCTCTCTCTAACCCTTCCTGAGCACACACTAATTCTGTAATATATCTTGTCTCCACAATAATCACATGGTAGCAGCTCTCAGAAGCAAAGAGAGCATGAATCTCTCTTTCCCCTTTATGGATTACAAATGCAATTTTTGTTCAGCACCTTACTTGTGAAATCCCTTTTCTTTTCTATTTTGAAGCAGCCATTAATCTCACAAGGATATCAGCTTTATTTTTATACAGCTTATTCAGACTTGCATCATTTTCCCCAAGATCTATTTTCTCTAATGGAAATCTGGGAAGGAAATGTGCATTACATTAGTCTGAGTAACTTCTGTCTATGAGAATGCTTTTCTCTTAATAATGCAAATAACTGTAATTATGGAAGCAAATTAATTGACTGGGCAGTCAAAGTACTTAAACTTCCTGGTGTATTTTGATTTGGATTCATGTTCCCTGCTATTTTTACTCCCAGCTGAACTCATTTAGAACTGCTTCTGTCTGCTTATTAATCCTGATTCAAAATTGACTCTCCTTGTGGCTTGTTATATTTTAATGCCTCCATGAAACAGCAGAAGATTTGTGCTTCTAGAATACTGCTAGTTAGACAAGGCTTTAGCCCCAGGTTGGAAAAGAGCACTCTTGGATGTATGGTTACACACAAATATTGTGTGAGCAATATTTGGCTGTTGCAGGAGCTCAGTGAAAGGGTTCTGAAAGTGTTACAGGACAAACTTCTCAAAGAAACAGGCTGACCTCATTCTCCAGACTCTGCTCCAGCCTGTCACACTTGCCTGTGCACATGATTACGTGTCAGTCTGCCTTCTGCAGGCAAATGCTGCCACCAAGGACAAACCAGCAGTTCCCTTCGCAGTTTGTTCTTGTGTTGCCTCGGGTTTTAAAGCCCAAGCTGGACCACTGAAAATGAAAAAATTAAAAACAACAACAACAACAAAGTAATTCTGGTAACTGAAAACTTGCAGATCAAAGAGATACTTGTTAGACTTGGAATTTAGCAGGAAATGCAAAAGAAAAACCTCAAAGTTCTGAAGTTCGCTGAACCCCATGGGCACTCATTTCTCTCCTGGGGTACCAATGGGGTTATTCTGCTGGTCTGTGCTCAAACTGCTGATCTAACAATCTGTTTGCCTGAGACAGCACTAAGGCTGCTCTGGAGAAGGAGGCACAAGGTTCTCTGTCCTTCCTTTGAGCATCTCCTTGCGAGCCCTCTCAGTGGAAGAGAAAGAACCCCATTCTCCACAGTAACTACACACTGTGATAATCATGTACTGAAATAAGTCCTGAAGGACTGAGAAGAACGAGAACCATTCTGTAACCTGCTTCTCACCTTTGCTTTTTTCCTTACTAAAAGGCAGACACAGAATGAAGATTCTGTCCTTGAGCAATGCAGATATTTCCCTCAGTCCTTCTGTACAAAAGGCTTCAGGCAATTCTGCTGCTGAGGAGCCTGACTGTTTCATTTCACAGCTCCTGTGTCTGAATCTTAGCTGAAAATTGAGGTAAGAGGTGCTGTCCCTCCCTGGGTCTGTTGTGTCCCTCAGGCTCTGCTCTTACCCAACACCAGCGACCGTTCTGCTGCTCAACGGCCCTTCCAAGGATCTTGCAGTTCTCCAACTGCAGAAATTGCCAAATCAGTTGCAAAACCCAGTGTGTCAGCCTCAGCCCTGTGTGTGTGAGTGTTTTCCAGGCAAAGCTGCAGTGCAGCATTCCTCTGGCCTAGGGATGGTGCTGTGAGGGATCCCCACAGGCAGTTACCCAAACCCAGACCTAGCGGTTCTCCCTCTGACTTCATCCCATCCCAGAGTGGGTCCTGATGGCTCCAAGACCCAGAGGTAACAGATCCTGAGGAAAAACATTTGTATTTGACATGGTTTTTGGTCACACAGCAACCCAGGTAACAGCCTTCCTTTTTTTTTTTCTTTTTAAGGCTTAACATTAGAATTGTTTTCCCTGCTTAGATAAACGTTTTTGGCAGGTGAACAGAACTGCACAGCCCAGAGGCCACTTGTCACCCAGATAAAAGGTGACAGTGCTGAAGGTGAGAGGGCTGTCAGGGTTTTCCTTTTGCCAGAGAAGGGGGGAGATGTGTGGGGTTCATTCTGCCTCTCTCCCCTCTGACCCTCCCCAGGTGCAGCACACCCTGAGCAGGGGTGAGGAGCTTTGTCTCCCGGGGTCTCTGCTGAGTGAGGTCACTGTCACGTTGTTGGCTCTGCTGCTCACACAGCTCTTCCCTGTGCTCTGTGGTTTTACAGGCTCTGGTGCCCTCCCTGAGCTGTGTTTTGCAGGCTGGGGAAAGGTGCACTGGGAGGATTTAATCAGTGCCTGCATTTTGTGATCGCCACGATGTGACTGCAGCCTTGCCTCTCACAGCAATTCAGGCACCTGTGCTGTCTTTAACACCAAACTTCATCCTTGTATGCAGCCTAAGACAATTTTGGAAGCCCAGTGGCACTTCTCAATAAAGGTCAGGGAATGAATTTACTTCTTTCTTCAGCACTCACAAAAAACCTAAAGCATTTCATGTTCAGAGTCCAATAAAATAATGATATTGAAGGATATTTCTTTCAGTAGGCTCCTGCATCTTGCCTGCCTTTAGAAAATTCAATAAACCTCTGTGCTTTTCTGCTCATTCTTATGATGTATCAGAATTCAAACAGCTTGTGAATCCTTCCAAAGCCCAGGAAATTTCTAAAACAGAGTGAGAAAATCACAGGGAATGTAATTAGGTATAGATCATTCGGACAGCTGTTGTGCCTGACCAAAAGTTTGTGCTTTTTTGACTGAATTAGGAGAAAGGAATATATGTCCACAACCAAGAGCCTGGTAGGAGTAATTTCTGGCTTCAGTGCAACCATTTTTGCATAATGTCCAACAGGTAAAGTAGTCCCTGTAGCTGTTCTGCTCCAGAGGAATAAAATACAGCTGTGCAAAGCACAGCTAAAATATAGAGCCAATTAAGTGCTCACTGTGAGGACAAGGGTGGAGAGTTAAAATACCATTCTCACTGGGAAGTGTGGACCTCACTTAAATGCTAACAGTGAAGCTGCCATGTTAGAAAAGTCACTTAATTGAGGTAGAATTCAGAAGAGACAAATCTTCCCATTAACCAGGAGGAGGTGATAAGGGCATCTGTGCCATGCTGGAGGCTGATTTAGAGAGAACAAATATAGCTGTAGAAAGCATTGATAGACTACAGCTTTAGCTCTGAACACCTAGGTGGGCAGTAACCTACCTGTCTGCCCAGCTGCCAGTCCTCTTGTCACCCTTTTTGGATGGCACACACTGTCTCTCTCCTCAGGCAGTGTCACTGTGGGCTGAGACACTGAAGTAACTGGAGGAAATTATGGAGTGAAGGACAAAATAGGAAGCCAAGCATAATTTTTTGAGGAAATTTGCTCACATGGCAGTTGGGCTTTGCTGCTGTGTCTTGAACAGGAACAGCAAAGACCTTTACACTTTGCCTCTTAGAGGATTAAGGAAGGAGCTTCTATAGGGTTAAAGAAATTGTGTAGATGTGGGTCATACATCTCTAAGCTCACAGGTGACCAGTGAGTTTTTAAATTAATTTAATGCCTTTGAATGTTTCATCCCTTCTCTAAGATTTGGCTGAAATTGGACAATAAATTTCTGGGGCAGGAGGAAGGAGTACTGAGAGTGAATGTGTGCTGTCATAAGCTGTCTGTCCCTTAGGAAATCAGAAAGGCTGCAGACACGCTCTTTGCCACGCTGGTTATTTCATGGATACTTTACAAGCCCATTTCTGAACCTTGCCTCAAGCCTTGGTGCTGAGCTCTCACTGCTGCTCATGACAGATGTGTTTTGTAGAGGATAGAGGGAAGGAGGAGACATGGAGGGAAAGGCAGGTTCCTTTTGTGAACAGAATTGGGATGCTGCCAGTGCATTTGTGTAAATTGCAATTTTCTTGCAAAAATTCTTCTTTTGTAGTAAGTTAATTACTTATTGATTCTACTGTTGATGGAGAGAGGGCCTAATGAATGGTCTTTTAGCAGCACTTCCTTCACTCCTAATTGGGATTCTCCACCAGAATCTCAATGAACTGCAGGGTACCCAGCCACAGTGGTTGCCCCTGAACAATAAAACCCTGTCACATCCACATTAACCACATCAACATTGCATCTCTCCAGGACCCCTTAGGGGACAACAGCAGGACTGTTGTGATTGCACACATCAGCCCAGCCAGTGCCTCCTCCCAAGAATCTCAAATGACCTTGATCTCTGCCTATTGAGCAAAACCAGCAAGACACAGGTACCAGAACAAACAATTCCCAAGAAGGTAAATTTCAGAGATTTATTGAGGGTGCTGAGGCCCTGGCACAGGTTGCCCTGAGAAGCTGTGGCTGCCCCATCCCTGGAAATGTTCAAGGCCAGGCTGGACAGAGCTGGGAACAACCTGGGATAGTGGAAGGTATCCCTGTCCATGGCAGGTGTGAAATGAGAGGATAACCATCCCAAAACCATTTTATGATTCTATGACTAAAAGCTTGTAAGTGGAAATAGAAGATGCAGTGGATGAAGAAAGAACAAACTTCAGGAGTGGGCAGTGCATGTTGGTATAGAGGTGTGAGTGAGAGAAGAAATGCAAATGGAAAGCAAATTGTGTGAGTTGCAGGTGAGAAGGGAAATATGAAGGTGAAAAAATGGGGCAGAATAATGGAAAGGCAGAAGAGGATGTGCAAGGTATGGATGTGGGAAGGTCTAGTGGCTGAAGGAGAGGGCTGAGAACCAGGAGAAGGAGAAAAGTGCAGTCAGCTCCAACCTCGAGGTTCTGCAATGTACAGCCAGGAGCTAAAACAGCTCTGGGGTTTCTGGAGGGAAGAAAGAGGGAGAGGGGCTGTGTGAGGGGGTTGTGGTGGTGCCTGCTGGGTCTCTCGTGGCTCAGGAATGCTTGTAGAGGAGCAGGTGGGAAGCACATTCCGATGGGCAGTGGAGGCGGGCAGGGGAGCTGAAGTTGTTTCTCTGCATGAGCCTTTCCGATGTACTGTGTGACTCTGGGTATTGCCCTTCTCAGCATCTTCCTCAGCCTTAAAATGTGCTAAATTTCACAAAGCTGCCCTTGAAAAGAGATTTGACATCAAATGGCGGCATTTGCTGTGGGGAGTCCTGTGTCTCACAGAGAGGTGACCGAGTTTGTAGCCTGTGTCACCGCAGGCTCTGAGGCAGAGTCAGGACACCGAGCTCTGCTCTATGGGCCATTGAATGTAATTTTAAAAAAGAAAAAATAGAGACTCAGGCAGGGTGAAGATTTTAAAATACTGATTGTTCTGCCCCAGGGATTGTTCCTTTTGTCAGTAAATCTGGCAAGAAATGAAATAAAAATAGTCAAGTTCTCTAACAGACTATACATGAGATATAATAGGCCTCTGCTACCAACAGCCAAGGTTATTTCCAGATTACAAGCACAGAAAACAGATACCTTTTTCCTTTTGGTGTGTGCAAAGGCAGAAGAGATCTCCCTGCAATGCAGTTCCCCCTTTATATTCACAAAAGCATAGCAATGAGCCTTAGGTATTGCTAATAATGTAATCATAAAGCTGTATCAGATTTCTTCAGCACATTATGAACTTGACAAGACTGCAGAAAGAAGCAGAATCCTATAAAGGAATGTCTTGTAACATCTGGCCTGGTCCCAGAGTAGTTTTGGGGGGACATCACAGAATTTTACCTGGCCCAATATCAGATCAGAAATGTCTTCTCCTGCAGCAGAGAGGCGCCAAGGGCCTGAGGCACACGGCAGCCAAGTAATGAACACCTGGGGGGCACAGCTGATAGATGGAGGCTTTCAGAGAGCAAATGGAGATGTGTCACAGCCTGATGGAGCTGGAAAACCAACACTGAGCTGCATTGGACACCTGCAGGCACCTCCCAGCAACTGCTCAGTGAGAATCTCCTTAGCTTCCAGCATGATGAATACTTGGACTTCCAAACTCACCAGGAGGAGCTACAGTTCCATAAGGCAACCAGCACACAGAGCATCAAATTTAGGCTCGAGACTAAAGTATAAACGGGACACATCTCATCTCTTTTGGTCCAAATTCTGAACTTGTGTTTTAAGGGAAAAACTGGGTGAAGCACAGACTGGATCGGTCCTTCCCTGCTCCAGTCACTCAGTGCTTGTGAAGTGGTTTCCATTTGGATGCAGAGCCTCTAGGCATGATTCCATGCCAGGAAATGCAGCAGCATCCTATTCTTCTGGATAAATTTATAAGTAGGCATCAGTTCCCTATCACTAGTCACCCACCTAATGCCTCTGTAAATATTATAGAATCATAGAATGGTTTGGGTTGGAAGACCACCTCATTCCAATACCCCTGCTAAGGGCAGGGACACCTTCCACTGCACCAGGTTGCTCTAAGCCTCATCCAGCTTGGCCTTGAACACTTCCAGGGATGGGACATTCACAGGTTCTCTGAGCAACCCTCACCACCCTCCCAGTAAGGAATTTCTTCCTAACATCTGATCTAACCCTGCCTCTGTCAGTTTGAAACCATTTCCCCTTGTCCTGCCACTATATGTCCTTGTAAAAAATTTCTTTCCATCTTTCTTGTAGACTCCCTTTGTGTACTGGTCATTTACGGTTAAAACAATCTTGAGGACATGAAAGATATCAAAAGATATTCAAAAAGCTCCTGTAAACAGGCAGTAATTTGTGTTGGGGCGTTCTTTCCACAGAAAAATCACATAGGAGGCAAAGGGAGGAAGGTAATTGTGTTCTTTTGCGTGGTTTGTGCAGCTTCAGAGCAGCCTGGACTAATTAATTCTGCTGTTGTCATGGAAGAAGAGGCTGGACAGACACAATGAAAGGCTATGCATCACTAGAGCTATGTCACTGTGTCTCAGAAGTTCCTTTCTTCTTTTTTTTTTTTTTTCCTGGCAGCTGGAAACCAGAGAAGGCTCAGGGTGCATGCAGGGATGATATGCTATGAAAGGAGGAGAAAGGAAGAAATACAGAGGAGGAAGACAGGGATGTCATGGATTCATGGATTCACAGGACCCTCAGGAAGCAGCAAGAGAAGAGATCAACCTGCTGCTGGTAGAACAGCACAGGACAGGCATGAATGATTCCCTGGGGGGTGAAATTTGACATTCCCTCCACCACCCTTGAGTTAGACAAGTCTTTCTTATTATTAGACTTGTTCGCTAGGGCATGGAGACCTAGCACCTCCCAGGTAAGTCCACAAAGCTGGGAGATACCAAACTGGGAGGACCCCTGGAAAGTGAAATCCCTTAAAAAAGTTTCCTGGTATATTGCTCTTGCAAAGCAGCTCTGTTTTAGCAGGAGCCTTCTCTGCAGGGAGAGCTACGGGACATGTTTCAATTTGCTCTGTTGCCAGGTTTTAAAACCAAATAAAGTAGCCAAGATAGTGAGGATCAGAGGACAAAAATGAATTGGAGGTATTCCTTGCTGTGTTCTTTATCACCAGGTTTACCAGCTTTCTTGCTTTCCCCACAGCTTGACAGCTCTCAGCTAGACATGTTCCATCTCTGCCTGTCGATAAGGGGTCTGTGCTTTCATCTGTTAACCTCTTGGCATATTCTGTTCACAGTGGCAGTTACAGATCATCTAAAATGACACTCTGTAGGAAGTGTGGTCTCTGGATACCCATCTCTGCCCAACTTTCTCTGGTTTGCCAGAAACCTCAGTTCAGCAGGTCAGTACGGCAGGAACTGAATTCAAGGCACATTTGTTGTGGAAAGCATCCTGCTCTTGTGATGGCAGAACATGCAGAGCAGGTAAACCCAGTGTATGTGAGATTTTCCATGGGGAAAAGCCTCCTGTAGACTTTGCTGCTGTTCTACTGAGTCCAGAGACCTTGGAGGAAATTGCTAAAGAACAAAAGAACCAAACTTTCACAGGGTGGGAACACAAGCTTATCTTAGAGGTTTTTTTCTAAAAGGGATGAGCTGAGCAAAAGGCACAGATCCAGGGGAGCAAGTGGTTTTTAAATAGAGTAAGAGAAACATAGTACAAATTGCATGAGGAAATAAGTTAAATATCTTTATTCTTCTACAATGCCCCTGACCTCCTGCCTAAAGAGCAAGCTGAGCTGGTCAGGTGGGAAGGGCAGGGAATATTTTTGGTGCAATGTGGAAAACAGTCAGAGGTCAGAGACAACACCACTGGGTTTAACTCATATTGATGTTTTTCAGATCTTGAAAGATAAGCCCTGGAGTCCCTCAAGCCCCAGTACAAAGTCTGTGAGAGCCCCCTGCACCAAGCCACCCTCTTCCATCCATCCAAAGCTGCAAGCAACAGATCCATTGTCACCAAGGCCAGGGCTCTTGTCAGCCACCATTCAGGTAGGGGGCAAAGAGATTTCTCTGTGCCTGACATCACATCTCACAGATGGGAACATTCTGCATCAGCTCTGCTGGAGAAGATGGATTGTCATGTGACAAAAAAGTCAGGCTAAATGCTAACAATCAGAACTATCAGTAAGATAATAATATTTTTTCCATGGTGTAAGTAGCTTTTGTTGGGTAAGAAAGCACATCCTTTGTAGACAACTGCCTCAGCTATGCCACTGTAACCTATGGGGAAGCATTAATGTTCAGTTGGGTTCATGTGCAGCAAGTTGTTGATTTCAGTTTAGTCTTTGTTTCATATCCCAGCTAAGCCTCAGAAGGACACCATGATAGGCTGCACTGACCATCTGCCAGCTTGAGTTGCTTTGCTTGTGCAGACACACAATACCAGGAGGAGTTAAGGGGAACTGGACACCCCAATCCTATTGAAATGTTGCCAGAATCCTTCACAGTTCTGGGAAGGAGTGTTTACTGATCCTCATAAGTTTTTCTTAATTTTTTTTTTAACTGAAGAATGGCTAATTTTTGATTTACAGTGCACTAATTTATTTTGGCTAGATATTAGCAACTTGTACATTGCAAAATACTTTTAATCTGTGTTCTGTTTCTACTGTTTATAACAAATCTTTCTCTGCTTCCAACGGAGGGGACTCCACTCAAGGTACTGCCAAAAGGCAAAGCTCCTGCAAGCACCACCCAGCACAGCAATGCTGGTCACATCAAAGGACAGGAGCTACAGAAACAAGTGAGTGCATGAAATATCAGATTGGCTGACACCGGAGGAACTGTGGCACTCTTCAGCACTTGCTCTGGTGCAATCTGAACTAAAAGAGCTGTAAATGCAACACAAATGGTCCAGTTGTGAAAGCAGTCACATGGGTAGAGGTTTTATAGCCAAGTTTTAAGCCTTTTTTCTTTGCAACAGATGACATGGGCAATGTTCCAGAAGGAGTTACACTCCATCTCCCTTTAGGCAAAAATAACCTCTTAGGAAGAGAAAATAACATTTTCAGAGGTGCTCATAACCCCACTCTAATCCATATGTGAAGTACAGAATTTTATCTGAGTTAGCCACCTGCCAACATACTGCTTCCACTGAAGGTGTCAGCTTGGGATCTTCCAGTTATGTGCAGATTCTTGGCTTTTGCCAAACTCATCCCTCCACAGCCTGTAGCAAACTGTCTCTTCCCCATTTTGACTGGCAAAGAGAGTCAAATGAAGGTGTGAGAAATTTGTCAGAGTTCTTCCTCTTCCCTCTCTTGCAGGGCCTGCAGATGGTGCCAGCGGTTGGCAAAAGCCACAGCCTGGGGAGCCAGCCCAGGGCTGAACAGAAGTCACCCGTGAACAGGACTCTCTTTGGCCCAAATGGACTGCAATTTCAAGATTGCTGGAAGTTGAGGATGCAGATTCAAAAGTGCCTTAAAATGTATTTAAGCTTCTCATGCTGCTGAAGAGCAGAGGGAAGGTGAGCAGGGAGGAGAGAAGCTTATACACTGTAGATTTCCTGTTCTATATCCCTACTTCAAATCTTTGTTCTGTCCTGTGTGCTCTAGCTGTTAGCTTCAGTCTAAAACAAGCAGGGTGTTAACAGAGTCCAGGAGAAGAGGAAATCCTCCTTTTCCCAGCAGTGTCCATCTCCCAGAAGATGTCAGCATGGAGCCCAAGCCACTGTTTTTTCCCAGGGCAAAAGTGTGGATGCCACCCATGCATCCAAAAGGCTCCCTGACTATTAAAACCAAATGTAAATGCCTGAGACACAGTTTCCCTGTTCTTTCCCTGTGTGCTGCTGTGAAGCTGGGAGGTGTACTGCACGTCTGGAATGCTGTTTGGGTGAGCAGATGTTTGGCTGCGAGAGCAGCCAGAGATTGCTCTTAGCTCTCTCCTGTCTACAGAGTATTTCAGATCTCACTGCAGGCAGAGAGGCAGCAGTGGTGGTAGGTGAAGACCCTGATAAGAATTACTGGCCTGGAGGGAAACTGCGGGAATGTGGTTTCCTTTTTGGAACAAACATCTTCAGCTGGCAGCCTTCTCCATTAAGAGTCTTTTAAAACATGCTGCAAATAAAATGGTTCTGATAATTGCATGGAATAGTGACTCCTTGCCCCAAGCAGAAGTGGCTTCCCTCCTCTAAGGTGACAGTCTCAGGTAGGTTTGGGCATTTATTTCAAATGGATGGAGAATCTATTTTACAGCTGCAGCACTTGCAAAGGATTCTCCTGTGTGCTGTTTCTCACTGGGTGACACTGTACACGCTCCTATTTCTCTGTGCCTCTTGCTCTGCTGTTGGGAAGATGAGGGATAATTCACTCCAGGGATGAGGAAGCTTAATTACTTGTCTCTATTAATGCCTTAAACCCCTGAAGTGGGGATGCAATCAATGCAAGGGTGCGAGCGGGTGTAGCAAGCAGCCAATTTTCCTTGCGAAACAGAAAGCAGCAGGAAAAACCGTGACAGGGAAGTGGAAGGTCAGTAACACTTGTCTCTAGAGCTGACTTTTTGAGATAAACAAAGAAATAAAGATAAAAATAAAGATAAAATAAGCACAGACTGTATGTAAGACAAATCTGTGCCAGCAAGTCCTGAGCCAGGATTGATTTACAAGACCTCACATGACCTGCAAACAGTGCAGGACCAAAAATGAGGGAAAATGAAGCTTTCCAATCATATACATCTCTGCTAAATACCTTTGGGCTGAATCACCATGAAAAAGTTGCAGTGTTTGGTGTCATTTCAAGTGAGCTGAATTGAGATGAGCACCTCAGTCTGAGGCTGCATCTCCAAAGGGAAAGTTTGTGTGACAAAGAGTTTGATAATTTTCCATGACTGCTGTGAAGAGTACAGAGCCATGGGATGTGCGAACTTCCCTGTATGAAAAATCTACATTTTAAGTCTTAATTTATGTAAAAGCTGGGGCTTGAAATCTTGGAGGTGGGATTGTAAATTATCACTTGTATGTTTGATTATTGCTGGATGTGAGGCTGCAGCCCGTGTCTTGTGCAAAGCGGAACTTTTCAGTGCTGGGCTAATTTTTTTTTTATTCCATTCTTACCAATCACAAACAACTAGAGAAGCAAAAGGAGCTTAAACTGTGCTGGGATTTCTCAGCAGCATTTTCTAGCCTTACTGTGTCCAGTTATTTAAACTTTGCTCCTTATAATGACTGCTGGCCACCCAAGCTTCAGGGACATTAAATACCCACACAGCGTCATGGTGTGGTAACCTGCAATTAATTTAAAAGTGAGCTTTACGTTAAATTTTTACAAAATCACAGAATTTTCAGGGTTGGGAGGGCTCTCTGAAGATCACCTATTCAAACTCCTTGCCACAGAGGAGTCACCTAAAGCAAGCGACAGAGGAACGTGTGCAGGTGGGTGTGGGATATCTCCACAGAGGGAGACCCGCACCCTCTCTGGCCACCCTATTCCAGTGCTCTGCCCCCCTCCATGGCAGGCAGCCCTTCTACATGTTGAGGTGAATGGTGTGGTTTATTTTATGGCCGTTTCGCCTCACGCTGGGAGGGTGTGAGGGCTCAGGAGCCGCCCCACAGCCGCCAGCCCGGCGCTCCCTCAGGCGAGGGCGGGCGCGCGGCCGGGGCCGCCCCTGGCGGGCGGAGCGGCGCCTGCGCGGCCCCGCGGGGACCCCCGCGCGCGGCGTCTCGCGAGAGGCGGCGCCGGGAGCGCGGCGGGAGGAGGGGGAGGAGGAGGAGGAGGAGGAGAAGAAGGAGAAGAAGGAGAAGAAGGAGAAGAAGAAGGCGAAGGCTGCGGTGCCCGGGCGGGAGGTGAGCGCGGGGCCGGGCAGGGCTCGGGGGTTGTCCGAGAGGCCGGGCGGGGCTCGCTGAGGTGGTGCCGCCCCGGGGCCGGACCAGCTCCCGGTTATGAGCGCGGCGTGCCCCCGCCTGTCCCTCCGCTCTCCCCGGTGCCAGGTAGGGCTCGGTCCGGCGGGACGCGGGGCTGGGCTGCGGGGGCTCTGCGGGGCAGATCCCGTTCTCCGCACACGCGGCACCTTCCCGGCTGGACGCTCCCCAGGGAGCTGGGGGGGGTTTAGCCCGGATTAAAGGAGGAGCGGGGGGATCACATCGTTTATGTACGGCCACCGGGGAGGAGGTTGTAGACAGGTGGGTGTCGGTCTTTTCTTCCAAATATCAAAAGGCCAGGAGAAGAGGAAACAGCCTGGAGCTGACCCAGGCAACGAGCTGCCCGGAGAGGTGGTGGTGGTGGCACCGTCCCTGGAGGTGGATGTAGATGTGGCACTTGGGGTCACGGTTTGACAGCGTTAGATTGATGATCGTGGGACTCGATCCTCGAGATCTTTTCCAACCTTAATGATTCTATGAGTCCCTCCAGCCCCGGTGCTGGGCCTGAGGCTGGTGCAGCCGTGCCGGCTGCTCTGCAGCCCCTGCCGGGCTGGGCAGCGGGAGCGATGCCGGGATGCAGCCGGCACTGCCCGGCTTCCAGCGCTGCTCCCCGAGCATCCGGCCCTGAACGCTCTTCTTCCGCCTGAACTTCACTGCAGAGCTCAAAACTGCCGGAACCAGGTGTTTGCAAGGTGATTACAGCAAGTGGTGGCTCTCAGGGGTGACACACAACAGATGTCCCCGGGTGTTGTTGGCCCGGGCTGCAGCATCGGGGCTGCCTGAGGTGCGATTGTGAAGCTAGGGATGGTGCGTGTGCTGGAAGTTTGTGATAAAAGTAATGGATGAACAGTATGTCCTTTGTTTTGGGAGTTTCTTCCTGAAATTCAGGAAATTGTGACAAATTGTGATATTAAAAAAGAGGTGACAAATGCTGCCGAGCCTGTAAATTTGGGCTTTGTGGCAGCAGTGGTGGGCAAGGTGCTGGCAAACTCTAGATTAGGATGGTCTTCTGCTGGTCTCTAACATATATGGGCTAAGTTGTGGTACAACATGCAAAGCAGATCCATTTTTTTGCTTATGGTGTACATTTATACTAATGTAAGTATTGGTGTCATTTGATGAGGTAAAACTTGCTTGCTCTGCAAAGGGTACAAGACTTTTGGGAAGCTGGGCAGAAACAATGTGTTGAGTGATAGCCAAGTGCATGAAATTTGTTTATTGGTACAGACTGCTTTCACTGGTGGGTGCTTGTTCTCCTGCACCTTTAGGAGATTAAATTAGATTCCACTTTTCTAGAGGATGCTGATTCCCTAAGCATAAGTGGTGTGTACCATGATATATAAGTGTAGAAGGCTGCAGGAGTCCAGTGATCCCTGGTGAAGTGCCCCAAAGGAAGGTATCCATTTGAATTTGGTGAGGGTTTGATGTGTTTTTAAAAGTTCTTACTGCACTTCTTTCTGTCTTCCTAAGCAGGCGAAATCCAAGTAAGTTGCCAGAAATCCTGTATCTTTTCACGTTAGATCAAGTGAGCACTGGAGGAGTTGAGATAGTTCCTACTGCTGGGGAAACCCAAAGCAAGAAGAGAGGGGATCTGCACCCAAGCCTTTGGAAGGCACATTTCTTTCAAAACCACTGCTGTTCATAGAGAGGGTTTATTGTCCCCTGTGTCTGGCACATGCCTTTCTGTAAGCTGCTTTATTTTCTGCTCCTGTAAGTGAGCTGGAGTTACTTTTGCAGAGAGGCTGGAAGAGAATGTAGTTGTTCCATAAAGCCAAGAGGAGAGGAATAAAGAGACACAAATTACTTTAGCTCTTATCTATCTTAAGAATAAACAGTTACAATTGGGCTGTGAAGTGGAAATAAAGTTTCCAAACCCCCGAGGAGTTGCATCTGCAATGGCTTTTGCAATAAGATGCTGGGGACATCCCCTTTTTCTGGTGTTAAATGAATTTGAGAGGTGGTTGTTTGACACAGCAGGGGTTTGACCTGTCATGGTATGAGTGACCTCAGACCATGGCGTCTTTCCCAGGCCTGGCATGGGGAGCAAAGCTCTTGGTTCACACCCAGGCCAGGTTCAGGTTGGAGATGGTCACGGGATGGCTGCTCAGGGGACTCTGTAGGGTGATTATAGCACTTGGTCCACTCTCCAGTTTGCCAGCACCGTGTCACAGAGGCAGCTTTGTTTGGATCCTGGTGCATGTTCCTGTTGGCTGGTGACTTTGGGTTGAACTTGAATGTAAATTCTTGGCTCTTTCTGGAAGCTTTCCCTTTTGATTCTTGCAAGGGGAAGACAGAGGCACGTTCCCTCTAATGTGCACAGAGAGCTCTAATTTGTGCTTTCAGTCTGGCATCCTTTATGAAGTGCTCAGGAAGGGGATGGCTCATAATCAATAGAGCAACTCTTGTTTTCTGCAGTGCTTTCTTTCTGAGGGGGCATTAAGCTGTCTTACTGCTCTTTTCCAGGGCTCCTCTCTGGCACTGGCAGAGTTAATAGAAGTGGAGTCTTTCTGATTTTATGCTGCTTGCTGCTGTGTGTGTGTGTGTCTTGGAAAAGCCAAACTCTCTGGCAGGCCTGTGTGCAGTGTCCTGGAAAGCAGGCTGGAGCCCTTGGGGTGCACTTGGTGAAGCTGTATTGTGGGGTGGCTTTGGTGAAGATCCCTCTTTTCCTTTGCCCCAGGAATGTGGGTGCCACACACAGTGTCCAGCCTGCTCCTGTCGCTGCTGCCAGCAGGGTGATGTGTCCCTGCCTGGCTGGGACAGCTCTGCTGGGAGGCTGCAGTGCTGCCCAGGGCTGTGGGAGCTGCTGAGCTGGGCACAGCAGGAGAGGATGCTCCATGCAGCTTTCCAGGCTCGCTGCATTCCAGGCAGCCCAGAGGGCTCGAGCGGCGCTGGAAGCGCAGCGTGCTGGGATTCTGTGCGCAGTGGGCACCCTATTCATCCAGAGTGGGAAGCAGTCCCTGCCCTGAGCAGCTAAATGGGATCAAAAGCAAGAACAGACTTGGGCAAAACTCAAACCCAGGAGTGTGCCAAGCAGGAGGCTTGGCAGTGTCCCTCTATTATCTTCTGCTGCTGGACTCAGATGCTTGGTCTGAAGTGCTGACGCACATATGTAATTTGCCCCTTCTTTAGCTCTCTGCTGATCTCTCTGAGTATTTCTTCTCAGATCTGCTCCATCCTCAATCTTGACTAGCTAAATAAGGAGAATTACTGCTGAGTAATACCTGCTTCTTGCTCTGCAGAGTGTAAAACGTTATGTCTGCAGTTCCTCCAGATCCCCTTCACAGGCAGAATAAAAACCTGGCTTCAGGAGAGGGCACTTTTTGGTGTGGCAGTGCAAAGCCTGTGTTAGGCTACAGCTCTGCTGAATTTCTGTCTGTCCCTACTTCCAAATTGTAAATAAATACACCAGGGTGGAGAAACCATAAGCCTTCAGATATGTGTTTTGTGTCCTGGGACAAGTTGACCTAATACTTTGACACGTAACAGTGTCTAGTATTGTTCCTCTTTGTTACTAAATTCTTGTCTAATGTTTGAAACCTGGACTTTGGTTGTTAAAACCCGTCACTCCTGAGACACAAGCGCAACCATGCAAGGGACTTTTTACCAAGTCATTCACTGCAAGGCTGCAGTGAACTTCAGAGGTACTGAGCACCTTTTCCCTGGGAATGACAGAGCTCAGCACTTCTGCGAATCTGGATTTGAGTTCTTCTGCATCTCTGTGTAGGGTGGGGTTGATGTTGTTTAAGGGTGGTGTGAATTGGCTGGGGAGCAACTTCTGCGTTTTGGGAAGAAGAGACACCCAGCCTTCATTTTAACAAAACTTTTCAGGGCAGCTTGCCCTGAAGTGGCTTTGTTTTCAAAGCTGGTGTTCTCAGGGTTTGTGCTGAAGTCATTGGAAATATTTAGGATGTCTGTGGAAAGGACAGCTCTTGTTTTTTATCTGTAGGTGCTGCTCTGTGTTTATAATCAGAGCTTGGACTATGCTTGGAGGGGTGGAGAACATTGCAGTAACTACTTGTACCTCACTTTTGCTGTGCTGTTCTTCCCTGGCTGTAGGCACTGGCTCCTTGCTGGCTTGGGGAGAGCTCAGGGCTGGTTTGCCAGCCTGCCTCTGCACAGAGCCTTGGACCAGAAAACATGCAGCAGGGCGGGGAGATGGGTGTTCCCTGAGGATCTTGTGGGAAGAAAGAGGCTGGGAGTCATGGAAAGCAGACAACAGTGAAAAGATGGGGCTGGTTAAAGCAAAAACTCAAACCTGCTGCACCCCTCAGAATGGATGATCTGAGCTGCCTCTTTATTTCTCACCTGTCTTTGGTGATCAAGAGTTGTTAGTGTTGAGTGTGACAGAAATATAAATTACATTAAAGCAGCAAAAGAGGTCCTGACTCAACAGTGTCTGGGCACAAACACAGATTTACCAGAGCACCCTTAATCTCAAAAATCATTCAGTTAAAGGTAATGTCTCCTTTAGATTTTTATTGATGTGTGGCTCTTATCGGGACTGTATCCCTTGGCAGGGGATTGTAGGAGAACTGTTTGTGTAATCTTTGTTCCTGGCAAAATGAAATAGCTACCAAGAGAGGTCATGGAGATAACACCTACTGGGTGCCTTCACACAGAGTAGATAAGATGGTGTGTTCAGGTCAGTGATGTTCTCTCAGCAGGGACTTGCTTTAGCCACTGAGCCAGTGGCACCTTCAGCCCTGTATTCATAACTCCAATAAGGAATTTGTTTTCAGTGATACCAAAAGCTGAAATCATGGATCTCCTGCATGGAGACTTCTTTCTTCTTATGTGCTAGACGGTATAAAAATCAAGGAGGTCTGAAAGGTAATTGGCTCTGCATACTTTCTGTATATGTATTTTAATACTCTCCAACTTGCCTCAGTAAGCTCTAGGCCTGAAATCATTACATTTTACTATTTTTTTTTTAAATTTAAACAAAACTTCTCTTGAAATAATTTAATTCCAGAAACTTAATATTGATAAAAAGCCATGACTGCTATGAAACTGATAAAATTGCGACACATTATAATGCCTGCTTTTGGCCTGCCAGCTCTTTTCCACGGAGTCTCTATGGGCTGTGCAGTGCGGGGATGCTGGGGTGGGGATCAATCCTGGCACAGCTGGGCACAGATCTGTGCCTTGTCCTGGACACTGCCCTGCTCAGAGCCTTCCTGCCCAGCAGTGAGGCCAACAGCCAGGGCAGGAGCAAGGGCACATTCGGACACACTTGCTCACACCTGGGCACGCTCACTCACACTCTTGCACACTCGGGCATGCTCGGACAATTTTGCTCACACTCGCGCACACTCTTGCACACTTTCTCACACTTGCGCACACTCGGGCACGCTCACACACGCTTGCTCACACTCTCACATGCTCAGGCATACTCGCGCACACTCAGGCACACTCTCGCACACCTGGGCACACTCACTCACACTCAGGCAGAGGGCAGGATGCAGAATTCAGGAGGACTGAGCTGCAAGAAGTGATGCCATCCTCAGACTCCAGGCTGCTGCTCCTGAATTGAGGAATTTGGTCCCAGCATCAGATTGAGCTGCTGCTGGTGGAGCCAGCAGGAGCAATGTCCATCCAGTCTCAGACCTCAGAGTGTGTGTCTCCTTGTGTGGCACAAAGCAGCACATGGGGGTGTCTCTGGCCACCTTCAGCCTCCACTGTGTAGTTTGTCCAGGTTTAGACTGGTTTAACCTTCAGCCTCCACTGTGTAGTGTGTCCAGGTTTTGTCAGGTCACCTGATCTGGCACAAAAGAGGCAACCAAATCCTGACCTTTAGGAAATTGGCCCACTCCCTTCCACCCTTTGCTGCCTGTCCCCCCACATATATCCAGATGCTCCCAGCAGAGTCCCAGCTTGGCCCCAGGCTGCTCTCTCACCTGCTGCTCCCACATTTTGTACTCATCAGGCAGCCTGTGTGCAGTTCAGCAGCAGCCAGTGACATCTTTGTACACACAGCACTGCCGAGCTGCTTTCTGATGCAGCAGAAGTCTGTAGACAGTGTACTGATAAAAGGGTTTCACCTGTTCCCAGTGAAGTGACAACTGACAGGCCATGTTCTGATGAGCCTCTTTCCAGCGGGGTGCTTCTCACAGCTCTCCCCATGTGGAAATGGGGATGGTCATACCCACAACAAGTTTTGACTGTGCCAGGTCATTCTCTCCAAACTAGAAGGATTTCTTAAGGATTAACTTTTCTTTCCTCATACCTTTCCAGGCTCCTGCTCTGCAGCACCATGCTGGATCCCAAGCCTCACTCCACAAGCCAGAGGTGAGTCCAGGTGAAAGCCAGCTACCACAGTAGTGTCAGGATGACCAAAGCGCGGCTCCTCCGTCTGTCTGTGGTGCTGGTCTCCATCTTCATGATCCTCCTGATTATTGTGTACTGGGACAACGTGGGCACAGCTCACTTCTACCTGCACACATCCTTCTCCAGACCCCATTCCCCGGGAGCCATCGCAGCAGGTGAGGACTGGGAAACTTTGCCAGATGTAGATGAATTTTTGGCAAAGCTGCTGAGCTCGAGCCTGAAACAGAACAGCTCTATCGCCCGAAAGACAGAGCAGCTCCTCGTCCAGGGCTCCAACAAGCCTGTGGTGAGTAACTTGGAGGAGAATGTGCGGGGCTATGACTGGTCTACCCACAAGGACAGGAACAGCTTGGACCAAGAGAAGCTGCAGGTAGAGAGGCAGAGAACACTGCGTGAGTTTTGTGCCAATTCCAGCTTCACCTTCCCCACCAAGGAGCGCTCCTTCGATGACATTCCCAACTACGAGCTCAACCACCTGATTGTGGATGACCGCCACGGCGTCATCTACTGCTACGTGCCCAAGGTGGCCTGCACCAACTGGAAACGTGTGATGATCGTGCTGAGTGAGAGCCTGCTGGACCAGGGGGTGCCCTACAGGAACCCTCTGGATATCCCCCGCGAGCACGTCCACAACACCAGCACCCACCTGACCTTCAACAAGTTCTGGCGCCGCTACGGGAAGTTCTCGCGGCACCTGATGAAGATCAAGCTGAAGAAATACACCAAGTTCCTCTTCGTGCGAGACCCCTTCGTCCGCCTCATCTCCGCTTTCCGCAGCAAGTTCGAGCTGGAGAACGAGGACTTCTACCGGCGTTTCGCCATCCCCATGCTGAAGCTCTACTCCAACCACACCAACCTTCCCACCTCCGTCAGTGAGGCCTTCGGGGCGGGCCTCAAAGTCTCCTTTTCTGACTTCATCCAGTACTTACTGGATCCCAGGACAGAGAAGATGGCCCCCTTCAATGAGCACTGGAGGCAGGTTTACCGTCTGTGCCACCCGTGCCAGATAGACTATGATTTCATCGGGAAGCTGGAGACGCTGGATGAGGATGCTGCTTATTTACTGCAGCTCCTCAAAGTGGACAGGCTGCTTCGCTTCCCACCCAGCTACCGAAACAGGACTGCCAGCAGCTGGGAAGATAACTGGTTTGCCAAAATCCCACTGGCTTGGAGGCAGCAGCTCTACAAGCTTTATGAAGCAGATTTTGTACTCTTTGGCTACCCCAAGCCAGAAAACTTGCTTAAAGACTGAGAGTGATTGGGCAGTGGGTGTGGGAGGGAACATCTGAAATACCAAAAATGTTTCAATCCTCCTCGTTTTTGCTCTTAACTCCCTTCCCAATGCAAGTTGGTACAATGGAATATATTTTTTCTACTGCTTCCCCTTCCATTTTTACAATAATGCCAGAGTCCAGGGTATTACAGCCAGCTCTGCATATGCAAAAAATGCCATTTTTTTGGGTTATCATTTGTTTTCTGTTTTTTAAAATGCCCCCATACTTTGCAATGGGTTGCTGCCCTTGGTCACTCTGCCAATCATGTCCTTCAGTAGCTTTTTATTAATACTTTTTAAAAATTAATATATTTAAGATATTTAAAACAAAGCGTGTGTCATGGCAAAGGAAGGGAAGGAATAAAAAAAAAAAGTAAAAGAAAACCATAAGAAATTATGTACCTGCCTCTGTGTGTTATCTCAGGGCTGCTGTTTCGGAGGTCCAAGGTTTGCAGAGCACTTGGATGGGATGTTGGTGGTGGTGGCTGCTGGTCACTCCGAGATGGGCTTGAGGCAGTGGGATGGGTCAGTGCCTGACTCTGCCAAACAGGCCTGGAAGAACACTCTGAAGGATCTGACTCACACTGCTCACAGGTGTGGAGTGTGACACCAGGGTCACAGGAAGGAAATGGCATTGGGAGCAGTGACTGCAGGTCCTGTGGGGTGTTTTGGGGCATGCAGGTGGCCAACACAGCACCTCTGCACTGCCTGACCTTTTGGCCAAGCACTGTGGGGCTCTGCTGTCCACAAAGCTGAGCTTCAGCCCCTATACCTTGCTTGTGTGGAGCATTCCCATGCCTTGTCCCATTCCAGGAGGGTGGGGATGTTCCTAGGGGTTGTGGCCAGCCAGGATGGGCAGAGTGCTCCTGGATGGGTGAACTGGCCAGGCCCTGGTGCTCTGCTGCTCCGTGTCCCGCTCACTGCTGCAGGCAGTGCAGGTCCCTTGAGATCTGTGCTGTGTCCTCATCACCCCTGTGCACCCTTTAAGGGAATGGGCAGGGATGTAAATGCTTATCCCACGGAAAAGAAAATCCAAAAGGTTTCTTCCAATAAGCAGATGTCAAGGTCAACTCAAAGTTTTTCTGTTTTCAGCATTCCTGCTACTGCTCGTGACACCACATCCTCATCTGCTGCCTTTTTGCTTATTCCAAATGGCTGATGCAGATTTGATCATCTGCCTTGCTGGGACCTGCTGCAGGAGTGATGGTTCCCACTGTGCTGGGAGCATGTGGGCTGCTTCCCAAAGGAAATTAATGCCTTTAGAGACTTTTTGTGTCTCATCAGCTGAATCTGCTTCTCTTTCTCTCTCTCAATTGCTCTGCAAAAACTGTTTGCTTAGCAGATTAGGCAGGCAACTCTTTCAGAGCTGAAATGCTTAATTATTTCCCTGGACTGTAGATGGTATTGGTGATTAAGGTCCAAGGTCAGGCCTTGGGAGACAGCTCTGTGTTTTGGGGAGACTTCTTTGTATTGGCCTTTAACTCAGTTTCTCTCCAAGGCCATCAGCAGGCGTGATTTTTCCTCTCTCTTTCTCCCCTCACTTCCCCAATTTCTGCACAAGTACATCTGGGCACTCCATGCTCTTTCTAATAAATGTGCTGTATCAAGCTTTATAACCTATAAATGAGAGGTAATTGCTGGTAGTTAGACTCAAAACAAAGGGTTTGTTTCTCCTTGTACTCACACCACTCTCCTGTAATTTGTGCAGAGATATTTGCAGTTTAAATGAGCCTGAAGCCGTCGTCAGGGTCTTGGTGCTTTGCTCCTCATAGCTTGGGGAAAAAGGAAGTGCCTGCTTCTGAGTCATTATTTAAAACTAATAATAGAAAAGTGTTGATCTATTCAATTTTTTCCCCAGTTAACAGTTAATTGCTGCAAAACAGAGAGATGTGGAGTCTCGTCTCCTGTAATGAGTAATCCCGGGAGTCTCTTGATTCCTGCTACATTTACATTTCTTCAGGGTGGGTTCATCCCTCTCTTCAAAAAACACAGCGTGGATGTTTTCATCTCTTGTCTTTTCAAAGTGTTTATTTTTTCCTCTTTTAATTTCCATGTAATTGATGTTTAGTATGTGCAGGCATGGCGGGGGCTGGGGCCAAAGCACAGATGCCGTGTGAGCTTCCCACCAGCTGCTTCCCCTGCTCTGGTCCTCTCTCTTCCTGCCCCTCTGAGCAGTGCTTGGCTGCTGGATCCCAGTGCCACCCTGCAAACCAGCTGCTGCCTCCCCAGCCACACTTGTCCTGTGATTCCTGGCCACAGCCTGTCCCAGGAACATCTTCTCAAGGTCACTGGCTGGCAGTCATCCAGGCCAGGGCAGGAATGGTTTGCAGTGTGACCATTTTTGGCAGCAAGGTCCTGGTTGTGCAGTGGGCAGACAAGGTGCAAAACGGCTGCAAAGGCTGCCCAGCAGCTGCTCCATGTGGTGTGAGAGTTTATCCTCTCCATGTGGCTGCCTTGTGATTTAATAGCCATAGAAGATGAAGGTTTTTCCAAGGCTCCCTTGCTGACACTGGCTAGACAGGGGAGACTTGGAACACACTGATTCCTCTTTCCACATCCAAAGCTGGATGAAGTGAGTGAATTCCAGCTTTATGTGCTAACACCACTCTGCATCACACTGAGGTCCAAAACAGCCCATGTGTGAAGCTGAGCAAGCTGCCTGCATCCCAATGGCTCCATCAGCCTCCCTGGAACTGCAGGCAGGAAAATGTACGGATGGCATGAGGCCACCGAGGGCCCTGTGTTCTCTACTTTCCCTTTTTCATCTCACCAAGTCCAGCCTTTACTGACATCTTAGACATTTTAGTGCTTGCACAACTGTCCCCAACCAACATGCTGGGTGCTCCTGGCTCTCTCCTCATTTTCCATTGCCACGCTTCAAAGCTCTTCCCAGGAGGAGCAGTAAAACTCCGATGGGGAGTGTTCATGTTGCAGTGGTTGGCTTCTGGATTCAAAATAACTTGTTCCTTGCTGATCCTCCCTTTTGAAGCTCTTCTTCCCCACCCTGCCACCACTGTGAATGTATTGTTAAGAAGTCAAAGGGGATCCAGGCTGTGCTTTGTGGTAAGACCATTGGGTTGCCAGAACTGGGATGTAGCCTCTGGCTTTGGAAATGTGCATTTTTTGTGGGTTTCTTGCTCTGTTCTCATGATGTGAAAGTGTGTATGTGGGGGGGAGAAGGACAAAGAGTTCAACCAGCCATGCTTCCTTCCCCCCTGGTTTCGTAAAGGAGTTGGAATTTGGTATTTGACAAATAATGGCAGGCAGAATGCATCCGTGCTGGCCTGAAGTCAGCAGAGGGCTAAAAATCCTGGAATGTAGATGGATACAATGCTCATATCAGTTTCATGAGGGCTGGAAAATGCTTTGAAACAGGCTATTTGTGTCTGAATAAACCTGGCTTTGTCATTTCATGCTCAGTCTGCAAAGTTGTGTCCTGTTCCCCTCCTGGCTTGCTTTTCCCTGGGGTTGACCACTTGGCCAAAGACAGCACGGAGTCTCTGACGAGGCAGAACTGATGTGCAGATGCAAAAATAACCTGGGGTTTGACCAAGATGTTTCCAGCTGGGTAGAACTGAAACCATCTTTAGTGCTTGCTCAGCATCAGAGCCAAAGTCTTTACACAACCATTGAACAGATTTGGTCCCTCGCTGTTTGATGCTGGGTTCTCTGGTGGATCAGGATGCATGTGACCTGGCTTTGCAGCCCCTGTGTCCTCCAGGAAAGGGCTGTCAGGTCAGAACGCCTTGTTTTTTGAGCAGTGACATGACTTTGTCAGTGTGGGAGTGTCTTTAACACATGGGTACCTTTGCATCTCAGTATTTTTCTGCCTTAACCCTTTAATTCACTTGTGGAGACAAAACTATAGACTCATCACCCACAGACAACATTCACCCCGGGACAACATGCGAGATGTTTTGGCTGTGTGTTTTGCATCCTTCAAGGTGGCACTGGAAGGATGGAGGGCAGGGGATGAATGGCAGCATTGAAAGGGTGGTGAAGAAAAGCCAGTTTGTTCCCTCTTACGTAAGCTGGACCTCGGAGCGCCCGCGGGGCAGAGCCGGTGACTTGGCAGGGTGCTGCTGCAGGGCTGTGGTGCACAGCGGTGCCAGCGAGGGTGTGGGGTGTGGTGCCTCAAAAGAAACTCGTGTTGCTTGAATTTAAGGGCTTGCCCACGCTGGTCTTGCTCATAAACCCTCTAGTCAAGGGTAGGAGGGATAAATAAAGCAGAAGTTAATAAAGCCATTGATACCTGGCTGCTTGGGAAAGAGATGGGGAGGATGGGTGGTGCTGGCTCTGGAGCTGGCACAGTGCAGCTCTGCTCTATCCTTGATTCAATCAAATCGGGTATCCAGCTCAGACTTTGCCCTGGGGGCTGTGGCAGAGTGCCATGCTGTGCTGGGAGTGGTGTGGAAGAGCCCTGGGCTGGGACAGAAGGAATGATGGAGAGCCCCGTGCTGGTTTGGGAGCGATGCTCGGCAGCCGGCGGGGCTTCCCTCTCCTCTCCTCTCCTCTCCTCTCCTCTCCTCTCCTCTCCTCTCCTCTCCTCTCCTCTCCTCTCCTCTCCTCTCCTCTCCTCTCCTCTCCTCTCCTCTCCTCTCCTCTCCTCTCCTCTCCTCTCCTCTCCTCTCCTCTCCTCTCCTCTCCTCTCCTCTCCTCTCCTCTCCTCTCCTCTCCTCTCCTCTCCTCTCCTCTCCTCTCCTCTCCTCTCCTCTCCTCTCCTCTCCTCTCCTCTCCTCTCCTCTCCTCTCCTCTCCTCTCCTCTCCTCTCCTCTCCTCTCCTCTCCTCTCCTCTCCTCTCCTCTCCTCTCCTCTCCTCTCCTCTCTTTTAAAAAGCACAGAATCATAGTCACCCTCTTCCTGAGCTGGAAGATACCTGCAAGGATCATCGAGTCCAACTCTTAGCCCTGCCCAGGACATCCCCAAGAGTCACACCATAGGTGCTAATGGAGAATGCTGCAGCAATTTTAGCAGACTGCCCCAGAGGGGAAGCAGGGCAAGCAAATGTGGCTGTTCATCAGTCTTTTCTCATTGTTTATACTTTAGGACTATTGCCTTTTATATCTTTTTAGGTATTTGTGTCCTTGCCAGCTGGGCTGTGAGCTGTGGACCTGTTCCATTGCATTTGGAGAGAGGCAGTGACCCCCAGGTTGGGGTGGGATGCAGGGCAGCAGGAATTTCCATTGCAGGGAATGATGTGACCCAGAAACTCGTGTAATGGATTATGTTTTCCTCCTCAAACTATGAGACAGAGCCGAAGAGCATGTATTTAATTATCAGGGATGCTAATTGTAGCTGTGAGAGCCCTTTGGTGAGTTCCTCCTGTTTGTCCTTCATAAATGGGAGTGGTAGACACCTGTTTTCTGAGGAGCTCCTGGGTCCACAGGAGGTCTGGGGAGGATCAGTGATCTGGGTGGGAGTGCATGGCAGTGAAAGCCATGCAGAACTGCCTCAATCCAGGCATGTTCTACCATGGGGTTGATCTGGAAGCTGATGGCATAAGAGCTGTGTTGATTCAAGGAGTGCATATGCTTTGGACAGCTCAAGGGCTCATACGGGTCTGTGAGAAAAACTCTGCCACAGAAATGCAGAGGTCCCAGCTCACCATCCTGCTCTGCCCCTGGCTGCCTTCCAGAGGAAGAGGAGGCACAGAGAGTACCATCAGTCTGAACAAAATGTCTTTCTTCATCTGGGGAAATGCTGGGCATTCTTGAGCACAGTGTGCTCAGCCAGCTGGGATGCCATTAGCAGGGCTGGCACTTCTCACCTGATGAGGGGGTTTGTAATTTTGTCTCAGATTCTCATCCTCAGACTGTGCCAGCATCAAAATACTCCCAGTCTGGCCCAGACCATGTGTTCAACAAATGAGGGTGAATTTTCCTGACCCACCAAGCAGTGCCTTCATGAATTCCATGTTTTATCCCCCGGGCAGATGGATCACACACAGCTTTGGCAAAGGCACATTTTGTGGCAGAGAAGCTGCAGTTTCAGTGTTTATTTCTCTGTCATTGTAGGAACTCAAAATGGATGGAACAAAATGCCATTGGGATTGACTCTTGTTTTGTTTGGACACTACACAGGTCTCTGTGGAAAACATGGGAGGAGTGCAGGGGACAGAGAAGAGCCAAGAAGATGTGTTAAAAAGGCAGCGGTGGCCAAAAGAGTGGCCAGCAGGGAGTGGAGCTGGGCTGGGGATGTTTCTGAAGGATAAAAAGGGTGGGGGGAGTGGAGGGCATCTCTAAACAGAAGGGGGGTTCTGTGCAGTGTGTAAATGCTGAGATGAGTGAGAGGGGCTGCTGAGAAACCAGGTGCCATCTGCTGCATGGAGACCTGTCCTGTCTGCTCCTCCAGGGGCTGAAATAGAGGAGGGAAGAAGCAATTGAAATATCAGATAGTGAAAGCTTATCACAATGCAGCAGGCACAATCCAAGGGGTTCTGATACAGGATGTGGGGACAGATTATTTGAAATTCTGCTGGGCATTGTGCACTTGGACTAAACAGTCATTTAGAGCAAACTAAGAGGAGTGGTGGCCTAGGGTTCACCTGTGCTGGGGGAGGAAGGCTTGCAGCTCTGCCAGCTGCCACTCTCTGCAAGCAGGGCCATGTCCATGGGGGGTGGAAGTGCTGGAGAGATGGTGCCACTGACCTTTCACATGTTATTGGGCTCTTCTGTCTGTCTCCAGTTTTTCTTTCCCTCAACCTTTGCGTGCTTTATTGATTTCTGACTCTGTATATTTTGTGTCTTGGGTAAATCGGAAGTATTTGTCACCTAGAATGATCATGCTGAGAGGATAAAGCTTTTTACAAAGCCTTTGGTGACCTTTAGCTAATGATAAATCAGTGAACTGAGTTTGTATAAGCATCTCTCAAGTGATAGGTGTTGCTGTGCACAGTGGGGAACCCACCTTGGCATGACACAGCTACCCAGTAGCAGGCTGGGCATGCAGATCTTCTGAATAAAGGTTCTTGCTGCAGGTCAGGATGACCTAGATTTGTGTTCCTTGATTATCTTCCCTTGTATTTTATGTATTGTGAGTGTGAATGTAGTATATATGAAGTCAAGTGTCAGAACCAATCCACAGCTCTGGGCAGGTGAACACCTGAGAAATGTTTATAGGAACACATTTCTGATGGAGTGAAATGCATGCAAGTGATGGCTTTCAGTTTTCTATCAGCAGAGGATCATTTTTATGGTTACAATTACCCAATTACAATGGATTGTGGATTCCAGGACATTTCTCTTGACTAACCCAGTTTTTGATGGTTCTCCTGAGCAAACCTTGTTGTGTCCTGGGATGGTTTGTGCTGTGCAGCCACCAGGGTGCTGTGGGTATGGGACAATCCAGCTCTGCTGGTGGCTGTGGGTGTCCCTCTGTCTGTCCATCCCTGATCCTGTGTGCTTTGTCCCTGTTCCAGCTGCCCTGAGCATCCAGAGGGTGAACCCAGGCACGGCTGCACCCTCCAGTGTGCCCTGCATGGATCCAGCCCCTGGTTAGTGGGGCTGGGAGTCAATCCCAAAACGATGGAACCATGTTGGGTTTCCCTCTTCTTCTTTAGATGCCTCAAATCTGAGCTTCATGGATTTCCTGGCTTCTCAAAATAGCACCAGGTTTCCTTTGAAGCCCTGCCAGGTGCAACAGGAGAGTGAGTACGGCCTATGGTAGCAGTAAAATGTGTGGTGTTACTCCACAGATACTCCCAGCGAGTACAGCCTATGGTGGCAGTAAAATGTGTGGTGTTACTCCACAGATACTCCCAGCAAGTACAGCCTATGGTGGCAGTAAAATCTGTGGTGTTATTCCATGGATCCTCCCAGACAGAAGCAATTCTTGGATTGATTTTGCATCACACACACAGGTTTTCCTGAGGAAATTGAGGGTTCTGGGAACAGCCTGGAAACAAAAGCTCTTTGTAAGACCAAGACAAACTGTGTTTCTCTTCCTCCACAGCACCAGGTAGGGGCAGAGCAGCAGGATGAAACTGCTGTGTGCTGAGAGCCCTTCATGTACCAAACCAGGCCCTCAGCACAGCCATGGCTCCAGGCTCCAGCAAAGTTTTGGGAGCAAACCTGTTTAAAAGAAGAATCAAACTTATTTAAAAGAAGAATCAAACTTGTTTAAAAGAAGAAGCAAAGCATCTTTCATCAGCAAGTGAGAATGTGAATTCAAGATGTCAGGGCAGGTTCCAGATGCTGTTGCACTTTGCATTTATTACATTTTTTAGAGCTTAGCAAAAGGTCAGTGTGCTTGGGCACAGTTCCTGGCTTTTGGAAAGTCTGCAGGTTTGGGATCTGTATTTTCAATAAGAAAACTGCCTGCTTGCAAAGTTTGCCTTCGGAATTGAAACACCAGTGAAAATTTAGCTCTCATAATTTTAGGCTAAAAAGACAATGAGGGACAAGTTTTTTGGGGGTGGAGTGGGTTTTGTGTTATTTTTTCTCTCTTTGTTTTTTCCTCCAATATTCAGGAATAAGCTTTCAGTATACATTAGGCTGCTGCTGGAAGTGTTAGCTGGGGTTTTTTTTTTGGCCATGACGATTGGAAGGAAATTTCCAATACAGCTTCGTTGCCAGAAATGGATTCTTTGCTGGAATATTTTTGCTAAAATATTCCAACTTGCTCCTTGCAGGGATGCCACTTAGTGCAGGAACACACAGCAATTGGTTGCCTCACTCTCAGCACTGAGTTTGATCTTTTCTTTATTTTTGTTGGGGTTTTTTTTAGCTGGTGTTTGCTTTGGACAGGCCTGTTCCCACACTATGGATGTTGTGATGCCACAAGCAAGGTCCCTCTGTAGGATCCTTTCTTGGCCCTTCTAGAGGTGTGTGTTTTACTGGGAGGAGTGCAATGGCAGGAGGAATTCCATCAGGATGGAATTAATTAGCTGGGGAAGGACCAACATGTGGGCATGGCCTTGGAGGCAGCCTGGGTTCCCTCTCATCTTCTGATCTTGGATCAAAGCTGGGACTCACTGACCTTGGAGGTCTTTTCCAACAAAAAACGACTCCGTGATTCTCCCTTCTGGGAGTTATTAGATGTCATATATTCGCCTCCAGGATCTCATGTGGTACCTTCCAAGTAAAAATGGGGAAATTACACGTGTTTGGCTTGATCTGCCTGACCCTGGCAAGGCATTTCTGAGGCCATTGTGCTGCTGCTGCTCCCTGCCCACAGCTGCAAGGAGCTGAGGCTCACACAGGCACCCACAGACAGCAGGAGCTGCACTGGGATTTGTTTTTCTTCTTTTCTTGTTCTGTCAAAAGCAACAGGGGATTTGCCCCCCCCCCCCCCCCCCCCCACTGAAAGAACAGCAGTGTTTGGTTTGAGAAGGGATGAGGTCAAGAAGCGGCAGGAAAAGGCTGTCTCATTGTGTTTTTGGTTCCCTGATTGCTTCTTTGCACCTGCAGCAGGCTTGCCCTGGTGAGAACTGGGCCTGTGCTGGGCTCCCAGAGCGGTGCAGAGGAAACATCTCCCACCCTCCAGTTGCATCCTGTGTTTTCCTTCTCACTCTGTCATCACTTCACGGAGCAGAACCCCCAGCTCACGGCGCACGTTTCCACAGCCATCCACCCCTGTGCTCCCAGCTGCTGCCAGCATGGGAAAGGGGCAGCCACCAGCAGCAAAGGGATTTACTGGCAGGTGGTGTTAAGGGCTCTCTTCCCATTAGGGATGTGCCTCTTGGTTTTCTCCAGTCTGCTCCCTGCAAATAAAGGGAAATACTGCAAAATGAGAAGTTTAGGAACACAAAAGAAGAAAGGAAGAATAAAAGAGTTTTGTGAATGAAAGGCCTGAGAAGAAAAAAAAATTAAGAATTAAAAGGGAAGATAGCAGGAAACAGGATTCACAGGTCATGTTCTGGGCTGTTTCAATAGCTGTTTAATTCAAATAAATTCCTCTCTGTGTGCTGAACTTCCTTTGCACTGCCTTCCCCAAGATCAGAGACCATTAGGAATGCAATTGGGATACAAGGCTGAGAGGCAAAGGATTTTCCATTCTTAGCTCTGAAATGGGTCATGCTCTGACCCTCCGTGAGTCACTTATCTGCTTGATGCCTCCAGTTTTACCCAGGCTACAACTGCTGACTTGTTCCTAAGGGTTTGGGAACACTCTTGGGCCAAACAGATACAGAGAATTACAGAGGACTGGCTTTAGGTTAATGGCTGCAACAATTAAAGGGAATCAGCTCTTTCCTGCCCGGGGCTGTGGCTCCATGACAAGTTAAGCAAACAGCTCCAGTGCCTGCAGGGAGGGACTGACCCATTAAAAATCTCATTTTGCTGGACACCTTGTTGAGAGGCTTTAGTTTGTGCTAGTTACCCTTAATCTGGATCATGTGTGGTTGATAGGCTGGCGTGCTGCAGCTGGAACCTTTCCTGTTGTGCTTTTCAGGGATGTGCAGGACGTGCCTTGTATTGGCTCCAGGGCACTGTGCACAAGATTTTCTGCATCCAGTGGATTCTAATAACTTATTGGGCAGCTTGGTGGTGAGCTGACATATGTCCAGTCCTATTGGCACCTCTGTAGTTTTATTTTTTACTTAGGAAACTGCAATATGAAGCAGGATTTTTTCCCTGCAAATTAATTTTTTGTCCAAGGGTGTTGTTGTTTTTTTTTTTTTTCCTTTTTCCCTTTTTCTGTTTCTGCTCTAACTTTTCCTGCTCTGTGTATTCTAAAGGCTGAAATAGGTTATCCCCTCTTCTCCTTCCTGCTCCCACACAGGCACGTTTTGAAAAGTACCACAGCCTCAAATTTGCAATCTGTGCAGTTTGAGTGTGCCAGGTACTCCAGTCTCTAACACCAGCTATTAGAGCTGTGTTTAGTCTAGCAGTATTTGAAACAAATTTGAGCTGGTGGAATGTGAGAGGACTTTAGAGATTGCTGGAAAAGAGAAGTGATTCCAAGAAAACCCATATTCCTCTCAGGAATGCCAGAGGCAGCAAGAGAGAGAAGAGAAATAGGTTATCTATAGCCTGGGCAAATAAAATATTCTTATTATAACTCCATGGGCACTATGCCAGCACTCTGCAAGCAATATTTCTCTTTGCATCTTGCTTTGCCAGTTAATTGGACATCTATTATTTCATGATTTCAGCAGGAAACACGGCCTGAGTGATGGCTTTGGTACCCAGCCCAGTGCTGCTGTGCACTTGCTGAGCCCTGAATGGTGGCAACACTTCCAGTCCCTCTCTGCTCCTTCTCCAAGTGTGTGTGTGGATTGTCAGAGCGTCTGGGTGACATTTCCTAGGGACAGGGGTGTGTGACAGGTTCCTCAGCTCTACCCATGGTGTTCAGGGCCCTGCAAGGGTGGAGGCAGCTCCTCCTTCCCCATCTCCTGCTCCTTTCCCTGCCTGGGGACCACTCTGGCTGCTCCCTCGGGGACATGGGGGCAGCTGCAGGACAGAGCCACACACCCCGTGCAGGGATGTGGCAGCCCAGGGCTGGTCCTCGATGCCCAGTTCTCTCTGCCAGATTATTTTGGTCAGTTATATCTAGAAACCAGGGTGGAAGCAGCTTATTTTAAGATTACACAATATTTTTTCTCCTTTTTTTCTCTCCAGATCCTGATTTTGTAAACAGGTTTGTTTACCCTTCCTACCCAACCCAACTGTGGGGTTCTCCACCCCCAGACCAAAACCTGAGCATGGTTCCAGCTGCCTGCCCAGATGCTCACAACGAATTGTTTGCTGACAAGCTTCAGACCTGCAATTACTCAGACAAATTATTCAGCAAATAGTTTTGAATAATGAACCTCTTTGAGAAATTTGAGTTGTTTTGCTGGCAGATTCCAGACGGAGAACATGCTCAGGAAGTCGTAGCTTTCAGCACATTTTGCCCTCTGTTCGCCAGGCTGTGGAGTTGGCAAAGCTTCCCCTCCTGATACCTTCCCCTGGGATTAAAGGGCTCCACCAGACTCGTGTGGTGCAGGCTGGGGGTGCCCACAGCTCAGAGCAAATCCCAAATCCCCCCAAATACCCCCATATCTCTTCCTTAATGGTGATCTCAGCTGCTTTTTCTTCCAGTCCAGCTTCCCCAGAGCAAGGCAGCAGGGCTGTCTGCATCCATACATGTCACCAGCAGTGCAGAGCATCAGGGTTTGGAGATGTGTCACCCATTTCGGCCAGTATTGCCTCTGGGATCTGCAAAATCAGCACCTTAAATTGCTGATGGGCTGTGGAAGAGCAGAGTTAGGAGAGGGCTCTGTGAGAATTCACGTCCTGAGAGCTACAAGAAAAGGAAAAAGCAGCTTTTGAGGTCAGTTATCTGTAGGTTTCTTCCAGATCTCACCTGCCAGCAGAGCCCAGTGCTGGATGTTTTATAGCTGGGGAAGGAGAGCTTTTGGCAGGGAAGGCCAAAATGAAAATGAGTGACATCACTTTGAGTCTCTTGGTCCCTGAGTCGCATCAGGGGCTGATCACTGTGGAATAAAAAGATGGCATTTGCCAGCAGGGAATCATGAGGGCAAGGAGCTGAGGACCTGTCCCTTTCCAGGCCTTTCAGCCACCTGCTCTGGACTCTGCAGCTGGGCAAAGCAGGGAATGGTGGAAGGCAGAACCTGCTGGGTAAAGGACACAGGATTCCAGCCCTTCAGTGAATGCAACATCACCTTTTCCACCAGAGAGCAACATGAGAGGAGAAGGGAGAAAGTCACACAGGGCATGGAGAGGTGTGGGGGAGCTAAAAGGGTTGGCAGAGGTTGCCCAGAGAGGCTGTGGATGCCCATCCATGAGAATGTTCAGGGACAGATGAGGCTCTGAGCAACCACATCTTGGTGTGGCATCCTTCCCCATGGCAGGGGTGTTGGAACTAGATGACATTTAATGTTTTTTCCTACCCAAAGCAGTCTATGATTGTATGAAATGGCCGTTTCTTTGCTTTGGAGCTGCCAAAAGCTCCAAAGGAGGAGGAGGAGGAGGAGGATGGCAGCTCTGCCAGGGCTGAAGGTTGAGGCATCCTCAGGCCATGTGCTGCACTTTCCTCTGACCTGTGCCTGCACAGGGAACCAGAACATCTCTGCAATCAGAAATGGCTCTGCCCTCACTGGGGCTGCTGTAGGAACCAGAACATCTCTGCAAACAGAAAAATGGCTCTGCCCTCACCGGGGCTGCTGTTTGCATTTTTGAAGCTCTGTGGCCACAATCTGTCAGCGGGAGAGCAGAGGAGGAAACAGCTCCAGACGCGTGTACGCAAACACTGCTGCCCAAAGGTAGGACAGGAATACAAATCACCTCCTCTCTCTCTCTCTCTCTGCGCTCGCATTTGCAACTTCTGCATATTCAGAGCGTTTGAAACGCTCTCCAAATTCCCTGCAGCCCCTTCCGAAAGAAAGAGCCGAGGTGGGAAATTCCCTTTCTCGGGATGTTTTGCCATCTAGTGCCCAGCTGGGAAATCTCATCCGGCTGCGCCTCGGGGAGGCAAAAGCACCAGGAATGACTTTTTGAGAGACCATAAATATTTCAGGAGGATTAAGCCATGCAGGAGCCTAGATTTAGGCACTTTGGTGGGTCAGACTCATTGGGAGGCAACAGGACATCCTGGTATCTCATTTCTGACAATAGGCATCAAACTCTAGAATCGTTCCTCTGCTGTCATTCCTGTTGCACCTCTGGAAAGGTGATGCTGGAAAGAGTGAAGAAAGGATAGGAGCAAAGTGCTGCTGACCTTAGGGATGGGTATCACAAAGGGCAGTAGAGTTGGAAGCGAAGAGGAATGGCAGGATGATCCAGAAGAAAATCAGGCAAGAAAACAAATGCACAAACGTGCAGAGCCTGGGCAATGCCTTGGTGGTCTTTGTAGCCATGAGCTGACTCAGGAGAGAAAGTCCTGTCCTGAAGAATCCTGTCCTGCCTGCATCTGGAGGATGCTCCTGGAGGGGCAGACACCAGGCTGGCTGTTTTGCCATCTCAGCCAGCATTGTCATGGCACTGAGCACCAGGCTGGCTCAGCAGCAAGGACAGGCAGCAGTGTCCACATCCTGCTGTCACTTTGTGTTTGTGCTGCCAGGGAATCTGGTATTGCGTGCCCCCGATGTGACCAAGCACTCTGAGCTCACAAGGATCGGATTTTCAAAGCTATCAGCCTCCCAAATATGCCAATAGGTGACTAATGGCTTCTGAGTGCGCTGTGCTCCAAGAACCCTGAGACACACAAAGGGGCTGAGATAAGGCAGGAGAGGGAAAAGGCTTTGTGTCGTTTTAAAAAACACTGCAACTCTCAAGTTTTTTGAAAGAACGTGTCTAATCTCTAATATGAATTTCTAATGAAAAGAAAAACATGAAAGAAATGCCTTCAATATTTCAATGACTTTATTGATTGGGATTATAAAGTATGTATTACTAAACCGTGTTCTGTCATCGTTCTGCAGCAACTGATAAACAGAATCTTCAGCAAGTGTTCTCACAAGTTGTTTTTTCTTTGTATTCCCCTAGTTTGTGAAATGCAACTCTGTGAGCTTAGCTTACCTCTATCTATTTATCTTAAGAACAAAGTACCAAAATATCACTGTAGGAGATACACGAATCGTCTCAAATAATATCCTTCTGATGGGCTTAAAAATAGAAATAAATCATTGCAAAACGGTCATCATCAATGGCTGGAGTAAAAATAGAACCATTACTACATGCTTTTTAAAAAAAATTCAAGTTTAAAGGTCACCAATATCCAGTTTTGCTGTTTGCTTTAAGAGCTCAGGTATCAGAGGAGTTGTGGTCAGAGCAGAGATAAGGCTTTTTTCACCTAAATGAAAGTTGGTGTAAGTAATAATATCTATATCTCTGACCTGTGACAGACACAGTGCATGGGGAAGAAACTACAGCTCCAAATCACCATGAAGTCAGCAGAAAATCTTTTCCAAATTGTTTTTATCTCCAGCTGGGAAATGTGGTGAAATTTAGAATTCCCTCATGCCTCACGAAAATTGGTGGTTGAAGTAGCTCATCTATAAATAATTTAAGTTCCATTTATATATGGAATGAAGATTCCAGTACTTCACCAGGTCATCATAAAGACAATCAACAGCTTCTGTTCTGTTACATCACAATTCCCTGTGGAAATCCCCTTTTTTTGTCCTTGAGACATGGTGTTGAAGCCTTGATGTGAGCAGGCGTGGGATGCAGGGCCCTGATTCTGCTGAGCCATCAACCACCCTTCAAAGCTGCATCCTAAAAAAAAACCAAATTCTCAATTTCCCTGTGCCTGGGATATGTTACACAAGAAAGGAAATTACATTAAATGGTCTTTATAGAGCCCAGAGAGTCAATAATTTGAATGCTGCGTTCTTTTCAAGCTGGTTTTGAATTTGTCATTGCTCTTTAAAAGGGTTTGCTTACAGATTGGTACGATTCAGATAAGGGCTTGGAATCCTGGGCAGTTTTCTACAGAGGTGCAATGAGATAAAATCCAATGAACCAACATTTCAGATGTTCCAGAGCCCACTCCCAGGTAGCTGGGGAGTCTCCAGTGCACAGTGACACTCCCAGCTGTCACCAAAACCTGGGGCATGGAAGCACTGATAGCTTTCAGTAGGTCTGGTGAGATATCACCCTGCAGCAGCAGACACAGGATAAAAACATGACTTCTATTAATTTTATATCATCTCAAGCATCTCTGGGCCAACCATGTCATGGAGAAGTGTTTTATTTCTGCAAGAATCTGCAGAATCTGTGGTGGTGGAGGCTGAATGCAGATAATCATGGTTTTTGGGCACGTATCTGAAAACAGCCTTGTGAAAAACTTGGATTAGTGTTAAGCAATTTAACAGAGGGCCATGCCAAATTGGCATCATCTTCTTGCAATTGCTCATGACTTTATCTTGCTCAGTGACTAGCACAGCATGTAATTCTCTAGGAACAAGGTGTGAGTGTTTGGGAAATCTTTATATAATCTATGAAAATTGGAAGGAAAAGATCAAGAACAGGAATTCTTTATGTGAATGCTGTGAGTTCTGTTCCTGTTGAGCGAAGGTGCTTTACAGAGAGCAGAGATGAACACCTTGAGTGCCCGGGAGATCAGCGCTTGGGAGGAGGAGTTTTGTTGGAAATCCAAGCTGAACTTGAGGATGTGGGGCAGGAGGGCATGGGAGGCCAAGCCCTGGCATGGTGGAGGGGCTGGGTGCTCTCATGTGTGCCAAAGATGGGCCACCAAAGAGCACAAGGATGAATCATCACCATCTCTGAGCCTGGCAGAGATTCTGTGAAGCATCTTCATTCCTTGTGGAGGCATTGTGTGCCTTGAAGGCATTGAAGGCTTGAATTCAAACCTTTCTTCTGAGCTGGCTCCACAGCCTGTCCTCTCTGTGGATTGAGAGTTCAAACCAGTTACTTAACGTTTCTCTTTGGAAGTTCTCTCAGGTTCACAGGTCTCGGAAGAGGGAGGAGAAATGTGCACGCAGAATTTCCTAGCTGAGCTCCAGCATGGGATTCGTGTGCTGTCACAAGAATGACAATGCAGGTACCCTGCTTTGCTATTTTCTTTGAAGACTACAGGAAAAGAGATCCTGTGGGAAACAGTCTCTCACCTGGTAGGGGAGACTGAGATGGAGCCAGAGCTCTTCTGATTTTGCAGGTGCTTTTGCACATCCCACACCCTGAGAGTCCCACATCACACCCTGACCTTGTTCTGCTCCCTCTCTGAGCACAGCAAATGCCTCTGACTCCTCTTCCTCCGTGGCTCAGCTGTTTCTGTCACACCCAGTAGATGGTGCCACCAAGTAGCGCATTCACATCAGCAGTTTCTTGTCGGAGGCATTTTAAGTTTCCTTCAATTACTGCACTAGTCTTAGGATCCAGCAGAATTCCTTCCTTCCGCCATTACAAAGAGTTTTTCCCCCAGGCTTGGGATATTGTCACAGGAAACATTTATACTTTAATTTTTCCCCCATTTTCGTCATGCCATCTAATTAGCATCATATTTAATGTACAAATATTTAGGGAAAAAAAAAGGCTAAGCTGTGATCATTTATTTTTGAATTTATAAAATTTCTCTGGCTTTTCAAATTTTTTGAGTAAAATTCAGTGCTCAGATTTTTTACTGGGACAGAATCTATTGTTAGGAAACAAATGGTTCTGGGTAAGAAATGTTAGGAGGGAGTGAGTTCTCAGCACCTTCAGTCATGTCTTGAGAATCTTTGCTCTTTATTTTCTACTCCCTTAGCAGCACATTTGCAAGTGAGAGATGCACTGATGGTTCTGTCCCTGGCCAGGCTGGAGGTTTCAGAAACTCATTTCTTGTAACCAGAGCTGGCAGCAAAGGAACAAATGGTGAGCTCTGTTTCCATCTTAGATGTCTTCTGCTGCACCGGCCCCCAAATGAGAATCCCTCCTGTGTAGCACAAATGCTTTGATAATTCAGGCTGTCAACTTGTCTGCAAAAGCCAGAAAGAGAGATATGAGAGAAGGCTCCCCTGTGGGTAAAACGCAATACTTAATTCCTGATCCTTTGTGTTTTTCTTGGAAGATTCACCTGTGGAGCATTTGGTTCCCTGTGTCTCAAAGCATGGTTTTCCTTTTGGAGGCTGTTTAAATATTTACCTTCTCTGCCCTTCTCATCCCACCATCCTTCAAACCAGAGAAGGGAACATTTATTCACATGCAGCCTGGAAGATGCTTTGGGTGAGTAACAAATACCTGCAGTTTAATGAAGACTGGAGTTTTCAGTCTTTGAGAGCATGTATTACAGCCTCAATTTGGAATAGGTGATGAGGTGATTACTAAACCCTGGTTGCCATGGGGAAAGAGAGGAGGGTGATTGCTTTTTGATGGAAGAAACTGAGAGGTACCAACAGCAACTTACTGCTAATACACACTCAAGGTGCACTTGGCATCAATGCATCTGGTGGGGAGCAGCAGTCAATCTTGCTAATGTCTGAGGAGTCAGCTTTAGCAGCAGCAGTTATTGATGCAGAAAGTCAGCTTTTTGTGGCTGGTCACTCCTTGAAGCCTCCCTGGAGTTTGGTGTGGCTGTGGGAGTGATTCCCACGAGGGCGCTCGGTTGGATTTGTGAGCGGCTCAGGGGTACCCACAAATCAAGCAGGCATTGGCCACCTGCAAACAGGAGTGAAGCATCATCCCAAAATGGGTCTGGAGCCTGAGGGATTCTTAATCAGGCAGATTATTGTGCTGGTGTGCTGGAGAGCAGCTCCTGCCTTAACATTCCAGGGGCTTGGGAGGGAAGCTGTGCAGTGCTGGGAGTGCAAGGACGCCCCAGCTGAGCAGGGTGTGCCAGAGGGTTTGTGTCTGTGCTTTGGTGCTTGGGGCACAAGGGAGACGTTGGCTCCTTGATTGGATACACCAGGGTGGACTCTGCCCAGCCTGGGATAAAGCTGCAGTAATTCCTTCCCTGGAAAAACAGCCAGGCAAGGGGAATGTGAGAAGGGAGTGAGACCTAGCGAAGTAGAGTTGATTTCCATCACTTTGGTGAACACTTCGATGGAGATCCCACTGAATCCACGGCTGCTTGTGGCTGTGACACCCTCTGCCACCACCTCACAGCCCTTGGGAAGGCATCCTGACTCTGGCCCCTTTCCAGGGCAGAATTTGGTCTGGGAAAGCAACACCAAATTGGCTGAGATGGGGCTGAGCATTTCTTCAGGAGCTTGAGAGTGACAGAGGGGCTGGAGCAGGGGGTGGCTGCTCTGTCTGCTGGTGCTGAGAAGCTCTGAGCACCTTCACCCTTTCCTACACCACTCTCCTGTAGAATGTGTTTGAGGGCTGCCCTTGGTGTCTTGTTTCTCTCTAAAATGGGAAGTATTTTGGGGATAAATACTGAAAATCTGGGCTAAATCCTGCTTTCTGTACCAGTTGTCCCCCAGTATTTCTGGGGGCTCCTGCACAAGTAAAAAACCAGCCTGTTTGCCCTGGATCACTGTGGGTTTTCCACCTTGTTCTTTTTCTCCCCTTGGTGCTTTTCATGTCAGAAACAGCTCCAAAATAGCCAGAGTCTTTGGAATGACACTTCCCTTATCATCATCCTTAATGATCTGACAGTGGTGGAGACACATCACTGTAATTGTGTTTGTCTCCTTCACTGGCTTTTCCTTGTAAATTTGTTCCTTGCATTTATTTCTGGATGGCAGATGTGTTAATGGCTGGGCAGTTTAATGTGTTTATCTTTTGTGTGCTGTATATTTTGGATATAGAAACAGAGAAGAGAAAAGTGTGAAGAAACCACTTCTGCATTAATGCCAGCAATTCTGACATTATAAATATATATGAGAGAGTTCTCATGATTATATTTTAATGTTTTGTTTAATGCATTGACTCTCTGGGGATGAAACAAGATAAAACCTCATTTGTATAATTTAAATGGCTAGCAATAAAACTAGGAGCCAAAAAGGAACAATTAAATAGCCATGCTTTCTAACCCATGCAGATCCCATTCCCTTGGAAAGTCCAGTTTCTGCAATGGAGCCTGTGTGGCTTCAGCCCCTTCTGTCCTGGACAGAAGCCATGGGCTGTGGAGTTGTGGCACCAAACCCTGGAGGGAAGTCAAGCCAAGCTGAGGCTCATGTGATGCTACAAGGGAGGCAGGGGGACCATTTTCCATTGGAGAGGTAATGGAAGGGACAGCAGGACTGGCAGGGCCAGTTGTCCTCCCTACTACCTGTGTGGACAGCAGACCATCCCAGACCATCCCAGACCATCCTAGACCATCACAGACCATCCCAGACCGTTCCAGACCACCCCAGACCATCTCAAACCACTCCAGACCATCCCAGACCATCCCAGGCCATCCCATAGTAAGAGGTGAGGCATATAAAATAAAATTTGGGTAGTCCCCATGTTGGTTGTTTGGTTCTTGAGCAGTTCCTCCTCGCAGAAGTGCTCAGCTGTGGTTTCATAGTTTAGGTACCTTCTTGCTGCTTTACAGTCTGTGTTGTTTTCAACTCTGTGTCTTTTTTTTCAGGGTGGCACTCCATCACCTCACCCCTTTGTTCCCAGATTTCTCTTATCCAGCACAGCATGCCAAGGAACAAAAATTACAATTCCTAGCTTTTCTCACAGTTGAGAAAAGGACTTGGGAAAAAAAAAAAAAAAAAAAAAAAGCCCCAACAAAACCCCAAAACAATAATCTATCAAATAATTTCCCATGGGCAAAGGTTGCTGGACCAAACATGCTGAAGCTTATCAGCACAAATGAAACACTGCTTTTCTCTTTGCCTTTTGAGCTGTCCCACCAGCCCTGCCCATCTCCGCTCCCACAGAGCAGGACACAGAAGGTGCCGTGCCCTGAGAGCTTCCTCCAGTCACTTCTAATTGCCAGCATGGGAGCAGCCCATGGGTTGTGGCCCTTGTTTCTGTGCTACAACAGCAGGCAGCAGAGATTGCCTCTGGTCAGGCAGCTTTGAGACAGCAGATAAGGAAATTTAAGCTCTTGCTGTCCAGTTGTGTTGTAGCTTTGCAGCCAAGCCAGCCTGGAGCCAGGAGCTGCCCAGGTGCCCTGGCAGAGCCTCCCTTGGCATCCCCTGGCACTCGGTTTGGAGGAAGAGGAGCTGCTCCATGAGCACTTTCAGACCCCCACATCCATCACTGCGCCCCCGTTTTCCCAAGTTTTGTTTTTTGTCTGATGAAGCAAAGACTGGGAAAGAGTTGTTTGCTGTTCCTAGGAGTTCTGGCTTCCAGCTCTGGCACTGAGCCTTGAAGAAAAGCTTTGCTGTTTCCATGACAAATTTGGCAGCTTTCTGGCTTCTGGGCTGTCATGCTTGGACTTCAGGAAGAGAATTAAGGAGATGAGATCAAAAAGAGCATTTTGTTATTTGAGAGCAAAGACTTTCCCATCCTACTCAGCCTTCCCACGCTGTGCTTGCAGATGCAGGAACGTGGCTGCTGTAGGTGTTTTTCTTCCAGGATGTGTGTCTGTAGATCCATTTGAATCCACACAGTTGGTCCTGTGAGACATGGTCTTGGTTAAGCCATGAATTTCCATTCACAGCCTGTGATCACACAGATATTCACCAGCTTTTGGAGGGACCACGGTGTTCTAAGCTTGATATGCTTACACTGTAATTGGAATTATATTCATATTTATGCATTCCTTATTTCTGAAGTCCACAAGAAAAACCCATACAGATTGAAAACTATTTATTCTTCTTGATCTGAATTTTTTGCTGTAAGAAGCTGCACATCATCAGGACTGTGTCATTCCCTGCAAAAACCAGCCTCAAGGAAGGGGCTTATAATCTTTCACATCAAATTACTGGGGGACACAGTTGCCCATTTTGGCCTCTGACAGCCTGTGTGGAACAAGCAGATGGCCAAAAAGTGCCCAGCCTTGAGACCTGAGGGTAATGAAACCACTAGCAAGAATTTCACCTTTCTGCAGGGAGAGAAAAGAATCCATTGCAGCTCAGACCTCTTGGAAAGATCTAATGTGGTAGTTATTTCAGATATAAATTTGACTGTATAAAAATAACACCTTTTTTACTCAGCCTGTGGTGCCAGGTCCAGCTCTCACTAGTAAATTAGGAGCAGATCCATTAAGGCTGTGGAATTACAGCAGCTGATGTGCCAGCATTTCATTCACTGTGGGCTTCCCTCTAATCTCCTGCAGAAGAAACTCTGCTGAGGCCAACAGAGGTGGGGAGGCAATGAAGGAGAAGCAGGATTTGCATTTTTTGGTCAGCAAGGAGCCTGGAACTCTCTCCTGCTGCAGAGGGGCAGCATCTCCACTGCCCCACTGGGCATCAGAGCCCTGCTGGAGAGGGGACATCAAAAATGCTCTTGCACAAACTCTTGATCACTGGTGCTGCTGCTTGGATGCACCTCTGCACTTCCTCCCTGATGTCCCAGGTCACCACAGGGACCTTGCAGGGCTCATTGTGCCCCCACAATCTGTTTCCCTCTCACAGAGGAGCAGACTGCAGCCTTGCCCCTGCTGTGGGGATTTAGGAGGGGGATTTGGGATAGTTTTGCCATTTTGTATCATTTCCTTGATGCATTTCTGCCAGGGGCTGTGCTGGGCTGTTAACTCCTGCAGAAGAACATCCCACCTCTGTGAAGCTTTATGAGTCAGCCCACTCCAAATACCAACGTGCACCAAGAGGCAGCGCAGGCATTTATTGTTTGCTCCCGTGCTGCCAGAGCCCAGAAGAACAACCAGACAAAGCAGAAGGGCTGGATGCAGCCTTGGGAGTTGCAGGCTCAGTTCTGAGCTGAGGGAGGCAACCAGGGAGGTGGCTGAGTCCCACAGGTGCAGGCAGCACTCACCTGCTGCTGGCTGTGCCCAGCCGTGCTGGAAAAGGTCTTCCTGCAGGCATGTGACTTTCTGAGATCCTTGGGCTGCCTCTGGTACTGATTACAGCAGATTTAATAGTGTTATTAGTTTAGCCAGTGAGACCTTTATCAGAAGAGATTAGCAGGTGGATGAGAGCTTTAATATCCTCGGCAGATCTATTTCTCCCCCAGTAATTGCCTTAAGATGGTTTTATTTCACTGTCTGGACTTTCTCTCCTTCCCCTTTTTATCTTTTAGCTTATTTCCTGAATGTTTTGCCACATTTTCCTTCCTCACACGAAGAAATAGCAGCTCAGGACTTGTGAGCCCTGGCTAATGGGATCCATCTGCCTGAAGACTCATTCATAAAGCCCTTTAATTCAGCAGCTCCTTTCTTGTGCTGAACGTCTGAGGACAGGAAAGTGGGGGTTGACTGAAAACACCTCAAGTGGAAAATTAAGAAAGGCAGAGACTCTGCAGCACCTGAGGCAGCAGCCTGGACACCCAGGGATGCTGCTGCTTTTGTTTGGAGGTGTTTGGCCAGCCTCAGAACCTCTGGCAGGGACAGGGGGAGGCCACTGCTCACGGCTCTGCAGATGGGCCCCAGAGCACCTGGCAGAGGGCCATGTGTCACCGACATCTTGTATGAAAAATCCTTTCCTTAGGAGTTTTCCTCCTGAGAAGCTGAGAGGCCTCAGGAACAAAATGTAAACAATGGTTATCTGCTGCTGTGGAATGCAACAGGTGCATCTGGGATTGGCCCATGTTGGATGTTTGTAATTAATGGCCAATCACAGTCAGCTGGCTCGGACAGAGAGCCAAGCCACAAACCTTTGTTATTATTCCTTCCTATTCTATTCTTAGCCAGCCTTCTGATGAAACCTCTTCTTCTATTCCTTTAGTATAGTTTTAATGTAATATATATCATAAAATAATAAATCAAGCCTTCTGAAACATGGAGTCAGATCCTCATCTCTTCCCTCATCCAAGAACCCTGTGAACACGGTCACAGGCTGTGCATGGGAAATGCCTGCCAGGTAAAGGAATGATTGGAGTTTGGTGATTTTATCCTACAGTGCACACTGCATTTTGTGCTCCTCAGTGCCATAAAACCTCCCAGAGACAAGGGTAGGGCACGTGGGGACAAGTTGTTAATTCCCGGATCTTTCAGGTGCAGAAAGACTTCAATGTGATGGTGATCACAGGGGTTTTAGGATGAGGGAAGAGATGTAGATCTGACTCCACATTACAGAAAGCTTGATTTATTATTTTATGATATGTATATAACATTAAAACTATACTAAAAAGAATAGAAGAAAAAGTTTAATCTCAGGAGGCTAGCTAAGCTAAGAATAGAATAAAAAAGAAAGATAACAAAGGCAGCTGCCTCAGACTCTCTGTCCAAGTCAGCTCTGCTGTGGTTGGCCATTAATTACAAACAAGCACATGAGACCAATCACAGAGGCACCTGTTGCATTCCACAGCAGCAGATAACCATTGTTTACATTTTGTTCCTGAGGCCTCTCAGCTTCTCAGGAAGAAAAAATCCCAAGAAAAGGATTTTCACAAAATTATGTCTGTGACACTTCATGTGTATTTTCAAAAATAAATTATCCTTGGATAATTCACCCACCCCCCAGTGTGCAACATAAACCAGCTGTCTTAGAGTGCAATGAGTTAAGAAGGAAAAGGTTGAACGTAGAAAATATTTAAAATCAAAGGTCACGTTGCAGCTCCATGAGATTTCCCCTTCTCCCCATGGGGTGGGGATAATCACCAGGCAATCAGTGCCCCCTGCCCTGGCAGTCCTGAGCCAGCTCCTCACCACGGCCCTCCAGGCATCGATTTCTCCTGGGGGTGTCTTGCAATCAGCAAGAGACACCAAACAGGAGCACTCTGCTGTAGATCCCTCACTTGGAAAAAAGTTCTCTGCAAGTGCTGCATCCATCTTCTTTTTTTTTTTTTTTTTTTTTTTTTTTTTTTTTTTTTTTTTTTTTTTCTGAAATATTTTAAATTATTTCCTGGCTGTTTCAAGTAAAGGAGGGAGAAATCCCTGGATCAGGGCAGCCAGGAGGCTCCTTCAGGGCCTGGCAGAGCAGCCTGGGGGTGGCAGCCACACGAGGCTGCACTGACTCTGCAGCTGTGTTGTGTCAGTTCTGAGATGTTTGGCAGGCAGAGAAAGCAACTCCTGCAGTTCCTGTACCCCTGGGCTGACCTAACCAGTAATCATTCATCCCCAGAAATTTTGGGAAAGTCTAACATGATCCCTGTACCTGCCAGTACCTTACTGGAGGCTGAGTTTCCCACAGGGCTCCACCAATCTCTCTGGTTGTACCTGCTCATAGCTGCTCTTTATAGCAGCTGACAGGGATTTATTTTCATGACAAGTATAATCAAAAATGTAAACTGAGGTGCTCTGCTTTTTCCTAGAAGATTCACAGTGATAATTCTCTGATTCCTGACAAGGGCATCACAAGACACTGGAAACTCGGGCAAGTCCTGCAGTCTCTGCTCTTTTAGATATTTCAGTGTTTAGATATTTCACATCACAAGAACTCAGGTGCTGTTATGTGTGGGATGTGCTGTGCTGAAGAGAGTGCAGGAGGAATTATGCTGATGTTGTGGATAACTTTCCAGCCAGCTTCCATCCGTTTTGCATGTCAGCATCTGTAAGAATAACGCATAAATTACCAAAATTCCAGCAGGCAGGACTTTCCCTTTGGAGGGCATTCCTCTTTCTGGGATGTTGCAGGGAAAGTGCTGACCCCTTGAAAGGGCTGATGGATTTAGAAGAGGGATGGATCAGTTGGTTCTGTGGTGGGCACCATGCACCATCCCCTGGGGCTCCTCAGCTCTCACTCTGCAGTGCCTGAGTGAGCATTTCTCATGCTGTGTCAGCATTAATGTGCCCTACCTCCAGGTGACTCTGCCTTGCTACTGATCACATTTTCCCAGGTCTGAAATCATCCTCTGCTCTTGCCTTGCTCTTTAATGTGGAAGGGTTTTCCATAGGGATGTAAAAACAAGAATAGAGCAAGAAATGCTCAGCTCCCAGGGATGGCTGGCAGCACATCCTGGGAAGGAGCAAGAGTGGAAATCACAGCTATACACCCAATGTACTCTAGGTCAGAAGTTTCATCATTGTTTTAAAGAGCTGCTGATGGCCTTTTCTGCTCTTCTCTTGGACATTTTATTGCTTTCAGCCCTCACCACTTTGTCTATCTGTGAGCCCAGCAAGTCCATGGTGTGAGGGTAGGAGCTGCTTGCCCTCACACACCCTGGATAATTCTTCCACTGGCTTCCCCTGAGTAATTTGGTATAAGGAGCAGTGATTCATCAATCTCCATGTGAAGGCTAGGGAGCAGTCATGATTGTACCTACCTCACTGATACCTGCTACAAAAAATTGTCTCTTTTCCATCTCCCTGGTGGTTCCCAGAAAATAAACCTGTCACATCTTTGAGGCAGTGCTGACAGGAAGAGAACAGATCCTGGAATATGAGAGGGTTACTGAGCAGCAGCTGCCTGTAAGTCCTTAGCACAGCAAATGGATCCAGGGACTGGGGCAGTGCTGGAGTCCCCATTCCTGTAGGGATTTTAAAGATGTGGCACTTGGAAATATGTTTTGATGAGGCTTGGCAGTGCTGGGTCAATGGCTGGGTCTTAGAGGTCTTTTCCAACCTAAATGAGTCAGTGGTTCTAAGGAAGGCTGTTCTAAACATCCTGTTTCTGTGAGGTGGTAAAATGCCTGTATTGATTTGAACAGCAAAGCAGAGAAGGAAGACCCATGGGGGAAGAGTGGGACTGAGATGCATTAGCAGCATTGCTGTGGGAAAACATTGTCCTTGAGACGCCTAAAATTCACATTTCCAGTCTGCCTGGGCGCATTCAGAGAGAAACACATTTCCTCAACCACACAACGAGTATGGGATGTCTGGCTGGAGCTCCTGTGAGGAACCCTCTGTGCTCACCAGCCAGAGCTGTGTCTGCTCCTCAGAGGACCAGGAGTCCCCTGAATGCCTATCAAAGCTCCTGCCAAGTGAAACAAGGATTTTATGTGGCCTGGAGGGCACTCAGATGTCTTGTCAGCCTTAAATATAAAAGATCTTTTATCAGAGAGGAGAGAGAAGAAACCACCTTCCCAAACGCTGAGGTTTCACCTCTCTGGGATCCAGGATGAGTCAGCCAGGCCCTGCTGAGCTCCACAGACCTGTTCAGGTTAATAAAATCCCTGCCAGAGCCTGGGCAGCTCACAGGATGCTGTGTGGCTTCCACATTGACGTCACTGCTTCTCATTTACCCTTGGGTGAGAGGGACCAAAATCCATCACTACCTGGCAGCCACTGGGTAAAGCCCTGCGAAATAAATCAGCGTTCAGCACAGCAAACAGGTGTCTGCAGCACAAAAGGAGCCATTCACATCAGCAGGGCACAAAGGGATTTTTCATCAGGGGAGTGGAGACATGAATGGGTCATTAGAGTGAGGGGAATTCACAGGCAGAGAGAGATAACAGGGAAAAGCAGGGGGAGGTTTCACTGTAGAGACAGTGGAGAAGTGCTTGGAGTGTGGGGGGATAGAGAAGAAGCAAGCAAGGAGGCAAAGAGCAGTTAAGTGAGCAATTTTGCTTTATTATAGGAAAACAGGGACACTGAACAAAACTGGAAAATACATTTAGAAGTGTGGAGAGGAGATAGCCTTGCCTAGTGGAAGTGACTTTTGCCTCTGTGAATTTCAGTGGTTGGGAGTGCTGTGGGGCTGGAGGAAGGCACGGGCACCTGTGTCAGGAGGGGAAGGCCCAGGTACACTAATGAGAACACAGTTCCTGGTATTTGTCCTCCATGGAGGGTACAGAGGCTTCCAGGTAGGACTCAGGCATTAGCACACAAATTCAGAGAAAAAAATTCTCCTCTGGGATATTTTAAAATATGAATATCTTGCATCTTTGACTGCATCACTTGATCCTGTCCATTTTCAGAGCCAGAAAACCACAGGGAATGGAGCTCTGTGGTCCCTTCATTGTAGTTTATCCAGGGCAGGATTAAATATACAGGTCAGGGCAATGTAGGGGTTACAATATTGAGTTAGATTTGGGCTGGGGATGGAGAACATCCTTTTACAGACAAGGAATCAGCTTTTGATGCTCCTCAGTCTGCCACATTTTGCCAGCCCTAAAAATATGCCTTGAAAGAGAAAATAAAATCTCTGCAGGCTTTTCTCCACAGCTACTAAAAGATCAGGCAGTAGGTATGGTCCTATATCACCTGCAAAAATGCAGATGTTCTCATCTCCAGCACACATAAAAGCCATAAATCTGGGTAGTTGTAATGTCTTGTTCATTCATGTAAAGAGAACACAAATTGTGGATGGCACTGCCTGGTAAGGAGGAATCTTTCACTTCCCAGGCAGATCATTGTCAACATTAAACACTATTGAGTGATCATTACAAGGGTTACTTTGAAAGGCTATTTTCTTATCTTTATTTGTTTGCCTACAAAAGGCACCCTGGAAGGCAGCAGGATATTGTATAAAACTTGGATTTCCTTAAGCATCCTTCCCTTGTTCAGTAATAATAATAATAATAATAAAGCCCCCAGTCATCAGAAGCCTGAGCTCCTTTAAATTCAAAATCCTCTCGCGGGGATGCTGCTGTGTTCAGTCTGGGCTTTGCTAAGGGGACAAAGCTGCTGTGCCAGGAGCTGGGGCACAAGCAGCTGGGCATGGGCTCTCTCCCCTGGCACTGGGCAGGGAAGGGGTTCATCTCTGGTGTCATTCCAGCCTTTTAGATCTTTGTTGCACATTTTTTTGCCTCCTACCTGTTGCCTGATCTGATGTGTTTTCTCTTAGACCTTGGGGAGAAAGGTCTCCTTTGTGCTCAGAACAACAGAATGCTCAAGCTGTACTGGAGCCTTTCAATGCTAACAGAATAAAAGTATGCCATTTATTTATCAAAGTCTCCTTTAAAGGAGGAGATGGACGAAACAGGTTTTAACCTACTTGTGATGCTCAGGAAAAGCAAGCACTTTGATTCACTCCTTCCCAGACAAACAGCATTGCATTGCTTGTTTCTGATTTTATTACCTATAAACCACTTTCTATTTTTGTTTTCACATGCCATTGACTTTGTTTGGTACAGACACAGCTGAACAAGGCTGGTTTTTCAAGTGCAAATCATGTTAATAGATGCCCAGTTCTTTCCACTCCACACACAGGAGCACCGCTGTAAGAAAGAGAGCTGGTGCCCAAAAAAATATTTTCCTGTTTCATTTCCTAAATTACCTCTGAGGCCACATTATCCCTTCTGAATCCCCAAATGTGGAATGGTGATGGTTGCTTTAGTACTTCTGGCATGGTCTCTTCACATAAGGAGAATTTATTTGCGTGGAGGAGTGAAACAATATGAGCAGACAATGAAGTCTCAAGTGGTAAAGTGTGTGAAATTCTCCATTTACTATTACTTTTTATGACGCTGTTTCCAGCTTTTCTTCACTGCTTGCAACTACAACTGATGGATTTGGAGCACAGAGTGCCTCTTATCACTGCTCTTCATCAGCAAGTGTGAGCAGCAGCAAGCAGTCAAATCGTTGCTGTATCCAAACAGCATCTCTGCATCCAGGGATGGAGCTGCAGGGAGAGCTCACTCGTTGGGAACTTGATCTGCCTAATTATGTGACTGTTGACTGGGCAACGGGCTGCACATCCAGTTGTCCCCAGTAAAAAATAATTTGTCTTAAAATTTCATCTGAGTTAAAATACATAATCTTTTTATCTCATTACCTGTTTCTTTCCCTGTCACGGCATTTTTGAAATGGTATCAAGAGTTATTAGGAGAAAGCTCCTTTCCATCATTAAAATACCGGGTTCAGAAAGATCTCCAGAGTCCTTAAATGCAGATGAGGGCATGAGTGGCACTTCCTGAGCAGAATTACAAGGAAGTGCTCTCACTGGAGACAGTATTCAGAGGTGGATGCTGGCAGGAGTTCAAGTGTCCACACTTGTTCTTATGGCCATGACTCCCCTGACATCTCCTGTCCATGGAGGGCGTGCTGGAGGGTCCATTCCTTGCAGGCTCCACTGAACTCCGGTAAGAGAGCAGCTCTGGGACTGAGGAATGAGTTGTCCCTTCAGACAGGGAGAAGTTAAAGAGAGAGATCATCCTTTGGTGGTATTTGCTCTTCATTTCCTTGGCTGATCTGTAGAGGTTCCCAACAAAGCAATAGCATATCGGGTTGAGGCTGGAATTGGTGAGGCCGAGCCACTGGGCAAAAGGCCTGAGCTGCAGGATCCAAGGAGAAGGAGTCACATCCTGCAAAGACTTGGGGATGTTGAAATCGATCCAGATGTCCATCAGGTAGACGGGCAGCCAAGAGATGGCGAAGAGCAGCACCAGGGCCACCACCATCTGTGCCACCTTCCTGCGGATCTTCAGCCTGGAGGCGGGCAGGGAGCGGTTCAGGGCAGAGCTCTCCTTCAGCTGGCTGCTGCGGCTCCACAGCCGCCGCACCGTGAGGAAGCAGATCACCATGTTGAACAGCACGGGCAGGCAGTACAGGGCGCAGAAGAGCAGAAAGTTGTAGGCTTGCTTGAGCCTCTCCTGAGGCCAGATCTCCCTGCAGATGGAAAACACCAGGGGCAAGCCCTCCACCACCCCGATCTCATCCCGCTTGTTCATGAAGATGAGGGGCATGCATATCCCTGAGGACAGCAACCACACCACCAGGATGGTGCTGAGGATCCTCCTCTGTGTGAAGAAGGAGCGGGCGTTGAGCGGGTTGTGCACGCTGTAGTACCGGTTCACACTGATGACCGTCAGGCTGAGGACGCTGGCGGACACAGAAACAGCCTGGATGAAGGGCACTGCCCGGCACAGGAAGTCCCCGTACACCCAGGCTTTGTAGATGAGGTTGCCCACGGTGATGGGCATGCAGATGCACACCACCATGAGGTCGCACACTGCCAGGTTGATGAGGAGGCTGCGGGTGGCGCTCAGGCTGGACACGCGGCTCCGGCGCTTGCGGGTCAGCACCCTGATGGACATGATGTTGCCCACGAAGCCCACCACAAAGGACAGCAAGTACATCACTGTGAGGCTGATTGTGACGGGCTCCTTTGCAAAGAGGAAGAGCATCTTCTCCAGCTCTTCCCAGCCCAGCTCCTGGCTGCCGTTCCAGAGCCCGCCTTGGGTCCGGTTCTCCTCCTGCCAGAGCTGCAGAGGGTCAGGGGGAGCCCCGGGTTCTGGGGGGGACGAATCCATGGCTGAGTCCCCCCCGGGTGACCTGGGCTAACGGGGCAGAGCCTTGTGCGCTGCTTCCAGTGCTCCGGACATGGCGAGCCGGGATCAGCCCTGCCTGCAAAAGAGGGTGTGGAGAAGGGGATCAGCGGGGGGCTCGGAGCAGCGATCGCCCTTCAAGGGGAGCTTCTTATCCGCAACTTAGTTGGGAAGCGGCTGGGCAGCGCGGCACCGGCACCGGCACCGGCACCGGCACCGCTCCGGCAGCAGCGGCGGGACCGACGGGAGCCCCTGCCCGGCCGCGGAGAGACGGGGAAGGAGCCCCGGGCCCCCCGCAGCCCGGAGAGCAGCCCCGGCCTCGGTCCGCAGCCACTCCCCCGCTCCCGCTGTCCCTCACTCCCTCCTTCTTCGAAAAGTTGCGTGTCCCGCGGCCGCGCTGCCGGACCCCTGCCCCGAGCTGCCCACAAGTCCCGGTCCCCCCCGGTCCCTCCCGGTCCCTTCCGTTCCATCCCGGTTCCACCCGGTTCCCCGTCTCTCCCGCGGTCCCGCGGCGCGGCGGCACTCACCGGGCGGAGGGCGGGCAGCTCTGCGGCAGCTCTGCCGTGGCTGTGTGCGTGTGTCCGTGTGTCCCCGTGTCCGTGTGTCCGTGCGTGAGTGCGGCGGCAGCGCCCGACCCGCTGCCACACGCGCGTGCTCGCACCCACGCACCCACCGCACCGCCAGCCCGGCGCTCACCGCGCGGCGCGCACACGCTGCACACCCCCCACACAACCCCGTACACACCGCACACACTGCACACAGCCCCGCACACGCTGCACACCCCCCACACAACCCCGTACACACCGCACACACTGCACACAGCCCCGCACACGCTGCACACCCCACACACAACCCTGTACACGCCGCACACACTGCACACAGCCCCGCACACAACCCCGTACACACCGCACACACTGCACACAGCCCCGCACACAACCCCGTACACACTGCACACACCGCACACAGCCCTGCACACAACCCCGTACACACTGCACACACCGCACACAGCCCCGCACACGCAGCACACAGCCCTGAACACCCCGCACAGAGCCCCGCACACAACCCCGCACACCGTGCACACACTGCACAGAGCCCCGCACTCAGCCCTGCACACCCCGCACTCCGCACACACACTGTATCCAGCCCCGCACACAGCCCTGCACGCCCCGCACACGCACAAAGCCGCGCACACAGAGTTCTGTCCTGCGATCCCCGCGCCCGCACGCACACACGCGGACCCCGACAGACCCTACACACATCCGTCAGCACGCCTGTAGACCCGCACACTCCCTTTGCACACTCCCTTTGCACACTCCCGTTGCACACTCCCTTTGCACACTCCCTTTGCACGCACCTTCCTTCAGGCACCCTGACCATCCACCGCCCCGCTCCCTCCTCACCCCCATCCCCGCACCACTCCCGCACCTCTGCGTGGCCCCGCACGCTTTGCACCCCCAGAGCCTTCCCGTGCACCCCTCCCCGCACACGCAGGTTTAACCCCGCAGCCCCTCCGCACCCCAAGAACACACACCACACACACACACACACCTACACACACACACGCGCACACACACACCTACACACACATTCACGTACACACGCGCCCCACTCTCTCTCTGCAAAGCAGCCCTGGCCGAGCCGGCCCGGGACAGCCAAGCTGGAAGGAGCCGAGCCGAGCTCTGCCCGGACCATCCCGGGATAGTTAATCCGAGCCGAACCGTGCCAGCCGCCCGTCCCGCCCGTGGTGCTGAAGGGACAGCTCCGGCAGGGCCGGGCACGGAGCGGGCAGGGTCCGGGCGGGGCTGGGACAGTCGGGGATTGCTCCTGAGGGTCGCCTCCTCCTCTTCCTCTCGCTGGGTTCAGCTGTAGCAGAGCGGGGAGGATCCTGCTTCACTTCTACTCAAACATCCCCCATCATACTGAGTTTCTGGCGGATTCCGGCATGCCAAGGGTTAACAGCACCACAGGTGTGATGGGAAGTCATCCGCACAAACCAAACTTCTGGTGTTTTCTGTGGAATTGAAGGAATGGGGAAAAGGAACGTTTATGGGGAAAAGTGTCTTGAAAAGTTGGGGAGCAAGGTTGGTTTGTAAAATTGGACTTTTGACTGGAGGTGCTCAGAGGGTGCCAGTGTATCACTGAGGACAATGTTTGATGAGAGGGATTCATAGCTCTGCCTGAAATGTTTAGTTTTTATTCTCTTTCTTTGCCTTCTTTGAGGGAGAGCAAAGTAACAAATCCAGCCCAGTGGAGGCTGCTCGTCACTGAACGGTGAATGCCCTTGATTTCACTGGGAAATTCCCCATCCTTTTTATTCTATGCATGTGAAAGAATAAAGTAAATATTTTTGGTCAGCTTTACGTGAAATGAAAGGAAGATCAGTGGTGGAGCTCCGCTGAGGGGGGTGACAGGCAGATGTGATCAGCCTGCAAACCTCGCCTGCCTGAGAATGCATTTGCTCCAAGTGTGTAACTGCTCATTCTCCTACAGTTCTGTCTGTATATTTATAGGTCTTCAGAGACAAACAGCTTCCACAAACTAATTGCAGAGTGTTGCCCAGAGCACCAGGTACACATTATTCCACATTATTCCACACAGTGAAATGCGTGGATTCTCCCATGGATACCTAAAATCTGCTGCAGCTTCACAGCTGCTCCATAAGCAAATAGATCTGTTGCAATGAGGCAACTACAGAGAGCAGCCTTGGAGCTGGCAATTGGAAATCTCCATGCACCCGAGCCCTTGCCAGCCTCTGACAGCCTCCCTACAGCACACCTGCCATTTACACATGGAAAACACAGGATGGAGGTGTTTAAGTCAACATTTTTAGTAAGGTATTAAGAGAATAAAAGAGAAGAGAGTGCAGAAATGTGACAGGGCTTGTTTTGTCCAGGTAGTTGCCTTCCAAATGTTCAAGCTAATAAATGCATTTAACTTCTTTTTTTCTCCTTGATGCACTTTATTTGTAACTCGCATGATTTACTGCAGAGGGACCTTTAGGACTTCAAGACTAAATTACTAAGTTAATCAATGGTTTGATATAATTAGAATGAATCTGCTTTTGCATCCATTGACACAACTCAAAAATGCCAAGTCATCTCCAGCAGCAAATGACAAATTCATCCACTGTGTGCAGCTGACAGAGAGCACAGGGCATTGATTATCACGAGTTCATTGATTCTAACAAGTTCAAAGTCACCAGATAACTCAAGATGGGGAATCTCTAGCTAAAAGAAATGCTGTATGCTTTCCACTTTGGTTTGCCTCTTACAGAGCAGCTTTGAAGTGGAGGCCAAATAAAGTCCACCAGAGACAGGAGTCAACCTTCAGCAGCAAGGGCAATGTGCTGTGATCATACAGCAAAGCCCATCAGAAATAACCCAATGGTCTCACTGGAGTTACAGCTGTGAACAACTGACCTGAGAGGAGTGAGTCAGCCACTTTGGGGCTTTGCCAGAATCTCAAAAAACCTCACATTTCCCATGCCAGCTACAAGTGCCCAGCCCTGCCCTGCCCACTGCGCAGCAGAGTCCCAGGCCAGGGTAAATTTAGCTTTGCAGCCTCAGCACAACCTCCCTGCTCCCACTGCAGCAGGAGCTGGGCATCACACAGAGCTGCAGTGATGCTCTGCTGTCTCAGTCATGGGTGCAAGTTCAGGAAACCCTGAGGATTTTCCAGCTTGGGCTGGACCTTGAGAGTGTGAAGCTAGAGCAAACCCTCTGGTTGTGCATCTACTTGTGCTCTCCATACTCTAACTGTTCCCCTTGCTAGTCAGGCTCCCTGCCAGGATTTGGGGGATACACTGTGTGGTCCCCAGTATATCTGCATCCCTGAACTCTGTGTGATGGCACCTGACCAAAGGGCGCTTGGCTCTCTTGGCTTTGTCCCAGTGCCCATCTTGACATGCCTGATGTGTCTCAGCTGGCACAGTTTGAGGTGAAGGCCTCTTGTGAGGATATAGCTGCCTTTCCCTCCTGTGCTTGCCCAGCAGGTAGGTGGGATGGGCTTTGCCCCCTTCACAGGGGTGAAACAGAATTTGGGCTTGTCTCAGTGCAGCAGGGCTGGGTTGGTGCTGCTGGGACAGATTGTCAATGGTGCTGCTTGTGTCAGGTGAGCTGGGAGCGCATTGCAGGGTGTTCGGGGTGAGCACTGGCCCTTGGTGAAATTGTTTCCCACCTGATTGTGCTGGGAGGTGCTGTTAACACTGAAAGCACTGGATAAAACCCACCTCCACTGCCACTTGTCCCTTCTGCCTGCCACACTTTGGACCGATGGACACAGGAGGACCCGGGGCTAAAGGAGACTCCCCCAGCCCTCCCAGGACCCTGCTGGGAAGTTCTGTGTGAGCATTTCTAATGCTGACTAATACAGAAAATACAGAAACCTGTCTCTCTTGCCATCAGGAGAGAGTAACAGCATCACCGTTAACTCATATTGGATTAAAAAAAAAAAATCTGCCCTTCTCCGGGACATTTTCATATAAATCTCTAACCCAGCACCAAAACTCCCCAAATCCTCGGTGCCATCGGCACGGGGATTTCTGAGCTGGCTTTGTCGCTCCCTCTGCTGGTGACAGCTCTGTCCCCGTGCCAGCGCTGCTCCGGCACGGCCGTTTTGGGGCCAAAACGAGCTATTTGTGGTCCCAGGGTCCGGGTCCTCATCACAGTTCCTGTGTGACATTCGCAGATGTCAGTGCTTTGATGCTGCTGTCAATCCAGGAGGAGATAAGAGGCCAGCGCTGCTCACAATCAAAGGCAATACAAAAGAGATGCCAAGTGCACTTCAGATTCTTTGAAAATAAAATAGCGAAGTAAATAAAAAACATCTGGGAATTGATGTTTGTTGTTTGTAATTACTTCCATGAGAGAGAAAATCTTTGTTCTCCCACTAGTCTTCCCCTCAAATCAAAGAATGAAACATTTAAACTATCCCCAGTGTCTTTTGGAGGATTTTAAATGGAGAATGTGTGCATTTTTATGTCTGAGAATATTCACTGGTCTATTTTCATAAACAGATATGTGCCAAATTCCATATCTTCTGTCCTTTTTATTTGATGCCTTTTAGATTGAGTGCTCCGGAAATGTAGTGGCTGAAAGAAAAAGATAATTTTGCACGGAATAATTTGTCTAATACAACGTTCACCAGCTCAAGAACAATGAAACACCACTTTGGCACTGGAGTGATTGAAAATTCTGTCTTTCAGATGTCTTTGCTTGTGGTTTCTGCAGAAGTTCAAGCTAGTAGCAGGCTGGAAATGCAGGACTAAACATGCTCCTGCAGAGCTTTGTTTAAACCCAGGGCCACACCAAGTGAACTTGACCCTCTCTGATTAAATGGAGGATCCTGAATGGATGTGCAATGAGTAACAAAGTGAGTGTTTTAAGGAGAAATCAGCCTTGTGGATCCTTAAATCACTGCACAAGTTTACAGAGAAGATTTTGAAGTGATTATGAGCATCAGGTCAAGCCTTTGAGAAGTTAAGAGTGCCAGGACTTGGCAGAGGAGGCAGCTGACACACAAAGCAGCCCTCTAACACTGCCTGCATTCATGCAGCCCTTATTTCCCTGGAGCTGGGACCTAGGATCCTCTGAGGCAATAGTGGGATTTCCTCCATGCACACGTTCTCACCCTCCTGCTCAGTACAGGCACCACAAACCCTGGGGAGAAATATTCAGAACCAGACTGAAACCAAAGCCCAAACAAGCAGATTTGGTGATTGAGGGAATCTGGTGGTCAGAGCAGGTTTGTAGGGCTCCATTTCACCCTGCTATGACTCCAAGCAGTTTTTCACTGGAGTGGCACTGCCAGGTGAGACAGCATTGAGAGCAGGGGCTGTTAAATCCTCCCTCCCTCCTTCTACCTGCACTGCTCCACATTTGAATATCAATACATCTTCCTTGGTGCGCTATACCCAGATGTAACAGGCTAATAAAGGGCTTTTCAGATGACAAATCTTCCTGGGTTTCATCAGCTGATTGCCATCTGGGGGAAGTCTGACAAAGGCTTTAAATTTGCCACTGTTTCGCCTTTTCCCAGCTGCAGAGGCTTGCAGAGGGGAAATGCGGGGAGGCAGGAAGGAAAGGCTCTGCAGAAAAAAACATATTCTCAGGGCCCAGATCTGCTAGTATCAGAGAGGAGATAAAGATTTTAGAGAATACAATAGAGGGAGTTTGTCTTTCTGAGTGAAATAACTTACTCTCAGCCTAGGTGTTACTTGGTCTGGCTGTCACAAAGCAGATACCTCAGGGATAAGTTTGCAATAAGAATTAGAACTTGAGCATGTTTGCAACAGGGGCTTAGTGATCAGTCAAGTGTTATATGTTAAAAATCAGCTTTCCTATATTTTATACTTGCAGTGAGGACATTCTTAGGATTTGTGCTCTCTGGATTCAAGAGAGGATTAGCTGGGAAGCAGGGAGAGATGCGATTCTAGTTCTGAATGTTCTCCAATGTTTTGACAGTATAAGATAATCTGTGAGCAGTTATTTATTTGCAGCAGCCTTTCAAAAGGAATCCCCACAACCAAAGCAAACCAGGCAGGCAGAGGCTTCGAGGCGCTGTTAAACTCTTGCCAGGATCAGTTGCAAACTTCTTTTCCTCCCTAATGCCTCACCTCTCTGGCTGCAGTGACTCATGTGGAAAGGCTCGGGCAATTTACTGGAAGTACAATCACTGTCCTCTCATCACCACTGACTGTGCCTGTCCCCCTGCTTGCAGAGTGTGCTCACAGCTCAGAGGAGCTGCAGGAAATGAGAGCTGACAATGGCTGCAGCTCGCCGCAGAGGCAGAGGAGGTGACAAGGTGAAAGAGCCGCATCTCAGCTTCACTCCCCATTTCTGAAACCAGAAAGGTTTTCATGCCACAGATCAAACAGCAGCTGTTAAGCCTTTGGAAAAGGGATGTATCAAGGAAGGGGAGGAAAATGAAGGGTTTGGTGGTGGTTCTTTCATCATTTCTGGCATGAAACAAGCTGGAAAAATGCTGGTTAGTACGGAGAGCAGAATGATGGTGTCTGTGTGCAGGTGGATGGAAACTCCTCGGGCTGGTGAGCTGCTCAGCAGCCTGGGTCCCACTGAGACAAGGGGCTGTGACACGTGGAGGGATTCAGCATGGGGCCTGCTGGCTCACTAAGGCCTGGGGAAACACCTGATAGATGAAGAAAGTCCCAGCCCAAGGTACACATGGGCTCCAGGGTCAGCCCAGAGTGCAGGGTGAGAGCCCCAGGCTGGAGACAAAACCTCCTGGTTCCCTCCTTCCTTTCTGCTCTCATTTTCTGCCAGTGCCTTGATTCCCTTTTTATAATTTTTATATTGGATCTTTTTATATTTGGATCTTTATAAGTGCTTTTTAATACCCCAAAATATTGCAATAGTGGGGTGGTGCAGAGAAAACACCCAGATCTCCACAGGCTGTTGCCTTGTGCTCTGCTAAAACCAGAGATTTGGCTACTGATGTCCATGTAGCTTGAAGAAATAACATGATAAATTGCATCTGGCCTTGGCAAGAGGGTCTTGAACAGACTGTGGGACTGCAGGACCAGCAAATCTGGGCATCAGGCTAATTTCTGTCATGCTTTCCTCAGGCAGTATTGATGCACAATAACTCAGCTGCCAAATAAAGTGATACCATCAGCTTCCAATGCTTCAACTTCTAGATCAGAGCCCTTCTTTCAGAAAATAATCCCTCTCCAGACTTTCATGTCTGGAGCTGGTACCTGCCACCATGCATACAAAATCAGGGCTGGGAGGTGAGCTTTTCTGTCTGAGCTGGCTCTGGATGGGGATGCTGAGTTAAAATGGTTAATAAATCTCTTTTTAATTGCAGTGCAAGAAACACCCCTTTGCTTTCCTGCAGAGACTCTTCTAGCTGCATTCTGGGGCTGCCTGTAGCCTCAGAAATTCCCTTTCCCCACCAGAACTCAGAGCTACTGCTCCTTTCCTCTTGTTTTATTTTCCTCACACTCTCCAGCAAAAGGCTGAATCTTTTCTCTCCATGTTCCTCAGTCCTGCCAGCAAACACCTGTGACTGCTGAGCATTTAAGGAGTTTGGACAGCCCACAAGGGTTGAATAAACAGCCTCTTATATAGGGACTCAGAGATGCAGTGCAGAAAGTCACTGCTGATAAGGTCTGCACTTGTAGCAGGTATTTCTGTGCTAGGAAAACAGCCCTTGGGGGATGGGGGAAATTAGAGATGCCACAGACAAGGGGCCAGGGTCAATGAGCTGTGCCACAGCACAGCTGCTGAGTGTGAGTCGGGAGATCTCTGCTGCTGTTTCCATCAGGAGATGTTCAGGGGGGCATTGAAATAGGGGGAGAAAAGGAATTTTTAATTAAATGGTTAATAACTGCCCTCCTCCTGCCTTTCTTCACCAGAGCTGCCTTCTAGCACCGAGGAAGTAGCTAAACACCCAGTATCAAATTTGGTAGGTTTGGGGGGTTTCTGCAGGGATGGAAAAGAAAGAAAACAGATGTTGAAACAAAAGGTACCAAGTTGCAAAGTGAGTATGGGGCAGATGTAGCCTGTGTGACTTTCTTCTTTTCTAGAACTTTCCTGAAAGTTTTTGTCGCTGCATTGGCAACAAGTCCTTGCCCTTTCCTTCCCCCTGCCCCCAGGCAGGACCCAGGCTGATATTAATTGTCACTTGCCGAGGCTGGCAGGGCTGGTGTCAGCCAGCCCGATGTCCCCAGGCTGCTGCTGCGCTGGTGAGACTGAGGATGATGAGGGAGCTCAGAGGCCTGTGGGGGAATTGCTGGGTGTGTGGGGATTGCCAGGCCTGTGGGGGAATTGTTGGGTGTGTGGGGATTGCCAGGCCTGTCAGGGAGTTGCTGGGTGTGTGGGGGTTGCCAGGGACACCATCCTGTGGGGGAATTGCTGGGTGTGTGGGGATTGCCAGGGACACCATCCTGTGAGGGAATTGTTGGGTGTGTGGGGATTGCCAGGGACACCATCCTGTGAGGGAATTGCTGGGTGTGTGGGGATTGCCAGGGACACCATCCTGTGAGGGAATTGTTGGGTGTGTGGGGGTTGCCAGGGACACCATCCTGTGGGGGAATTGTTGGGTGTGTGGGGATTGCCAGGCCTGTCAGGGAGTTGCTGGGTGTGTGGGGATTGCCAGGGACACCATCCTGTGAGGGAATTGTTGGGTGTGTGGGGGTTGCCAGGCCTGTGGGGGAATTGTTGGGTGTGTGGGGGTTGCCAGGGCTGCCAGGGAATTGTTGGGTGTGTGGGGATTGCCAGGGCTGCCAGGGAATTGTTGGGTGTGTGGGGGTTGCCAGGGCTGTCAGGAACACCAGCCTGTGAGGGAATTGCTGGGTGTGTGGGGATTGCCAGGGCTGCCAGGGAATTGCTGGGTGTGTGGGGATTGCCAGGGCTGCCAGGGACACCCAGGAGCAGCTCTGCTCACGCATCAGCAGATGCTCCACAGGAAATCTGTGAAACTGCCAGAGGGGCCCTCGGCCCTTGGAGCTCTGGCACAGCTAAAGCACAAAGAATTATGAACCTGACTTTCCCCTTGTTGATCTGGGGGTGAACCAGAGCATTTCTGAGCTCTGCAGATCCACTCCAAATGAGGAGAACTGGTGGGAAAGGAAGAGCCCACATGGGAGGCCATCACTTCTGTATGTTCTGCCTCCTATGACGCATCTCTCTTTTCCAGGTGTCCCTTCCTGGTCTGTGTGAGCCACACAAGCAGCAATTGCTGCTTTGTCTGCAGATCCTGACTAGGACAGTCCCTGCCCCATCCCACAGCAATGTTCTCTCTGGAACATTCCAGCTGGATCCTCTGCAGAACTTGGCCACAGCAAAGGTGCAGAGCTTTGTCACAGACATGTTTTATGAAAAATCCTTTCATTAGGCTCTTTTCTCCTGAGAAGCCTCAGAAATGAAATGTAAACAATAATTATCTCCTGATGTGGAATGCAACAGGTGCTGCAGCCCCTTCCCCTTCAAAACACCCTGGGCAGGAGCTTGTCTTTATTTATTGTCTTTATCAGCTCTCCCCCCAGTCATGAACAGGAAAGCTGATAGAAATGTGGAAAAAGATTAATTTGTCCCCTTTGATCCCCTCAGTGCCAGCACATGATGCCTCCCTGCAAGCCTGGTGTGCCAGGCCTGCTCCAGAGAGTTTAATTCACCATTGTAATTGCACGGCTTAATTTTTTTCTGGAGTTTTTCCTCACGGGACAGATGAGGGTCACAGACTCGGAGGGCATCTCATTCCCCATAAAACTCTGCAAAACAGCTATAAACAGCCAGCCCTGAAGTTTTGCTTCCAGCAGGGCTCTGTAGATTCCCAGACCTCTCTTGCTCTTCTGCCCCCTTCACCCTTTGCTGTGTTTTGGCTGGAGGAGGCAGCAGATAAAGCCCTGGAGGCAGCAGCAGAGCTGAGGATGTGTCAGGAGAGATTGGGCTCTCCTGGTGCAGATGGCAATGGAGTGAGATCAGCTGCTGGCAGGAGCTGGGGATGATGTGTCCAGGAGTCAGGGCATAATCTCTGCCTCTGCCTGATTTTTGTGGCATCTCTTCATTTATTTGTACTTGAAATGTTTTTGCCTTCTTTGTCTTTTCTGGGGAACAATGAAATTGTGGGGTGTTTCTGCAGCAGGGGCTGTGGATGCAGCTGGTGGACATGTAAGTACAAAGTATTAGCCTTATAAATCATTTTGTCACTTTTCATCCATGAAAAATGATCTGACTTTATCAGCACCCAAAAAAAGCACAAACAGAGAGGACAATTTCTTTCAAATGCTGCTCAGCGCTATCAGATGGATGACACAGAGATCCCTGCAGGCCTGGCTTTGTCTGCCTTTGTGCCTGTTTTGCTGAAGGCATGGCCATGACAGCAAAGTGTGCTGAAGCCTTGGGTTATATCATAACACCCAGAATTTGGGTTGACTCTCTTGTCCCATAGTAATGGATTTATTCCAGCCCAGAGGAACTCTCACCATCTCCAACTTTCCTGACTTGCCATTCAGACCCCTGCCATTTCCAAAACGTGTTTTCTGTTCTTTTTGGAGGGGAAAAGGCACCATTTGGCACCATTTTGTGTTCCCAATGAGCCCTTTGCTGCAAGAACAGGATGGTTTCCCATTAGTGCTCTTGACAGTCTGGAAAAACACTGCAAACTTCTTAACAGGTTCATGAATGTGAGGTTTATGGCATCATGTGTTGTGGTTTTCTACACCCACATCTTCCTCACAAGTCCTTGAAACTGTAAATAGAATGAAGTGCTGGGAATGGCCAATTTGAGCACTGAGAGAAGGCTGGAGCAAAGCTGCAACCTTCGGAGATCCCATGCAAAGGCAAGGATGGATCAGGGCTGACTTATTAAGTGATTTCTCCTAAGTGGAAAGGACTGGCAAGGCAGAGCCATCTTTGCCTTTTCCATCAGGAATGTGTTCTGTCTTATATGTGAGGAACAAAGGAGTGATTAGAGGGCAGCTGTAATTGCATTTTTGGAATAAGTTCTGTTCAGATTTAACACTGTGACATTGTGCTGTTTATGATGCGTGTAATTAAAACAAAGTAAAAATAACAACTTTTACTCTGTTGTGTCCTGGTCAAGGAGTCACAGATATGTTGTGCTACAAGGAAGAGGCTGGAGAAGAGAAGAGGGTGCAAGCGATAAGTGGGTTGTTTTGAAAGACAGCTAAAAAGGGGGAGAAAGGAAAACAATAAAGCAGAGAAAAGCCAGAGGCTACCCATCCATATACCCAGGCTGTTCATTCCAAGCTTATCAAAATTTCTAGATTTACTCAGTTCCTTTTGTTTGGAGTCCAGCTGCATTCCTGGTACATGGTGGAGGAGCCACGTGCCTTTATGTGCCTCTTCAAGCTCTTGCCCTTCTCTGACACACAGCATCACCCTGGGGTCTGTCTGAGGAGCCTGGAGTTGGCAGGGATGATGAGCAAAACATCTCCAAGCTGGTGAAGGGAATTCCTGGCAACACCTGGCAAGCTGAATCTGATCACACTGTTCTGCATGCCAGGGACCTTCACCTTGCATTAGCCCTCAAAAAAAAGCAGTATTTTCCCAGAGCCAAAATCACACAGACCTCAACAGTGTCCTCCAGCCCTTGCTCATGCCAGGTGCCTGGACTGGCAGGGAAGGAATGATGAGATTGACCTCCCCAGGGAGGGATGTCTCAGCAGGGATTACCCTGGTTGATTTTATTGGCAAATCTGGCGTCATTCTTCCCCAGCTCCTGGAAAGAAACATCCCTTCCCACCCCTAACATCCACATTCCCCACGTGCCCAGCTGAGGACTGGTGCTCATGCACACACTACTCTTGGGCAAACACAATTTCTAAGGTAACAGTCAGGTGCCCAGACTGCTCAAGACAGATTTTGAAGTGCAGCAAAGATGATCAGACCTACAGAGCCTGTTGAGCACTCTGAGCTGTAGAAGGTCTTTGATGGCTGGGCTGTGGTCAGCAATGTGGCTGGGTGATGGGAATGACCATCCCTTCCACTCTGAGGACACATGGTCACCTCCCTGGAAATGGGGAGGAAATGATCCTTGGCTGAATCAGAAGCTCAAGGGGAAATGGTCTGTGAGAGAGCCCCAACTCTGGTCTCTAGTAAAGAGCTCGTTTGGTGATTTCCACTGAAGAAATGTCAATATCATCCAGAATCTGCAGCTTGGTGATGGATGAGAGATTCTTCTGCCGATGCTTGTACTGCAGGACTTTGTTTTCATTGATGAAAACATGGAAATAGTCCTGGTCAGAGTAGATTTCAACCTGAAAGAGATACTGTGTGATGTTCATGTGGCCTTAGTGGACCTTGCTTCCATCACATCAGGGAGCTGCTGCATCTGCCCAGCCACCTCAAATCCTGCCAGAGCTGACACACACACACTGCTCACCCCACTCTGGGCAAAAAGAGGGAATAACTGAGATTTTCCTTTCATGATAACAAAATCTGGTGGCAATGCAAAGCCCAAATTGAAAACAAATGCAGCATCCAGGGATTATTGCTGGAGCTCTGCATGGCTGTGCCAGAGTTGGGTATAAATCACCAGGTTTTAACGGGATTACTAACAGCAGACAAAGCCAAAGAGGGGATGTTGCTGGGTATGGTGTTGGCAGGAAAGGCAATGGGAGCACGCCAGTATTGGCTGGGTTATTCCTGTTACACCTGAGGTGACAGAGTTACCTGAAAGGGCTCCTTTGCCTTGAAGGGGAAGGTGCTGTTAACCTCTTCCTGCCCCCAGTGGCTGTTGAGGAAGGAGTTGCAGACAATTCTGGAGCTGGAGAGGCGAGGGTTAAAGTGGAGAGCGATTTGGTCCCCGGGATCACAGAGCAAATTAATCTCAAACCTGTGACAGAGAGAGTAAAGGGATGGAGAGCTGGGGAACGATGCTTCTGGCCCTTGTGAGCCAGGACAGCCGGGAGCAGAGCATTCCTTACATGCCTGAACTGGAGCAGGTCTCACCCTTGACCACGATGCTCCATCCAGGACAGATCCCCTCAGGGTGCAGGGCCTCAAACTGCAGACAAGGAGGAGAACACAGCAAAAGTGGCAGAGATGCACTGCCCCACTCAGCCCTGACACTCCTTTCTCTCATTTTCATTATCTTCTGTCTCTCCCCTCCCCACACAAGCACATTCTCTATCCCAGTCTTTTTCCCACTCCTAAATAATCTCAGAGACTCTAAACTGATAAGAAATCAAGTCTCTATGACACCCAGTTGATGAGGTGGGATTTGCTGTCCCCGAGGTCTTTTGTAAAGAGCTGAGCGGGATCAGAAAGCAAAAAATAAAAGAAGAACTTGAATGCCTTCATTGTTGTCAGGACACAAAGATGTTCTGCTTCTCTCTGTGCCTGAGCAATATAAAATCTGAAGCAGAAAACTTAGTGATGCTTTGAAGCAGAGGAACAGGTGTGAAGTGACATCCAGCCCGAGCTCATCCAGTGTTACACGGCTGATTCTTCCCAAAATTCCTGCCTGAGGCCCTGTTCCACGTGCTCTCCCCATCTCCAAGGTTAAATTTGCATAAAATGAGCTGGAAAATGCTCCTTTTTGAATAATTCATAGTTTTATTAAATAACTCATTTTAATAAGAAGTTCTTGCCATTTCACCCCATTAAATTTTTTTTAAGCACTCTAATGATCTTGCATTTCTGAGCATCGCCTCTCACAAACTTATTGCTCACATTAGGAAAAGTTCCCCAGCTTTGACATCTCCGCTGCCAGTTGTGTGCCTGTTTCTCCTTCCTATAGCTCAGGACTTCAACTCCCCTGTTTCTCTCTCTGTCACAAGTTCTATTTCCCATGCTTTTTTGGGATATACATGTTTTTGGGCAGGAGCTGAGACATTTAGGCAGCAGTTAGCAATGACCAACCTCATACCTTCATGTCTGGCTATTTTAGGAGGGCAGCTTTGGGACCCCACATGTGGGCACTGAAAGGCTCTGACCAGATTTCACCCCTGTGAGGCACAGAAGCTGCTGGAGCTGATGAGTTCTGGATTCAAAGAGCACCTGGCAGCACCCAGGTTCACCTTGCCCTGACTTTTAGTTTGTAATCATTACACCAACCCCTGCAGGAGACACAGCACACACAGCAAAGAGCTGTTCCCTCTGCTGCTGGGGGAAAATCTGTCCAATTTCTGGTTACTGAGCATCACAAAACTCATTTTTGCAGTAGCCTGGACCAGACTGACATAGAGGAGCAATAACCCCTGTGTTATTCAGGATTTCTACCTGTCTGGACCTTCTCTTCCACTTTCCTTTACCCACTGTCACACCCATGCTTGTCACTGTCACATTTTCTAGAAAAATTCCTTCACCAGCATTTCCTTCCTGGGAAGCTGTGAAGCCTCAGAGAGAAATGAAAACAATAATTATCTGATTGCTTCTCCTGTGTTTTGCTGCTTTGGAACGTGGTCTGGAGATTGTTTACCACCTGGTCATTGATTGGTTTCATGGGAATTGTTTTAACTTAATGAATTGTTTACCAGCTGGTCATTGTTTGATTGGTTTCATGAGAATTGTTTTAACTTAATGACCAACCACATCCAGCTGTGTCAAGGCTCTGGAGAGTAACAAGTTTTTCATTATCATTCTTGTTAAGCCTCCTGTCTGTATCCTTTATCTTTTAGTATAGTTTTAGTATAGCATTCTAATAAAATAATGCAATATAATGCAATATAATATAATGCAATAATAATATAATATAATATAATATAATATAATATAATATAATATAATATAATATAATATAATATAATATAATATAATATAATATAATATAATATAATATAATGCAATAGAATAGAATATATAATGTAATATAATATATATGCTATGTGTAGAATAATATAATATAATATTACATAAAATAATGAATTAGCCTTCTAAGAGCATGGAGTCAGACTCACTCATCTCTGTCACCCCGCCCTGTCCCCATGCTCACCCGCAGTGCCATTGCTCTCCAGCCCCGCAGCCCAGCCTGGGCACGCACAGAGGGGTTTTTATGGATGCTGCCGGCCAGGATCCCACGTGTGCAGGGATTGGCATCCCCAGGGGGCTGAGCTGTGCTGTCAGAGCCGGGGCACGGCCGGGATGGGGAGCAGAAATCCCGCTGAGCCCAGCAGGGCAGCCCGGTCAGGCGTGCGGGTTAATCCGGCCCTGCTGGTGCTGGGCTGGATCAGGAGCTGTGTGATGGGCCAGGATGGAGCCCTGTGGTCCAGAGGGGTCTTGTCAGAACTCAGTGCATCCCTCCGGGTGTCCAGAGTTGCCAAGTACCCCGTCGGGGGGCTTGGAGACCTTGGCATGCTGCCCACAACACCTGCGGGTTTGATTTTGACCCCTGGAGCAAGTTGCCAGCTTTGTATGAGGACATGAAAGTCACACAGGTTTGAATGGTGTAATAACAAAATGATCACAGCGTGAAAATGTAGATTTTAGGATTTTTGGTATGGGACAAGATGGAGGAATCTAGGCATGTCTAGCCTTTCTTCTTCTTCTTCTTGTTCTCCATTTTCTGCAGTAATGTTGGCACTTTGGGATTGGTCTAGAGTAGAAGTGCACTGCCTAACATAGGTGATAGGCATTGGGAATTAAGTGTAAATATGTTATACATAGTTTGTAGTATAAAAGGACAACACAGAGTGCCTGTGGCTGCCCTGCTGAGCAGACCTCTGCTGGGCAGAAAGACAATTTTATAGATAAGAATTAATAAACAACCTCAAGACCGAAAAGTGACGAGTCCAGACTCGTTCTGCAGTTGCGCGGGCTGAAGCAGAGACATCCTGCACATCTCGGGGCAGCAACTAACAACAGGAACCCGAGAGGGTCTGATGTGTGTGAGGCATGAGGGAAGGATGGGGACTCCCAAAGCTGAGGGAGATACCAGCAATCACACCCACCTCAAGGTCCAGAGAGAAGGGAGGTGGCAGAGGAGGAATGGTGCCTCAGACAGGGTTCAGCTACACCCTGACCATCAGAGATTGCTTTTTCTCCCTGTTTCCTTTATTCTTTCTTTATGAGTCACAGCCTGGCCTGAAATGAGCTGATGCCAGCTTTGTCCCAGCCACGTTTCCCCCTCGTGGTGCCCCGGGATGCTGCTGTGCTGAGCTCAGCACGCCCCGGGTCTGCATTTCCCTTCCCTGCTGGGGACAATGCAGGGATTTGGGAGCAGGGTGAGCGAGCCTTTGTCCAATATTTCCTGACATGGAAATGCACCAAGACATGAGCAACGTTGAAATGAATTCCAGTGATGAGGTGTTTTCATAAACTAGGGAAGGGAGGGATGGTTGTGCATGCCCCCCTTCCCACAGTGTAAATGTCTTAAAACTATGAAGCACTGTCCCCATCTCTGCATGCATGGGAGGATGGGATGGTCCTTGGCTGGTCCTACAGGAATCCATGGCTTTTGTAGACTAAAACCCCCTTAGTGTATTGGTCACATCTCTGATATGGTATTATTTAATGTTTGTTTTATTTCCAGCAGATAAGCAGAATGATTACTATTCCAGGCTCCGCCCTTGTCAGACAACTAAAAATGCAATTCAACAGACATAAAAGCCAACAGCCTCTCTTGGGACTGAAAAAGCCAAGTCCCAGGCCAGGATTTGCCCTTTTGGACTCTCACAAAGCCAAGTCTAGTGAAGCTGAGCTCTGCCCTGTTGTCTGCAGGCTCTGCTGTGCTGGGAGCAGGAGCAGAGCTCTGTGCTACAGATGGCAGCATTGGGACGTGCAAGGGAGCCCTGAGCTGCAGCAGAGGTGCCCAGGCGGTGCTGGAAGGACAGGGACAGGGACAGAACATCCCACTGTCCCTCCTTGGGCGGCTGAAGGATGATGGACATTGGTGTCTCCAATCTGCCGAGCTGCACTTTTCCCCTTCTTATGGCCTGAACCCAATATTGTGTTTTCAGCCCCCAAACCATCACTCCCTGCTCATTTCTGCTGCCTGCAAGGGACTGCAGGTACAAAGGGCTGCTTTTGGGATACTCAGTGGTGGTGGGCAGAACCAAGAAGAACTGCTGTCCTGGGTGTAGGAAGGGAGGGGTCTGCAAGCTAAATAAGTGTGTCCAGTTTATAATAATGATGTTAGTGATATCAGTGGATGGGGGTAAGGCTTGGGCACTGCAGAGCAGGTTGTGTTTAGGCAGGCTCAGCTCCTTCTCAAAGGGTGAGTCTGGGTCACCCCAAATCCTCCCAGAGCCATTTCCCACCAGACCAAAGCAGGGGCTGTGATTTCCCCAGAGCACACCTCTGTGCAAGGCTTCTCCAGCCTTGCTCCTCTGCTGCCTGGCAGTTTTTACACCTCCTCTGCAGCCATTTAATTTCTTAAGGGAATTCCTAAAACTCTCCTGTGCAAACAGGGGTCAGCCTGTGCTCTGGCCATGGTGCTTTAGGAATGTGTGACCCCAGGAAGGGTTTGGGATGTTGCTTTGCTGGCTCTCCCCCATTCCCTTTCCCCCAGATCTATGCTCTGCAATAACCTGGGATCTCTTTCCAGCACTACTGTCTAGTGCTGTGCCAGGGCCTGATGCTGTGAATGCTGTGAATGGGAGAGAAAATACCTATAAAACCTTTGTGAGTGAAACCTTGGTGCCACAGGCTGTGGTATCTCTCTGTTTCTGTGATCTCACACTGCTGTGCATTATGGAACTGGCCAGGAGAGGGCTGGAGAGTGCAGGCAATTCCCTGAGGTAAATTATAACAAAATTCACACATGGTTCTAGCTCTAACTCTCCTCTAACTCTGGAAGGGTCTGGTGCAGCACCTGCTGCTGCTCTGCCAGGGGTCAGTGCTGCAGCCTGCAGCTCTCATCCCTGCTGTAAGGAGACCCCAGGCTCTCTGGCAGGAGCCCCTTGCAGCTGCTCAGCCCAAGGCAGATCATCAGAGAGCACCGAAGGAAAACATCACACCCTGAGAGGTGGCAAGAGAAACAGGGGAAGCTGACACCCTGGCACACGCTGCTGGGCTCCAGCTGAGCCCCCTGCCCCTCATTTGGGGTCAGCCCTGCTAACGAGGGCGGCCTCAGTGCTGGCAGCTTCTGGGAACGAGTGCTTGTCAGACTTTCCATTCTTTGGCCTCCTGTTAGCATGTCCCATCACCCTCCCAGTCAGGCACTGGTGCTGGGGAAGGGAAGAGCATGTTCTCTCCCTCAGCAGCTGTCTGATAGCTGCTGGCTATGGAATTCCGCTTTTATTCTTGTGGATGGTAAGAAAAGGAGCCTGGTTCTGTTGCAGACAGTGTTGTGAATGAGACTCATTGAAAAGTGAAGTCTCTGCCTCTCATTGCTCTTTGGGTGGAAAGGGGAAGGTGATTCCACCCCTGCACAGGGCCATGAACCCACACAAGTGCAGCTGAGGCCAAGGCTGGAGTTGTTGCTGTCCCCAGCCCAGCTCCTGCTCCCCGCTCAGGACTTCCCTTCCTCGGCTTTGAGGAGCGGGGATGAAAGGCAAGGAGTGCAAACACAAAGCATGCCTGGTTTATTTTATTTATGACTGGCCTCTGCTTAAAAGGAAACCAGCATTATCAGTCCCAGCACTGCCAGGTCAGATGAGTAAATGAAAGAGAAGGGTTTCGTTTATGACTGGGAGCTCGAGTTTGCTCTTATAAGGGCATCCCGCCAGGCACGGCTGCTGCCACTGCTGCTGCTCCTGGCAGGGGTGGCCAGGCCCAGCCAGAAACTCAACCAGGCTCTTCCAGAGGTCAAAGCCCTGAGGCAGAGAGTGGCTGAGATCAGGTTGTACCTACCCCTCCTTCTTTGGCTTGGGGCGGCCACATGTGCTACAACACAGCATCCCTGCAGGCAGCGGATCCCTGTGGGTCCGTACCCATACCTGCTGGGTGTTGTCCTGCCAGGCTTGGTGAACCTGACCTGCTCAATTCCCCGGGGAGAAAGTGGTAAAACCATGTCAGAATAGGTCCCTTTGCCCTCACCAGTGACTCCTGCTGGAAAGGAGAGCTGGGTTTGGGTCGTGGCTGGTGCTGATCCCAGTGCTCCAGCTCTGTGAGGTGCAGGCAGAAGGTGAACACAGCCCCTGGCACAGGCTGCTGTTTGATGCCTGGGGTTTTCAGAGCCAATATTTGATGATCCATAAATAATTGCCCTGTTGTATATGCAGGGACCTGATTTATCCTGCTCCTTGATGATACCTTCCAAACTCCTCAGGAGACATCTGTCTGCCTGTTCCTGGTGATTGATGGAGGAGGAGGAGAGCTGGCACTGGGCCCCGTCGTGCTCCTCAGTCAGTGTGTGGGTGTGCTGCCTGTCCCTCCACGGTGGCTCAGAGCTACAGCAATGACAGATCCTCAGGGGAGGGAGGTTATGTATGAACTCTCCCTGCTCACTTTTACGTTGAGTCCCTGGTTCCTGAGGAGCAGCATCAGCACTGTCAAATCCCCCTTCATTCCCCATTGCTAACTCTTTCCAGCTCAGAAGTGCTTCCCAGGTGAGGTTTGTCTCTGGAAGCCATTCTTCCTCAGAGTCTGAGCAGCTCTTATTCCATGCTGAATGATTTACTGCCCCAAAGCAGAGGGGGAGGACGATGCACACCACTGGAGGGGCTGCAGCCTGGCCGTGTGCTCTGCTCCTGCTCTCAGCTGCGAGCACAAGCAGCAGCACAGCCATCTCCTGCTGCAAGCCCCGTGCCAGCCCCCTGGCCAGGGAGCCCACATGGCAGCAGGCCTGAGCACGGCCCAGGAAGGGCACTCTGCGCACCCCAAAGCCTCACTCGTGCCCGGGAGCAGCGCGTGGGCTGGAGCCCAGCCTGAGCCCGCAGGTGGGTCTGGAGAGCGTGCAGGGAGAGGAGAGCCTGGAGCAGTGGAAAGAGGGAGGGAGGGAGGGAGGGAGGGAGGGAAGCAGCCTGTGAGGTTTTAGGGATGCTCTGGGGTTCAGGGAGCAGCCACAGGTGTCTCCCATGTGCTGGAGCCCTTCTGGCTATTGGCAGGTTTCGAGAGGATTGTTCGGGTCTTGGAATTTGTGTAGCTCTGCTTTTTCACCATTTTCTACTGAAACTTATTATCATAAGGAGTGCTAGGTTCTGACATCATAAAAACTTTTCCATGCCCTTGTTTGATGTCCTCATCACACCTGAAAACATTTGTCCCACAGGCTGCATCCTGGACAAGGTCCAGTTTGGGGTCAGATGGTGACTGGCACTAAAGGGGGCAGAGAAACTCTAAAAAGGAGAAAACAATGAAACCATCAGCATCACAAACATCTCAGCCTCCTCCAGCCAGTTGCCCAGCCCTGAGTGACCTTTCCCAGGCACAGAGAAGTGCAAATAATACTTACCCAGGAGGAAGCTGTGCCAAGGCCAGAGCCAGCTCAGCCCCTTCCCAGCAGGAGCTGTGTCCAAGGGCCACCATCCGTCAGGGTGGCACAGATAGTGCTGCCTCCAACCACGATGAGCAGTTTTCCCTCCAGGCAGATCAGTGGTGGTCAGTGCTGGGACACAATAGATGGCATCATGATGGGTTTCTGGAGCTGTGGTAGAAGTGTGAACCCCACCCCAAGGAGACACCAGGGAGCTTAGAGGGGGCTTGGAGGCATTTGTTGGGGAGGAACTCTGGGTTTGGTCATGAAAAGGCTTTAGGGACTGAAAGGCTTGCAGCTCTGGGAGCCTGAGCATGTCCTCCCTCCTCCTCTGAGTATTTGACCACTCCTTGCACCACCACTGCTTCCTTCTCTTGGTCCTGTGGCAGTGAGGCACCAGCTCATCACTGCCCTGCAAGAGAGGGACAGTGACAGCAGCAGAAGGGATGTAGGGTCCACTCCCCATCCCAGGCTCTGGGAAAAGGTGGAATGACACAGGGAGGACATTTTCAGCCTGGCAGGCTGTGGCACACATCCAAAGGTACCAGCAGGACCCCACACATACGTGCCTCAGGCCACCCAGTCAGCAAACCCCAAACCCTTGGGCTGGGAGCACTGGTCCCCTCCAAAGGGCTCTGACCTTTGCTGCTGGTGGCTGAGCAGAAGTGCTGGCTGTTGCAGCAACCTCCAAGAGGCAGCTGGGGGAGGAGGATGCAGCTTTTTGCTATTTTGGAGAGCAGGGAGGAAGAGGAAGAGCTGCTAACAAAGAGCGAAACTAGAAAAATGACGACGGTGACAAAAAAACCTTCTCCCGTTTGGGGAACCAAACGCATTTTTGTTTCCTGGTGTGACAGGGATAGCTCAGAGTGAGAGACACAGCAGAGGCTGAGTGGCAGCTCTCGGGTCCCAGGGTGAGGGTGGGACTGGAAAGGACCAGAGGCCCCATGAGCCCCCTGACCCCTGCCCTGCACAGGGGCCAGGAGCTGCCTTTGCCTCCCTTCTTTGCCTGGCTCCCCTCCATCCTCTCCCCAGCCACTGCCCAGGAGCAGCTGCCCTGCTGTCACACCAGGCAGGAGCCAAGGAGGTGGTAGCCAATGGCACCACATTTTTTTGGAGATTTTGGGGCTCAAAGAAGTGCTGAGGAATGAAGAGGGGGTGTCGCAGACATCTTTTCATTAAAAATCCTTTCTTAGGATTTTTCTTCCTGAGAAGCTGAGAGGCTTCAGGAACAAAATGTAAACATGGATTATCTGCTGCTGTGGAATGCAACAGGTGCATCTGTGACTGGCCCATCTTGGATGTTTATAATTAATGTCCAATCCCAGCCCAGTTAGCTTGGACTCTCTGTCTGAGACACAAAGCTTTATTATTGATTCCTTTCTACTCTTAGCTTAGCTAGCCTTCTGAGATGAAACTTTTTCTTCTATTCTTTTTAGTATAGTTTTAATGTAATATATATAATAAAATAATAAACCAAGCCTTCTGAACATGGAGTCAACATTCTCGTCTCTTCCCTCACCAGAAAACCCCTGTCACCACCATCACAAGGGGGAATCATGGCCCTCCCTACAGCCATGTCTGCTGCTGCCCATCCTGCTGCTGGCTCCTCTGAGGCTGCAGGAGCCACAAACCCACCTTCCCCTTGAGAACTCTGCTTCTCTCTGCCCCTTCCTGCTGCAAGACTCATTCACAGACAGTGAAATTGTTCTAGAGACAAACAAACAGGCCCTGCCCCCTAGGGAGCCTGTGGTCAAGACCAGGAGATGCCGTGTTGCTTGGTTTCTTCTCTATTTTCATTTTGGCTTTTAGACTTGCAGATGGGCTCCAGCCACAAAGTCTGGAGGCAGGTCCAGCTTGCAGCCAACTCCTGGCTTGGGTGGAGGCTGAATCCAGGCTGTTGATTCAGTCCCTCTCTATTTCTGGTGCTGGCTTTATACGTAATTTGATTCTATATAGTTATGGATAGGAGTAAGTAGAGCGTGAGAATTTCAGCACGGGAGCTGAAGGGACGCTTTGTGAATGAAACATTTGTTAGTGCAAGGATTCAGCAAGAGGAAGGGACACAAACTGGCAGGAAGAGCACAGTGTGGGGGATGGAGGGGTCCAGCAAGGGGTTTAATCCACAGAAGGCTCCACCCAGACCCACCCACACTTTGGCTGCAGTTTGCTTGCTCACAGAGCAGCTCTGGGAGTTGGGGTTGAATCCCATCTGCATCTCAGTAGCAGCTCATGAGAAGCCAAGGCACGCTGAGGAGCTGAGGACAGAGCTGCAGCTCCAGAATGTGCTGTATCCATCTTTCCCTGCTCCTGCCATGGCTGGTGGTGTCTCCAACCCCTCAGGCTCAGAGGGAAATGCCATTTGCTGCAGCCAGGGGCAAAACTCCCACTGATGGTAAAGGACAAGGACTGCAGGGGTTTGGCCTTCATCTCCAAGAGACATCTGTGGTAGCTCTGACCTGCCTCAGCACTTCATCAATCCTGGTTTGTGCTTGATGTGGATTGTAGCCTGGGGAGATGTTATCCAGCCGTGACTCTGCTCCTCACATCCTCTGCTGCTACTCCTCCTCCTCCTTCAGATCTCTCTGATGGGAGAAATTATCTTGTTTTCTGGAGCTTTTACCCAACTGCAAGGGGTTTTCCAAAACATCTGGAACAGCTCATGGAGCTGGAGTGGAGCATAATGCTGAGGGTGGAAACAGGGTCATGGAAACAGAGGCACCCTGTTAGATTAATGCTTGGGAGCCACGCTGGGATGGGCTGAGTTCAAATCCTCACCCCACTCACAAAGGAAAACAGCTGGAAACTGAGACCCTCCCCACACCACCATGTGCCTCAGGGTCCTGCTGCCCAGGAGGAGCCAGCAGTGCCCACCTCAGCACAGGGATGGGGCTCTGCAGGGCAGCCTGGGTGTCCTGGTGTCCCAAACCCTGGTGTCCCAAACCCTGGTGTCCCAAACCCTGGAGTCTCTAAACCCTGGTGTTTCAAACACTGGAGTCCCAAGCCCTGGTGTCCCAAACCCTGGAGTCCCAAACCCTGGGTGTCCTGGTGTCCCAAACCCTGGAGTCCCAAACCCTGGAGTCCCAAACCCTGGGTGTCCTGGTGTCCCAAACCCTGGAGTCCCAAACCCTGGTGTTCCAAACCCTGCTCCTAAATTCAGGCTGTGGGAGGAGCTCTAGAAAGAAGCCAGCATTTTGCAAAGGGCAACGAGGCCCCTTGGGTTATTTGGAGGCTGCCAGCTTGGCATCCCTCACTGCTGGAATACTGAGATGGCTTTGAATACAAAGCAACATGTAGTTAATTAAAAGAGGGGTGTAACTGGTGCCAAGCCCAGAAAATGATGAAAATAGACCTCTGCTAACATCTCCATTTCTCCATTGGACTGATAAAGAGGATCTTGTCAATGGCACAGCCTTGACTGTGTGGTTTGACTTGGCATCAGCCCGTGGTACAAATAGAGCTGGAGTCTGCTGCTCAGATAAATTGATAAATTCTAACAAAGCAAAGCCATCAGAGCTCACCCGATGGGAGGACAAACGGGGATGGGAGGTGCCTTTGCTGCTGAGCTCCCTCTGTGGTTTCCTGTATTTGAACCCCTTATCTGGTATCCTGCCACCAGAACATGTGCTTGGGAGGGTGAGTTTTATGGGTTGATAAGGTTTTATTGCAGCCAGACTTATTGGGGGATGTCTGAAATGAAGAGATGGGGAGCCTGAGGAGATGGGGTCCAGGCAGCTCCAATTTCTCCTAAACTCAGTAGTCTGGATACAGGTTTTAAGTAAAACCCAGGCAGTTTTGAGTCCAGCTCAGGCATACCTGGGAAGGTCCTTGTCAGAGAGCTCCAGGGCAGTTGTAGTTTGTACCTGGAAATTAGGTTTCATTGAAATATTCATTTCCATCCCCTGGAAAAGGGAAGCAGCCACAGGGCTGTGGTGTATGCTGTACCCTACCCACACACCTGAGGACCCCCTCAGAACCCCAGAACAGTGAGGGCTCCTCACTGCACCCCACCAGGCCATCCCACCAGGTATAGGTGCAATATCTATATCTATATCTATATCTATATCTATATCTATATCTATATATCTATATCTATATCTATATCTATATCTATATCTATATATCTATATCTATATCTATATCTATATCTATATCTATATCTATATCTATATCTATATCTATATCCATATCTATGTATTGCACCCTCTTCTGCCTCAGTTTCCCTCTCCACTGCTCACACCTCCATCACAACCTTCCCTCCAACATGGGCCAAGTTCTTCTCTTGGCAGCAGCTTGCATTTAACTTTTTCTCTTCCTTAGCATCAGATTAGAAATAAATTAGGCTGGCCAGTAATGACTTTGCCAGGTGCTGGCTGCTGCTGCACTCCAGCTCTGAGTGTCCTTTGTGTGCGTGTGTGTACAAGCGACCAACAATGATTAAAGAGCCTTTATTAGTCCCATGACTGAGCTGTAATAGGAAAACCCTGTGTCCTTCCTGCCAGTGAGCAGCTCTGCAGGAGTGCTCTGCCCCTGCTCCTGCACTCAGCAATGCTGTGGCCACAGGGTTAGAGGGTTTTCTGATCTATTTTACCCTAAGGGACACACAGGGAATGTGATGTCGGACATGGAGATGGTTGTGTGTGGTCTCCTCAAGCTCTTTGTGGTCCCATGTGTCAGCTCCCATCAGTGTTGCTCCCTGGGTGCTGCAGGGGACCCATTCAGTTCCCTTCCATGAGCTGGTGCTTCAGCCTGACCCTGCTCATGTCCATCCAAGGACACAGGGTGATGTGGAGGCTGCAGTTCTTGGGAAGGGATTTGTTTGCAATGATTTGAACCAATCTTCCCCTAAATCCATGTTGTGACCTGACCTCCAGCACAGAAACCCCCACAGCACTGCCAGGCATCCTGGTCCTCCTGATTGATCCATCAGTCTAGCAGAAAAATTACCTTCTAATAAACTTCAGCTTGCCCTTACCCAACCAAACACACCAGAACCTTTCCAGAATGTCTTTTACCTCTGAGATGGCAGATACCAGCAGCCACACTAGCTGCAGGCTGAATTTCAGGGCATAAACAGACATCTTCAGGACAGATATTGTCAGCCACTGGCTGTAGCTGTGCTGTTGGCATCCCTTGGTCCCAGGGATGTGTGACTGCCCTGGACCCACCACCGTGGAAATGAATTAGGGACTTTTGGGAGCTGGGTTGTGCTGTGGGAGCATCAGGTCACACAAACAAAGCAGCCCAAGTTACTGCTGCTGTCTCTGCAAGAAAACACCAATTATTTCGGTGTTCTGGGCCAACAGATACAAACTGTGGCCAGACACAGAGCCTGCCCTGTGGATGTAAATCTGTCAGGAGGCCAAGTGATGGGGAAAGGGCTGATTTTTACATTTTGGTTGAGACCTCTTCCCAGCACAGGGCTTTAAGCTGGTGGCTCACCCCAGCCCCACCACATCTCAGCAGAGTAAATGCTCTGCACTTCTGCCAGCCTGCAGCCAGCCAGGGGATGCTGCAGGGGCATTTCAGGGGGCAACTCGAGTATTGCAGCGAAGAGAGAAAACAGAGCAAGATATTTACTTTCCTCCCCCATAGCTCCGCTCCTGTGGCATCCCTTCAGAAGCTCCATTAATAGCAGAAGGCAAACACAGGGAGTGGGCTGCCCTTTCCCCTGGACCTGCCCCCTCTGAATCACGCTGGGCTTGCAGCATTTCCTGCAAATGCCCCCCTGGGCCCATCCCGCCCTCCTGCAGGGGCTGCCATCCCTGCCTGCATACAAAGGAGGTTGCATCATAACTGCTTTTTAAACTCCCAGCCTTTTGAAGTCAACGCCAACGTTTGTTTTTACACCTGATCCGAGCCAAGTCCCTTGTTCTGGTGTTTACAAGAGTCTCTTTGGTGAGCAGGAGCTCACTCACCTTTATAACAGTCAGGTTATCTCAGCAATGTTTGTCCAGACTGGAAAGAACCTGGGCTCTTGAAGAACTGAAAATCAAAGGAATTCTGGGCTCTAGAAGGACCGAAAATCAACGTCATGAGAGACACCAAACAACAGCTCTGCTGGAAGGCTTCCAGCTCTCTCTCCAGCCATGTGTGAGATTGTCAGAACTCCCTGGAGGGGAAGAGACATATTTTGAGGATTGACATCCTTTAGAGGAAACAGGGAGAACCTCAAAAACAGGGCCTTGATCTTCATGGGGCAGGGATGGAGTTGGCTGCACCATCACTCATTTCACACTCATGGTGCAGGAAAAGATGCTCAGACTGGGCAGGGACCCCCAACATTCCTAGGAGCAGTGGGTTTGAGCAGGGAGTGACTGTTCCTCCACTTTGGGGCTCATTTTGGAGCTGTGTAACCCTTGTGACAGTTCTGGCCATGGCACAGCAGGGCACTCCCAGGATCCCTGGCATTCTGTGTCCTCTGCTGAACATTTACAGCACAGCAGTTCACAAACACCACCCTGGCCGTTCACATCACCCCTTTTTTCCCCAAAAGCCACCCAGCCAGGCTTGGAACACACAAATCCCCAGCGCAGGGCCGGGGCTGAGCCGGCAGCAGAGGGAAGCACCACCCGCAGCAGGAGCGCAGGGCTGCGGAACCTCAACCCAAATTCCTCACCGAGGGCACGAAGCAAAGCAGGCGCTCCGGGCGAGATGAAAGCCGAGTGCTTAATGCAGCAGCATCTTCCCCTAGCCGACTTTCCAGTCGCGGCTTGCACGGGCTTCCTTGCGGACATCTGGCAGATGCGCCGGGAGAGGAATGCGATGGGTTGTGCAGATGGGAGGTGCCGCGCTCAGGTTGCAGCCGTGGGGCAGGGAGTCAGTGTTTTGTTTATAAACACGGGCAGGATGACTAAGATAAGAAGGGGATGGTAATTAAATTAAATTAAGGCTCTGGAAGTCGTTAGATGAGCCTGAAAGCATCAGCAGCCGCTCGGATTCCTGGCTCTGCAGAATAGGGGCTCTCTGTAATGGAGTATCAGGGGATGTGCAGGGGGGTCTTTCATCAGCTCAGCGGGAGGAGATGGACACAGTTCTATCCAAACAGGGGACACAGAGGGGAGCCAGGTAAAAATGAAATACCAGAGCATCAGGGGAGGAGGGGAAATCCACAAAGGTTCTTCCCGTTCCCCTGGGAAAAACATTCCCAAAGCAGGGATGTGTGACAGTGGTCACAGGGGTTTTCAGGTGAAAGGAGAGATGAGAATGTTGACTCTATGATCAGAAGGCTTGATTTATTATTTTATTATATATATATTACATTATAACTATACTAAAAAGAAAAAGAAAGGAAAAAGTTTCCTCAGAAGCTAGCTACGCTAAGAATAGAAAAGAAAAAAATTATAACAAAGCTAGCTCTCTCAGACTCTGTTTGAGATAGCTCAGTCCTTGATTAACTATTAATTATAAACATTCAAGATAGCCCAATCAAAAATCTACCTGTTGCATTCCACAGCAGCAGACAACCATTGTTCACATTCTTTTTCTGAAGCCTCAGCTTCCCAGAAGAGAAAATCCTAAAGAAAGGATTTTTAGTGAAAAAGATGTCTGTGACATGGATGGGGAACTGAGGCACTGTGGGATGAAGGGGTGAGGTTCCCACCAGGATTTTGGTGCAAAGAGAAGAGTTTTGCAGAACTCAGTTGGGTTGTAAATGCCCCTTCACATCCAGAGCATCTCTGCAGATGGTTTGAGCCTCTTGGTGAGAAGTGGGAAGCAATCAGGTGAGAGCAGATCAGGAAAGGCAGCCCTGACCCAAACTGTCTGGGAGGCATTTCTTGGCTGAGGCAGTGGCAAAGCCTGTCAGCCCCCACAAGCTTGGAGAAAGATGACTTAGGAATTGTGACGGCAGAGATGCAGGTTTTGGATGGGTTTCTGTATCCAGCATGGAGGCTGCAGCTCTACCTGTGTTAGGTCAGAGAAAATGATGCTCAGAGCCCAACAAACCCACCCAGCACTGGGGGCTTGTGGCTTCTCTTCCCAGGGCTGCTGGTTTGCTGTGAGATCCTGTGCCTGTTTATTTTTCTTTGCTGCTTGCAGTGGCCCTGATACACCTCCAAGCCTTAAATGCTTTCCCTGCTGCCCACACGGGGTAAATTGGTCCTGGGAGCTTTCCTGCCTCCATGGGAAGAGGGAATGGCCTGGGAAGGTCTGGATGCTGAAGGGCAGGCAGGCTGGGGGGCTGGGGCAGCTTGGGAGAAGGATGTTTCATGGACATCTGTGACCCAGAGACCAATGTCTGCTGCTGTCCCAGCTTGGGAGCCTGGCCCCAGAGTACATGATGCAGAGACATGTGCTTTTTAGCTCAGCAGGCCTTTCAGCCTGCTCTCCTGGTGCCAGCCCTTTGCAAAGGGGAAGCATGGAGGAAATACCAGCAGTCCTTGCAGCATTAATCACGGCCAGGATTATGAATGCAAATAAAAATGCTGGATCCATGGACAGGGGGAGAGACCCTTTTCCCACCAAGTGTCTGCAGGGTGCTGGTTGATCAAAGCTGGGCTGAGGGAAAGCTTCTGTCTCATGCAGGTGCCAAGGGGAGAGCAGGTAACTTATTGGTGGCTGCATGTTTCTAATTGGTGAAGGAAGGACCCATAGCAGCCCTCAGAGCACCCTGCTGCCACGCTCCTCACACCCTCCTTAATCTCAGCCCAAGGAAACCATCAGCTCAGTCCCTGCCAGGAGCTGCAGGAAGGTGACAGCTTGCTGTGATGCTGATGGAGAGCAAGGCAGCACCCCAGTGAAGAGGCTGGAGCAGCCAGAAGGATGGATAACAGCTTTTGGGGGTGTTCCTGCAGCCCCACCTGTGTGGGCAGGTACATCCCATGGGGAAGCCAATGCATTCCCACATGGATTCACTGGTTTGTGGTGACAAATGCTCTCCTCTTTGCCCAGCAGCCCCCACAAGGCCTCTTTCCTTCCCTCAGGGCTGTGGGGAGTGTGCTGGTGGCTGGGAGGGACAGGAGAGCACGGGCTCAGGCTGGCATTGCTGCTCTGCTCCAAGAACAGCCCCCATCTGTCCAGGCTGCTCATGGCTCAGGTGTGCCAGAGCTCAGGGCTGAACCCAGCTCCTGGCACAGCTGAGGGTGCAGTGGGAGCTCAGCAATCCCTGAGAAGCAGGGACTGGTCCCTGCCACCCCTTCCTGGTCAGTGGGACACCCCAAAGGAGATTTCATTGTTCTGTCCTGTGGTTCCTGGGGCAGGCTGAGCTCCCCATGCAGCTCCCCAGGGGACAAGCTGATTTTCCAACCTCTGTCTGGGGCTTTGGGGACAGCATGTGCCAACTTAGGTCCTGCTGATCTCCCCAATTAGTCTCCCATCTCCTTTTCTGCTCTTCAAAGCACTGAGCATCATTAATCTGTTTGGGGGATTAATGCCCCATGAGCTGGGGAGGCCGGGCCCTGGCCCTCTCACACACACAGCCCTGCACTCTAATAGTTTTTGCTGCCCCTGTCACAGCTGTTAAGGCTACAAAAGCCCCGAGTAATGTGATCTCCCAGGGCCCTTGTGCACAGAGGCCCAGGCTCTCTGGACCCTTTTGAAGGCAGGAATGTGGCTGAGCATGACCAAGTTTGTCCCAGCCATGGCCTTGTGTTCTCCTTCCCGACCATCCAAGCAGGAGTTAACTGTGCATGAAGAATTGGATCAGCCTGTGGGACAGCCAGCCCAGTGCCCCCATTCCACCCTCCCAGCTCCCATCACCACAGAATGTCTCAAATTCAGGGCTGAGTGGCCCAAGAGCCAGGAGAGTGTGCTGCAGGCACTGATGGGCACAGAAGGGTTGAAACCAAATTTAGGACAATAAACTTGGCATAGATTGCAGACCTTTTCCCATGATTGTTTTCTCAGGAGTCAATGAGTTGGACACTCTGCAGGAGAGGTCTGACACAGCCACAGGTATGTGCCATGCAAAATGGACCAGATTGCTTGGGGATACAAAATGCATCCCTGTGTATCACTTAGCAGGAGCCAGGGGCTTCTCCAGAAGGAAATGGAAAGAAAAGAAAAATAAAAGAAAGAAATGGAAAATAAATGGAAAATAAATGGAAAATGGCCACACAAGGCACAGGAGGGTGCTGGTTGCTCTGGGGGCTGTGGGAGCCTTGCTCCAGGTCTGAATGTCCTTTTCCCTTCCTCCATGGCAAGGGTCAGAGAGGTGCGCTGGCTCTCAGTGCCCTCCCTGGTGCCCAGGGCTGGGGTGCTGTGCCCCACGAGGAGGGAGCCCAGCTGTTGTTGGAAGCACTGTCTGCTCCAGCCTGGATTTCAAAGCAGCTGCCGGCTCTTGCCTCGGATCTGAGGTGGCTCAGTGGGATTGGGCAGCTTTGTAACTTGAAACAATGGGGTTAGGGGGGGACTGTGCCATCAGCAGCCCCAGCCATACAAGGAAAGAGGATCCCACTGTGTGTGCACAGCCCTGCATTCCCCATCCTCCCCCTGCCCGGCAGCCCCAGCATCACCCAGTGCCCCCAAAGCAGAGGCCAGAGGACACTGAGATGGGCATCAGGCACAGATGGGACCTGTCCCTCCTCAGGCTGTTACAGGTGGGGTTTGGGTTTCTCTCCCTCTTGTTTTCTACACAGTGCTGAAACTCAACGCCAGGGCGGGAGATGCTCGGGGGAATTTGCCACGGCAGATGGTGGGGAAAGAGAAAAGGGCAGAGCATGGGGAAAAGAGAAAAGGGCAGAGCACAGCACGCTGCCTGTGGGCACGGGAACACAACACCCCACGAGGGAGTGTGCAGTGAACAGCCAAAGGTGGGCAGCCTGCAATGAAAGCTTTTAATGCCCATGGCTCTCCTGCCTTCCCTACACTCACACACCTGCAGGCCAGGAACAATCCCGCTCCCGACGCCTTCTTCCTTTCTTTTTCTTGCTTTTGCTCTCTTCTCCCTCTGAAACAAAGATGCTTCTCCAGATGCACTGGTCCCCATCCAACAGATCCCTTTGTCTTGTCGCTTTGAATTATATTTTCTTTGTCTGCATTAGCCATCCTCCCAGGCTGAGCCCTGGATGTCTCATTAGGAGGGAGATTCTGGCCAGCGGTGCCAAAACTCCTCGCAACGCTGACGCAGAGGGATCCTTGCTGGAGGGAAGATGCTAAAAGCTAAATCTCAGCCAAAGAAAGACTGCAGGATGAAGTCAGAGTGGAGAGATGATGCCCGAAGGGAATTAGGAAACTTCGGGATGATTTTAGGATTATAAAAGGGATGAAGAAAAATTACAGGAGCAGAGCCAGAAGACTTCTCACCCCAAGCACAGAATTTCCCATCCCAAATGAGGCACATTGGCAAATGAGATTCCTGTGGATGTTGTCCCCGGGGAGAGGCACAAGGGCAGCCCTGGGTGATGACAGCTCCTGCTGTCCCCTGCTCCAGGGCAGGGCCCTGAGTCACATCCCTGGGTGGGATGCCCTGAGCTGCCAGGCGGGTCCTGCTGAGCAGCCCAGCTCTGTGGTGACTTTACCCCAGACCTCAAAGGGCATCTGGGTGCTCAAACCCAGACTCATTCCTCCCCACTGGCTCAGTCTGGAGTAGAAAAAGAAATGAGCTCTCCCCGCAGGCCTGCCCTCACTTAACTTTGCAAGAGGAAATTTTCCTTGCGAGCTCCAGGGATTGCAGGACATTTTTGATGTGAGGGAGATATGGAAAGCAAACCTGACCTTTTCAACCAGAGAAAGGCTGTTTCCCCACAAGTCTGTGTCGCAAAAAATGTTGGGTTTTATTTCCCTCCCAGCGCTGCACTGAAAACAAACATCCAAACTTCAGACTTTGCTACAAGGCACAACTGTGTCACAAAACCAGCTCTCAGCCATTTCTATCCGGCCCTGCTTCCCTGTGCTGCTCTCTGCAGGCTCAGGGAGAGTGGTGGGATCAGCCTGGGGAGTTTTTCTGTTCCCACCAAACACCTTGGCTAGCGTGGAGTCCTTTTACTGCTGGGATGTAACTCACACTGTGCTTGTTTAGCACACACACCAGCTGCCTCTGTTCATGCTACTGCTCTGAGAACCAGGGCTGAACTTCCCAAGTTCACAGGAAGATATGGGCTCATTTGGGGACCTGGGATGTAGATCCCCTCCAACACTGCATATATTTGCATCTGCATCTGATTTTATCTCCCCTCTCACACTGCAAGATTCCTGTGCCCTGTCATGTTGGGGAAAGGAAATGCATCCCTCACAGGTTGAGTTTGGGATTCTTTTTCTGCTGTTGGTGACTGCTTTATTTTATTGATTTTTAGGGTCCCATAATGACCAAACAAAGGTTTTTTTTCCATCAAACATGATGGCTACTGCTCAACCACCACGTGTCCCCCAGACCAGCATCATCTGGAGTGGCACCACCTCCTCAGGCAGCCACGGTGTGGCACATGCATGGAGCAAGCCCTTCCTCAGCCACTGTGCCTGTTTTCCCACTTTGGGACATAACAGAAGATCCTTTCAACAACATTTCCTTTGAAAAATAATCCATCTAGCTCTGTTTTTGGAAAGTGCTCCGTGCTCTGCACAGGAAGAAGTTAATTACTGTCCGGGGGGTGAGGGCGTGTGTTCTCAAATGTTTTAAATGTTTAATTTTCTTGAAAGAAAAACCATCTCTGATCTCTGTTGGATCCTCTCCCTGTTTACACAGAGGGTTTCTATTAGCAGGGCCAATGGTACATCCCTGACTGCCACGTCCGTGTCCTTTCCTCCTTCCCTGCAAACAGGAACCCCTCCCAAGGGGGTGTGCCCCACCTCTCTGAGCCCCTCTCTCCAGGGAGCAGGGAGGGCCCCAGCTCTCCTGGCAGTGTCTGCTCCAAGCACTGCTCCATCCAGACCCTGAGCCCTGGTGGAATGCTCTCTAACCAATGCAACTTTTCCTTTCCTGCCCATTTTCCAGGAAGATGCGGAAAAAGTGAGGTGGGTGACCCCTTCCTCACAGCCTCTTCCAGCAAGGAAGATCAAAATGTCACTGAGACATTTGCTGGTGGATCCAAGGCAATCTCTGCTCACATCATCTGGGGATGGACCATGATGATGAGGCATCCTCAGCTATTTCAGATGAGGTTTTCAGGCAGAGGGTGCCCCACAGACATCCCTGTGTCCCCATCGTGGAATAGTGTTTAGATCAGGGACATCAGGAGCTTTGCTTAGTCCCAACCCCCTCTAATGTCATTGTGGCTCTCTCCTACATCCCCTGTGCACCACGGATGGGCACAGGCTCCCAGGCCCACCCAGATGACCCCAGTTGTTGGTCCCCAGCTTGTTGAGATCCTTTGTGGGTGCTGAGCTGGTGTGGACGTGCTGGGGAGGTGATGGGCTCTGTGGTGGGACAGCCCTGAGTGCCTGGCCATGGACACCCAGAGCTGGCCATTCCCTTGGAGAACTGATTTCCTTTTGCTGTTGCTGCTTATCTCAGCCCTGCTGGTGCCTGCAGTGCATTGTCAAGGGTGCTGATTTAATGCTGATGAGAGGATTATGAGAATGACCATCAGTGTGGTAATACCCATTTGATTTTTAATTTATCACAGTAAGGAAGAGGTGACTAAGTGGAAGGGCTGGGGACAGCGGTCAGGGTGACCCAAGTGTGCATGCTGTGACATTTATAGGCTGTGCTGGAGACTGAGGTGGGCAAACCTTGTGGGGATTTTAGAGGTTGTTCTGTGAAGAGTTCAGGGCTGGGGCTGTCACCTTCTGTAAGGAACCACCACATGAACCATTGTGCGGGGTGCATGGTGTTCTCAGGGTGTGATCCACTTCCAGAATCTCTAGATTAGTGTTTAATGAGTGGGGTCCCATGAGAGAGCAGATGGACAGGGCTTGCTCTTTGTGCACATGGAGGGCATTAGTTGTGGGGCTGCTGAGAAATGGAGAAGGAGTTTGGCACCTGATCGTAGGGCAGGGGGGAGCATTGGGCAGGTTGAGGTGAACAAATGGGACCCTGAAGGCTCTGCATCTGGGCTTCACAACTCCATCTCCTGGGATGACTTCAAACCTCTGCCAGCCTTAATTTTCAGCTGTTTCCCTGTGGGCCACTCTCCCAGAACAACTGGTATCTCACACCTGTGGCTTGTGTTCTCAAAAGCGTCCTGCAGCAAGCAAAGCCACAGCACCCCTTCTGCAGCAGGCTGGGTGCACAGTGCAGCTCTGTGAGCTGAGGAACTCAAATTGCTCCTCTCAGCTGCCCTTCCACAATGTCATCCCTATTTTGGGCTCCAAACATCCACCTGTGTTCAGGACAAGCCAAGCTCAGTCCGCAGCAGGCAAACCAGGCTGGTGCACTGACTCCATCTGTGTCCCCTCACCAGAGTGTGGATGGCAAAGAAAGCAGCAATGCTCATGGGAGAAATGGGAGATGGGGAGGACAGGAGGAAGAGGAGGCAGGGCAGAAGGCCGTGCTGGGAAGGCTGTGGGGGCCGTGTGTGCATCCGGCCAAGCCCACGTGCTGCTCTTCACACTGAGAACCGCTGTGGCTGGAGGAAGGGGCTGCCTGGGGAGCTCTCAGCCTGGCCTCTGCAGGGTCAGGGCTCCTCACAGCTTTACTTAGGCCGTGGGGGCGGCAGCGATGCTTTGTGGCGAGCTGTTGTGTGGCTGGCGGGGCTGGAGGAGCACCAGAATGACTTTATTTTGGAAATATGTCCCTGTGGAGCACTCAGTGTCCCTTGGCTATCCCAGCCCAGGGCCGGTGGAGCCGCTGGGACCTGCTCCACTCACAATTGTACTCTCCCCATCCCTTATGGCTCTGCTGGGAAAAGAGCTGGCGAGGAAAGGAGCCAAGCCCGCGCGCGCTCGTGCTCCCTTTGGCACGCCTGAGCCAAAGGCTGGCTTCTTTCTCCCTTTCTTTTTCCTTTCTTTACTCTTTCTCTCTTCCCCAGGTGCATTTTTCAGGTTGATAGTGCAGCAGAGAGGATGAGAACGTGGTGGGGCTTTGGCCAGGACTGTGGAGGGAGGGGAAGCAGTGTGGTGGTGCTTGGCAGTGCCGTGTCTGCTGTCGGGCCAGCCGGGTGCCAGGCAGGAAAGGGCGTCCCCAGCCCTGCTTGGAAAGGAAAGGGATGGGGACAGAAAGGGCAGAGTGGCGCCCGGGGAGGGTCACACCAGGTGGGAGAGTGCCCAGCTCCCCCCGGGCAGGTTGTGCCCTTCAGCCCCACCGTGGGCTGGAGAGCGGGGCTGGGGGGACAACGCGCTCTTGAATCTGGCCCAGAATAAACAACCTTCTGCTGCTGGAGAAAACAGCTGGCCTGTTTTCCAGCCTGACTGGGAAATGGTGGAGCCTTTTTCCTCTGGCCCTGTTCCAGCAGGGAGTTGCGGCCGCATTAACCCACTCTGGTGGATGGGAGTGAGGAGCTTGTCCCAGGATTGGTGCTGGCTCCTGGGATGGGACAGAGCTTTTCCCATTTGGTTTTTGCTCTGGCACTGCCACATTTCATGCTCTTATTGTGTTGACCATGGGTCTCCTTGGATGCTGTTGAATAGGAACCCTCTGCCTCGAGTCCTCCTGCTCTCTGGAGGTGCTGGAGACCAGCTGGAAGAATGAACAGAGCTGGAGATGGGTCTGGATGTTCTCACTCAGCTTCCCACAAAACAGGAGTGAGGTGGCATTGCAAACCATGGGGTGGAAGGAGAGCAAAGAGCAACCCACACTTTCATGAGGGACTTATCTTTAAAGAAGACACCCAAAGAGCCACCAATAGAATTATTGTAGCTAAAACCATGTATTTCCCTTCCCTAGAGTACATGGCAGCCCCATGAAGTCCCCGTGTGTTTGCACTCTGGAGCAGGGCTGAGCTTAGCACAGACACGTGAGTGAATTGGCTGCAGACCCCCTGGAGTCAGCCATAGGATGCCTCCCCACGGGAGGACCAACTTAGCATAAATATTTAATAGCTCCAGTAAATATTTAACTTCTCTGACATGAGTGAGGATGGAAAAAACAGACCCTGGCGGGCAACCTCGCAAAGCCCCTGGGTGAGAGGCTTCAGAGCGCTCTTCCCAACTCTGAGCCCATTGTATGGGCTCCTAGGCAGGACCTGGCTTTCATTAGATGTATGTGCAGAGCCTAACACGGGGAGGCTGTGATCTGGAACCAGACCATTACAAAAATAGCATGCCCTTTGCACGAGTCGAGAAACACCCGCTCCCAATTAACCGGGAACGTCATCCCTCTGAGGCTCAGAGCGGCACTCAGCTGGCTCGTGCTCGGCATTGTGATCATCTCTTTGGGCATTTCCAGCTTGAGAGAGCATTTCTGGGAGGACAAGTTTTTTAAAGGGTGGGCACAAGTTGTGCAGAAGAGGAAATTCTGCTCTTGTTTGCTCTTGAGGCTGCTCAGTGCAATCAACAATTACAGAGGGGTTTTTGCCCTCTCCAGTGGTGGACAGCACACGTTGATTGTGGTCAATGCAAAATGCCACCCCTCTACTGAGGGATCAGGAATGTCTGGAGCAAGAGGAGACCTGCACATCCTTTCTCCAGGCCAACCTTCTCCTCTAACACTCTGAACTTCAAAATTTGCTTTTCGTCATCATTTCCTCTCTTTTTTAGTTGAGACACCAGTGTCTGAGAGGATATCCCACATGTGCAAGATGCTAAAACGCCCTTGTCCTGTGTATCCAGCTGCCTCAGTGCAGTGGTCTGGGATTTCAGGAGCTGGCAAGTGGTCACAGAGCTCTGTCACAGCCTGTTTTATTTTGAAGAGCCAGTTTTGCACAGCAAGACCTAGAAACTCTGCCATCTGCTCGGATGTTTCTGCGCTAATATTAGTGCAGCTAAATATTTGCATGTGGGCCTCTTTTAGCACTGGGTGTCCCAGAGGGATATGGGCCACGTTTCTGGGGTTTTTAATAGAAAGCAAGAGAGGCCATGAAGTCAGAGGAAGAAAAGGTGTCAGAAAACACCAGGTCAATGGAATGGGGCACTCCAGAATAGAGAAGAGTCCTGTAAAGGCTCTGTGTGACCAGTTCCAAGTGATGCTAAGGGGGTCTGGGCTTGGGTGATGTTCTGTGTTGTGTAAGGGAGGAAGCCTGGCAGGTCAGCAAAGCTAAAACCACTCAGACTCATCCTTCCTGAGACACATCACCCGATACTGGCTCTGAACTGTGGTTTCCTGATGCAGCTGTTTGATAAATATTTATCTCTGCTCTATTGCAAAGCAATTAGGACAGCCTCAGAAGTGGGTTTACTCAAGAGGCACCACAAAAATAAGACGATTTGGATAATGAATGTATCTGTTTATTTTCCATTCATAAGGGCTCTCCTGAAAGGTCCTGTGGAAACAGGCACTTCCCAAAGCTCTGTGTGTCTCTATGGTGCTGCACAAAGGTTGAAATTCACACCTCTGCTGTCGCTCACCTCATGTTGGTTTCACCCCAGTGTCCACACACTGAAGCTGCCAGCTTGCACCAGTAGAAGGGAGAGCTGCACAGGCTTTAATCAGGGCACTGGCTGCAATTTTGGAGGCTCCAGTGTCCACGTGTGCATCTCCCTGTTCAGGCTATTGGGGAGCACCCAACAGGTGAGCACCCACTAACAGCAATTAGGCTGTGAGGGCTTGGGTTTTGCTGCAGAAAAGAAATATGTTGCTGTCCCAGAAACAGGTCTGGGGGTCTTATATGAGCTTCTTGGTCATGGGGAGAGCAGTGGAGGGATGCAGTCTCCAAATCAAGCAGTGAGCTCATGGGAGATGGGTTTCATTTTCCTTCTTTACATTCATTTTAATATTCCTACTGTCAATTTTGCCCAGGACAGAGAAGGTGCTGGGACTACTCCCAGCCTGCAAACCCCTACAGTGCAGGGTGGACACAGGCAGGTCACACTGAGTGCTGTGGAGTCAGATCAGGGGTCCAGCCCCAATTTCCTGCTCATACCTACCAGGAGCCTGATCTCATTCCAGTCCCAGGCCACGGCCACAGGGTTGGACCAGGACATTCCTCAAGCCCTGCAGTCAAACAGGGCTGCATCTCACCCATTCCTGAGGACCAGCTGCAGGTCACATCATCCCTGGAGAAGGTATGGAGAGACCAAGGGGTCTGCACATCCCTCGTGGAGGGGCTGCAGGGTTGCACAAGCTTTGTGGAGGAATCCAGGGTGCTGTTGGCAGAAAAAGGAGCTGGTTTATGGACTTGTAGCACAAACCAAGCGAATCCTCCACGTGTCAGGCCACAAGATTAACTGGGGCCCAAGACTGGGAGGCCGACAAAGGGACAGAAGAGGTTCCTTTGTTGGATTTGGGAAGAGGCAGCCCCTGCACTCTCCTTTGTGCAGTTGCCGCCTCTCGCTTTGCTTTTTTCCCTTCCCTCTTCAACAGGTTGCTCGGCACAAGCCTCCCTGGCATTCAGGGCCATCCCACACCCCCTCCCATGGCCCATCACCATCTGCTCACCACAGCCCCTCACAGTCCAGCCCCGAGCCCTCGTCCAGCGTGGCTCCACAGCCCTTTGTGCCACTTTATCCCCTCGGTCATAACTCCTCCACCACTTGCCCCTCGCTCCCTCCTTCTTGCCCGTGAAGGCGAGAGGTGGGAAGGGAAAGGTTTCCCCAGCTCTGTGCAGAAATGTTCGAGTGTGTCAAAAGACAAAGCCTGTCCCCTTTGCAACCCACCAGCTGCTGCTGCCACAAAAGCAGCGAGAGGAGGGGGGCCAGGAGCGTGGGGGGCACTTTGTGACCCGAAAGGAAAAACCTTGAGAAAAGAACAGAATAAATATCCCCTCCTTCCGCCCCTTCTTAACAAGAGGGGACAGAATTAAACACTTTTGTTAAGTGAGGGGCTGTTCCCCACACCAGTTAACACGGCTCCTGCGCCCTGTCCTGGTGTCGGACTTTAACTCACTCTGTGTCGTGTCCTTCTCTTCACGGGCAGAAAATTCAATTAGTCTCGAGCAAATGCCTTCCTAAAGGACACAGAAAACGAAAATAAAGAGGAGAAATCTGCTTTCATCCTGTACAGAAAGAGGCTCTGGGGGGAAAATACAGATTAGGGAGATAAAGAGGCAGGTTTAGGGCTTTCAAAAGGAGATTTCTTTTCTTTTCTTTTCTTTTCTTTTCTTTTCTTTTCTTTTCTTTTCTTTTCTTTTCTTTTCTTTTCTTTTCTTTTCTTTTCTTTTCTTTTCTTTTCTTTTCTTTTCTTTTCTTTTCTTTTCTTTTCTTTTCTTTTCTTTTCTTTTCTTTTCTCTTCTCTTCTCTTCTCTTCTCTTCTCTTCTCTTCTCTTCTCTTCTCTTCTCTTCTCTTCTCTTCTCTTCTCTTCTCTTCTCTTCTCTCTTCTCTCTTCTCTCCTTTTCCCTTCCTTCCTTTCTTTTCTTTCTCTTTTGGTTTGCTTTCTTTGTCCTTCTTTTTTAATTCCTCACCTATCGTCTCTCCCTCTCCATCTCTTGTTGTTTTTCTCCTGCAGCCATCTGATGACCAAAGCCTGATCCCACACACTCCAGTGCTGAATCAATCCAAACCCCTGTGTAAGCAGAACCGTGTTTGTCTTGCTGTGAGTGAGGCTCCAAACCAGCCCTGGGTCTTTGCCTGTCTACACAGCTCCTCCATCCAGGTACAACCCTACCCCACTGCCAGGAAAAGCCAAGGACAGATGCAGGGAACCCTTCCCTGATGGGCCAGCCATGCTCCAAACCACCAGCCTTGGGGATTTCTGTAGGATCCTTGGCAATCAGTGACCGCTGGAAAACCAAGGGGAACATTTCCAGTGGTTCTGCATCAAGGACCAGCTCCCTGTGTGCTCAGAGCTGGGGTGCTGCTGGCCGGGCAGGGTGCCAGGGGGACACGGAAGGGCTGGTGCCTCCTTCCTGCTCCTGATTGCAGATGCTGCTGTCTAATCACAGCTTCCTCCCCTGCCTCTCAGGGCCCCCAGGGCAGGTTGGCATCATCCCACCCTTCGTGTTCACCTCCCACCACTGGTTTTCCCCATGTTGTTCACCTCCTCCTCCTCCTTTTCCAAGAAGTTCCTGTTCGTGTGCTGCTCTGCTCCTCGGCTGCCAATGCTCTGGAGCGAGGGCTGGTGCCTGATATTGCTGCGTGCCAGAGATAAGAGCTAATCTCTGTTTTATGGTCATGAATAAAACTTGCAGATCAGAGTCTCTGTGCGGAAATCAGGACCATACAAACCCTCACGGGAGGAGGGAGGGGGCTGGCAGCACATCCCGTGTACTAAAGCTGTTGTTTTTGTGTGAGCCTGCCCCTACAATGCACCAGGCTTGGCTGGCAGGGAGGTACAGCTCAGCAAGCACTGGGCAAGAGGGGCCAAAAACATTGGTGGGGCAGAAGACTTCAGTTTTTTACTCATGAGAGGCTGGGCATGTGGAATTCACCCTTGAGCCTCTCCTAAACACAGACTGCTAGAAGGTACAAAGAGGGAGAGGAACAGAGAGGCACCGAGCCAGATGAGAACCTGAATTTGTGCTGCAATAGCTCATAACAGTCCTGCAGCAACATTTTTAGGCATTGATTTTGTCTCTCAATGTCAAGATTTGGGAAGGAAAGAGATTCTACAAACAATGTAGGAATTGTGTGGAAAGGAGAAAAGTTGGCTGTCCTTTCCAGCCGCTGCCATCTCTTTATGTGTACCCAACATCTGGTAGAAAACCCAACATGTGGGGTTTATGTGCACCCAACATCTGGGGTTTTAGCTTCCATCCTTCTCCCCAGTGCCTCTCCTGCAAGTTCCCTGCTGCACAAGCAATGGGTATGCTCGACTCTTCCTGCTGGCGTGGGGTTCACTGCCCAGGGCACAGGGGATGATGGACTGGACTGTTTTCAGGTTGCTTTTGGAGATGAATCTGTAGCTGTGGCCTCCCAACATTTGCCAGTCAGCAGGAGGATGAGCCAAATATCTGAAGTACCAGAGGACAAGACCAAGTGGGATGGATTGAAGAGAGGATGGAGTCTCCAGGTAAAAGGGTGGAAGAAGAAAACGTAGGAAAAGAGACAGACTGTAGAATCAGAGGGAGAAAAATCAGTTTGGGTCAGGGGTTTGTGTCTTGGTTTTTCCCTATGTGCAGACTTCCCCTAGGTTATCTTGCTCTGGCTGAAAGCTGAAGGGGGCTGGTGAAGGAACTCTTCAAAACCAGTAAGGCAGTGGCTGAGTGCTGGTTAATGAGTTACTCATAGCCCCGAGCTCCCGTGAGCTGCTTTGATCTCCGAGCCAAAGGAAAGGATGGATCATTCTTCAGCAGCTTCCTCTACAACATCTGGGCTCAGCAAGAGCCAGCTCTGGATCTCTGGGAGCAGCACAGCCCCCCCAGACATGGGGTGCTCCCACTGTCCAGCACTGCTGGAAGCTGAGCACAGACTTGGTGCCACCAACAGCTGCAATTCTGGGCCTGACTCAAGTTTTGGATCTCTCCAACATGGACAACCCATTGTGCTCCAGCCCCTGCTGATGTCTCTGTGCACTACCCATGGCTTAAATAGCTTAAAGAGAATGGTGGCAGACACTACCTCATGCCAGGTCCCTCATGGTATTCTTAAAGTCATCATGGCCTCCTTGACCATTGCCCTGGACTCTTGTTGTCCTGAGGTTCTGTATTCCCTCACTTTAAATAACATTTTTTCCCTGCTCTACCTCCCATAGACAGGGCTACCAGGCTCCACGCTCCTGGGAGAAATTCCCACTCCTGTTCCCTTCATGGTCTGATGAGACAAAGTAGAAAAAGTGGTCAGAGGGGAGAAGAAAGCATCTGGTTTTGGAATGAATAGAAGCTGCTGGTCAGGCTGCCACTGAGCAGACAAAGGCTTTGCAGCGTGTAGCTGCTTGCTTATGCAGGGAAATTAATTGGAACAGCTTTTCCAAATTAGCTGCATCTGATGATGATAAAAATAATAAAAACAAATAGTGGATTAAGTTAAATTAGGAAAAAGCAGCTTTATTCTGGAATAGGCGTGTCCACATTCCAGCATATTTTATTCCACAATAGCAGCTTTGCTGTGCTGCTCTGTGCAGACAAGCCCCGACACCGGCCCTGTGCACGCTGCTGCTGCTCCTCTGCAGGGCAATCCTGCCTGCCTGCTCTCCCCTCCTGCTGCCAGAGCCTCCTCCAGGCTTTCTCCTTCAGGCTGCTGTTTTTCCAGCACTTCTCCCTGCTTGAAAGCCCCCCAAGAACCTGGTGCAGCCTGTCCTGTGGATTTTGTTGTTTCTCATCCCGGTGAAATTGGCCCCCAGCCCTTCCCAAGCGTGTGTGACCCTGCTGTCCCTGATCTCTGCAACAACCTCCCATCCAAATTTGGGCTAATTCCCACTTTGAAAATTCACTCCATTCCTTTGCTTAGCATCCAGACCTTTTTTCCCTCAAAGCTGGCTCCTGGGTTGCACAGGCAGCTTGTCTACCTTCAGCTTAGCTCCTAAGTGACATCTGCACACACATACAGAAATCCCAGATTTATTTTGGATTGGGAAAGATGAGAATTTGGCACACACAACCAAACTGTGACCTCTCTGACCATGCTGCATTTGCAGAGCCTGGTTGCTGGATCTCATTTCATTGCTGCCAATTCCATGGGCTCAGTCTCCAGTGGGGTGAGCAGGAGTGACTCCACTGACCATACAGAGCTCCAGCATCTTACATCAGATTAGCATCTTGCCCTTTCTATTAGATGAAAGACATAATTTTAATTATCTTGACATGTTTATCACTGTGAGCCTGGGCCCGTTATCTCCACGGGTTCATTCTCAAATGTGCAGAGCTGCAAGGACACGATTGTCTTTTGGTAAAATCCCCTTTGAGGTATTTCTGCAGCTGCACTTTGTGTCAAAGGATAAAAAATGTGCAGGGTGACTTTCCTCACATTGTTGGGCAGGAGTAGCTGCTGTTTGCTGCGAGCCATTGCCTACACAATGGGGCTTCAGCTATTACAGTTAATTTATGGATCTGCCTATGTTTACCCTCAAACCGTCTTGCAGGGAGCGTTTAAAGACATCAAAAAAGCAGTTTGTGTAAGTTTCCCTAGAAGCTGTTTCTCTGTGAGGGTTGAAGTGGAAGAGCTGCTGATTTGCTGGGTGTCAGGTTGACTCCTGACCCCACACAGCAAATCTGGGACTCATCCCAGAGCCCCCCACCCACTCACAGGAGCATGTGTGATTTAAGGAGTGCCCATTGCCACTCAAACCCAGCTGCCCCATCTCCCTTGTTGGTGCACCCAAAGCAAGAGCCTACTGCCTCTTTTACTTCTTTGAGCTTTATATCATCTCCACAAAGGTTTTCTTTTTTTTCATTGACATTTTTGATGTGAATTTGAAAAAGACTTGAAACTTCTGCCCTCTAGTCTGTTGAGTTACCAGCTTGATTCTGCATCCATCCCACTGTTAGGCTGAGCAAAGCCACCCTGCAGATTTCCTTCTCCCTGTTTGAGCAGCTTGCATCAGAAGTAGTAAATTTTTTGTCAATTACTATTTGTGTTTATTAGTTGCTACACCAAAGGGCCCAGGCATGCTAGGCATGGGGTCCTTGACCAACACACAGAAAATATTCTCTCTTTCCCACCAAATTTTATGATCCAAGAACAAAACATGAGATAACTGAGGCTTGTCACAGAGCCCCAGACCACAGTGTCAGCCAGCCCTAAATAGTCCCAGCATCATCAGCAGGGCTAAAAATAAGTCTGATGAGGTTTATTTTCATTATTATTCTGCCAGAATATGTCTCCTCCAGCATATGGCCTCTCTCCAGCCCCATTCCCAAAGTTGCCAGAGCAGCCTTCCCTCTTCCTCCTCTTCCTCATCCCTGTCCCACCATTCCCATCCCCTCGGGGAGCCCTGGGGTCCCGCAGGGTGCAGAAGCAGCAGATGGCAGTGGCGGGGCCAGGTCACTTGTCACTTGTCACTTTTGTCACTTGTCACAGCGCCACCGGTCACCGCTGGAGCCTCCCTTGCCCCAGGCTCTGTCTTTGTTTGTCCAATGTGGCCCCAAGGGCTGGCCCTGCTCTGGTGGCAGCTTCATCCTGGCCTTGCTCCTGCTCTTCTGGATGTCACTGCTGATCCCCAGGGCTGGTGCTTTCCCCAGACACCAACACTCACCACCTTATTCTGGTGGGGTCTCTATAGGTCAAGGCAGAGCCCAGTGGAATCCGGATCCAGCAATATGGGAAGGGATAAAGCAGCAATAACACATCCAGGATAACAGCTCTGCTCCTCAGCCAGCCCAAGATATCATAGAAGGGCTCAGCAAGTGGCTTTGTCCCTTTCACACCAGCGTTCAGCCATTTAGGGCAACATGGGCATCTGTCAGTGCCACATTGGTGCGTGGGGACACATCCTGGCCTTTCAGCCCCGTGCTGGGGGATGAGGGACCTTCCTCAGGCAGGTGCAAAGTGCTGCTGGCAAAAGGCAGAGTGACAAGTGAGATTGGCAATGAGGAATTGCTTGTGGTCACAGGGAAATTTCAGCATCATAAAAGCTCACTGTGATCTGTAATTATCAGGTGGAGGTTGGGGAATCACATTCAGCAAGTAGGTTATGAAAAGGAGAAAAGGAGCAGTGTGGCCAACGACAACAATCAGGGGAAACTTATCTCCAGGCTCAGGGTGCAATTTTAATTTTACCCTTTGCTCTCCTTCCCTTCATTCAGTGGAGCACAGTGGCAAAAACACAGCCTTGGGTATTTCTCCTTCCCCTGAGGGATGCCTGCTTGCTCTGGTGTGGCAGAGCCCAAATTTTGGGATAAATGCCCTAATCCCAGGGCTAGAAGAGGAGATTCCCCTGGTAGGCTCCTGTCTCCTGTGCCCTTTCATTCACTGTTAAAAGCAGGAGCATTGCAAATCTCACTAATGGTGAGCAGAGCTGCTCTGCCAAAGAACTGCTTGGTTTCCATACAGCAGACAAAAGCAGAGACAAAAGTACAGCTCAAAGCAGGGACAGAACATGCCCAAGTCTGCTGCCAAGGAGGGGACAGAGGCTGTAAGTCACTGTGCTGCAGTGACAAACCCGATGGCAGCGCTGAAACAGAGCCCAGCCCCTCTCACATCTTCAGGGATGATTGTCAGAGGGAGCCTGGGGATGACAGGGGGACACAGAGCAACCCTGCCAGCCCCAGGGCTCATCCCACGGCCAGTGCTAAGCATGGCACTGGGAGAGGGAAGCTGTCAAGAAGCAAACCCGTTCTCCCCTTGGAACAGCATTGCTTTCATAGCTGCACCCCGGCCCTTCTCAGCCTGTCTTTTGCTTAATTAACTGCAGAGCTTGTACGATTTTCTTTTTTTTTAGGGTAAAAAAAAAAAAAGAAGAAGAAGAGAAAGAAAATCAGAGCAGAATGCCGTTTTTGAGAACGCCCCCGCCTCCGCGGCACCGCACGGATCTGCAGCTTCCGCCGCCCCCGCAGGAGCCCCGCGCTGCCCGGCTCCCCCGCACACACATGTGCGATGTGCGATGTGCGATGGGGGCTTCCCCCGGGCCCCCCGGCAGCGCTGGGAAAGGCCAAACCTGCCGCGGTCCTTTCACAGCTCTGCAAGAGCATCCCCGCCCCGCTGGGGCATCCCCGCACCCCGCACCGCGGTGACAGCCCCGGGCCCGGGGAAGCGCTCGGTCCCCTCTCCATCTCCCCTCGCTAGGAAGGATTCCCGCTAAATAAACAGCAGCTGCTGGTGAAGCGGATCGGAGGCGTTTTCCCAGTCTCTGAGCGGAGCCGTGATTGCATCCAGGTGCGGGGAGCAGGAGCTCTGAGATGCTGAGCTCTGAGATGCTGGTTTGGCACAGATTTGGCACCGCTCACTTTGAACAGTGATGGGATGGCTCAGGGCTGACCCTCAGCACTGAAAGACAAGACTCTTGGGGTGACAGTGACCGTGCTTCACGTCCTGGGGCTGTCAGCGTTAGGGGAGGCAGTTTTGGGGAGCTCACAAGGCTGGTCCCCAACCCCAATTCCCTCTCATTCACTCAGCTCTAAGATCCCTCTCCCCAAGACACATCCCCATCACCTCAGACTGTACCAAAGCCCTCAGTCTTGGTGGAAACTTGGCTTGAGACACAGGAAACCAAACTCAGTTTCACTTCTGTTTGGTGTTTTTGTTTGGGTTTTTTTTCGTTTTGTTTTGTTTGGTTTTTTTTAATGTTGAGCTGGATCTACAGATGTGAGATCAGCCCACGCTCAAGGGCCTTTGCGGTGATCCCTGGCTGGGCAATACCCGGGGGAGTCTCGGTGTTGCCCTGCGCTCACGGGCAGCCCCAGAGCCGCAGGGATGCTGATTGAGATGAGGTGTGAAAGGCTCATGCAGCTCATCCTGCCTTGGCAGCTCTGTGCTGTCCCATGGGCTCCCAGGAGGACCCACAAAGGCCGCGGGTGAAAGTGCAAAGTCGCATTTTCACTCACTGAGCTCAGGTGAAAGGGGTCAGAGTGGCCCGGGAGCCACATCCCGTAGCTGCACCTGCTGCCATCTCCAAATAAGTGATTTCTCAAATTGCCTGATTTCCAAACACCCACAAACTGCCCCATCAGGGACTTTCTCACCCTGGGCTACAAACCAGAGCTATTGTCACTCTGCAATGCCAGAGTTGTGGGGAGTAGACCCCAACAAAACCCCTCCCCAAGCCCACTGTGCTCCTGCCACTCAGGGAGCTCCGTCCCCTGCACCCTGTGCCCTGGCAATGGCACGGCAGGCCCGGCCATGAATCACTGTCTGGCACGGACAGCATCCCCTCCATACCACACCTGCCACGCTTTGGTTCGCCCTTCCCCTGGACAAGTTTTTCCCCCTCCCTTTGAGAGTGGCTCTTTTCAGCTCCCCGTGGAAGGAGCCTGTTCTCCCGGTGATGGATTGCACCTGATTTCAATATCAATGAGGCTCTGCCCGCACAGCCCCGAGCAGCCTGTTTAGCCGAGGTTTGTTAACAGGATCACATCCCTCCTCCTCCTCCTCCTCCTCCTCCTCACATCCCTCCCCGCTGCCTCCGGCTCCACACCGAGGAGGCAGCGGCTGATCCACGCTTGGGGATGGATTTTGGTGCTGCTGGTGATGGGGCTGTGATGCATCAGACACAGGGATGGCCTCGCAGTGGGGTTTGCAGAGGGCTGTTCAGTCCCAGAGGGGTGGTTTAGCACGGGCTCTCCAGCAATGAGCATGCCGCCCCAGGAGGCTGATGTTGCCATAGTGCCTCCTCTCCCTCTGCTGATTTAAAAAAAAAAGTGAAAGAGAAGAAAAAAGATGATCCTTTCTTTTCTCCCGAGCTTTTATCTCCCCCTCTAAGGCTGTTGGTTTGAGTCTTATGTGGAAAACATCCATTGCTAAAGGAGCCAGAGGGAGCCATAAATTCAGGCGACCCCGAGCGATGCCTCTTGCCCCACACCCCATCCAGTGAGGGCCCTTTGTTCTTCCCACTGGCTGCAATTTATGGTGCTCAATCCAGGCAGTTCCCAAGAGAGCTGTCACCCTTGTCCCCAAACTGACAGGCCACAGAGAGGCACTGACTGTGTTTTGGCAGTGCAATACCTGCTCCAAAACAGCAGCCAAACCCAGCCTGAAGGGATGCCCGCTGCTCTGCGTGCTGTATGTCCCACAAGGATCAGAGTCCCGATGACAGCCCCCTGCTAACCAGCTTTTCAAAGCTGTCCTGTGGTTTGGAGATCCTCAGCTCCATTCCCACCATATGGGCCAAAGTGGTGTCAGCGTCCCTGCAAGGTGCCAACATGGGAACAGGCCATGGCTGCCAGGCTGCAGCTCACTGGGAGAATCCCAGGGGCTTCTTCAGCAATAAAAATCACCTGCTTTACTAATATCTTACCTGAGAGAGCAGGAAAGGCAGAAACTCTACTGATATCAACCTCCCATGCTGAGAAAGCAAAGTACAATCATCCCAGAGAAGCACATCCTTCCAAGACATCCTGGCTGCCACATGTGGTCAGATCCCAGCCCAGATGAGAGGAATGGAAAGTCCCATGGAAAAGGTGAAGGAATGGTGTGAATTACTCATCCAGCTCTGGCTGGCCCAAAAGGCAACCCCCCAGCTCTCCATGTGAGTGCAGGACATTGAGATCTGTGCCTGTATCTCGGGGGATGTCACAGAACTGCTGAGCCAGAGTCAGCATCTGTTCCCCCCTCTCCTCTCCCCTCCCCAGAGTTTAGTTAAGCTTCGTGTCATGGAGAGGAGGAAAAGGAAAACAGAGGGCGAGGGGAAGCAGTGCAAACTGTAAAAACAGTGAAGGACTCCTCCAGTGCCCTGGGGAGCTCAGGAATGGGAATGAGGGTCTAAATTTTCCAGTAGAAAAAATAAACTCTCCTGATGAACCAGGGAAGTGAGTTCCTCTGGATTAGATCAAGACAGTCTGAAATTTTGGGGCTGCCAAACAACTCATCATTCTCTACAATCCCACAGCTTTGTTCTTTGATACCTGGGCTTGTCTCCCACATCTGTGGTGGAGTTTTGGGCTCCTGTGCTTGTTCCTGCACTAATGCTGCCCCAGGGATCCAGGGGAAAGCCTGTGGTACTGTCAGTGTAGCCCATGTGGCTTCTAATGCTGGGATAATGCCACAGCTGTCCTGCACCAGGACCTGGCTGGATAAACCTGACCCCATAAAGACCCCAATGCCCTGCTTTTATTTATGAACTGGCATCTGCTGTCCCACACAGCACAGCGTGGTGGCACAATGGATCACGCTCCCTCCAAGCCCTGTGGTGTCACCCCACGAGCCAAGTGCACAGCTTGGCTTCCCACCATGGTGTACATTCACCAGGGTCCCTGTGACAGCAGGTGGGGTGGCTGCCCAAACTTGGCTCTTGACAGAAACTGGACAGAATTGAGATGAATTTTCCTCTCTCCACAGCTCACATGGCTACAGCAGCCATGAGGGCATGTGGATTTCATATTGGTCACCACTCCTCCTCTTGACTGACCAAGCCAAGGCTTCACCCCTGCACTTCTCCGCCAGGAAAGGTTCTTGCTGACTTTTTGTTGAGATTCACTTTCCAGACTGGGGCTGAGCAAGCAGCTGGGGATGTGCCAACGCTGCTGCTGCTCCACAGACCCGCTCCCCGCCGGGGGCTGCTGGCAGCCAGAGGAGCAGCTGCACACCAGGAATTGCATCACGGAGGTGGAGGGATGGATGGATGGAGGGATGGATGGATGTAGGTGGGGCTCGGTGGCGGGCGGTTCGTGCCTTGGGGCTGCTCCTGGCTGCGGTGTCTGACAGCTGCTGGCAGGTAAGGGCTGGCCGGCAGGATCAGCGCTGTCTGAAACAACGAGAACTCGCACCAGAAAAAGGCGCCCGGGGGCAGGGATGGGCGAGCACGCTGGAGCCTTCTTGACAGCTGGATTTCCTGTGCCTAAGCCAGCTCCCTGACGCAGGTCTCTCCCCAGGGCTTGTGCAGCTCCTGGGGCTGCTGCTCCCCTGGAGATGGGGAGCTGGAGAAGCTCCGGGTGCAACGAGGGATCTGCAAACCTCCCACTGTACGGGCAGCTTTGGCCCCAGTCCCCCTGGGGGGGATGGGCTGCAGAGAACAGCAGCTTTACCCTCAAGCAGAGATGAGTGGGATGGAAATACTCTGGTAAAACCTCTTCCAAGCCCAGCTCCCTGCAAAGGTTTCCTGGGGGGCTCAGCTGGAGGCTGTCCAGGGATGCAACCTCGCACGGGCGAGACGTGCAGCCGCCTCCTGCAGCCACTCCACTGCCTCCTGCCAAGCCACAATCCACAGAACAGAGGTAACTGGGATCACACCAGCTCTCTCTCCGTGGGTTTTCCAAGTGAACGCCTGGGAAGACTGAATGGTATTGATCTCTCCCCTTTCTTCTCTGGAAATTCCCTGTGTGTATGGGTTTTTCCATCCAACCTGCACATCATCACAAAGAATCCAGTTTTGGTAGCTGCTGCCTTCCCATTCCATTTTGTAGGAAGCATGAGCACAGCTTGAATGATGCTGCCAAGTTGTACCACGTGCCCACCAGGCACTTTTGGCAAGTTCTGGAAGTGAGTGAAGCGCGGGGCTGACATGTGTGGAGCCATCCGTAATATTTTCCTGGGCAGCTCTGTGGCATGCAGGGCATCAGCACTCTGCTTAATTAAACTGCAGTCTCCACAGCAACCGGGCAGCAATAGGAGGAATTATATATTTGCTTTTATTTATAGTGGCAGCCTTCATCCTGAGATTAAATGGGAACCAGCCCCTCTCCCCACACACACAGCAGCTCCGGGGCAGCTTCTGCAGAGGGAGAGGGAAGAAAAGGCTGCTTGTTTCTCAAGATGCCCTTTGCTATTCAAGTTCCTTCTACGTGGTTTTATTCAGCTGCATCTTACACCAGGCATCAAACAAGCCCCAGACTATTATGTGCTGGAAGTTTTCCCCATGGAGAAAGCTGCTTGGATCCGCCTTGCGTTTTCCAGTCCATCTCCCCAGTGAGACACACAGACAAGTTAAAACAGGCAGATTTCGACAGGGCCCAGAAAGAGGGTTGTGAAGGATCTGCCAGGCGTGGAAGGGCTGCCTCCCCTTGCTCCCTGTCCTTCCCAGTGGAAATCAGGAAGGATCAGGAAGGCTGCTGCTTTCCCAGCTTCCAGCATGGGAGTTTTCTCCCCCAGCAGCACCCACAAATTCCCTGGCAAAGAGGAGGAAATTTGTCACAGTGGTGATGGGTGGGGAAGGGATGGGATCTACACATCAGGGCTCCCAGCAAGGGTGGGGATTTCACTGCTAATGTGAGCTGAAGGCTGGTTAGGAAAGGGCTGCTCACAGCTCTGCATCCCTGAGAGAGATCCCTCCCTCCCTGCTGGCCCCGAGGTACCCCCAGGAATAGGGGCAGGGCTGGGGCACCTCTTTGCCCAGGGGGAAATTTTTCCCATATCTAGAGCTGGAGAGTATCCAGTGGCCAAGAGGATCCCCCAGGGTAGATTACTCATCTCAGTGATGAGCTTTTTTGGTTTTCTGGACTATGTGAGGCTCCAAGAATTTGCATCCAAGCCTGGCAATATTTATTCATTAAATTACCCAAAAAAGGGAGCTTGAGGAAACAAGAGGTTTAGGTGAGGGGTTGGACTAAGTATGGAGGAAAAAGAAGAAGGGGCAGTGAAGGAAAAAGGGGAACAGAAAAGGGGAACTTTGTGGGGTGAAAAGGCCTATTTTAAGGTTCTTTGGGGAAGAGGATCTTCACCTTTATCCAGACCAACCAATTACACAGTTTTGAAAATTTCTGCTTGCAGAAGCTTGGCTCAGGAGCTGAGCTGCCTCTGGTGAGCAGGACTGAGTTCACTAAAAAATGTGCCCTTTTGTGGGGAACCAACAATGTGCAAATCCAGGACAAATGCAAATGCAGGGCTTCAGCCAAAACAAGGGAGAGAGATCATTTGGGAGATGTCGAAACATCTTGTTTCAACGTGGTTTTTTTTTCAGAACAAAGTGTGCTTTTTTAAATCTTCTTTATTTCAGAACAGGTTTTCCTATTTGAACAGCGCTGCAAGCCAAAAGGAGAAGAAAGGTTAAAAAGGTGCAAAGGGAAGGAAACATTGTGGATTTGGTTGGAGGGATGTTTCAGGCTGGGCTGAAACAACATTTTTTGGTATCTTGCCGACTTTTTTCCACTTGGTACTCCTTTGGCACAGACAACAAGAGAAGAAACCCTACCCTTGCCAACCAGAGATGGAGTGATACCCCGAAACACCCCTCTGCTGCTTAAAATAACCCAGTTTCTCCTGTTCTCCACCAAAATTTCAGGGCTGCGGGCACAGCATCATTCTCACACTCATTCTCCCTGCCTGCCGAGGAAACACACGGGGAGAAGAGCAAATCCTGCCCGGGGTCAGAAGTCCCCCCGCGTCCCCGAGGGGAGCCAGCTGCTCCATGCCAACGGTCCGGCCCCTTCCCGCAGCCCCGGCCCCGCTTTCCCACCGCACGGGGAAGAATTCGTCCCTTTGTTGAGCTGAATGCGGGCCATGTGCTGGGCCAACGCTGCCGGTGAGCCCACCCCGAGCTGCGCTTTCAGGCCGAGATTAGCGCAGCTATCAGGACGCATTTAGATATGGACGATTTCCTCCGCCGTCGCCGGCCAGGGGGGGACGGAGTGTGGGAAAGCTCGGGACCCTTCCCTCGCCCATCGCGGCCCCATCCCAGGGCCGGTTGTTAATCGGATTCCCACCGAGCTCCAGCAGCGGCGTGTGACCCTGCCGGAGGTGCGGAGGAGCCCTGTGGGAACCAGGGCGAGGAGGGCTCCGCTCCAAAGGAGGAGATTTTTCAGGGTTCAATAGCCAAGGGCTTTTCCAGCGGGCCGCTGTGCCTTGCGAGCGCGCATCCCACCTGTGATTTCTCCCACCAGTGTTAACCCTTGTTGGCCTGGGTGCTGGAAATTAATTTAGAGGGACAGAAAACGTGTGGGGGAGGCAGGGGAGAGGGAGATGCTTCACCTCAATGGAAGTGGCATCACCCTGTGCCTGTTAATATCCTGAAATCCTCCTTCTCCAGGCAGGAGGGCTGGATCCTGTCTGGAGCAGCAGTTCACCTGCTAAAGCAGTGTGCAGGTGATCTGTGACACTGTGATACTGTGACACTGTGATACTGTAATACTGTGATGCTGTGATCTATGATACCGTGATCTGTGACACTGTGATACTGTGATCCTCACAGCCCTGATCTTGCCAGCTCTGCCCAAAACCGGAGTCCTGCCTGGGAACACCCTGCCAGGTGGGACTGATGTCTCCTGTCTGTTTCTGGAGGCAATATGGGCAATACAGAGGTTATGTGGTTTCTTTCCAATTAGCAGCATGGCAGGGACCACCGGGCAGGACTTCTGGCTCCCTCCCTCCCCTAAAACCACGGTGCTTAGGGAAAATATATATCATATGGATAGAATTGAGGGCCACACTGTGCAGGCAGGGCTTCAGCTGTGGCAGGAGGGCAGACCCAGGCCTGGGCCAGGCACCCAGAGCTCTGTGGGACCCCCTCCCATGGCAGGGAGATGGGCTGCAACAGGGCCACAGCTTCAGACCCGTGGGCTGACACGTCCCTCTTGTCCCCTCCACCCGAGCTGAAGCTCCTGGAGCAAACATGGGCTGCCAATACCCCAGGTACGGGAACCATCAGGATTTATCAGGATGGAAACCTCGAGACAGGCTTTGGGGGATGGGGCTGGGATGGCTCGTGGGAATCGGCTGCAGCGGAGAGCAAACCCCAGCGGGGACACTTCCAAAGCGAGTGCCAATCCTGCCACCTCCTCCTCCTCCTCCTCCCATCCCCGCAGCCGCGGCCGTGCTGCCTGCGGACCCCCGCCGGGAGCGGCTCTCCCCGCCCGGCTTCCCAAGGCAGGGAGGAAGGACGGCAAACTTCACACCAGCGTGTCAGGCAGGCTCCCAGGACACCTCCGCAGCATCCTGCCCCGCCACCCCCGTGCCTTGTCACCCACCTCCCGCTCCTCCCTCAGATGTCACCATAAAGGCATCAGCGGCAGTAAAGAGGTTAATGCGGGTGGGAGGAGGAGGCGGGGGAGAGGGAAGCGGTTCCCATGAACCGGGTCCAAGGCTTATACAGCCTCCTCAGCAGAGCGGAGCATCTGGCCCTGGGGTTCATTTGCCCCGGAGCAGATGGTGCTGTCCTCCATCCGTGCGGGCGATGGGCGCGGGCTGACGCCGAGCCCCAAAGAGCCTTTTGTCACTTGGGCATTTCACAGGAGATGAAGCTGAGCGGGATGGGGGGAGGGAGAGATGCAGGAAAGAGGTGCCTGGGAGAGTTCTGAACCTCTCAGTCTGAACAGGCTCTTAGAGGTGTTTTTTCCTAGTGTAAAAAGCCTCCAGAGCTCAGTGCTGAGCCCTGAACACACACCTCTTATCTTTAGCTGTGCCCAGCTCCAGCTCACTTCTATCCAGAGTGGCCCAGGGACCTCCTGGCTCTCACTGTGTGGAGGGCATGGCCAGCAGTGTGGGGAGGAGAGCCTGGCTTTAGTCAGCCTGCCTGGACACGTTGTCTGGCTGGAAGGAGGTTTGGCATGTTCAGAGCCACATGTCCAGCTCGGCCTGCCCTGTCACACTGCCCAAGGAGGCTCAGCTGAGAGAGGCTGGCAGCTCCCGCTGGGAGAGGAAAAGTCACATCTTCTTGGGGAGAAAAGTCACATCTTCTGTCACCCCCTCAGGGCCATGGTGCTGGTCTCCCAAAGTTTGAGCATGCCCTGAGGCAGGAGTTTGGGGATGCCCTGCCCACAGCAGAATTAGAGCCCCCAAACCAAACCAGCTGCTGCATTCATTGTCTGTGCTGCTAAGCAAGGTGTTTGCTGGAGAACACCCTTGCCAAGGATGCTGCAGGAAAGATTTATGGCATGGTGGTTCAAGGATGAAATCAGAGCTGAACTTAGCAGGCTCCTGGTTTCCTAAGAGGAATCTCCCTCCAGTCCATGCCTGGGGCTGCTGGACAAGGCTGGAGCAAGGTGATGGAGCAGGACCTCAGCATTATGTTCTGTGTACCAAGTGTGAATCATGCCTCTGGTTTGCTTCCTTTCATGTGTGACATCTCTCTGTGGTGTCTGCAGGGAACCCAGGCCTCCACATCCATCCACACTGGAGAACAACCTCCTTGCTTATCCCCCTCTGAAGAGAGAGTTGAGTTCCTGATTTATCCATATCTGGGCTTACAATCTCTAACAAAACAGCTCTGGGCCGTGTCCTCACAGCTGTGACATGATTATTGTTACCAGATATTTAAGCAAACCCTCCCCTCTTTTGCTGTCCAAGGACTACAGCACTTTCTCATCACTTCCCTTTGTGCTGGAATAGGATTTCTGAGACAACCCCTTCCAAATTTCTGTTCCAGGTCTGAGGACCTGCAATCCTTCTCTTGGATCTTTCCCCATCCTGAGATGACTTCATACTGTGGCACTTCTTCTTTTGTCTTCTCAGCAGCCTCTGAAAACCATAACCCATGGTCAGTGATGCTGGATGTTATGCAATTGTTATAAAGATATCACTGGGGGTTTTGGGACCCCCTCTGTTCAGGAGGAGGAGGAGTATCAGCTGTTCTGGCTCCTCCAGGCTTTCTCCTGAGCCTGGCCCAGAGACCCACCTGTGCTGCTGCTCCTCTGGGTGAATGGAGGTGGAAGAAAAGCTGAACTCAACAGGGACACCAGCTGGACCTCCATCATCCCTGCTCTCCTGTGGAAACTGGATCTTCCACTGGCCCTTTGCCAAGGATAAACAGAACTGATTACATCTCTGACTTTGCCCACACTCTCCTCAGCCCTCTGGGTCTCTGAGCTTCCAGGACAGCTGTAAGTTATTCCAGGGGAGTTTATATCCTCCCATCCTGCTGGGTTTTCCTACCATGGCTCCACTATGTCCCAAAGGGAGGACAGCACTAGCACAGACCTTCCTCTGCAAGCCTGTTTACTAAAGGATGGGAGTAACTTTCCAGATGTGCTGGAGGGGAGTTTCTTTATCCAAAGACCTGCCCATGGTGTGTTTGTCTCCCTGCTAAGGCATCTTTTCCTCGTGTGGAGGATGCTGGGCAGCCAGCCCGATGTGCATGAGCCTGGACCTGCTCCCAGACACCTCTGCAGGGCTGTGTCCGATGGCTGCACGCTCCTGCACGCGGCCCAGCCTCAGCAGCTGCGGGCAGCTGTCCCCACAGAGCACTGGGGACAACAGTGCCACCTCCCCAGCTGCTTCATGGGCATTTACACCCATCCAAGGGTGTCCCTCCCCATCCAGGGACATGGCAGCAGGTCAGCAATGCTCGTGACTTCCCACCCAACTCAATGTGCTCAGCCTCTTGGAGGCTGCCTCATGGCCTGGCAGGGGATTGCTCTTCCCAGAAGAGGTAGCCAGGAGCCAGCTTGGTTTAGGAACAGAGAATAGTAAAAGGAAACACAATGAGCTGAAGTGCAGTAGGAAGCGAGCGGCCGCATGCGAAAGGCAACGGGAAAGCCGATGGCAAACAGCTGTGGGGCAGATGCTGAGCAGAACCAAAAGCCTCTGCTCTGTGGGCAGACCAAGATGAACCAGCAGATGCAGCCTGGGATGAGTAAATTGGTTTATCACTGTGGGAGAAGGTCATTTGTCACCTTAGGCAAAACCAGCGTGTCACAAATGGGAAACTGCGAATTCTCCGTGACATTGCAGAGAAACCACAGAGCAGGCTGAGGAGAGCAGCCAGGACACTGGAGGAGCAGGATTGGGCAGGAAGAGAAAGGTCTTGACCCAACTATGTCCCATGTTTAGGTTTAAGCAAGTAAACAGTCACATTCATGTTCAAGTGCTTTAATGCTTTATTGGGCCAGGATTTTAAAAGTGTTGAAAAGTCTGTGTGAATCCAGAGCAGAGGCTCGGCTGAGAAAGAGGGAGGAACCAATCAGTCAGCACGAGAAGGCTGGAGATAAGGGATCAGTCAGGGACTGGTTTATATCAGTCAGGCTTCACTGGGGTTATGCAAATCCTCAGCATGAGGAGCCAGAAGTGGCTCTGCATGGACTAAAAGCAGTCAGTATCTGTGCTAAATCAGGCATTTTAATGGCTTGGGGAGGGGAGAGTGCTGATTTCTTTGAAGAGAAAAGACACTGCACTCTCCTTGGGCTTGTCAGAGCTCTAGATGTCCCATCCCAGGACAGACAGGGTCATGCAGCAGCCAGGCTCTGTCTGTGTTGGATAGGGCTGGATATTCTCAGATGGGACACCCAGCAGTCTGAGCTTGTGCTGCAGAGGAGGCTGAGGACCAATATTCCTTCCTGTGTCTTTAGGAAGAATTTAGCATCCTTGAAAGTCTCTAAGTGAAGAAGACAGTCAGAGATGAGATCTCCCATCTTTTGGGGCTGTAGGTGCTTTGTACCCAGAACCAGCTCTTCCTGGCAATGCCAGAAGGTACATGGGAGGGAATGGAGACAATCCTGGGCTTTCCTCTACATTTTCCCACAGGTCACTGAGTTTTTGAAGTTGTTGCTACTCCTCCAGCACACAGCAAGTGTTGTCACCCTTATGTTGCCTTCTCCTTGTACATTTATGGCACCAACCCAGCTTTGTACCTGGTGCACCTGTCCTGTGTATGTGCGTGCCCCCCTCTCCATGGGCTCAGGGATGCTTGCCAAGGGCACAGGGCTTCCATCCATTCATCCATCCATCCCTGCTCTTTTGTGGACATCCGAGCTCGGAGGAGAAAGCCCCGGGCAGCAGCTGTCGGCCCAGCCTCCTGATCAGAGCTCAGGGTCCCTCTGGAGCAGGTCAGGAGCACCCTCGGGCATTGTCCCCGCTCCGGTGCTGTGCGGGTTCCCACAGCTGCTCCACAATGGAGGCACAACAGGCTCCTCTGGGGACAAAACCTAATCTGAGAGATACCAGGGCTGAGAAAGCTCTTCCTAAAAAGATGCAGTGAAAAGCTCCTGGATGCCCTGTGTCCAGGGACACCCGATATGCCCGCCTGCGGTGTGATTACCTGCAGGCAGGCTTTGTGTGCTCTGGCTCCCCTGAATGTCACACTTGTTCCCAAATACCAGCAGGGAACAATGTGGGGGCAATGCAAGGAAAAGCCTCCTCTGTCCCTCCCGGTCTGAGAGTAAATATCAGATGCCAGTGGTGGAGGGGAGGGAGGGGAATGGTGAGAGCAGTGACAAAAAGGAAAAAGCCAGGGGTTGAGCAGTGCCTCGGTGAAACTGGGTCATGGCTATAGGGTGACAGCAGAAAAGGGTCCCTGTTCTCAGGGAGGATGAGCAGATGCCTCTGCCCCGTGGCTTCTTGTTGAGCAGACAGGGCTGGAGGGAGCTGAGGTGAAGGGGAGACATAGAGCCATCCAGGCCTATCCCTTCAGCTACCCTGCACAGTATTCCACATGCAGTGAGGTTCTTGGATAATCCCATGTAAGCCTTCCTGGGCTCAGAGAAGGGCAGCCATGGTGAGATACAGCAGAGATTGGAGGGCAGTGAGTGATGGTGGAGTTGGCTTCACTCTGCCACACTCAGACCCTCCTCATGCAGCTGCCACCATGGCAGGAGACACCACCTTCTTGGGGACAAAGGAGCTCCCTAGGGTCTCCTTCAGGATCTCACAAGTCTGCCCAGCTTCCAGACCCTTCACACTACACATCGATCTCGTAGCCTCTTCCCCACAGACTGCCCAGACATGAGCTGGAAACAATCTGATTTTCCATCCTTATCTTCCCTTCCTGCTGCTGATGAAGTCAAGTCCTCTTCAGCCCCCTCTTTCCTGTAGGCCACGCATGGATTCTTCCTCTCTCAGTGAGTCCCTTTGTCCCCTGGAGGGAATGTGTGTCCAGCTGAGTGTGCTGCTGGGCCAGCAGCCTGGTCACTGGCTGTCCTGTGTCCTGTCCCAGATGGGGAGATGGTCATCCCAGCATTCCCATGGTCCCTGGAGCTTGGGCAGCACAGGCAGGAGCTGTGCTTTATCAAAGACTTGCTGGAAAGGCAAACAAACACTGTCATGGATGCAGTCACTATTCACTGTGTGTCCTCTTGGAGCAGCCACAGGACATCCCCTTTCTCTTCCCTGCCTGAGGCTGGAAGGGAAAATCAGCTAAAAAAGCCTGTTTATGTCAGCATGGCTGTCCCTGACCCCAGCAGCCAAGGGATACTGACCCCAGCAGCAGGTCCAGCCAGGGAAACGGGGCAGGAAAAGATGTTTTTCTAGGAATTCAAGTTCTGACCCAAACTCGTTGATGTTAGGGGCAGTTTTTATCAGACTTTGGTGCAAACTTTTAACAAATCACTGGGAACATGGGAGGAGGCAGAGCAGCAGGAGCAGAGACAGATGAGCCACAGAAACAAATCTGTCCAAGCACAAGGGACTGTAATGCTCCAAGATCCTTCATTCTGTAGGTAACTGAAAAAACCAGACATATTTCAATGAAATTGAAGAAGTGACTTAGTAGTGTGTAGGATCCTAATGGGAGATCCCTTGTGAGGTCCTGGGAGCAAGGCTGGGAACATCCCAGTGTGTCTCCTTGGAGCAGTGGATTGGTAGGAGGGATCATAAGGAGAAGTCCTCTCGTTTGAGCAGTGACCCACTGAACACAGCAGGGACAACTGCTGAAACCACATTTTGGGGGGACACAGGGGTTCATGCCTTGCAAGAGTTGATGGAAGACTTCCTGCAAGGAGAAGACAACCCAAGGGGCAGCCCCAGATGGCCACACAGAGAGTGTGACCTTACCTCACAAGATAACAAGATTTATTCTGCTCCTTTTGATAGGACTTCGATTAAGGCTTCCATGCAAGGGCACTGGGCGTTCAAAGGGCTGAGGGGACAACACAGAGCAATGAAAGTCAGGATTTTCTTGGCTTCAGCCAGAGATTTATGGATGCTGTTTGTCTTAGAGCAAGACTGTTGTGAACATCCAACTGCTTGTGACTGGAGCAGCAAGGCAGAATCCATCAAAACCGCCGAGCTGAGCTGAACTCAAAACAAGCCCCAAGACCCCTGGCATGTGAGAAACCCAAACAGACCGTGCTGCCAGTGCTCACAGGGCCCAGGGTCAGCTGGCAGCGCTCCCAGCGCCGGGCCTCGCGCTCCGGGCGCGATGAGCTCACCACGCGCTCGGCCTGCACACCAAACCCCGCCTGGGAGGGCAGCCTGGGTGTCTCATGCTCGGTCTGACAGCCAGACAGGCCCAGCTTTGTGTGCATTCAGGAAGAATGGCCGGGCTGAGTGGATGCAGCAGCCTGTTCCTGGTGATTTTTGGGTGGCAGCTCGGGCAGCTCGGTGAGGCTTTGCCAATGGAACAGCATCAATGTGGAAGGGGTCCCTTGGGAATAAAGCTCAGCTGCAGATGCCGTGAGGTGATTTGTAGCTAAGGAGCCTTTGATTGGTTGAACTGACCAGCACTGAGCAGTTTTAACCCAATATCAGGCGAGTAATCCCTTGACACCTGTGTGTACCCAAGGCAGGAGGGTCAGCAGGGCCTTGTGTGTTCCGTGGGCTTGCTGCCTCTGGGAGCCCTTCCCACTCTATTTTTTACTGTGCTGACCTCATGGCTCCTATCAGCCTGCCTTTTCCAGCTTCCTCTCCCTGATAGTTGGCTTTTGCTCCATATTTCCTCACGTATTGAGCAATCACCTCAAGCCTCTTTCCATATTTCTAGGATTCTTGTTTATCCCCTGCATGGCGCAGGGCTCTGACGAGGCCCCGCTTTCCTGTCCTGCCTGCCCAGTTCTTCTGTTTACCTACAGCACAAACTGGATTTGTTTGTTTTTTTAAATGCAAAACAACAACTCAGGACTAGGAGGGATGTTTTCTTCTCTCCTTTCTACTCATTTCTTCATGGCCCCAGGTTTTACCACCTCCAAGGTTTTACCATCTTCTCCAGGTTTTACCACCTGCCAAGAGCTTTTCTTCTCTCCTCTAATAAGCAATGTATAAAATTTCTGCTGCAAACAGAAATTCCCATCTTGAGAGGCCTGGAGACTCCCAAAATCTCTAACTTGTCCCATACTGGCCACTATTGTTTGCAGGGAAGTAAAGACTTGGATCCCAATGGGACACAGAGGGGAAATGAAAATTGCTTTGCCACCCCCACCTCCCTGCACTCCTCCAATGACCCCTCTCCCCTGCGTGATCCCACACTCTTCCCTCACAAAGCAAACTCTTCCTGGATTATATTTTAATATCTGCAAAGCCTCATGTTTGAAAGAAAAACAAATGTGAGACCAGCTCATGTGAAAAACAGAGAGATGGCCTCTGTTGCTCCTGAGAGCCGCTGTAGGAGCCACACGAAGGGGTCAGGGTGGGCAGAGCTGACAGACAGGCACTGTGTCAGACCAGGGACTGGGATATCAGGAGCTTAAACTGAAAAGAGATGGTCACACAGTGCAAGGGGAGAGGATGATGGCAACAATCTTGGGAGCTCAGCTTTCTTTGCCCACACATTTCTGATTCAGGATTTTCTTCTTTCTCTTTCTATTTTTTATTTTCTTTTCCATTTCTTTTCTTTCCTTTCTATCTCTTTTCTCTATCTTTTATTTCTCTTTCTATCCCTGAGCTTTTATACAAACTCCTGGTAAAAGCAGTGAGGTGGCACCGTGGGGTCAGAGCACCAGCAGGAGCATGGTCCTGCCTCCTGAAGAAAACCCTCTCTGCAGCATCATCCCACCCTGCAGAGGCTGGGATCGAGCTGGAAACAAAGTCTTGCTGTTCCCTGAGCTCTTCTCTTTTGCATTTGACCCAGTTTGGGGAAATGACAGCTTGTCTGTGCACAGCCCTCACTGAGGGCAGCTCCAGCCCTGGCTGGCCCTGGCTCAGAGCTCCGGCTCCCGGAGCCCCTGTACAGCCCTGGTGTGTTTTTCTGTTTTGCAGAGGGATGGGGTTGTTACGAAAGGGAAGCAAGGTGAGAGATAACGATAGAATATGGTTTCCTCTTCCCTCTCAGCTGCCAGCTTGACTCCAGCCCAGGTCAGTGGTGGAGGACATTGCTGCTGCTGGGTGCCTGTCCTGGTGTGTGCAAACCTCGCCTGGCTGCTGGCCCACTTCCTATGGGGCAGGTGGCTGTGTCCCCTCCATGGGCTTGGCACACTCCCTGAGCCCTGTTCCAAAGGAGCAGCCAACAGCCAGCTCGTTTCAGGATAACAGCCATGTCATTCTGAGTGTGAAAAACAGGATAACAGCTTCATGATGTCCTTCATCCACTTGAGCAGGCAACCCACACCTAGGATGCTATTCCTAGGTGGAGATTGCATTTAAAAAATAATAAACCCAAAGAAATCCCCTTGACCACTTCCTTAGATGTGGTCCTTCATGGTCAGGGGATGGGGCATGAAGGGGGGCTTTGGGACAAGGGACAGAGCTGTTCTGCAACAACAAGAGGAGCAGTCGAGGACGTGTAGTTCCTTCCAAGAGTACAAAACTTGTTGCCTCCACCCTTCCTGATGTACAACTTTATGAGCCATGGGGAACAGGAATAAGGAGTTTCCTCATTTTTTGCTCCCAGATTTTGATGATGATCACTGACCTAAGCTTTTTCCCAGTGGTATGCAGAAGTACTGCTCAGTTCTCCTCCTCATCTTGGTTTCCCAGCCTGCAGATCTCTTGCCTGCTACTTGCCTCCTCTTGTTACAGCAGGGTAACAAGTGGCACAGGCTGTACCTCACAAACTGGGGCAGCTGCTCCCGGGGCTAAAATTGGTTATTTTCTTCCCTTCCAGATAGGAAAATTAATTTCCCATATTTTTACTCCTTTTCCTTTTTTTATGTAAGTAAAACCAGCCCTGAAGAAAGGCTCTTGGCCTCTTTGGGTGCTGTGAACATCTTTCCAGCTCCCTTGATTGGAGACCTCCTCACTGGGCTCTGTGTATGGGACAGGCACAAGGGACTGGGGGAGGGACAATGGCCAGCATGTCCTAGTGTCACCTGGGCTCCCCAGGCCCCCTGCTCATACACACGTGACAATAACCTCCAAGGAACTGCTGAAAACCTCAGGAGTGACCAGCACTGGGTATCTCAGTGTGATATTCCAGCACAAGGATGGAGCTGGAAAGGTGCATGGGGTGGGGGCTAGTCCCAGGCTGAATTATCATCTGGGGGTTTCTCTGTGACTGGCTGATCTGAGGAGAAATGTTCCCAATTCTCTTGTTGCCACATGTATTTGTTCTGTCTTGTCTGTGTTTTAGGGTTTTAAATATTCCCTTCCCAAAGGGATCATCTGTTCTTGGTTAGCTACCATGAGGCCACCCCACGGCACTGGTGCATTTCAATGGCTAGAAGGACTTGTCATAAAAGACTCTAAGCTCCCCAAAGGCTTTTAAAAACCACATTTTTAATGAAGTTTAAGAACTGGATCTGAATGCTTCTGAACAATGTGATCCTGGAGCAGCTGGGCTGAAACCTATTCCTGTTGGAAAACCGTTGCTGTGTGTGCCAATATTGCAAGAGCAAATATTGATTTACAACCATTGCATCTGCATCTATGAAGAATTTCCCTCTCTTGTTCGAGTATCAGTCTTTTTCACCTGCAGCCTTCCTCCTGATTAAATTGCTGCTGTAAATTCCACTGTTTGTTAACATCCTTGTCCTCGGGATATGGGTGTGCTCTTCAGGCTTTCATGGAAACACAAAGAGAAGCTCACCCTTTTTATACAGAGAATTACAATATTTTTTCCTGGAGAATTTTTGAAGTTTGTGTTTTCTGTTTTCAGTGGTTACCTTATATCCTCGTGGCTGAGCTCTGTGTGACTAATTCCTCCTTCATCTGCAGTTGGTCAAAAATTATTCTCAAGAGACCTGAAAGACAAGAGCCTTGGGTTGGGAGTGAGGCAGAGGCCAAGCACATCCCTCACCTCTGTGGCAGCTGGAAGAAAATGACTCCAGCCACAGATGTCTCAGCTCCTCTGGCCAGCAGTGACAGCCCAGCAGCAGCAGAGTTCCTGGGGCTCCAGTGGAGGCTAGAGTCAGGTTCACTTTGAGATTTGTGCTTTGAACTGTGTGACAATCTGTTCACACTGATCTGAAATGATTGTTCTGAGTGGCCAGACCCACCAGGGTACTGCTCATAATACTGCTTATAAAGGCAAGAGCTGCTCTGTGATGGAGGCCACAGAGCAATTAAACTTGCCAAGTGCAAATTGCATTGCAGTGACCCTAAGAGCTCCTGGAGGGGATGAGGGGTGGTACAGGGGAGCAAGGAAGGCTGGTGGCTTCTTGCTGGTTGAAACCCCCAGATGTTTGCATTCCCAGGGAGATGAGACACCTCCAGAAGTTACAGATCAGCTCCATCAGGGTCCAGCCTAGCAGGTGCTGTATTTCAGAATCAGATCATACACATTAAATGACTTTCCCTGCCTAGGAAACCTCATGGCCTGGATGAAGGTTCCCCAGAGGATGCTGTAGAGCAAGCAGAGCTCTGTAAGTTGTTGGGAGAATGGGAATGCAGTATTGTACTGAGCTTTGTGCACCCACCCTGTTTACAGCACAGTGCTGAGCAGCAGCAGAGCTGCTGTGCTGTGCCTTGGGGAGACAGCGGCACCCTAAACAAACCCTTCTCCCCCAGAGGGAAGCTGCTGGGGCCCTGCAGTGTTTCTGGGTCGCTGCAGTCTCAGAGGAGCTATTCAAGGGGAAAAACACATGCACATTCCTGAGCACAATTCCTGAGCACAATGGAGCCCAGCGCCAGGCCATGCTGTCCAGGAGCATCCTTGGAGAAGGAAGATTTACAGGAATACCTGAAAGAGGAAGACTATAGTTAAACTTCCAGTTCCCCCAGAAGGTGGAAGACAATAAGCAGCCATCAAAAGGCATTTCCTGGCCATCTATTGTTTCCCTCTCTGAGTCGTGCTCATGCTTTGCACATGGTCTGCAAGTGGACAGACTTTCTAATTATAGCACCAGGTAAAGGGCTGCACATGTGCTGTGTGTGCCAGAGCCTTGGAGCAGTCCCTGAGCAGCTGGATGAAGGTGTTTCTTGCAAACTTTTGTGCCTGGCACCATTTCTCTGTCTCACAGCTGGCCTCACCAGCCTCAAGAGCTGTCACAGCCTCCCACTCCCATCCCCAGTGCCTGCCCAGCTCTCATCCCACTGGAGGCTGGTGCAGAGCAGGGACTGTTCCCTCTCCTCTCTCCAAGCACACACAGCATTGTCTCCTCTCCAGGTTAGGGCACCCGACCTATCCTCCATCTCTGCCAGTCTTTATCTCACCCCATTTCCTGGCCCCAGCTTTTCTGTCCTAATTAAATGGTAAAAACACGTGGGATCCAGGCCAGGCACGAATGGTTTCAGCAAAGCAATTAGCCCTACGTGAGCGAGGAACAATTAGCGCGGCTCTCTGGAATTCGGCCATTGTGCCGGCTCATTGTATATTTTTGCCTTAAAAGGGGGCCAGCGTGTTGGGAGGGGAGCAGGGCCCCCGTTCGCAGAGCCGGGCTGACATTTGCACTATGTTAGTCATGCTACATGTCAACATTTTTGTGAGCTTTCCAAAAACAGAAATTCTAATGGGATGTTTTAATCCCATCTTCACCCCCGCACGTCCCCCCTGCGCCTCTCCCCCTTTCTGCTCCCACCTCCCTCCTCCTCCTCCTCCTCCTCCTCCCTGCCTTGCACAGCGCTAATGCCATCCCCTCTCGGCTTTGCCTCCCGGAAACCAGCGGAGCCAGAGCACTGAAATTCCTATTTCAACTTGCATCACATGAAAAATGAACTGTTGCTTTTAATCCCTTTTGCAGCGGCAGTGGGAAGGGAGCAAACAAATTTCCCAGGGGTGCAGTGGGGGAATTGGAAGGGGTGGGATTTTGGGAACACCAAGGCAAGCTGGGGGAAGTGGTGGGTGAATATTGACTCGCTCATCTACCTTTGAAAAACCTCTCAGCAAGTAAATTGGGGCACCCCAAGGGTAAGGAAGAAGCCAAGAAGCTGTGGGGGCCCAGAGAGAAGCCAAAATCCCTGTGAGCAGCCAACATTTTGAAGCAGCTTTTGCAGGAATGTTTCAGGGCCAGAGTGGCACACATATCTGATCTGGGTTGGGTGCAGAGGGTGTGCACAGGAGGCTGTGGGACCTACCACAGGCCCTGAGATGCTCAGGTCTGAGCAGGGAGTTAAAATGCATCCCTGATCCTTCTGCCTGGCTGCTTCTCCCCAGGAGGTTTGGGAAACCTGGAGCTGTAGGTAGCTGTGGCCAGGAAAAGAGTGGTCAGTGTCCCATCATGGAATGTGGCCAGCCACTGCATCAGACATGGGCAAAACCATGATATTTAAGGAGTTATTAAAGCAGATGCTGGTCTGGAAGGGAGCACAGTGCAGCGTTTGGCTGGGATGGGCTCTGGGAGCAGCCTGCCTTTGGTTGCTGTTCCTTATACATACACAAAAAAAAAAAAAAAAAAAAAAAAAACAACCCAAAAAACTAAACAAACTATATGTGACAGTTCTTCTGTTGCTGGAAGCTGCACATGGGGCTCACTGGGCCTTTGTCCATCCAGTCCAGCCCAGCATGAGATTTGATTCCTGCCTTCTCCTTGGGGTAATCATCAAACACTTCCCCTGACATCAGTGTCTGGCTCCTTTTCAGAAAGGCAAAGCAGAGAGGGACAGCTCACAACAGGAACATGAGAAAATTTGGGGCCAGAAAGCATGAGAGGCCAAAAATTAAAGGCCAGGAGCTGCAAGCTCTGCTGACCACACCTCTGGAAGGAGCTTGGGACAGGCTGGCCATCATCTACAGCAAACTGTGATCTCAGCTTGTTGTGCTCCTGCTCTGCCCGTACAGATGGACACAAACAGACACCAGCCCAGGGGACAGGGACCATGGTGTCTTTGCCAATGTCACCTCTTGGGAAACTGAGGCCTGAGCACTGCTGAAGGCTCTGGCTCCATGATAATCTCATGCAGTGCAGTGTTACCAATCACAGTCACTGCTTATTTAATTATTGGTTTTTTTCACCCCAAATCCACGCTGCCAGTTATTCTGAGCAGTGTGCAGCAGTAAATCTCACGCTGGGAGATTAGGGCAGCTCTAAATCTCCCTGGTTTGCTCTTGGGGTCAGCACCCAGTGAGGCACCTGCAAGCAGAGGCTGCTGCACCCAGCCCAGCATCCCTGGCTGGCAGCAGTGTGATCCCTCCATGGCCCGGAGCTGGACCCATGGAGAGGGAGTGCTCCAGCCCACCAGCCCAGGGATTTTGGGGTGACAAAGCCAGGTCTGTGAACATAGTCCTCAGCTGCCCCAGGAGTTGCTATTGGGAGGAGAGAGATGCACAGGCTGTGGGAAAGAAGGGTTACATCCAGCTGATTCTCCTAGTTCAAGTTCCCTTTCCCTCATGTTTTTACCTTCATTCCATGGTTTTGACATCAAAATTCCATGCCCCAAAGGAAGGAGTGCAAAGCTGCTCTTGCACACCTTACACTGCCAAAAGTCCCTTGAGATCAGCCTCGGTGGTGAAGCACAGGGAGAGGCATTAAATCAGCAGTGGATGCCCCACCAGCCTCCCCTCTCCCCACACCTTCCTCCCCTCCCCTGGGCTGAATAGAGAGCATGAGAAACCAGGCTTGGCAGGGACGGCCCCGTGCCCCTCGCTTTCTTTCAGGATCAGAGCATCCATGGGGCCGCTTGTGTTACCCCAGCTCCTCCTCTCCCCCCGCAGCACCGGGAGCTGTAATCTGGAGGCAGCGAGCCTGGAGATGGAGAAAAATGCAGGAGCTGGGGAGAGGGGGGAGACAGGGACCGTCCCTTCCCGCTACCACCACCGCCAAAGCCCCAAATTCTTAGACCTGGAGGAGTCACCACCAAATTCCATTCAACTGACAGAAAAGAAATCAAATCCTTTTAAAGAGAGCCCACTTTCCCCGCAAGAATGCTCCCTCGGCCTTTTGTTGAGGGCTTTGCTTGCTCCCAGCAGCTCGGAGGAAGCTGCTCCAATACATTAACCAGTTTAACTTGCTCGTGACCCCCTCTGCCCAGCGCACAATGAAACTCCTCGCCCGCTTTTCTCCCTGGCTCCTTTTCAGCAGCTAAATCCCCCGCTGTTCCCTGCTCGCTGCCTCCCTCACTCAACCTTTCTCAGGCCTCTGCTTCAGCCCCGGGAAAATAATGACGCTTTGCATTTGTATGGCCCCCGGCCCCGCGGGATCTCACAGTGCCCCGCACGGATGGAATCGTGTCCTCCCGCCCCGCCGAGGGGACCAGCAGACCCCAGAGGTGGAGGGGAAAAGCGATGGAGGGTCTGAGGCCGCGGAGGGTGGAGGGGGCTGGCAGCAGGAGCCGGTGGTGCCAGCGTTGGAGCACATCGGGGATTGATGGCGTGGGGACAGTTCAGCATCAGGAGATGCAGCACAGGCACTCCTTGTAGGAGATTTGCGTGCTGGGCAGGGAGATGCTGGCGTGCTTCACCCCAAAGGCACTGCCAGACCCTCTGCTACAAGGGCAGGAAGGTTTTTTGTTTCGAAGGTGTTTTAAAAAAGCCGCGATAGATGAAAAAAGCTGAGCCCTGAATAGCGGAGCCTATCAGACAATGGGAAGTTAACCAAGCCCGGAACGGGAGCGCGGAGTTCTGCCGCGGGGCTCTGCCGCTTTCCTACCAGTAATTGATGCAAAAAATCTCTTTTGTGCTCGCAGAAAATCCCAGAAAGAAAAAAGCGGGGGGTGAGAGGCAGACCAAGGGCAGCATCCAGCTCTTGGGCCGCCCTCCTCCGACATCTCCCTCCCAAACCTGAGCTGCTCAGTGGGAGCAGTGGCCGCCCGGCCGCACGTCGGGGCCGAACCCCGTTAAACACCCCCGACAATGCGACAGCAGCGAAGTCGGCGCCTGACAGAGCTTTTAACCCCTGTCCGGCGAAGCGCGTAAATCGCTGCGGGCAGACAATGCGGCTTTGCAGCCCGAGCGCGACATTTCTCTCGGATGACCTGAACACTTTATTCCTGGGGATTTATTAACCATTTTTAGCAGCCCTGAGAACCTGGGAGCCTCTTAGGGACCACCTATTGAGCGCCGGGGTCAGGCTGCGAGCAGGGGCGATGCGGAGAGTTTAAACCAATTTAAACCGACCTAATACCGTGGTATGGCTGAAAGGGAGATGCCCCACGTGCAGCCCCGGCTCTGGGTTTGGTGCGGGGCTGAACCCAGCTATCTGCAGTGGAAAACTAGTCTGGAGTTTCAGTGAAATTGATCTGAAGTGGGAGCGATCATATCCTTGAGATTTGGGGGATTTGAGCAGAATGTTCTGTCTTGGAACCATCCCTGTGGAGTCAGGAATGTGGGGAGCGCACCAGCACCCTGCAGCCTCACCTCACATCTCAGTGTGAGGAGTTATGGACTGTGTCCACAATCCTTTTTGGGGAAGGGAGTGAGATGCCCCTCCTGGTCCAGCCTGGGCATCTCTTCTGCAGAACAGCCATGACAGAACCCATCTCCCCTGCCCCTTGTATTTACAAGCCACCCAAATTTGTCTGGTCCTGGAGTCACCCCTGTTGGGCTTAAGCTTTTTGTACCCAAAAAATTGTCTGAATACCAATGAACCAGGCACAAAACCTTCCTCGGACATCCTCCCCATGCCCACTTTTGGCTCCCTGCCCCTCAGGTGCCATCCTGTGCCCACTGCAGAGCAAGCAGGGTTTCCCCGGGGGAATCGGTGCCTCGTGGCAGGTGAGGGAGGCATTAAATCAGGAGTGGATTTAATGCCTTGGTGTCAGCACCAAGCGAGGCGCCTGGAGGGGAAATCTGTGGGGATGCCGCCAGCATCTGGACGGTCCCGGAGGAATCTTGTTCTGGCAGGACGGTGCTGCTGGAAGAACAACTTCCCCTCGCTGCGGGGGCAGCGGGGCTGAGCCGAGTGGCGGAGCCGGGATGGGGTGAGGTAGGGATGGAAGGCTGGGACAGCGCTGGTGGCGGCAGCGGTGGCATCACAGCAGCTCCTCCAGCCCCTGCATCCCCGAGGGGCAGCACAGCGGCTCCTCCAGCCCCTGCATTCCCGGGGCCCGGCGCACACAGAGCCCAGCGCACACAGAGCCCGCATTGTCACTCGCAGTTGTGTCCCCAACATCTGGCCACAGCGCGTGTCCCCAGCCAGCGCCGGGGCTGCGGGAGTGGCAGAGCAGCTGGTCGGGGGAAAAGTGCCTTTCCTCCCCTTTTGGCTCCTGGAGAAAGGGGCTCTTTCTTCATTCAGGGTTTTGCTGCTCGGGCTTTTCAGCTGCCTCTCGAGCCGCGGTTGTTGTGCCATAGGGTTTGGAGACAAAGGGCGCCCAAAAAAAAAAAAAAAAAAAAGAGCAAATTGAGACTGGAAGGCTGGGCAGCAATAGCGGGAAATGGGGAGTGTGGGATTTGGTTCCTGTGTTTGTATGGTCTAACTGCCTTTTAAAAAAATTTTATTATGGAAGGCTTCTTTGGCAACCCAGGTCTGTCTCCAGATGTGGCCAATGCCCTGAAAAACGAAGCCCCAAAGTCTCCCCGAGTGTTTCTAGCCTGGGATAATGGTTCAAGTGCTGACCAAGAGAATGCATGGCCTAAAATCAAGAGGAGGCAAATGCTGGGGCTTGCCTGAGGAAGCAGTTTCCCTGCTTCATCCTGCCTGGTATTATGGTATTGTTTATCCAGTGCCAGAGATGAATGGAACACGTGACAGCAGGAAAAATGCAAGTTGGACAAGGTCCCTGCCCAAAAATGCAGCAGCCCCTGATTATGGCATTACATTGCAGCCCAGGCCCAAACCCAAATCCGCCTCCCTGTAGCAGCACACTCCCTGGGAAAGAAAACCCCAAGAGCTCCCTGCTTGCAGAGACAGAGGGGAAGGGGGAAAAGAGGCCCCGGGATTCGGCGCCAGGAAAATATCGAGTTGGTGGCACATCCAAGACCCGATTTCAACCCAGTTTTCTCTTTCAGGCACCACTTCTCCCACTGTCTGGCTGGAAAAATGGTGTCTCATTTAACAAGTGATCATTATCATGATTAGTGATCACTGGAGGTGAGGGGAGGGGGCTGCTTGGTACCTATACAACATTTATTTTCAGATATCCCAGCACTTTGAGGCTTCAAAGCACGGTGCTGTGCCTGGGATGAGGTTGGTCAAGTCTGGGAGCCTGTCCAGATCTCCCTGAAGAAGGGATGAGAGCAGACGCTCCTGGCTCCCTGTCCCCAGATTTGCCCACTGGAAAGGAACTTGTTGGAAGTGAGAGGAGTGCTGTGGTTTTTTGGGGAGAGGTTTGGTGTATTTGTTTTCAATTATGCTTTGCCTCACGGGAGACTGATGGGATAATGCCTGGAGTATGGTCAGGCTGCTCAGCTTTCTGGAAACCTCTTGGACAGGGCTGTGAGAACATCTCGGTGCAGGGCTTTGGGCAGCCCGGGACGGGGAAGGAAGGAACGCAACCCTCTGCTGCCGGCAGGGCAGCGAACGATGCTCCCAGGGCAGCGAACGATGCTGCCAGGGCAGTGAATGATGCTGCCAGGACAGTGAATGATGCTGCCAGGGCGCTGGGGGCTACAGGGGACCAGAGTGTCCCCATCCCTGGGTATCAGGGGAAAGGGAGGAGGAGAAGGAGGCGCCGGCTCCCTGTCCGCACCCTGCCGTGCGCTTCCGGCCGCGGAGATGCGCAGGGCAGAGGCCGGAGCGGGCAGGACGGGCCCGGAGCAGCCGGGACGGGTGCAGGGGCTGGCGGGGCGGCCGCGGGGCTCGGAAGAGCTCGGGCCGTGCGCGGGCAGGGCAGGGCAGGGCCGGGCGGTGCCCACGCCCCGCGTGGGGCGGCCCCGGCTCCGTCCCTCCCCGGGCGGGGCGGGCGCGGTTTAAAGGCGGCGGCGCGGCGGGGGCCGGCGGTGGCGGCGGCGCGGAGCGGCGAGGAGCGGAGGGCACGCAGGAAGGATGCTGAAGAGCTGCGGGAGGAAGCTGCTCCTGTCCCTCGTGGGCTCCATGTTCACCTGCCTGCTGGTGCTCATGGTGGAGCCGCCGGGCAGGCCGGGGCTGGCCCGGGGGGAGGCCGGCGGGGCGCAGCGGGCGCTGCAGAGCCTGGGGGCGGCGGCGGCCGTGGCTCCTCCGGCGGCGCAGGGGCCGCCCGGGCTGCGCAGCTTCGCCGATTACTTCGGGCGGCTGAGCCGAGCGCGGCGGGAGCTGCCCCCGGCCCCGCCGAGCCCCCCGCGGCCGCCGGCCGAGGACATCTCCCCCCGCGATGTCTTCATCGCCGTCAAGACCACCAAGAAGTTTCACAAGGCGCGGCTGGAGCTGCTGCTCGACACCTGGATCTCCCGCAACCGCGACATGGTAAGGGATGGGGACAGGGATGGGGACGGGGCTGGTCCCCTCCGCTGGCCGGGGTGGGGCGGCTCGGGGCGGGCTGCAGCCCACGCTTCTCTGCCGCGGTCCTGGCCCCTCGTTCTGCGCGATCCGGGTGGTGCCGTGACCCAGCAAACACCACCTGCCCTTCCCTTGTGCCCCATATCGCTGAGCAGGGCGGTGTTCCGGGGCTGGCTGGGCTGTTCTGCAGCCAACTGTGTTTTTGGGGGGGTGAAATGCAGCGTTGCAGGGTGAGTGATGGAGAGAGCCCGACCTTGGCTCCTTGCACTCAGAACCCTCCCCAAACTCTGCTCCGGGGTCCTTTCCCCTGAGTACCCCCATTGCAGAGCTGCTTTTGGCTGGTAAACTGAGGCACGGTGTGGGGGTGCAGCCCAGCCCGTGGGTGCCACAGGCCGGGTCAGGCCCCTGCAGTTGTGCTGCTCAAAGAACACCCAGTTTATGAGCCCAGGGCTGGGAGATGTGCTGCTGGGATGTGCTGAAGCTCTCGGTCTCCTGGCGAGGGACTGGGCAGGACTGGAGTTGCTGGGAGCTCTGTGGGCTCACCCACACCGGGGCAGCTCCAGCGAGTCTGGTTCCTGACCTTACTGATGTCCTGCCCAGAGTCCTGCCAGTCCCTTGCTCTGTCCTTCAAGTACTGAAGCAAAATTCAAAAGGGGGGGGGGAAAAAAAAGCTGTTTCCATAGGAAATGTGCTTTGCCATTTGCTCTTAAGACACTTTTTCTACCCTTAGACAGCTTCCCAAAAGTAAGTTATGTCTGGTCCTAACCTTTTCTTCCTACTGTCTTCACGTGTTTCCTCCTGGCCTGGAACTCAGTTTCTTGCTTGCAAACTGTTTTCCTTGGAAATCTGGAGTGGCTGAGGGTGGAGGCCGTGGGGGAAGCATTGACCTACCCATGCCCCCCTCACCCAGGGCTGCTGGACCCTGTGGGGTCTTGGCTCCTTCACTGTACCCCAAGAATTATCTTGCTGCATTTTTTTCCCTTGTGAATTGTGGGGTGGTTTTTTTTTTTTTTTTTTTTTTTTTTTTTTTTTTTTTTTTTTTTTTTTTTTCCCCTCATGTTTCCTGGGCTTGGCAGTGGATCTGCCACTTCTCCTTGGTCCAGTTATTTAATGGAAACCTCTTTTATGCTCTGCTGTCACTGCGAGGGGGTGGTGAGTGGTGGTGGAGTGAAATGCTCTTTGAGCACCTACAGATGATCCTGGGAATGGCTGCTCTTTTTTTTCTTCTCCCTCTTGTGAGCTCCGGCTTTCTTCTAGGGTTTTTTTTTTTTTTTTTTTTTTTTTTTTTTTTTTTTTTTTGTGCTTCGTTTGTCCGTTTGGATTCCCAGAGCCCTGAGGCTCGGCTCTCACGCTGTCCCCCTGGGCAAGCTAACAAAGCCCCTTTTCTCCTGGCGCAGAGAAAAGGCTTCGCAGCCTCTTGTGTGGCACTTTCCATGGGAACGAGGGAGCCGGAGCCGGCCGTGTCCAGGTCAGGTTGCCTAGAGATGAGGGCCATGAAGCCAGGGGGGCCGCAGCCCGGCGAGGTGCCTGCCTGACAAGCCAAGCCGCTGAGTGACGCCTCTTGTACGGCACTTGAGCACAAGGAGCTGCCGAGAGAGCTGGAGGCAGCACAAACTCCTGCGGGGCAGAGCAGGGATGTGAGCACAGGGGATGAGCCCGCCCTGCTGGGGGTGACCGGCTCTGCCCTTCCCACGCTGTCCCTGGGAGGCTTTGAGGCATCCTGGGCTTCCCCAAACCTGGCATCGGGTTGGGGATTTTTGCCTGCAGAGTGTGGGATTGGTGCTATGAGGCTCTTCTTTCCTGCTTCTCTGCAGTTCCTGTATCTCTTCCCTGCCTGGCCCCCTGGTTTCCATCCCAGGACGGTGATCTGGTGGCACTGCCTTTGCTCAAACGTCTCTCTTGGTCTGAGTCAGGCCTGTCTCTGCTCATCCTCCCTCACTCTGGGTTTCACTAACGGTGCTCAGGCATGTGAGCTGCCTCACCAACGCGGGGAAGTTCCTGCCCAGGGGCTGAGAATCTCCTTTGCCTGATGCTGCTTCTCTTTCTCCTCTCACTCAACCCCCAGGCTCCCTCCGGCTGTTCATTGGCCAGGCAGGAGGGATGCAGACATGCTGAGAAGGGGTTAAATCCAGCAGGTAGCTCCTGGCAGATAGGGGGAACAGCCATTGTGTCCTTCCTTGGCCGTTCTTTGTTCTGCCCACAATAGTCCCTGTTTCCTGCCCTCTGTCACCTCCAAGACACTGCAAAGGGCACCCCCTTCTCCTTCCTGCCTCTCTGCACAGGGAGAGCACATCCCTATTCCCTTCTAAATCCCCTCTTTGGGTTGCACAATCCAGGCAGGACAAGCTGCTTTTGGAGGAGAGTTATGGGCTCTCCCCTCTTTGCTTTGGGGAGAGTTTCCAGCTGTCTCAGTATCCTCAGGATGCTGTAGAAACTTTGCACTTGAAAGGAAAGAGAGAGGGGAGGAAAATGACCATAAAGCAGAAATCCTGGACAGGAGCAACTCCAAATCCACTGCTTTCTTGCCGAGTCGGGTGATCTGCAGCGGCAGAGCCGCCAAAGACACCTCTGCTGCCCCTGGGGGTGCCCTGGAGGCGCTGGGTGTCCCTGGGGCACCCGGAGGCATCCAGGCAGCTCGGCACACGCCTCGCAGCCCGCCAGGGCTCAGCCCGGGCCGCCGTCCCGGCAGCGTGGGATCCGCTGGCTGCCTCCCGTCGGTAATTGCAGCCTTTGAAAAATTCCTGCTCTCGGGGCAAAGCCAACGGGCTCGCCTTCCAAAGAGCACGCTCCTCTGATGGCGGCTCCCAAATTCCTCTAGCACCTTGGCCAGGGTCCCCACCCACACGCCGGAGTGTGCTGGCACGCCAGTCTCACTCGCACTCCCACCGGAGCTGGGCTGGGACCGGGGGCTGCTCATCCCAAACCAGCCCCATAGCGCAGCTGCCTCCCCCCGGCCCTGGGCTGGGTGCCAGGCCCTGCTGAGCACCGATGAACTCGGGTGGGGTGTGAGGGTCCCTCCCTGCTGTCCCCCGGGGCAGCCTGTGTGGGTTTAAGGGGTGGGCGCCCCTTCATTGCCCGTCCCGAAGGAAGGATGCCGCTGTCCTTGCCCATAAAAGCCCCGGGGCCGGCGAGCGGCGCGTGGAGCACCGGGCGGGGGACCCTCGCCACACAATGAGCTCATTGTTTGTGAGGAGGTTATTAAAAATTATAGCATTTAAAATTACAGTGGAGGATTCTTCCTCTTGCTGAAGGGAGCGGGGGGAGGGAGGAAGGGCCCGCGGCCCTGCAAGCCCCTTCGCCGCCTCTGCAGGTCCCAGCCCTGCGATCCTGTGCCAGCACAGACCCGCCCCCGGTCCGGGCAAAGCCACCCCATGGATTGGGGCTGCTGCCTCTGTGGCACGCTGTCATTGCAGGGACATGGCCATCACACTGCTCCCAACTTGGTGAGGAGGGGTGGGCATTTTCCCAACTTAACCCTGAGGGTGGAGGGAAAAGAGGAACATTTGCTGTGGGGGACACAAAGCTGGCAGGCAGCATCCTGACCTGCTCCAGAACCTGCTGGAAACTGAGCCCCCCCTCAACCAGCGCATCTTGTTGCCTCCTTTCCTCTGCACCCAAGTGGGGTGGCTGTGAGAAGGGTGCTGGGGTGCTCCATCCCCTCCCAGCATGGGGAAGTGAGATGTGGCACAGGGTCAGGGTTTGTGCGCTGCAGGGTCACGGGGTGCCTGCCTGGCCCGGTTCCCCTTTTGGTGGGGTGGTGACAGGCATGGGGGTATGCTGAGAGTGTGTCACCCTGGGAAGTGACAGAGCCACTGGGCCAGGCAGCACAGAGAGCCCACGATGACCCTGGGATGGCCCTGGCTGGAGGGGACACCTTATGCAGCCCCAGCCATGAGCACCCCCCGGGCTCCAGCAGCGCAGGGGAAATGAGTCACCCTGAAAGGAGAAGCGAAGGGGAGGAAAGAAAAGAAAGAAAAGCTCCCTCCGCAAGGGCTCGGAAGGGGCAGTGGGGGCTGGCGGCGGCTGCCTGGCTCCTGGCGGGCACCGGGGAGGGGCTGACCCCGCTCTGGCCGCCGGGATCCATCCCGGGTGCCGCTCAGTCCCGGCCGCGGGGTCGCGCATTGTGCGGGGCCGCGAGCAGCGCTGGCAGCTATTGTTCGGGAGGGACTTGGCATCCTGTGTTTCTTGAAGCTGCAGTTCTGAGAACAATGAGGTTTCCTGAAGGGGCTGGTGGGGGGGAGCAGAGGGCCCTTCCTCTCTTGCGCCCTGCAGGAAAAGTTACTTGGGGGGGAGGGTCCAAGAGGTCCTTGCACCCCTCGGTGCTGTGGCTGGCACAGGTGCCAGGTGGGAGGGAGGTGGCTGTGAGGGCTGGGAGTGCTCTGGGGGTGATGGTTTACAGGTGACAGCTCGGGGATTCTGGCTGCAGTGCCCACTTGCACTGCTATAAACTGGGCTCTGCCCTCATGTCTGGCATCCTACATGGGAGACGCCAAAGGTGGATTCATGTTTTTTGCTTGTTCTCATCCTTTCCGGGCCTATCCCCTCCCAGGCTTGGCTGTCACCTCTGCTCCTCTCCCCTGCAGCCCCAGGTGAAAGGCCAAGCAGTCAGGGTGCATCTTCCCTCCAAGAAACACAAATTAATAACAAAATTAATTTTAAAAAAATGAAGCCTTTAATTGTTTTAGTTTTAACTTAATGCCATGGTGGGGTTGGGAGGGATGTGGGAGACCTGTGAGGCCCCTGTAGGTGCCCACAAGGGTTGACTGGCAGCTGTATGCCCCTGTCCCAGTCCCTGAGGTGCCACCTGGACCTCCCACACCAGGAATATCCCAGGGCTGTGTGTGGGGAGGGGCCCAGGGGAGATGCCTGGCTAGGATGAAACGTTTCGGTGCAGGCGAGTAATAAACAATTGTCTCTGTGCTCTATTTATAGAGGCTGAGTGCAGGATTAGTTGTGGGGTTATTTTTGGAGCAGCTGAAGGCAGTTGCTGGACGGCGCTTCTGAGCTAATCAAGCAAACATTTTCTGTCTCGCCTGTGCACAGGCTGTGTGTTCCCTGTCCCCCCTCCCAGCAAGGCTGAAACCTGGGCTGGAGTGCCAACCCCCTGTGTGATGGGCTTGTCTCAGGCATCCTTGGATGCTGCCCTGCTGCTCTGGTTCAATTTGTACCTCAGTCAGTTGCCTGACCAGTCCCTGAGCACCTGGGGGAAATGGGGACCAGCAGCTGTACCCCGAGCTGGATGGGGGTGACAGCTCCTCCTCTACACACAGCACTGACCTTGTGCCACCCCAGCAGTGCTGTGTCCATGGACACACAGCACCACGGGCATCCTTGGCCCTGCAGCTGATGGCTCCCTGTCCCCCAGCTGTCCCCTCCTCACCAGCCCTTCCCCATCCCCTTTGCTCAGAGCCTTCCTGACCTCTGTCCCTCTCCACAAGCCAGGCTGCACGGCAGGCTGTGCATTTGTGAGAAGTTGCCTTCCCACCTCCTCCATCATTTTTTTCCCCCCTGCTTTTTCTTTTCTCCTTTTCAAGCCCCAGAGGTCACTTGTAGCCCCGTCCCCTCCCATTGAGGCTCCGGGCTGTCCCCACCAGCCCCGGCTGGGGACCTGAGCAAACAGGGCTGGGTTAACCAGTGCAGCTGTATGCTAATGACTGCTGCCCGCTTAACTCTGCTCGCTGAGTAAAGTCAACCCCACTATTGTACCCAGCTCCTCAAACAAGCCACAAAACCCCAGCGCGCTCCCGGCTGCGGGGTGGCACCCAATTTCCAGCTCACTTGTAATTCATCATCCCCAGCGCTCCATCGTCCCCCTCTGCTGCCTCCTGCCTTCCCCCCCAGCCCTTTTGTCTTTCCTCCTTTGCCCTTTTGAGCACGTCTGGTTTTTAATAGCGCTTGGCAGCTGGTTGTGGTTTCTCTCCTCCAGCTTTGTTTGCTGCCCGCTGATTGATGGCGATGCCTTTCCCACCCCCTGCTCTCTCCTCCTGCTTCTCGTCCTTCCCCAAATCCCAGGCCCAGAGCAGCCCCTCCAGTCCTCCTTCCTGGGTGACATATGCCAGGAATTAGCTGTGTAAATAGAGGAGTGCAGCCGGGCAGGCAGCTCAGGGGCCCGGGGAGGAGGTCGGGCGCTGCCTGGCACCGAGGGATTGTGCTGGGATGGGCAGTGAGGAACCATCCCCTCCTCGGTGCTCATTGGCACCATCTCAGCCCCCTTGGGTAGGACACAGGGAGCAGAGAGGAGCTGTGGGGGCATTGTGCAAGTGGCCAAGGACAGGCACGTGCTGTTGACACAGGTGGGGACGCGGTTGGAGCCGGCGCCAGGGACAAACACACCTGCCTGGGCGGCTGCTGCGGCGCCACGCGCGCCGGCTCAGCTCTGAAATCCCTGCTCAGATCAGGCTCTGCACCTGCTCCCCTGCGTGCCCCTGCCTCCCCTGGTGCTGGGGACAGCCCCTGTGGCCCCCAACACCTCCCTGCCAGCTGCTCCATGCTAAAGGCAACAGGATGGGGATGCTCCGTGCGGGGTTTGCTCCCAAGGGGAGCTCAGCACCCAGCCTGGTCTGCAGCTGGGGCTGTTGTGTGGCTGCTTGGCTCTCCAGTGCCACTCGGGGTTTTGGCAAGGGGGAGGAAGTCACCACCAGCTTCCTGGAGGAGCTGTTCCCAGGTGCTGCCCAGGGCCACATGGTCTCAGCCCCTCGGTCTTCAGAGGTGCCTCGTCTTCTCTTTCAGACCTTCATCTTCACTGACGGGGAGGATGAGGAGCTGAAGAAGCAAGCACGTGAGTCTGTGGCTCTTGTCCCTTTGTGTGTGTGACCTGGCCAGGTCTCCTGAAAAGCTCCCACCTGTGGAGCATGGTTGGTGTGGGGTTTGCCCTGGGAACTCTGAAAAAATCCTTACCACAGGAACATTAGTTGAGAATGACACAATTTGTTTCACTGATGATGCCTAAACACCCTCGGCCTGGGAGCCCCATCTGGGGGCAGCTTTACTTCCCAGCCAGCCCAGCCCATCCCCTACATGGTGGGGATCACAGTAACCCCACTTTTAATCCCACTTTTTGCACCACTTTATCCCTGGTTTGAGCTGGGGTTGATGGCAACACCAACAGGGTTTCGTGGGAGCATTTTCTGGGCTAGGGTCATTGTGTTCTATTCTCCCCATGCAAATGACTCCTTTTCAGGCTGGGAAGTGATTACCTTTGAGCTGGGCAAGCAAAATAGGGCAGGGTTTTTGCCACCATGTCTTGGGGAAACTCAGAGCTCACAGACATCCCCTCACCCCCAAGGTGGCTGGTGCACCCTGGGCAAGGTGATGTGGAGTAGCATCATGCTTAAAACGTGGATAGGGCTGCTCTAGAGTGCATCTGCAGCACCCACATTCCTTAATCATCCCTTCCCTTCTCTCACGTGGACAAAAAAGACATTCCCCCAAAAATTCATCATTTGCCCAAAGCACCATAGCATGTGGGTCACTGAGCATCACCCATGAGTTTCCATCCCCCTGGCACACCTGGGACATGAGTGGTGAAGCGTCACCGTTTGAGTGTGTGGGGAGGTGTGGGATGCACCAATGGGCTTTGACCCCTCTTTTTCCCCTGCAGGAAATGTCATCAACACCAACTGCTCAGCTGCCCACAGCCGCCAGGCGCTGTCCTGCAAGATGGCCGTGGAGTACGACAAGTTCATCGAGTCCGGCAGAAAGTAAGCGGCTGCTCTGGGGGAGGACAGGGATAAAGGGGGGCAGGATGGTGCAAACAGAGACCATTTGTGTATTTGGGATTGGGGTCTGGGCAGCTGGCCCGGGTGGGTGTGACACTGCTGTCACTGCAGGTGGTTCTGCCACGTGGACGATGACAACTACGTGAACGTGCGGATGCTGGTGAAGCTGCTCTCCAGCTACCCCCACACACAGGACATCTACATCGGGAAGCCCAGCCTGGACCGGCCCATCCAGGCCACGGAGAGGATCAGTGAGAACAAGATGGTGAGCCTGGGGAGAGTTTGGGGGTGGTTTAATTTGGGCTGTGTGCAGAAGGAGCTGTTGTCTCACTGCGTTCGTTCCCCTCTCTCGCAGCATCCTGTGCATTTCTGGTTTGCCACGGGTGGAGCAGGGTTCTGTATCAGCCGGGGGCTGGCACTGAAGATGAGCCCTTGGGCCAGGTAAGAGCATTGGTGTTGCTCTCCCATGGGGCCTCCTCATGGTCCCCAGGGCACAGAGAGGTGACATTTTTGGGGATGGGTGTTGGACCACGTCCCACAACCTTTCTCTCTTTGCCTTCTGGGGGTGTCTGCAGGGAGCTTGGAAACAAGCTGGGAAGGGCTTCAGTTCCCCAAAGTGACTTTTAATCAGAGCTGGGCACCCACTGGCCCAGCCCAGAATCCTGCAGGGTGCCCACATCCCCCGGGCTTTGCTCCTCTGCAGCCCCTCTCTGTCTCCCCGCAGTGGGGGTCACTTCATGAGCACTGCAGAGAAGATCCGCCTGCCGGACGACTGCACCATCGGCTACATCATCGAGTCTGTGCTGGGCGTGAAGCTCATCAGGAGCAACCTCTTCCACTCCCACCTGGAGAACCTCCACCAGGTGCCCAAGTCGGAGATCCACAAACAGGTACCCCAAGTTGTCACCTAAAAATTGGGCATTGTGGCTAAGATATTGATTCATATGTGACCAAAACAGCAGAGGGGAAAAGCTCCATGCCTGTGGGGTGATGCAAAGTGTCACTGGAGGCTTTGGGAAATGGGGTGAATTTTGCAGCTCCCCTTTCCTCTGCTTGATCCTTACGGCCATGTCGGCCACTTCACCCCTCTGTGCTTGCCCCCCAGGTGACACTGAGCTACGGCATGTTCGAAAACAAGCGCAACTCCATCCACATGAAGGGAGCCTTCTCTGTCGAGGAGGACCCATCCAGGTGAGCTGGGGCTCCCTGTCCCCCCAAACCTGGATGTTGTGGGGTGCCACCATCCCATGCTCAGCTTTGCTCCTCTCCCCCTCAGGTTCCGCTCTGTGCACTGCCTGCTGTACCCCGACACGCCGTGGTGCCCCACCAACATGGTTTACTAGGAGGCGCACGTGCCCTCCAGCCTCGTCCCGCGTTTCCCCGGTATCTGACGGGCGCGCGGGACCTGCGTGCGGGTGTGTCGCTCCGGCCTCGCCGCCGGGCGGACAGACGGACGGACGGACGTCGTTGCTGTGGTATTGCACAGTGTGTGTGTACTGAAGGCTGCTGTGCGGCCCCTTGAGCCCTGCCCTGCCTGCCTCGCTGCCTGCTCGGCCGGGAGGGCGCAGAGGGACGGGAATGAGCACTTACCCACGGGCACCGCGGCTGGCACGCCCCACGCCATGCGTGGGCAGCGGCCGCAGCGCGGGGCCCTGCCCCACCCCGGCCTTGCTTCTCCTTGATGGTTGTTGTTTCTTATTTTTCCTTTCAAATGTTAAGTTTTTTTTGGTGTGTTCTCCCCTTTTTTGCATCTTCCCCCCCAACCCGCTCCTGTAACCCCTGACCCAGCCCATCCTCTCTCCCAGTCCCAAAATCTCAGCAGCGAAGCTCTGGCTCCCAGTTTGGATGAGGGGTCCCTGTGAGTTCTACAGGCACAGGTGGGCAGGGGAAGCCTCTGGCCATGGCAGTGGCTCCTCCAGGGTCCTGCAAAGCTGCTGGGTGCTCCACAGCCTCACTGGAGGGAGACAGTGGGGTGGCTGGGAGATGGTGTTGGTGTTAACTCCATTTCCCAGAGCTCCCCCCCACACGGGTGAAGTGTTGCTGGCAGCATTGGTGGGTGAAATATTTAGAGACCGGTGTAAAGACTTTCTATAAATTGGGCATGGGAGGAGGGATTTTCCAGAGCTGCCACAGTGGGGTGGGCGCTGTGTTTGTCCAGGGTCTCCCTCCAGTGCTGCTCGAGCAGCCCTGCAGCTCTGCAAGGAACACCTCGAGGTCTGCCCAGGCTGTGTGGGTGTCCCCTGTGGGGCCAGAGCATCCTCCAGCCTTGCCCTGGCTGTGGGTGCTGTCCAGGAGGCACCTGCCACAGGCAGGCAGCATCTCCAACCCTCCCATTGTGCTCTCCCTCTTGGAGAGGGATTTATCCAGGGAGGGAGAGGGACCCTGCATCACCCAAGAGGTGCCCTGCCTGCCAACATCAGCCCTCTCTGCCCCTGGGCTGAACCAGAGCTGAACATTTCCACCTTGAAGCTGAGTGAAAATAGCCCATAATGGGTGTGTTGTAAATATGTTATTGAGCCAGTATTTTTTTTACTGTGCCTTTTTTTTTTAAGAAAAAAAAAAAACACATTGAGAAATATGTAGATTTTAAATGCTTTTTATACATTTTCTGTGGATCAGAAAAAGAAAAATCCCCGACCTTTGATAATCTGTTTAAGGAAGAAAAAAAAATTTTTTTTGCGATGTCTTGTAACTATCACTTACCTTAATTTATATGTTCCAGTATCTGGAATGTCACTCTGTGCTTTCTGTACCTAGGATGTGTTTAAGGCAATAGCTGTGGGGAGGGGAACCGGCATGGACAGTGTGTTCTCAGGGACCTGAACCCGATCGCTGCCACGGGGTTCCCGTGGGAGCGGTCACCAATAAAGTGGCTTTTTTTGCTGACCACAGTCACCTGCTCCCGGCTCCGGCGTCTCTTTATGGATGTGCTGCCCCGAGCAGCCCTTGATCCCCCGCAGATGTTATCACCTCTGGCCGAGCTCTCAGGGATGCTCTGAGGAGGGGCTGCTCCTCCATCCCCGTTTTTCCCACGGGTACCGCGATCCTGCTGGCCATTTGCATCCCGGGGTGTGAGGCTCCTCTCCTCCTTCCCCTTCCCAAAAGGCTCGCACAGGCTTTGGCACCTCGGGGCCGGTTTTTCCCAGGCTCGGGGGCGGGAGGGAGGCGGTGGGGATGAGGTGAGAGCCGGTTGTTAGCAGGGTGTTGTTAACAGCCGGCGGGCAGGCGTGTGCGTGGGAAGCTTGGAGGAGCCCCTTCCCCCTGCCCGGCCCTCCCCTCAGCCTCTCCACCACAGTTTCAGCCGACACTGAGCATCCACCTGCCAGAAACAAGCCCCAGCTTTCATGGCTGTGGAGACAGCCCGAGATCTGCCCCACTCCCCAAACCAGTCCTGGTGGTGCCACTGGTACCAATTTCCACCTGCGCCACCCCCTCCTCCCTGCCCTCCTGCACAGCCAGCACACTCTTTTCTCCTTCTCCTTCTCCTTCTCCTTCTCCTTCTCCTTCTCCTTCTCCTTCTCTTCTCCCCTCCTTTTTTCTTCTCTTCCTTTTCTTCTCTTTCTCTTCTCCCCTCCCCTCCTTTTCTCTTCTCTTCCTTTTCTCTTCTTTTCAAGGCACACTTACTTCACAGTTTCCTTTAAATCTCCGGGTTATCAAGGGCTGGCCCTGCTAAAAATACAGCCTGGCAGGAAATCGGTGTGTGCTGAAGCAGCCACCCCTCCTCCCAGCCTGCTCACCCTCCAGACAGCCACAAAAATCAAAAGTGCCTCAAGCTCTGCAGCCCCTGGTGAGGTGGGGCTCTGGCTGAGAGTGTGGCACATCAGAGAACCACCATTGACCTGGGCACCCCAAAAAGGGCCCTGGAGGAAGGGGAGGGTGGATGGATGTACAGCAGTGCTGCCTTTCCCCACTGCCTGAGCCAGGGTTGGTGTGCTGGGTGCAGGATCTGGTGGCCCTCAGGCCTGCCCTGGCGCAGGGTCAGCAAAGGGACCTGTGTCAGGCACAGGAAGCCGTGACACCGAGCCCCATCTGCCCCCCACGAGTTTTCCTATTGCTCACAGGCTGCGGTTTGGCAGCGTGGGCACTTCCCAGCAGCGGTGCTGTCACCTCACCGAGCCTGACCCTCCCCTGCACCCCAGACAGGATGGGCAGATGTGGGTTAAGTGCCCATTGAGGCACTGGGCAGCCAGGGGCTGTGGCTTGGGGTTGGGATGCTGCTGTGAGGAACAGGAGCCCCTGGCAGGGGTAAAGGCTGGGGGGATGCTGGGCATGGTGCAACTCCCAGATAGGGGCTTAAAAATTAAAATAAATGCAAATAAAAAAATAAAGTTACAAATAAAATAAAATAAAATAATAAAATGAAATATACCCCACTGAGCCTTCAGAAGTGGGGGAAGGCAGCTCACCAGCCCTTCAGTTTGTCTCCCACCAGGCTCCCAGCCTCTCCCTCCTCCTTCCCTGAGTCGTGGGCTGAAAAGTAAATAAATACAGGCATTAATAAACAAAAGGAAAACAAAAGCAAAGCCTGCTGCTCTCGCATACTTGGCAGACTCTGCAGGCCAGGCTGCTTTCATCTGCACCCCGGCGCTGGTGTGGGACGTCCTGTTTACTCTCGCCTGCTCCAGGCAGCTGATAAGGCAGCTGTACCTTTTGGAGACTCTGCGTGTGCTGATGGGGTGGGGACAAGCCAGGCCTGCTGGGGACACTGCCACCATGGAGGCACTGCTGCTGTTGACAGCACTGTGCCTGGCTAAAGGCTTTCCCCATCTCTGGGTGGTTGCAACATCGAGGGCAGAGAGTAACACACTGATTCAGTCCCTTTTTGCTGTTTCCAACCTCCTTTCCTTTTTTTTTTAATGGTTTAATTTGCATTTGGGTCACTTGCAGTCCCAGCCTTCGTGTGAGTCACTGTGTTCCCAGCCTGGCTGTGGGGACTTTCACCAGGGACCATGTGAGGGTGAACAGCACCATGTGCTGGGACAAACACCCACGATGGACAAACACCCATCCTGGTACTAACAGCAGCGAGAAGTGCTTGAGGCCTGGGGTGGGAGGGCAGTGTTGGGAGACAACAAAACTTGTGTGAATTGGCTCCAAGAGCCACTTCCAGCTGCTTTGGCCCAGAAAAGTGGAATATTTGTGGGAAATGAACATAAAAGCATCCGAATGGCGGGGCCTGAGCGATGCATGCAGCTGCAGCTTTGGGAGCTGCCTGTCCCAGTGCTGGGTGGGAGAGTGCTGGGACCCCTGTGGGGGTATGATCTGCATCCCACCACCTCTGTGCAGCTGGAGGTGATTTAATCCACCTCCAGCACTGTCTGCCTTGGAGTGAGGGGCTGCACAGCCCTGCAGCAGAGAGTGATGGCTGTGGGATGGCCAAGACTCAGCACTGGGATGTGCAGAGCAGCTCTCAACCACTGCCCCTTTATTTTTTTCACCCTTCTACTTTTTCCCACCCCTGCATAACATGCAGGTGGTTAAAATAAATAACCCAAAAGCGCCGCAAAGTTTATTTTTCCCTTCCTGACTTTTAAGACCAGCCTTGAATCTATCAAAACCAATCCCCCTTGCCCCAGAGCTCCCAGCAACTGCTGTTTCTGGTCTGCCTCATCTGCCCAGTGGGGCCAGTTCTGCTGCTGGAGCCATTTGGCAAGCCAAGAGTGGAGGAGGAGATAAATTGAGCATCTCAAAAGCATCTGGAAACACTTCCCACGGCGCTGCCAGATGAGATCTGCGAAGCCGCGGCATCACCGAACAGCCCCGCTCCCAACCAACCCCTCCTTCCTCCTCCTCCTCCTCAGTGGATGTGTCCCCCCTCAGCCCCCACCAAACCATGGTGCTTTCACCAGGGAAGCAGTGCTGGGTTTGTGCTGGTCCACACTGAGCACAGGGGCCTGCAGCAGCAGCAGTGCCAGCTCTGGGTGATGCTCCAGCTGTGCCCTCACCAGCCTGCTGAGCCCCCCCTTACTTAGGGTGCTTGGGTTAGGAAGCCCTTGGGCTGTGGGGGCTGTTCTGGCTCCCTGATGAGCAGCCCATGCCCAGCCCAGAGCTGATGAGTTTGGAACAGCTCAGGAGTGGCTGGCTGTGATTTACAGGGTGCAAGCTCCAGGTTCTGTGAGGTTTGCTGGTGGGAAGAGGAAGCAGCAGCATCTGCGACACCTCGCAGTGAGCAGGGAGCTGTGCTTCCTCCCACTTCCCTCCACGGGCTGGGAAGGATTGAAAAATCCCTGAGCAGGGATTTTTGGCTGAGGTCATGGTGAGAAACACCCCCTGCTCCAGGCAGAGCCAAGGCAAATGGTCCCAGCAGCAGAAGGAAAATCCTCTGCTCCTGCCACCATCCATCCCCTGTCCAGCACACAGCAGTGTGACCTGCTGCTTCATCACCATGGTCACAGTGAGCCCACCCTCTGTCCCTGCCTGGGCACTCCCAAACGAACTGGGAGATGCTGGAGTGCTGGACAAACCAGGCTGGGCTGCAGACACAGAGGAGGAGCCCTGCATGGAGCATCCTCTGCCTCTGCTCACAAAGTGCCAAGCACAGGGCTCCAGCATCCCCACGTGGTCAGACCGATCAGGATCTCCCTGCTCGGGGTTTCCTTTCCAGTGCACACTCAGCTCTGTCCTGGCCTCCCTCACAGTGCAAGGAGAGGACACGACCTCCTGAAAGCACCACGGAGTGGGTGGGGAGATGGGGCCACTCCCCGGTGTGGTACCAGGGGGTGTTTTGATTGGAGAGTGATTGGCATCTGACTCCATGATGCACAAGGCTTCAAAGACTCTTTATTATTAAGTGTAGCATTAAGAAATCCACAGTTCTTATAGTTACAGTAGTGGACCTAAGACTTGATTGGTCTTAAGGTGAAAACTTCTAACACTATTAGTGTGCTATGAATAGCACTTTTAGCAAATTATTTCTATAAACAATGATTATAGAAAGAGAGATAACAATTGTGTGTGCTATGAATAGCACTTGGTGTGCTATTAATAGTGCTTTTAGCAAATTATATCTATCAAAATGGTTATAGAAAAAGAGATAATAAGTGTTTGATTTTTTTCTTCTAAGATCCTTAGGCTTAGCTTGTGAGAAGTTGTTGCTGTTCTTTCTTTGAACTGAGAATATCTATACCTCAGGAGTGAGGGTGTTTTGGGAAGGGTTAGAGAAGATGAGCTGCAATTTCTTCTGTCTGCTGCCTTCCTGGACTCATGGAGAGTGCAAAACCCCTCTGGACTTTCCAAAAAAATCACAAATCCACTCTTAAATGCACCCCATGGATGGATCTGGGCAGAGCAGGCTGCAGCACCAGCAGCAGGTGCTGCCTGCAAAGTTCAGCACCAAACAGAACCTGCAGTTTGGGCCATTTCCCACCCCAGGAGGTGACAGCAGATGGGGACATGCAGTCAGTAACTGTGTCCCACTGCCACCAGCTCTGCCTGGTGGTTTTCCATCAGACAGAGGCACCAGAAGCACTGCTGGTGTTAGCGCAGCTCAGCACAGCACAAACAGGTTTAAAGCACCTCCCCAGGGCACCCCTCCCTGCCTTATCTCCCAGGATGAGATCTAAGGGACCACTACTGAGGGCTGATCTGAGGGTGAGGTTTATTCAAACACATACCTCACCCTTCCCTCTGTTTTCTCCTGAGTGGCTCCTGCTGGGACTGGGAGCAGGGCAGAGGGTGAGGGAGGCTGCAGCTCCTGGGAGAGGTCACCAGGAAGGTAAGGTGGTGGCCTTTGCATGTTCCCATCCCTGGTGAGTCCATAAACCTGGTAAAATATTTACACTGATGACTCTGACTCTTATTTTCCTGCATGCCATGAGATTCCCTTGACTGCTCCAAGCCCTTTTAGAGCTTTAGAGAGCAGATTTAATCAGCTCAGGTTAGGGATGAAGGTGGAAAACGTGGGTTCTTCCTTTAGATGGGAATAAAAAGAAAAGAGGGGAGACACATCTGTCAATTATTAGTGAAAGGAGGAAAACTGGTGTCTGTTGGGATTCACAGCCATGAGGGGAAAGTCACAACAAGGAGCCCTCTGTGTTCTGGACTGGACTCATGGGCTGGTGTGGGTTTCAGCCATACTCAGCATTTAAAAAAATACACAGCATTTCCAAAGACAGAGTTGAATTATTGCTTATCCCCACACCTAGGAAGGGAGGGGCTGAGGTCAGGGCAAGAATAGCACAGGATGGGGGCAGGAGCCTCCTTTGGCTGGCAGGATCAGGCAGAAAACAGATCAGGAAAATTAGAGGAAGGTAAAGGTTTCATTTCACTGTGTGATAGTGATGTGGTGCTGGGCCTGTGATCAGAGAATGCACAAACAGAACTAGAGAGTAACCCATGATACCCTGGGGCAGCAGTGAGCAAGGTGAGCCCATGCTGAGTTTCATCTTCCCCCAAAGAAAAGCCTTTGACAGGGCTGAGCTGGTGGGCTCCAGCCTAGGATATTTTTCCACATTTCTTGTACTTGTGCTGGTGGAAATGAACCACTCATGTTTATTGCTGCTCCAGTGGGGAATAACCAAAGCAGCAGAGGGGGCTCAAGAGGTTCAAACTCACTGGGCACAGGAGAACATCTCCCACACTGTTGTGTCCCATGGCTGCTCCAGCACCTCCTGTCCCAGGCACATCCCCACTGCAGCCACCAGCCCATCCTCACACCCCCTCTGGGACAAAACACAGATCAGTGACCAGGAACAGTGGTTTTAAATTGTTTATTTTTAAAACATGAAACCCAAGCTGAATAGAAACCACAGATATTACATTTAGGTTTTTTTGTTTAGTATTTGCAAACCAAAAAGTTACAGTAAAAAATAGCTACGTTACAATCAAGAGAACTACAGAATTAAAAGTAAAGATACAAAAATGGGCTCAATCCTCTTTAATCTTCACAATTTAAAAACATTTTGGGTAAGTGCAGGAACACTTGAAAGAAACTAGCAGGTCCGAAGTTTAAAAAAAATTATATATATTTATATATTATATATGTATATAAAGTGGTATGATATACAACCATTATGGTTAAGAAGAAAAAAAAAAAAAAAAAAACGAAACAGAGAAGTTACAAAAAGGCCAGGTACATGTTCACCATTAGGTTTCTGTGCACAGTGTCCAAGAAAATAAACTTCCCTCTGAATGATGTGAATAAAACTCATGGGGCCTCCCATTACCAAGGGACCTGAGGCACACGACGTGACAGCTGGGCAGCTGCACCCAGGGCAGAGGACAATGGAAGAAATGAGGCTTTTCTGGGACTCCAGCAGCCTCCTGGGCAGAGGCCACTGCAGAAGTCTTGGTGTGAGATTAGAGGAGGAACAGGAAGGAAGGAGTTGGGAATTGCATAGTGAGGAGCAATGTGGTATCAAATATGCAGAGCACCTAAGAGCTTCATGCTACAGTTATCCTCTTTAGGAAAGGAGCATTTTGAACTTTCTGGTTGTACATCAATTTATGTTCCACTTGGTTCATGCAGCCACAGGGGCTGGGTGAGCACCTGGGAGCTCCAGGCCAGCAGTGACCCATCCCTCACGTCCCAGCTGGGCAGCACACTCACCATCACAGCTTGGCAGAGATCCCACACCCCCTGAGACAGAACAAACCACCTGTCAGCCAGCTAGGAACTGCTGTAAAACATCCCACATTCTGCTGGGCTGCCTAGGGAAGCCATCCACAGCACACACACAATTTCTGGCTGTGGTGAAAGGAGGTGCAGACCAAGCCTTGTCTCTGTCTCAAGGCTTGAGATCTGCTCCTCAGCACCTCCCTGGAGGGCTTTGGGCTTTTCCCCTCCCACCCAGAGGTGTTCACTGGTATTTGCTGGGCTGGGGGAGACAACTCCAAAGGCAGCTGCTCTCCTGAGCTCAGGGGAAACCCACCCACCCCATCTCCTCTGGAACTGGGGGGTGGCAGGGACCAACCAGCCAAGACACCTCTCTCTTCTTCAAAGGGCTCAGAATGGTATTTCAGTGGCTGCTGGGAGGGAGAGAGAGAAGGGGGCACCAGGAGTGAAGCCTGGGCTTGCTCCCACAGGTACCTGGACCTTGCTCTGGGGGCACCCACCCACTCCTGCCTCCCACCCTCTGCAGCACCCACACCTCTCGTGAGCAATGGCTGAGCAGCTCCCTGAGAAACGCTTGAACTCTCAGAAAGGCCAAACTTTTCATGTGGTTTCAGGGAACTGCTGTGGAAATCCTGACTTAGGATCACTTAAAACCCCATGCACTGTGTCCCCCTCAAAGCACTCCAATGAACATCCCTTGCATCTTGGCTGAGATGACTGTACACGGAAAATCAACACCTATCAAATAGAGAAAATTAAAAAGGACAGGAGGGGAAGGGAGCACTCCAGCCTTCACATTTGGGTACATGGATGCACGCTAAAAATCTTAGCTTGAACCCTTTTATCAGCACACAAAATGAACTCAGTTTAATAATACATACAGGATACAAACACTACAGTTATAATTCCCAAGACAGCACAAGAAATTCACAGCCAAGTCTTGATTTGATTTCCTTTACAATTACAATGCAGTCTTGAACACTGGACACAAGAGTCCAACATGCTATTTACATTTCACATTGTGGAGATGTTTGTGTGCTTGGAAGAGTTCTCAGTTCCAAAAAGGAAGTGTCATTCACACATGATGATGCAGTGGAAATAAACCAAGCCAACCAGACAAGCCAATGACCACATTTGTGCTTCTGAAAAGGTAACATGAAGTGTCTTCACCGACGCAGTCACCTTCAACCGGACAAGCTGCCGTCCACTCTGCAGTCAGCGAGGTGTCCAGAGGCCAATCTCAGCTCCTCCAACTTCTGGACCCTTTTTCTAGCAACCAGCAACACGAGAAATGTCCAACAAGGTCAGCTAGGACACACCAAGTGATATGGCCTCGGTGTTTTGTCACATTAAAAACAGAGAGACACGATGGAAGAGAGAGAAGTCTCTACAGCTTTACCACCTGCAGCTTGAAGAGTTTGGACTCCCTCAACCATGAATGCCATCCAGAACAGATGAGTCTTTGCCAGATAGCACCTGCTGTTCACCCTAGAGGGAGGCACAGAGTCTGGGAGATCTTGGCTTTTCAAAGTCCCCTCCTCAGACTGAATGTGACCATATGGATGAGACTGATTATGTCGCAGCCATAAGAATAGGCAAAGGCCATCTGTTCTTCAGCAGATCCATTCAGACCAGCCTGCAGAAATGCCACACTGTTGCTCAAGGTTCCAGTAAAACATCAAAAAAAAGGAAAAAAACCCAAAAAAGTAATAATAATAATAATAAACCAAAAGAAACCCATTTGTCTGTGTTTCCTATCCAGCGCTCTGCACAGCATGCAGCGGGGCAGCAGAGTTCCAGGATGCTTTACAAAAGTGCAATATCCATGTCAAGTAAAGGAAGTGCTGGCTGGACACAGGTACAGTGCTCACACCGCAGTCACGTTGTGCTGGCCCCCAGAGAGCAAAATGTTATCTCCATAACATTCTTTCCAGTTATATGTTGAAGTCACAGAGCACGTATCTCCACAGCTGTGCCTTGCTGCGAGCCCCAAACACTGTCAGAAGTTGTTCTGGGTGTTGGAAGTGGCTGTGCCAGACCTTGGAAGGAAGCAGGTCAAGGTGGCTGCTCTGTTGGATGCTGCAAACAAAGGCTCACTCCTGTTCCTGTGTGGCACAGGCAATGCCACGGTGACAACTCAGACCCAGCCCAAAGCGCAGTCACACGCAGGTTCAGGGTGCATTCTGTGCACACAGAAGTTGGTACACAGAAGCTCTTTTTTTCCACAGGGTTCCCCACACCCCCCAGCCTCCAAAACATTTGCCTTCCACCAGTAGGACTGGGCCACAGATTTCAGGGCAGCTCCCCTAAAATTGATAATGTGAGTGGCAATCGGAGCACATCCTTGCAGGGAGGGATGATGGCAGAACAACTCAGTCTTAGTAAGGATTATATGGCTCTTGGTTATTTCTTCAGAGTGAGGGAAAGGTTGGGGTTCCCCCAGAGAACAGTTGGGTGCTTGGGGCCCTGCAAGATCACCTCACCACACCCTGCACACTCACAGCTCCTGGTAGGCTCCAAGACAGGATGGAAACCCTGGGGCTCGTGAGCCAGTGTCCCTCCATACCACCTGTGACCAGGCTTCCCTGCCCTTGTTATTTGATAAAACAGAGGTAATGTTTCAGTGTGAAGCCCATCCAATGTGTCTGAAAGGGCATACTCAGTCCTGAGCAAGAACATCCTGCTTCCAGAGATTTATGGTGAAGTGTGAAGTTTATTCCAAACCCTTCTCCTCCTGTCTGTGTGGTGATGCCTCCTCCCTGTCTCTCACTCCTTCCAATGGTAACAGCTGGCCTTGCAGTTTAGTAGTGGTTTCTATCTTAAGAGGAGTCTCCAAGCTTGCTGTGCCACAGAGCTGGTGGCATTTCCCAGCAGATCCCTCCAGCCTGTTTAGCTGCCTGCCAGGAGCAGTTCCCACCTCACTGCAAGAAGGCAACTGACTTGAGTAAAGGCAGGTTGGTAATTCTGTGCCCCAAGCTGCAAAGGTGGGGTAAACAAACATCAGTCAGAACATCACTGAGGTGACAATGAACTGCCTCTGCCAACAGCTCCACTCCAGTTTGAGAGATGCTTCCCACTCAATTTCCTCTGCCAGTGATTTAATAAAACGCTCAGCAGCTCTGCTAAGATGCCCCTACTAAGAGGTAAAAAGACAAAAAGGAACATTATAATTACCCAAGTGAAAGGGCAGTAGTTGACAGCACCTCCCAAGAGGCAGTCTCCTCTTCCAGCAGGAAGCTGCCAGTGCCCTTTGGAGCACTGCTCTGCAGTGGGACGTACAGCACCAGTGAAGGATGTTGCCCTCTGCAGGCACCCAGCTGCCCCTTTGCAAGCCTTGTTCTGCCTCATGTCTAGAAAATGCCTTACATGTGCATTAGTATGGTCAGATAGTGGTTAGCAATGTGCCTTGGAAAACTAAACAAAATAGAATCAAATATAAATTTGTTCTGACAGTCACAATGTTGTCGAGGGTTTTGGACTCTAAACACAGAAGATACACTGACAATCTGGTGAGTTTGTTAGGAATGAGGCTCCAAAAACCTCCTTCAATGCCATTTCAGCAACCCTGTGCTGTAGATTATGGTTTATAAAAAAGGAAAAAAAGAAAGTCCAGCAGAGTTCACAGGTCATTCCCACGTGGAGAGCTTGCATTTGCTATAAATCCATTGGTGCTTCCAGTTTCTCTTGCTTTTGCAAGCTGACTGTCCCATAAGATCTAGCATCGGAGAGCCAAAACTCTTTAGTGCAAAAATACCTCCCATGAAGTCTTAAAAGTCTTTCCCTGGAAAAATTTGGCACCAAGTGAGTGGCTGGCTCCTGTTTGATCTGTGTCAGCCTGGGAAAGGCAGCACCCAGAATGCCATCTGCAAATACCTGGGCTTCCCTGGTGGAGCAGAGTCAGCTCCAGAGCAGTGGACAGGGAGATGACTGTGCTGGGCCCCTCTGCTCCTCCTCAAGAATCCACATATAGATATAGATGGGGAAAAAAAGGCATTTTCTTAATGGACTCAAAAAAAAAAAAGTTAACCAGGGTAGTGAAATGGTTTGCTCTTCTGGAGCAAATTCCAGTGGATATGCAGTGACACCCTGAGGCAGGAGCTCCCTCCTCCCTCACCAGAGGATTCCCACCAGGTCCTGTGCTGTGCATCCCCAGCATTCCCTCGTTGCACACCAGCCACAGGCACCCAGAGCTGCTTCTTCAGTGTCTGGCAGGCTGCTGGTCCCACTGCAGAGGTGAAGAAGATCTACCACCATCTTTCACCAAGTCCCTCTTGGAACAGAAGGGGGAAGGAGGGGGCAGAAGATTTTCACCCCCTGTTCCTGCCAGGCTGCTCTGGTGAGCTGCCCATGGGCTGGGGCCCAGGTTCCTGCCCAGGTGCTGTCAGCTGCTGGCCAGCACACATTTGCTCTCTTGTACTACAGGGTGAAGGCTTAAATTCAAAAGGAGCTTCCACTCAGTGGCCAGGTACCAGGCTGGAAGGGCTGTCTGGGCTGGAGAAACAGAAGGAGCTGCACTAGATTTTGGGCAGAACAGCAGGATTGTTCTACAAGGACAGCACAGGGGCACAGCAGTTGGCACATTGTTGGGTCTGACTGCACGTGTGGGTTTTGTTTTTTGTTTTTGTTGCTGTTTTGTTTTGCTTTTTGCTTTTGCTTTTTCATTTTAATGCACACTGCCAGCATCTGGACGAGGTTGGTTGGTGGCGAGGTATTTGGCTCTCATGCTGGAGGTGTACTGGAGAAAGAAAAGACAAGACAAAACAAAACAAAACAAACAAACAGAAAGTTAAGTCAGAATGACTAATGTCACGATGGAACCACAGATTTCTACCACTTCTCAGCATAACATGGTGTGTGTTTACAGCAAGCATCTCAAGGAGCTGCTGACTCAGTCTTTAAGAGGAAAGTTTCACAAGTCACTGCACAGTTCACTCTGAGTAACATTCTGCTGCAGGGGTGCTGGTGATTTATCCAAGCTCTCTAGAGAATGAAATCCAACAGTCACTAAGTCAAAACATGACATATGTTGCTTGAGAGAAGAGAGGGAGATGGGAATGATGCAGATGTAAAAAGCCACCCCACACTTTCGTCCTCTCTTAGTGATGTTACTGCTTTCAACCATGCCAGAAAAGGAGGTTGAAAAGAAAATGGGTGCTCACTGCATCTTCACATTGCATTTTACAGCAATGAGGGCGTCAGAAGACTGCATGTGCCACGGATGGGCAGCTTGAAAGAAAAGTGAGGAATAAATGATTTATGCCCAAGAAAGAACAGACCCTATCAGGCTGGGAACAGGCTGCCATCAAACAGGATGATATCAGCAAGTTATCAGGTGGGTGACAGCCCACTGTGGCTTGGGATCCAAACTGTGCACTGTGCAGCAGCAGATGAGGCTCCAGCGTGGGGGTGAGAAGAGCAAGTCACAAAGATGAAGGTTGGTTTGATTTGGAGGTGGTGGTGCTGTTCTCATTCTCCTTTTTATTCTAAGCAAGGTAACCCAAAACAGCTCCCAGAAGCTTCTGAGGTAACATGTGTCATTCAGCTCTGACTAATGAGCTGGAAAACATGTGAATAAAATCCAGCAGCAAGAACAGAACTTTGCCTCTTTATGCCAATGTGTTTGATACCTTCTGGGTTCTGCTACCACAATATTAACAACCAAGCAATGAGGACAGACATTTCATTCCTCTTTTTATACCCTCTGGAGCCTGAATAATTCTATAATATCCACAGCTCACTTCCCAAGAGTGCTCTTCAGCATTCTGACTTTTTATCACCTCTTAAACCAAACCACATAAAATAGCCAGTTAAGCTGGCAGAGACAACTGAAAGGCAGTTCCACACCAGGAGGTGTGATTTATCTTGCCCACTGGGAAAGAACATTATGAGGCATCTTTAGGCTCTCAAAAGCTCAGCTGTCCACAGGGGTTTTCAGAGAATTAACAGTATTTTATCAGTTTTCCTTCAAAGACTGACCTGGCTTGAACCTCTGCACAATAGAAGAGAGAAACTGCTCCTCTGGCACAGCTGATCCCAGCAGCACAAGATGAAGACACCTGTGGCTTACTTGCACACTCAGCTTTTTGTGTCTTCCATAATTGGAAAACTTTTTTTCAGAACACGGATCTTAATATAAAACTCTGGCCCAGAAATGGCATCTATATTTAGAAGACAAAGGGTACATCTGTTCTTTCTAAGATGTATTTTTTGTCAGTGAGAGGGCAAAAGATAGAAAATAGCAAGCTGAGCTACTTTGAGGGCAATAATCTATACAGTTTATTAAATGTGATTACTGTTTCAGAAATAAAGTTTAGGGTGTTATTAATACATAGGAGAATAACCCAACAGGCTCAGAGAGGTTTAGAAGTCAAAGAACTTTCTCACAGAGTAAGTAGGGCACATTTCAGGTGGTGGAATGCTGAAATTACCAGCCTAGCCTCATGATAAGAAGAGGGCCTTAGAAGGAAAAATCCATTTGAGTGCTCATTTTCCATTTGCATTCTCTGTAGTGACATGTGATAGGAGATGAGTATGAACAGAGAACTTTTCCAGGTGCTAAAGTTGTGTAAGAAGTATTTAGAAAAAAAAAATCTCAGATAATAAAAGGTTATTGTGCATCTTTCTGGACTAGTAGTTGGGTTCAGCACACAACATGCAATATAAACTTTCTTGAAAGCATTAAAATCAAGAGGACCACTTGATGAATTGCATTTCAAAGATTTACAAAGTACACCTATCATGGTGGGAGAAGTTGAAAAGAATTCCCTCCTTCCTCCAAAAAGAAAAGACCCCACAGTTGTTTAAGTGTCACTAACACAAAGTAACCAGGAACACAAGATCTGGAGAGTCAAGCACAGAGTATTTTACATTCAAACCTACCTGCAAATCCACCACAAGGAACAAAACAAGACTCAGAGTAGTCAGAGTTAGGGCTGATGTTCTCTCCTTAACTGAGGATTTTTGCACCTTTGTACCTCTTCCCTGTTCAGTTACTCTATGTGTTAACTGTATTTTTAATGACCATGGGAGGTGTGACAGAGCTGGCAGCAGAGAGCCAGCACTCCCCTGTGCACTTCTCACAGCACAGCTCTGTCAGAGTGCCCTGGGTCAGCCTCAGCATCACCCTCCAGGCACCACTGCCCTCTCCACATGCTGAGTCCTTCCTCAAGTCCTTCTCTGCATCCTCTGCTGGGAAGCAGAGGAAAGATGCTGTGGAACACACAGGTCCCAACAGCTGGACAGGCCAGCAGATGAAGATGTATCAGCAGACACTTGGCACTTTTGGATATGAAACCAAACTATATTATCCAGGGTTAAAGTAATTAAGTCTTTAGTTGTTTTTTAAAAAATCACTATGTCTTTAACTCCTTTAAAAAGTGATTCTAAGCACTTGAGCACAATTCAGACCAAGGAGGGCTTGGACTCCACAGCTGTCAGGTTCACAGTTGCATTTAGTTTCCTTTAAAGAGGAGCTTTCATAGAAGGTTAAAGAACATGCACAATTCAGTCATTCTTCCAGCACGCTCACTGGAAGTACCCATGTGCCTACACACCCTCATTTACCCTTTCCAAAACAGCACAGAGGACAAGTTGCACCCCATACCTCCACCTCACTGTCAGCTTCCCCAGGAAGGGCACCTGAAAGAGTTCTTGTTCCCATTCCTGCTCTCAGTCACTTACCAGCCAGCTCCAACAAACACAGCTGATTGCACACAGGGTTATTTTTGTATTTCTCCAAAGAAAATAAAAGTCTCTGCTTCACATTCAGCCTTGTTGAGGATATAAATTTTCATAGGTGTGGTTTGCCAGCACATGTTATTTAGGCACTTAACACACATAGCCTGGGCACAAAGGAATTATTGGCTGCAAAAAACCCCTAATTTTAAGGAATAATCAGTTAGTTTTAGAGGCCATGAATTCTACTGACTCCTGTGAAATCCATGAGTACTTCACAGCTAACTAAGCTATGCTGAAAGATCACTTACCATATGAAACCATATGAAACCATGACTGAGTACAAACCATTTACTATTTGTGGTTAAAAACCCACGTGAATTTCTCTTGAGCTACCCTGACTTTGATTTCCTGCCAGAGCTGTTCAGGTAATGCAATAAAGACCAAAGCTTCTGGATTCAAGTTCAGAAAGGTTGATCTCAAACAGCCAGAGCACAGTAAACACAGAGAGGGTTTGGTGTTATTATGTATGGGAGGTACAAGATGCAGGGAAACAGCTAATTCTAGCCAGTGGGTTCTGAATTCAAAGGGACTTAAGTCTTTCAAGTCAAAAGAACAGAGCTTCTATTGGTTTTGTTTGTTTTTAAAGCCCTGGAAAGAATGCAGTGCCTTTTCCATAGCCCTTCAGCCAGCCACATGAAGCTCGGGTGGGACCATAGATAAACAGGAGACAGTGCAGACTGGGATCAGGTCATGCTCCAGCCCAGGGATTTCAAGTCTAGAATGAAGGCCCTAGAATTTCCCCACCCTCACCAATATTTTATTTCATGGAACAGATCCATCTAACATTGCTACAATACCACCTACAGGAACAGCAAAGCAGAAAACCCCACCACAAGCTGAGTCCCAGGAGCAGTCTTAGCAAGACTTAAGACTGGAGAAAGCTGTGAGCCTTTCAAGGGTACTGGCACCATGCTTCAGACAAGGTTGTTTGCATTCATGCACCATGGCAGAGGCATCAGGACACCCCATCCAGCCCCTCCCCAGGCAGGCAGGCAGAGAGCAAGGAGCAGCAGGGATGCAGACCAAGCACCAAGAGAACAGAAAGGAATCCATTGCAAGGCCGAGAGAAGTGCCAAGAAGAAGAGAAGAAGAAGCAGAGAAGAAGAAACAGCAGCAGCTTTATGGATATGTATTTCTGGGAAGAGAATGCAAGATATGACAGCCAAAAGCAAAGGGCTCCCTGTTCCCACTGGAACCAGCACCTTCCAGGCAATGTGTAGTTCCCTTGAAGGAGCACTGTCCTTCAGACCATCTGAGTTGTCTGGTAGTCCTAATCATACCCTGTATTTAAGCAAGCTAATAACCCCCCCAAAATGCAGAGTACCTCCTCTTTCCTTGTCATGAGGGAGCAAACATTGGCTGTCTTGGAGAGCACCAGCAACTGCAGCCCATGGGGAATGCAGACAGTGAAATGGCACTAGGAGGGCCCTGCTCACAGAGTCTGTGGGACATGGATGGCATGATTTGGACACACACAGAACAAACAAAACAGTAAAGGTTTTGAAACAGAATGAAACAGATCTTAGTGATTATATCTGGACCCTTAAGAAAGGTTTTTTCTAAAAAATTGCTCCTTTTTGACCTTAAATGTAAGGATAAAAGGAAAAGCTGCCCACAGATCTGACAGGCAATTAAGTAACTCTTCAGGACAGTTGAAAATTAAAAACCCTACAAATGAGCTACAAGCTTGTGGCAGGTTGGTATTGATGGTTTTGGGTGTTATGGCTACTAAGGACAAGCAGAACAGCAGCAGGGCTCAAGGAGAGCCAAAAGCTGAATTAAGACAAAAGCTGAATTAATTAAGCTGAATTCCTGACTGAAGTGCTGCTAGATTGGTTCTCTTTACTCCTAGAGAATGGCTTCTTGTGATGGGAGAACTTCTGTGCTGCTTTTGAAGTGCAAGGCTATTCCTACATTTGAGCAGCACTCAGCACTTGGCGTTCAAGCTGTTCTGAGGTGTGGAATCCAAGCTGAAGCTGCTGTGAGGTGGCTTTTGTGAGGCATGGGCACCTGCAACCCTCACAAGGCGCACCAGAAGCCTCCAGAAGGTCGATACTGCTCCTTGAGTCTGCACCAGAGCCAAAATCGGATTTTCACTTTCACCCTTGGCAGGAGGGGATGGGGTGGGAGGTGCAGAGGGAAGGAATGTGAAGAAATAAAAGGCACTGGCCTGGGATAAAGAGTGCAGGGATGAGGGGAGCGGTTGGGAGTGGAGAGGGGGTTGAGCAGGGGGACCTTGGGTGCAGTACCTGTTCCATCTGCGGGCGCTGTTACCAGTATGTCCGAGCACTGTCCGAGGGCTTAAGCTGCCAGCTCATATGGCTGCTACTGTCCATGGCAGCCAAATACAACTGTGATGACGCAAGAAAGAGAGAGAAAAAGAGAGTGCAGCCTCAACGTGCATGAAAAACACAGTGCAAGCAAGTGAAACCCTGGTGTGTGCCAGTGACAAGGTGGGCTCTAGCACCCTAAGGGGATATCCCTGTGGCAAGAAGGAGAAATCAGAAGGAATGAGAGAAGGAAAAACACAAACAAACGAACAAAAAGCCAGGAAAAGTAACGGACAAACAATGCAGCAGGATCATCACATCTTAGTTGTCACCATCTGTTCACAGAAAGCTAAATGGAATAGGTCAGCTCTGTCTGCCCACTGGACATAACCTACTTGGATGGCTATCTCCCTCTCCTCCCTCCCAAAAAGAGGCAGGGATCTGTGCATTGGTATTCCCTTTTTATCTCTCTCCTCCCACAATTTGCTATGAAAAGTTACCATTCCTTCTGCCTCAGTACAGTCTCAGCCACCTGCTATGGAGAGCTGCAAATACAAAAATCCCAGAAAAGCCTTTCCCTGTTGCCTGTCAGTATGAGAATAGAAAGCATTTTTCTTCTCTCCACTGCCTGTCTACTACATCCCTCCAGGAAACACATTCAGCCCATAGCCTGGTTCCTCCTCTCATCTGGGGAGAAACTCCCTTTTCTACAGGTGCAGTGCTGCTCCCTCATCCTCCCCAGCTCCTGCACTTCCCCACTGCCCACACTGATGGCTGCCAACTCAAGTTATTCTGAAGAAAAGAAAACCTTTATCTACTCCCAAACCCCAAGACTCAGATTCCCACTCAGGGCATTGACACAAACAGCTACTGAAGAACCAGGGAATGCCTTGCCTCACTCCAGCCCCGTGGAAGGGGATTTGCTTTCTCTGAAGCAGAAGAGCTGTTGGGCAAGGGGAAGCAGGACATGGAAGGAACATGTGCCCTGGCAGGAGCAGAGGGACAGTGCCCTTCTGGCAGTGCAGCACGTCAGGGACTGTGCTGAGAGCGGATAACGCGACCAGAGCTCGCGATCGGAGCACGGGGCAGGAAACCTCTTTGGGAAGGGTGGAAGAGGTCTGGCCAAGGACAGAGACAAGGATCAACTCTGCACACTTCCACTTCCTCTACAGCAAGATGAACTGGTCCTCTCGAAGTGAAACCATGAATGGAATGCCCTCATTTCCACCACAATTCCTACTCCTTCATCCACCAACCTCCTCTTCCTCCCCTTCCCATCAGTTTGAACCAGGCACCACAGAGTGTGTTTTCTTTACCTACACCTGAAGACTGGTTGGTCATTAGGCATTTTACTACTCATCCTCTGTAATCACACCACCAAGTTAGTGAGCACTGGGATGGCATGTTCTCCAGGTTCTGCTGTAAATCAGGTTTACAGGATCCAGTGAAGGAGGGCAAGATTCATTTAGCTCTTACCCAGCCATGAAGACAAGCCCATGTTTTATCCAGCATACAGAAATGGCTATCAGGCCACTCCAAATACCAAAACCTTCCATGAAAGTTTCTTTTTTTCCTCCGTAGGAAATTAAATACAAAAATAGATTTCAAAGAAAGTAAAACAGTTGTGAAAGAAAGATTTAAAAAAAAATCTCAACAAAAAAATAATACAGGTTTCATCCTACCATCTCTTTAGGGCAGATTAAGGAGAGAGGTTCAGCAATAACTCTGAATTTACAATTTGAACAAGTTTCTTTTTAAACTTGAGGAACCAATGGCACAGATAGCAAGTACACTGCATGCAAGTGAATCATCCTGCTGAAGTCACCCATCAAGATACTCATGCACTTCAGTGGTGGCAGGACTGGGCCCATAGGATTACCAGCATTAATTGACTGAGTTTTATTTAGTCTTTTCTTGTGCAATGCCCAAAGCAGCATAGCAGGGTTTTATTCTCCATGGCAGGTGAGACACAGCTTGTCTATTCAAGCTGCTGCCATTTATGGGCCAGATCCTGTATTTGGCTGCACAATCAGCTGCCTTGGGAGTACACAGGAGTGGCAAATGTGTATTCCCCAAAGCTGCTGAAGCAGAGAAGAGCAGTAAAGAGAGACTTACTGAGGGAGGTGGGGACTCCCGGCCAATGAGCGGGGTATTCTCGCAACGGGGGTTCTGGAAATTTGCATTCTGGCTCCTAGGAAAGGAAGACACACATGGTAACGGGGCACTTGCCATGCTTCTCTGGGGAGGGTCTCTGGTGGGGACACAGGGCAGAGCATCCTCACCCCCAGAACTACTGTGTCAGGTCAGTCTCCTTCAAAACTTTTCTTACAGGCCAGATGGATCCCCTTTTTCAGATAAGGGCATAAAGCTATCATAATTTTCCTCAGATTGAGCACTATTTTTACATTCTTACTCAGAAGGGCCCACAATGAATCACATCAAGTGATTTAAAAATAGGGCCTTGTGAAAATCTGCCTCCCTGCAGCACCAGAACTGCCAAGTGGCAGAAATGGAGATAAAATGAGGACAACGTCTAAGGGGATAAACAAAATGATGTGGCAGCCCAAAAAAAGATGGGTCCTGATGGTAGTCCAAATGTAATCAGGGTTAGGCACTTCTGGAGAAAGCTCTGAAGATCCCACCTGGACTAGGTAGCTCCAAACTACAACGGATGTCAGAGGTGCCTGCAAATACTACAGAAAGAGAGAGACCACAGGTTTTTTCTTGGCTCTCAGTATTTTAGGAGGCTTCTGGCAAGACTGCTCTGTATGAAGAATTAAGTCTTCTGGTGATCAGAATCACTGTGTAATAAGAAGCCCAGACAACACCTTCCCACTTCTTTTCTTTAGACATTTTCCTGAGTCCTGGAGCACAAAGCTGTTCACATTTTGGAGCATGCTGTCTAACCAAACTCCTCCTAGTGCAGCACTATTCCCTTCTCCCATTAGATGCCAATCAGAAAACAAAATCCTTCAAAGATGCCAATCAGAAAACAAAATCCTTCACTGCTTTTTACCTCTAGGTCAGAAGTGCAGCACTGGAGCCAACAGGGATGAGGAGGGAGCCCTGTGGAGAGGCTTCCCTGGCATACTCACATGTACTCCGTGACGGGAGCATTGCTGACTGTGTGTGCTGCTGCAGGGATGCTGGTCTCACTGCCATAACTACTGCCACAGCTGTACAGGCTGGGCATGTGCACTCTGTACAGATTATCGTGTGTCTGCCTGCTCCCTTGAGCAGTTGATTCTTCTTCCCCATCATCATCTGAGCCTCTGCAAGAAGGAGAAAAAGTTCCTCCTAGAACCCTACAGTGACCCCACGTGTGGGGTTTGCAGGAAACCATGGCAATCCTAGGAGCCTCCCAGTCATCTTCCACATCCTCCACGCTGGTGCCCGTTTGGGATGGCTCAGGGTGGCAGCGTGAAGCACAGCCCACAGCACAGTGACTCAGCCCTCCCACTGATCCCATCTGGAGGTGCACACTGCGTGATCCCCTCCAGCCTCCCTGCAGGCTCCTCAGCATGGCTCTGCAGCTGCCCAGCTGTACAACCAGAGGATGGGTACACATCCCATAATGTACAGTGCTAAAAAACCCCACAGACAACAAAGAGGAGAGGCAGTGGGGATGTAGTGCCATGCACCCCACAGAAACATCCTTCAAAACTGCAATCTGTGTCCTTCCATTTCCTGTAGACAGGTCCAAAGAGCTCTAAAGGATAAACCTCTGTAGACTTCTCTCAAGTCCCATTCTGGTGGCAAAGGGTCTGCTTCAGCTTCTAGCAAAACCACAGAAGTCTTTACAGAGACTAAGTTGCAAAATTTGTGTCTAAAGGCTTTATCTTCTCAAAAATGCCAGGATCTAAATCAATGGAGAGCAGAACTGTTTGCCAGCTGGTTCCCTCTGCCTTCCCATTCTCTTGCCCTTCCTACATAATACACACTGCTATTTCAACTCCCTAATTAGGGGGTGGAGCACCATGGTCTGAAATATATTTAATCTGTTCTTAAAGCTAGTGAAAGGTTCTCCACAGCATGGCCATCACCAGAACCTCCAAACATCACCTGCAGCTTCTGCACCACACGGTGGCACTGAAGATCGAGGGATTGCAGCCTGCACAGTCCCTCACAGGCAATAAACCACGACATCCTCCACTTCCCAGAGGGAGCCTGGGGCACCAACGGTGCTCCATGGAATGCAGAGGGAGCCCCTCAGCTCACAGCAGCAGCCTGAGCCTGCTGGGGCTGGCAGGGCAGGGGCCCACAGGGGAGGCAGCACAGGAGATGCCACCAAACCTTTCTCCTTCCAACAGCCTGCTCTTTGTGGTAAGGGCTCTGCAGCTGTGAAAAAGGTGAGGACACAGCCATAGTCTCAGGGGCTGTTCTGACATCTCCTAAAGCCACTTCTGTGGCTGGGCCAGCTCTGGCTCCCTGCTGTTGTTCAGGGCCTTCTGTTTTTCCACAAAAATCAGGACCACAGAAGAGAGTTTGCTGCAGCCTCTTGCTGTTCTGCAAGAGTAGAAAACTCAGTGGCATTTTAACAGCTGCCTGTGGTGCAGCAGCCAGCCAGTAAAGCAAAGGTTTGCTAAAGACTTACTGATTAATCTGGTTATCATCATTAATACCAGCTCCAATTTGCAATGCCTCACCTGCCCATGTTGTTGACAAAGAAACAGTTCCTGGTTTCTGTCATCTATGCAAGTCAGTCACCTCAGCATGAGCAAAGCTACAAAGGCAAGTGTAAACTGCTTCTTATTCCAATTCTCTTCCCCACAGTAGAACAAATGCCTCAAGACAATGTAAGAGAGTAAGAATTTTATATAGAGAGCAATAGTTCAAGCATTACCTCTATGTTACAGCTATAATCATTCATCTGACTTGACTCACAGTCCTGCAGTGTACTGAATGCTCTGCACACAGAGTATTCCAGTGCAATAAGGTTCAGATGTTAGTATCAACCACAGCCAGAGCAAAACACAACCTTTCTTTTTCTGTTAGACCTCTGCTTATAAAGCCTCATCCCTCTCACCCCTGGGATCATGTGGGAATGAGCTCCATATGCTCATGGGCCCAAATCCAGCAGCCAGGCTTCACTGGGAAAGAGCTCCACAGTGCTACAGGATCTCAACCCTCTCTGTACCTCTTCTGCTGCCAAGTGTGTGGGACGCTGCAGACAATGGAGCTGAACATGAGGGCTGTGACAAAGGAGAAGAGAACCAGGTAGATGAGGCCTTCCACTCCATCATAGCAGAATCCTGTCAGAGCCTGGATGTAATCCTGCAGAGGCAAAGGAGCAGAGTTTCTGGATCACTGCAGAGTTACCATTGAGCTCTTACTCAAAAGCCCTTCTCCAGATTACACTCTCTGAAACAACTTAGAGACATCACACTCCCTTTTCTAGAGCATATTTCTATTTTAATTTCAGGGACTCAAGTGTTTTTCATAAATGATCCAACCCTTGCTTCCCCTCACAAAGACCAGCTTGGATTTAGACATAGAAATATTTTCAACCTCCCACAGTAAGACTTTAAGAGGAGGAAAAATAAACAGCCAAGGCAAACTTATCCACCCAACTGAAGATATAGTATTTTTCATTAAGCCTTTCAACTCCCTCACAGTGTCCCATGCCCAAGAACAGAACCATGAACTGTCTGTGTCTCTGCCTTTAGAGGGGCAGTGAGGACAACAGCAAGGCTGTGCTACACTGCTCTGAGGCACTGCACTCCATGGCAAAGGCAAAAAGTTATTTGTTATACTCAAAAAACCTGAAAGCCTCTATGGCTGCAGCTTGTAGATGTGTGAAGGCATGTTATTTACCTTCCTGTGTTGAACTTTAAACTCAAAGCTAGCTTGATCCAAATTCTCATTCCCCTTTCTGCTATTATCAATAAGTGAAAAGTTGTAAACTTCTACCAGAGTTTTGGAACTCCAAACTAACACAGGCTCTACACTCCCTTTGCTCTTCCTTAGCTCAAGCCCAGCTACCCAAACTCACCAAATGCAGACTCCTACAGTCTACCAAAGCTGTCAGCTGCTGCAAGTTGATCTCTGTGGAGTTCAAAACCTCCTGGATCCGAGTAAGATACTCCTGTAATCAACACACCAGTGATTAGTGCAAGGGAATGCTCAGCAGGAGCTGATCCTGGGCTCTGTACAAAGCTGAGGGAAGCCCCAAAGGCCAGGGAGAGCAAACCTGAGGAGTTACCTTGGAGGTGGGGTGCTCTTTGCTTGCTGACCTCATCAGCTCCAACACATCGTCCTGCATTTCCACCAGAGCCTTGTGACTTCCTGACAGCTTCTATTCAACACAAAACATGCAATGTTTCAGCAGCTCAGGCACATGGACCAACAGATCTCCTGGGAAAAGACTGAAATCCTATTTCCCAAATACTGAAGCATCATCTGTATGAATGGTACTGGTTAAAGATGTCCCAGCTGACATGAGTGCAGCTGCAACAGGGTTAAGTTTGACCTTTAGCAAACTGGAAGAAGTACAGACAGAGAGAAGAGGAGAAGGGAAGAGCCAAAAGGAAAAAAAAAAATCCAAAAAACACAAACCCACAAACAAAGAACAAAATACATATACAAAAAATGTACACACAGCTGGGGCTGGCTCTAGGACAGAAGGGAATGAGAAAGAAAAGACACAAAGCACTCAATTTCTCACCACAGAACACAGCTGGATTTTTTCACTAAATCAGATGGATGAAAAACACATAACGTTAACAGTGGAAATTGTTTGTTTTAGGGTGCAGCCTTCACATCCCTTTAAAGCACCATGAGAATTTCACATGCAATAGCATGTCAGGGAGTACACAGAGCAACCAGAAATGCAACAGATGGCAGAGGTGCATCAAACCACAGCCCCAAGTGTTCTTACCCCACCCTTTAAAATAGAGGAAGACAAGATTTCTTAAAAATCCTAAATATAAACGGGGAAGCAGCTGGTGTCTGCCAAATGGTGGGTGGTGTGGGCTTGTTCTGGCCTCTGATGCACAAAGTTTGGAATGGGCCCAGGTGCTCTTCTTCTGCCCCCACACAAAAGAATAATGACTCACATTTATACTTTAGGATAAATCCCTTGGATGTTCAAAGGTTTGTAAGAGGCATCTGTGGAAAACACTCGTTCACCCACAGAAGCAACTGCATTTTGGGAGTGGAGTGTTGGCACTGTTTAACCCAAAAGAACCTTAAAGAAGAGATTCAAAGCAGGAATGACAGTTTCCCAACCTGGCATTAATTGTGGTGCTGCTCTTTAGACAAGTGCCTGGCAAACAGAGGTACCACCAAAAAAGCCATGGCTCTCACCACATTACACACAGGCCCTTCTAAGGGGTGTCCTGATCTGAAGCTGTGCAGGTGGTGATGATGAAGTTGGAAAAAACTCCTCCCTAAATCACAGTGCCACCTCCTGCACAGCTGGGAAGCAGCTGCCAAAGCTTTACCAGCAGCCAGAGCACTCCCTAAAGCAAACACCCTGTACCTGGCTGCATGCTGCACCTGAGCACTTCCCCTGCACCCTGCAGGGTGAGGAGAGGCAGGGCTGGAAGGAGTTGGGGTGCTCACACTCACCTGCTGGAAGGGGTTGGGGTAGCCAGCACTACAGGTCATGTAATAGCGGAGAGTCTCTGGAAGACACAAGAGGAGAAAGGCCAGAAACATCACCCCAGCTCCACTCAAAGTGAGATGGAACACAGAGAAAGTTTTGTTCAGCAGTTGGCACTATCCATCACATAAACCCAAGACAAGACATCAGTCTAGGGCAAGTTCAACTACAGTACATTGAGACATACTCATAAACTCCAGATAAGATTGTTACTGTGCTCTGCTAACAACATCATTTGTTTCCAGCCTTGAAGACACAGCTGTGTTCCTCTTCATTCAAACCAGCCTGGTGCCCTCATGAGCCCTCTACAACATTACATCACCTGCCAGCACACACAAATTGCAAATGCCAGGCTTCCCCCTGCCATCCTCAATAATGTTATCAAGAAAGGAAGCTCTGAAAGACTTGATCATCAAAAAACCTTTAGATTATTCCTCAAACATTTACAGTTCCTCTTCAGATGAATATGAGCATGCCAGCTCAGCAAAATCAAGGGTGATGTTGGCATGGTAAAGACTACAAAAGCCCTAAAACACACAAACCCTCTGCATCCCCCCCTCCACCAGCATCCTTTCCTCTGTTCTTTTTATTCTTCTGTCTGTGCCTTTCAGTAATGCATATTCCAGGCTGCACAGCTATTCTGATGATTCCCAACTCAGAAATCAGTAAAAGGCACAACCAGAAACAAGCAGGGCTGTGAAGGAAGCAGACCTGCCTGCATCCTGCCTCTGCCATGCTTGCCATCAATATTTCATGCACCTTTGGGCAAGGCAGCCTGCTGGAGAGGAGTGCTCCAGCACAGCCTGTCAGCCCCTGTGTGCTGGCAATGCAAGCTGACAGCTGTTATTTATAATTCATCAGCCTGCTCTGGGGCAGCTCTGCCAGCTGCTCCATCCCCCTCCCACTGACTCTTTCTTTGGACAGCTCACACCTCCCCAGCCAAGCCTCTAAACAGCAATTAGCAAATTGTGGGCAGACAGGAGGGCAGCAAGAGCTGCTTTGTGCCTCTCTTTGGGCACGCCACACGAGTGACTGTCCAAGGAAAGAAAGGGCTGTTCCTGCCTGGCTCATAAATCACACACAATGGCTGTGTGAAAAAGGATTAAAACACACCTGCACTGAGAGAACAGCAACAGCCACCCACAGCATCACACATGGTGACCCAGAGGAGTTGTGATCTTGTCACCTCTTTATTTTAAACCAACAAACCACTAAAAAGTTTCTCCTAAGCTCCCACAGTGGTATCAAGTTTACATTGCCTTTTTAAGTGCAATAAATTGCATGACATACTGCTAATGCAGAGCTCTAGAAATGTTTCTTGAGGGCCTTCTGGATTGTCCCTGGTGGGCAGATTAGAGATGAGAGCTCCTGATATCATAGTTTGCAGCTTGTAAACTCAGGATAAAGATTGCTGGTTACAAGTGAAGCAAAAAGCAGTACAGTGAAATAAATGCTTGCCTTGCTTCACCCTGGAAGGCAGATCAGCCAGGATTCACTGTGGTAGCACTGGCTTTGCTGCTGACAAGTGTGACATTCCACATAAAACGTGCTTCCCAAAATGGCTCAGCCAGCAGGAGCAGCTTTGCCCTGCACTGAACCCAGGCTGTGCTGCTTTAAATCTACGGCTACAACAGGCAGAGAGGATGATTTCAAATGATCCTGTACTGCAAAGCCTGGAAATTAAGAAGACCATGTCCCCTGCCCCAATGCCACCAGGAAAAGAGGAAGAAGCAAGAAGCACCTGCACCTGTTTTAAACCTGGGGGAGGCTATCCTGTACATCACCAAATCTCCTATTTCTGACCAGAAAGCAGCTACACTAATCCATCCTTTGCACTTTGCTAACAGCTCCAGGCAGTTTCTTTCTATAATTATCTTTCTGGTGCATTTTCCTCTCAAGGAAAATTCCTAAAGGTTGATCTGAGTTTTGAAGCTGGCCTTTAGGCAATCTAGCTCATAGCAGAAGGGTTAGGCAGGGTCACATCTGCAGCTGCCCATGCCTGCTGTAGCTAGCAGCAATCCTCCTGACTCACCCCTGGTGCACAGGCATTGTGGGAGCAGAAGGCAAGGAAGGGAAACTACCTAAAATGCTTTTTATTTGCAGAATCTGTTTTTCCTAGAAAGGAAAGAAGAGCTTCCTACTAAAGACAGCTTCAGCTGCTAGAACAACTTACTGCTTCTGCAACCATGGAGACCTACTACTCACTTCAAAGCCCAGCCAAAATGCAAAAATGGCATTATGCACCTGCCAAAAAGCAGTTAGATCTGGAGAGAGCAATGAGAAAAAAAGATCCTAGCTCAAAAAAAACCCCTCACACCTAGAACAGCTTTTCCAAGCTCTTCTTCATCTCTAATGGAACATTCTCTTAGCAGGGCTCATTTTAGCCACACACCCAGATGAGGCTGTCTCTGAGGGTTCAATCACCAGAGACAGCACCTGTGGTGTCAAAGCAAGGCAGCTCTTTTGGCTGGAGCTCCTTGCCCAGGTAAGGTTCTCCACCAGGAGTTTTGTTTCCCCAAGGCACCAATCTGACAGTAAAGGGAGGTGTCTGAACAATATTGAATTTCTCTGATGCATCCTATTCTCATATGGGTAAAAGCAAAGAGCTTGCAACTCTCCCATTTACCCTCCATTCAAAGCTTTCTGCTCATCAGGAGTCCAACAACAGCAGGCAGGAAAAGAGCTTCTCAATGCCAACATCAGCTCAGCAGGACTCTCTAGAGCCCTGCTTTGGGCAAACTCTGTCCTGCAGTGAAAGATCCCAATTCTCTGGGCTCAGGTAATGGCTGTGCAGAGCCCACTGCCCCATCTGAGGCTTTGTCCTGATCTCTTCTAGAGAAACAGAGGTGCTGATGGTGTCAGTCCTTTGATTCAGCTCTGCACTTGTGAGATTGCACCAGTGGAGGCCAGTTGGGAGGGTGGGCACAGCAAGGACCCTTCCTGCTCTCATCTGAGCAGCTCAGCCTCAGCATCCCACCTGGAGCACAGCTAAAAGGCTCCACCCTGAGGTTCACAGCTCCCTCAGATGAAGGGAGTGTCTGTTCACCAAGCAGATTTCTGGGAAGAGAATCTGCAGAAAGCTCTTCCTGTTGTTTAGACAGATTGGGCCTTTTTACTTAATTTTATGCAACAAGTCATCTGATAATAACATAATATCAGTGAAAAAGAATGGGACTAGAAGATGGCCTCCTGCTTTGAAAATGAACATCTTGGCTGCACCAAGTCTTTTTACTAGCAGCAGGAGTTGATTATATGGGCACTGTTCAGTTCCATTGGTTTTATCTCAGTTAATGAATATAAGGTGAGTTAGGCACATACATCAGCCTCTTCTGCAAAATTATTTAAGTATTTGCTTCTCTCAAAACCCTGCATTAAAGTTCTTTGCCTCCCTTTTCTCCCCCCATCATTTTTTAATGCAATACATTTTATCTGCAAAACAAGAACATCTCTTCTCTAGCTAAAAACATGACAGTAATAATGCACTTAATCAGATTATTCTCAGCTCCATTAATTTCACTTAGATTTGAAAAACAGTAATTAATACATAAACAAGAATATTAACATACTAGTTGCTCAGTATTCAACTGAGTTATTTTTCTGTGAAAATTACAACCACCACCAGCAAATATTGATGACTCAGTCCCAGTCTGAATTTCAGAGCATGGAGAGCCTTAGAATACATTGTATGTAACAACAGCAACTAAAAGTAGTGATTAAAGAGAAAAATTGACCCAGCACAACCAAACTTCAGTCCACATTGTTTATGCTCTTGGGCTTGAGATTTGGATCATTTGTCCTTGGTCCCCAGCTAGAGCAGGAATTGTTTTGTCTCCCTGCTCTGTGCAGAGAGCTCACCATCCCTCATATGAAGCCCAGACCCACACACTAAAGCAGCCCAGAATCTGAAAAATAGAAAAGCTGAAACCTGAGGCATCACTGGCAGATTCAGCCCCCATGGAGGGGCCACCCTTCCAACCCAGGCCTGTGGCAGCACCTGCCTTCCTGCTCCTCCCCATTTCCCTCAGAGCCATTCACTGTTATTTAAGGAGCTCTAACAACTGTTCCATGGTGCTGCTGCAGGAGCAGAGCCTGTGTTCCCTGGGGCAGCCAACTGTCCCTGCTGGGGAATGCAGGAGCAGGGATGGAATGCCAGCCCTGCACTGCCTGTGAGCCTCCCAATGAGCATTGATCCTGATCAATGGAAACCCACAGGAGCCCAGCACACAAGCACAGCTGAAATGGAGAAGCAGCACAAAGGGGCCTTTCTGTGGTTCCCCAGGGTCAATCTGATTGTTACCAAACCCCAGAGCTAATCTGGGTTACCAAATTATCACAGCTCACAGCTGGCAGGAGCATCACACATTTCCCCTTGGCCTCACTGACCCACTTGCCTCTTGAAGAGCCAGGAAAGCAGCCTGGCACCTGAAGCCACATCCTTGTCACCTTCACAGCCAAAGAGGATTTTCATCTCATGCTAAACACTCATTCTCTTCCCTCACTACCTTTCTTTGCTGCCAAGAGAGCTGCCTGGCTCTACCCTTCCCACAAAATCAATAAATAAGACACTCCAAAAATAAGTTGTAGGGTTGTAAGATCAACCTGTACATATCCTTTTATACTACATTCTGCCTCCAGACATTTATGTTTTTTACTGTTTCCAATGCCTGAATCCTCAGCCATAGCTCCATACCAAATTTCCTACCAGCTGCACATTAAGAGACAGCACTTGGCTGAGCACAGACCCTCTCCACACACAGCAAAAGTTCTCTAGTTCCACCAAATAAGAACCAGAAAAAAACAAGTCACTCCTTTCACAAATCAGTGTCTTTTCCTATTTGTGTTTTATCATACACAGAACTACATAAAGGAACTACTGGAGAAGAGAAGACAGGGGAAAAAAAGTTAACTTTGTAAACTAAGCAGCCAACTCAGTCCTAAAAATACTTTTTCTTTTCAGCACTCAGTGTATCTCTGCTGGCAGGCACCCAATCACCTTTTTGTTAAGCCATGGTTCTGAATGCCATCTTTGCCCCACTGAGGTTCAAATTGGAGGCACCTCTCACCTCAGCAACCACTTCAGTCTAAATTCGGAGCAACAAGCCCCAAATACATCAGTGCTTCAGCTGGAAGCCTCTGAGGTGCAGGCACATGCTTCAAGTGGAACAGGATACACATAGAAGTCAAAATACTGCATTTATAATGGAAAGGGAAATTCAGACTTCTTTGTGGCTGTTTCCATTCACTTACCCTTCAAAGAGGCTACTATTCACAGGCGCCATTAAGAGAAAAAAATTATATATAAACTGTTGATAACAGATATAAAAATAGGAATGGCTAGATTCAGGAATACAGACCTGAGAGCAAGTTTTTTTGAGTTATCATTTTTAAAAATGATAACTCAAACTGCACACTGCTACTGCCACAGTTCTGTGACTTAGAGAGAAGAACAAGCCTGAAGAGTGCTGCATTTAAAGCAAAATAATCCACTAATCTGGGGACTTCTGTTATTCCATTTTATCAGTGATTTCCACCTAAAGGTGAAGGCAGGAGAAAGGTTCTGAAGGTGGTTCTGATGCATACATGCACACTTCTGACCAGAATGCTGTTTTTTCCATAAATGAGCTCCACAAATTTGGTTTCCCACTGTATGCCAGCTGCTCTGTTTCAAACACAGCCTAAAATTCTCAGTCACTGCCATGCTCCTGTGTGACAGCTGGAGCTGCAGAACCCCATGCCAGAGCTATCCCAGCACTCACCAGTACTGAGCACTGCATTCTCTTCAACCACTTTGGAGACATAAGCATCAGGGTTGATACAGAAGTCACTGGAGCCCTGGAGAGATGGAAGACAAAAGGAATATCAAACACATCAGCATCAAAGAGCAGTTGGGCCAGGTTAACATCAGGGAATTTTCTGTTCTAGGGGGTTTTCAGGTGCTGAGGTCTCTCATCCCCAGCAGCACTGCTTTACACAACCACAGCAGTGCTGGACTCTCACACCATGGAGAAGGAGCAGCTCTGCACTTCTCCCAGATGGAAATGGCTAGGACAGTTACTTAGATCAGGAGATGCTGTAAAACAGGCACTGCACAACATTAATCTGGTGTCTGCTAAACCTGCAGCAAAGGGTGACTGGGATTTGGATGTCAGCCACTCACCACAGCAACAGCCAGCTCCAGGCCCAGGGATCCCCAGCTGACAATCAGGGCAAACACCCCAAGCAAGCACACCCTGTGGGAGACAGACAGATGGCAGATGTAGCAGCTCTGATTTCAAGCAGTTCTTTTCACAAGATGTATTATTTGGAGTCCAAAGAAATTACCAAACCCAAGAAATGATCACCCACTGACTGTATGCTCACATAAACAATCCTATTTTAGATGTCATGGACAGCAGCACCCAGAGCTGTTCATATCCAGCTGTTGGTTACTGCATTACCTGCCCTAGAGCTGCAGGGGAAGGGAGAAGTAGGGAAGGAAAGTATTGTTCTGCTTCTAGCAGGGAAACCAAAGGCACAAAGCCTCAGAGGGGGCTGTAGGGGAGGCAGATTGGCAGGAGGTTCACTACAGTCCCATCATTTCACTGTTCCCATTCTAGACTTCACTTTCCAGGTCCAAGGATAGCCAAAGAAATATTTGCTAAATAGAGAAAACCCCACAAAACCATACTGATGCAAAACTGGAGAAATCTCTCCCGTGCCTGCAATAAATGAGGTTGTTTGGTGTAAGTACCACATGGCTACAGATGGAGGGAGGGAACACAGCCCCTGTTAGGAGACCTTGGCTCCAGGCTGGTGCACCTGAACAGCACCAAGCATCCCACACAGCTCCAGGAGAGAAAGTCACCTGCAGGCAAACAGCTTGGAGCTGCAGTTCAGGTGCCCCCCACTGCCATGTGAGTCCATCTCTGCAGATTTGAAGCTCTGTTCTGACAGCTGGACCTCATTAGTGACAGAAATCCAGGGATGTGTCTGCTGCCAAGCAGCCACAAGGCACAGGGATGGCAGAGCAGTGCTCTCAGTGACATTCAGGAGCACACACTCATGGAAAAGGCATTTGCACTTCCCAACCAGCACATTAGCTCTTCACCCTTGCTGTCAGCATGAATGGTAGAGATATTTAGGCTATAATGCTCCTCAACTCCCTCAGGTACAGGGCTGCAGACTAATAAGCTGTTTCATTTTATCTCTCTCTATCTTCAAAGTAAAGAGACACTGGCCTGCTCTCTTAGGGATGCTTTTTCCCTCAAGCTTTGAAACATAAGTAGATCCCTTCCCACCCACACCCTGAACAATACAAAAACCTGTTCATAACCAAGACATTCTTTATTCAAACCTAGTACAACCATCTCTGGGAGGAAGGGACATCTTTTTTCTGCTACATTTGTCTCACTGAATACTAGAGCTTTAAAAAAGTAAATCTATGGGTCTCCATTAAAAAAAAATAAATAAACAAACCATCCCTCACTTTACTAACTTATTTTAATTCCAAATAATCCCTGTTCTGTGAATGGATCTATGCCTCATCTTGCAGAAGTAAGGGAGTTTCACCAGACTGACATCTGCGCTGCACTCTGAAATGAGACACTAAAGACTTTGCTATGCCTTTTCCAAATGGATGCAAAAATTATCAGTCATGGATCAGCAAGGTTCTGTGGGTTTATGACATAAGGACAACACAGCTTGGTGCCTCCAGCTGAGCATGTTAATCAATAAGACACATTTGTTGTTTTACTTTAAATGAAGATGACTGGGTCAGCAATTGATTGCTTGGCTAAAGGATCTAAAACTGGCATTTCACCATCTTGCCTGGCTGTGATACACTTGTTTCTTTATGCCATGTGCTCCCTTTAGGGAATGCCTTAATATGAACTTCTGGCTAACAGGGAATGAGATTCTAATTTAAGCCCTGGGTCTGCCATCTGTGCATCCACTTGGACTTTTGTCTGTATAACCTGCCAGGTATGAAATCATCTGGTGAAGAATAAATCTGGATCCATGTTCCAATTATTAATGGCACCACCACGAACCAGGAGAAACCCTTGGCCATGTCAGTAATCAAACTGTCACTGTGTTTATGATACCAGGCTCTTTGCCAAATGTGCCAAGCTACAAGAAAAGGAGAGGAAGAGATTTTTCCTGTAATGGGGCATTTTCAGTGCTTTTGAGCAACAGACATGCATTAACATTGCAGTGCCATGGCAACAAGACTCCTTCTCATCACTGTGCAAACCATGGCTTGTTCTCAGTTTAATGTTTCCTCAGGTGTGACAGCCCCAGGTAACAAGAGCAGATAGAGACACAGAAGGCACTGCTGCAGGTTGTGTAGGCACATGCAATGCTTATCATCAATTAACAAATGCCTTCCCAACTGCAGAGAATTAAGGGGGGATTTTCAAAGCCTGTCATTTTAAGGAAGGACGTTCACATTATTATCTCCCAGCAAATGGAGGCTTTCAAGGCCACCCAGTGGAAAGCAGACAGCCTGGATGGGCTCCTCACCTGTGATTGTATGGCTCAGGAACCTTCCTGTGAACATCTCCTGTGTGAAGCCCTATTTCCACACAGCTACACTCTACAATGTCTCTCTACTCAGAGCAAATGTAAGATGCTCAGTTTCAGAAGTCCTTGATATCAGCTGACAACAGGTAGAGGTTCCCACTAGCAGGCACTTGCTTTCAGCTGACTTTCCTTGTGCCCTGTCCCCAGATCAAGACTTACCCCATAAGAATGGCCCTGGAGTTTCTAATGAGCCCAAAGAGCACCAGCAAACATATCAGGACATTGAACAGGAGCAGGCCCAGGTATCCCAGCCACCTGCAGCAAACAAAAACACAGTCTGCAAAGGAAAACTGCAAAATACACAGATCAAGAAGCTGTTGTGACTTCTGGGGAAAACACAGTCCTTCTCTTCCCCAAAACCACCTCCTCCAAAGATTAATCTTCAGAGAGCTCTGGGTATTTGTGGGATTGGAAGTTGAGAGAGGTAAAAGCATTTACACAACACAGCACAAACAGTTGTTGAGAAATGTCACTGACAGTGTTTTGTACTGTGATGTTAAATGCACTGGTCATCATCAGAGGAAGAAAAGGCATTGCAGCTTCTTGAACTTCCTAGATATTTGTCAGGAAATGTTTCAGTTATTTATTCCACATGTTTGGATAGAGATTTTCTTTTGTGGGATACAACTGATGCAATATCTTATTTAATATGTTTAATAAAAAGGAATGTTAGGCTGTGGAATTAACTTACAGAACTAGTGCCATTTCCTACTCTATTTAATGCATTCCTTATGCATTTATTAGGACAGAGAAGAACCTATACCTGGGGCTGTTTTTTTCCCCAGTGCTAGAACACAAACTACAGATTTTGTATGTTGAGAATGAACTTCTCATCAGTTGGTAATAAAGACACTTAAGGAAAAAAAGCTGTGCATTTTGATTTAAACTGAATGCAGTCCGGCTATAATAAACAAATCAGCTCTGTGGGCCAAGAGCACCTGCAGCAATAAACAGAGCCTTTGACTCAGCCACCCAGAACATGCACATAATTTTTGCAAAACAGGCCAAAGCAGATGTTACAACCACTACAGTGCAGCATGCTACACACCTGTACCAGTCATAGAGGTCAATCTGAATTGCCAGCTCCTCCAGAGACAGCTCGTCATTCTTCCAGAAGGGGATCTCAGTTGTTTGCCTGACCAGATTATCCAAGAGACTTTGCAGTTTCTGGACAATTTGCAGGTAGTCTGTCTGCTTCTTGAACATCTCCTCCAGGACGAGCAAGTTTGGTTCCACTGTTTGGTTCAGGGCCACTGCAGTGTCCAGTACCTACAACAAATTTAAAAAACAAAAATTACAGTACAGGAAGCCAAGGAAATAAAAGGGAATTCATTCTTCCTAGCAAGACATGGACAGCTTCCAGATTACCAGCCCTCTGTCTTAAGAGGCTCAGACTGCTTACCCCTCAAAAGCAACTTAAAAGCATCTCTAAGGGAGATTGTTTGCAGTGATGGTACCTCAGCTGAGCCTTACCACATGCACACATTCTACATCAGGGCTGCAGTATGATACCATGAGATTAGAGACAGCACAGGAACAACCAGTGGTACTCAAATGCTACATTTTACTAAGATTTGTCTGCTTTGGCCTGCCCCCTCTCCTGGGTGTGGAGGAGAGAGCTGATCACAAGCTGGTTTTCAGCCTAGCAAAGAGAAGACTTCACTCCACAAGCCGCATTCGCTTGGTTATTTTTAGACGAGCGGAAGAAATCACCCCGCCACTAATGGAAATTTTAGCACAAACTCCGAGCCCAGATAATGAGAGAAAACAGGAAGAGACTCAGGCACAGCCAGATTCAGGAGGAGAGGTGCTGAGTGAGGCTGGTCCTTGCCCCAGGCCCGTTTTTGGGGTGCTCACTCACCCTGTCCTGCACGCCGGCCACGGTGCGGTTGGCGTGGCGCAGCGAGTACGTCAGCCGGTGGATGCCGTCGCTGGTCTCCCCATTCCCGTAGAATCCCACAGCAATTCCAGCACTGCAGAGGAAGAAAAGCACCAAAGGGCAGAGGTAAAGCTGAAAGGCAAGTGGGTAACACAGGGCTGATGGCTGCAGAGTCACCTCCCACCAAAGGAAGGCGCTCCCTCCCGCAGGGAGCTGCGGTCGTGCTGTTGCTCAGTTTGCACCTGTGAATATTCACAGCCAGCAGCTCTCCATGCAGCACCCACAGGGCCAAGAGCAGAACATAACAAGCATATTTCATTTATGGTAAAATAATTAAAATCTGTTAGATTGCTGTTTGGGAGCTCAGAACCAGAAATCCAGCCAGTGGCTCCTGTGAGAGCTGCCATTGCTGTGCTAGATGCCTTCTCTGGACATGAAATTTTGTTACACTTTTTTAAAGCAGGACACAAAGAGCTTGCTTTGACTGCTTGCCCATGGTGGTGGTTCCTCCACATACATTTTCCATGCCCTCTTCTCTACCCTGTGAAATATCTATGAACATTATCTTGATTTATCTTCCCATTAGAAACATTTGTGTCACACTGATTTAGAGTACTGGGAAGGGAGGCATAATAACTTACTGGGACAAAGGCTTATTTATTTTTAAAGCAAGCAAATTTCAAGCTTGCAGACACAATTCAACTCCAGCTGCTTAGCAAATTACCACCTATCAGCTGATTTTCTATAATTGTCCACACATATCAGTCTGCCCCAATTATGAAGTAAACCATATTAGCTTAAGCCTCACTTAAAGGAGGAAGATCCTGTAAATGAGTTGCAACCAGAGGATTATCTCATGCAAGTCAGCAATACCTCTCCTATGAAGAGATCACGGCAGGAACTCACAGTTCCTCTGCCCAAGCTCATATTTCCTAATAATAGAGGAGGAAAGAACTTGTGAAGGGATCACACAACTAAACTTGTGAAGGGATCACTCAGGGCAAACAAACCTTACCAAGACACAGTTTTTCTGTTCCCATGTTATATTTAGCTTGAGAGCACCCAGGACCTTTTGTAGGAAGGTTCTCAAGACACCAAGGTTGTGTTTGTGGCAGTGCAGAGGAAGGAGGAGGTGATGATCCTGTCGTAAATCTAAACTCATTCTGGATGAAACATTTAGTTCCTCCACAACACCTTTGTGTACTGCTCCTGCTCTTGCTCCTCTCCTGCAGAAAGACACATCCATTCCTGGGTTCTGCTTCAAAAGAGTGAGCAGAGCAATGCAGTTCACCTGGTCACATTTCTCCTCGTATGTGACAAGAAATAGAAGCAAAGTTCATGATCTGGAAGCAGATCCACCAGGAAAATCTGTGTCAGCCTCATGCTTTTTCCAGCAATTGAATCTCCATAAATTATAAAGAGCTTGGCCCATAAAAACCAAGGAGTCTTCTAAGGACAAGGGACAGCCTTCATAAACAGAAAGAGAGGCAACAAGACTCTTCTATGTAACTCTGTGACTAAATATTCAGCATTAATAAAAGAAATGGGCCTCTTTCTTCAGGAACACCACTCCTCCAACATTTTCCTAATGCAAATTATGCTGATAACTCAAGAGAGAAAAGCCCTCTGCATTCCTCTGGTTGCAGCTATTATCAGAGCTTGATAACACATGCCTGGGGTGCACGGGGGTGGAAGGGATAAAAAAGACACGCTCCCCCCTCCCCCTGAAGCACAGAGATTACAAATGCAGAGCTATGCCCAGGATAAGGCAACTCAGCACCCCATCACAAAAATTACAAAACCATGGCTTGGATTTCTCCTTGTCTTATCAGAGCAAAGAAATTCACACAGACCTTTTCAGCCTCCTGAGCTGCAGAAAACCTTTGCAGTTGTTTCTACCATAGGCACCAAATAAGCTCCAGAACATTCTGGACATTGAATAGGCAGATCTGACCCCTTTAATTAGCGAGCAATTTCTATTCAGCCTGTTTACAGCTACTAGAAGCCTATTCTTTCAGCAAAGACTTGGTAAGTGCCCAAAATCTGCTGCTTGGCTCTCAGTATTCCCAGCACAGCAGCACAGTTTTGGTGGGAAAGACTCAGAAACAGCACTCTGAAATAGCAGCAGAATCCTTGGGGATGCTGCAGAGAGCAGCCAGGTCGCTCACAGGTACCAGGATGAAGTGCTGGCAATACAAACAAGTGACTTTTCCATAGGTTTCCCATCCTGCCCAGTAAAAACCACAGCTCCCACTGCCCTGCCCCTCCAGGCACAGCCACTGCTCATGAAAGCAAACCCCACAGCACAACAATTGGGATAAAAGCCATTCAATCCAATAATAAACTCCTCTAGACATGAGACTCACACATTCACTGCAAATTACACATGAAGTGTTAATTATTCCATCCCTGCCCTGCAAAAGCCAGCTCTGCATTCCCACCCTGAGCTGGCAAGGACCACTTACACAGCCAGTCCTTCCCCCAGGAGCAGTTTTATGGCTTTTCCCCTTCCTATCAGGGTAGAGAGGGAAGGAACCCATCCCACAAATCTGGGCTGGGGGCAGAGCTGAAGGGCAGCCAGGGGGGAACTGCTGCTGCTGAGCTTTGTTTGCATTTGGCTTCATCTAAATCCAATAGTTGTTCCAAATCCCTGCCCACACACACTGATATGAGTTGCTATTGTTTAAAGCAGATTTAAGGATTTACACTAGTTTTTAACTACCTTTTATATGATTAAAGGGAAACAGAGGGGCTCCTTCTATTTAAGAGCATTCTTTTAAAATAAAAATAGATCAACTCATCTTAACCCAGCAGCATAAGTCCTTGAGGTCATGATAAATCACAAGGCTTCTTGCACGAACCCTGGGAGGCACAGTGGCCTAAGGCAGAGCAGATCCATCTCCCAGCACAGGAGGACAAAATCATCACCCAATGGAGGCATTTCTGTCACACAGCCTGGATGCAAGGACAGCATTCCTGAATGACACAGCTCTTCTCTACCCTGGCACCCTCTAGGAGAGACTCCAACACATTTTCAGTGCTTCCATAGGAAAGTCATGCCTATTTCTGCCAGTCTTGCTTCTGTTGCACTCCCCTTTGAGTGCACACACCCCTCTCTCCTCCCAAATCCCTATTGTCCAATCCTCAATTCCTCCTCCCAAATCCAAACTGTCCCATCCACAATTCCTCCTCCCAAACCTACCTTGGTCAGTCTCCCGTCACTTTCACTACCCCCAGCTCTCCTCTGCTTTCCTTCTCACCCATATTTTTGAATAAAATCTTTAAAAATTAATCTATCATAGTCTTACAGCCCATATAAAAAGTTGCTCCTGCTATTCAACACTGCACTTTAAAAGCCACTTGGCTACTCAATAGTTTTAGTAAGTTTTAAGAAACCCACTTATTTAAGTCAAGAAAATTGCACTTTGAGCTTAAAGCCATCACCACCAGTGCACAAACACCCACTGGGGACACAGAACTCCACAAGCTCTTCCAAGAGCTGTACAAGTGAGATGGAAGAGGTGCACACCAAGATTTCTGTCTTTTCCTACAGATACCACAGTGGGATCTGAACTCCTGCAGGCTATACACACACTGCAGTATCACTTTTCAGCAAGACTCCAGAAATTCAAGTCTGGAGAGCAGCTGTCCCATTGTTTGTGTGCAAGAATCACCTGCACTTTGGACACCTAGCTGAAGAACCAGAAAAAATAAAGGAAGTGTAATTCTGAATTTGCTTACAATGTGACCTGCAAAAAACAAAAAAATGTTTTCTGCATTTATACATGTTGAACATCAGAGCATTAATGTGACACAGAGAGGATCTCTGGGCTTTCCATGATGAGATGCTCCTGCTGTGATACCCACACACACACTGTGACCCTTGGGTACCCAGACAGCAGTCTGCAAAGATGAGCACTAGCCATTCACATCACATCCTTAGAAATGAATAATCTAACTACACCAAGTCATCTTTAATTACAGGAACTTCATAAGAAGAGCCCTTTTTAGACTGCAGGTTCTCAGGAGGAATGTTAATTTGTCTGCCTAATTACCACCTTGCACTTTCACACCAGGGGAAAGTGCTATTACTGGCACTTGATAAAACAAGTTTTTACCATTTATTTGCACCCATTTCTTCCTGATGCCCTCTCCACAAAGCTTCCTCCCCACCTTTGGAGCTGAGGTCCCTTCTGGGATAATCAGGGTCACCTATGCAGTGGGTGAGATGGTTTATAGGACAACTCCCCATACACAGAAACCAATCAAAATTGGTGAAGACTAGAACTGAAGCATTAATGGAAAAATCCAGGCTAAGCATTCCTGCAGCTTTGTGGCTAGAGCAAATGGGAAGACTCAATAGAGACATTTTGTTGGAAGCTCCTGTTCACCAGCTCTGCCTCAGAATGCTGGCTCAGCATTCTCCCTGCTGTGAGTGATCAGGAAACAGCCAAGCACACAGCAGCACTCACAGCTCAAACAGCCCCCTGGCACTGAGGGAACCCAGAGAAACATGTTCCAGGCACAGCTGGACTCACCAGAGTTAACAGCTCTCAGCTAGGAGGACAAGAGTCCCCTTCCAAGTGCTCAGAGAGAGCAAACCTGCTGCTGGTTGGAACCTCTCACTGCCTCAGCACCCAACCAGAGGCACAGAACTGCCTCCCAGGGCAGGCAGAGGGTCAGAACAGCCTCAGAGGGTCAGAACAGCCTCACACCCCATCATAACAGCTGCTCTGGCTCTTCTGGTGTGTATGACACAGCAGGGATAGGACAGGATCTATCCAGTGGGCTAATCTTTAATCAGTGCTAGCAGGAAGTCCCAGGTGGATTCCAGCAGCTGGAGTGGGATTGTTGGGAGCTGTATGTGCATTCCCAGCACAGACTGAGCTCAGAGCATCAACAGACACCGCTCTGGGGGCACTGTGGCATCCAGCTGCTGCAGAGGCAGAAAACCAACCTCAGCCCTGCAGGAGAGCAGCAGCACCTCCCTCGCCATGGTGGTACCAACCTGCTCCTGCTCAAGCAAGCTGATTTCAGAGAGGAAATTAAGCAGCTAATTTAAAAAGTCAAGAAAAATGATCATCCAATATCACTGTATGTTCAGATAGAACCTTGTGTTATGAACCTTAGTTTTATATGGTTCTGCATTTAATACTTGCAGAAACAAATTGTACACCAAGGATGGGAACAAGTGGCTCAGATTTTGGGGAAGCCTAAGCAGCTTTCCAGCTTGTGGATTTGACAGAGTCACATCAAGTTTAGCAGAATTTATATGCTGCCCTTCCAATGTTAAATTATCTCACACATGCTCTGGAGAAGTGCAGAATACCTCCTTCTCACCCTTTCCACAACCAAAAACAAACACAGCTACCACAGGGCAGCAGCTGCCTGGGTCACATTTGCTGCATAACAATGGCTAACAAGGGCCTGTAGCAGCAGCACAACTATAAATAGCATCAGCAGAGCTTCTGTAAGAAAGGGTTAGGACCACAGCTCTCTCAGTGGATTGGAATGGATGCAGCCGATCACAAAAATAAAGGTGAATAAGGCTGAGATTTCTTCTTTACAAGCTGTTCTGTGGTTTGCCTTTCCACCCCAGGCACCTACTGGCAAGCAGCAGAGCATGGAAGAGCTCCTTGCAGCAATCCTGGCTGGTACACAAGGTCTCCTCCTCAGCCCTCAGCCCCTGCTTCTGCAGGCAAATCCACCCCCAGCTGCTGAACTCACCACAGAATGTCTGCTCTGCTCTGACTATTCCAACACTGCAAGGTTTGCTGCTCTCTGAAGTGAGTGCCTTGAGAGAGCAAACACACAAATCCACAGTCTGCTCCTGAGCAGCTGAGCCTGGCCTTCAGGGAACCCCTCACCTGCACAGGGATACACAGCACACCCAGCACCCATCAGCAGCCCAGTGCCAAAACAGAGCCACAAGGCACTGCCAAATGCAATCATCTCATTGCTGCCTCCTCTCTGACCAGGGGACTGCTCCCAGACCTGCCAGACCCACAGAGGGGCAGCTGAGACCACCTGGAGCCTTGGGCAAGAGTAGATGATGCTTGGAATTGGAGAGAAAAGCAAATTGGAAAGTGTTTGATACAGGGCACACATCCAGAGGACTCATTCTGCCCAAGCCAAAACAAGATCAGTCTCCTTCCTTCCGTATCTGCCTCCTTCCTTCCATATCTGCAAACACATCCTTGCTTTCAGATGCCCCATCATCCACTTTCTAGGGAATTAACTCCTTTTAAATTCTCCTGCACCCATTCTCCACTAAATACTGATTTTTTTTTCCCTTGGTTTTCAGCAATCTTTCTTTCCACCTCACCTCCAAAAGCTCCTATTGCTCAGTCATAACACCAAACACTGCTGACCCTGGCACCACTACCAGCAGCCCCTGGAGATGGAACATAAATTCAGATAACAAAATGCAGCAGTGTCCTACACAGGCTACAAAACCTGAACATTCCCTCCACATAAACACCAATCCTTCCAAACTCAAAAGAATCAGCTGTGACTCTTTCTTCCTAATCTACTCTCCCAGACATAGTGATTCTTTCTGGACACCAAGTTCTGAGAAAATCTGCATTTAGAGCTGATAAATATTTCAGCTATATCCATCCTGTTTAAGTGATAAGCTCCCAAGGACAGAGGGTCCTTGATTTATCACTTGAAAAGTATCAAAGAGCAGGACATTAACTATTCCTTTTCACATTGCTCAAACCACCAGGCAGCTCTGCAAGCAGCAGAAAGGAAGGAAATATATTACAGACATTTAAAAACATACATACATCAAATGAAAGAAAGAGGGATTATTGCCAAAATTCACCAAGTACAGGCAGAGCATTTTGATGCCTTGTGAATGCTGACCTAGAATGCAGGAATGTGCTTCTTGTTTACAGAGTGACAAAACTATCCTTTGTCTCCTTAAAAAGGAAAAAAAGCCCAGAAGTTTCTCTTTTTGATTAGGCAAAAAGACACTTCATAGGACCTAAGGGACTTTACCTCAAACTTAAGGATAGCCAATTAGATAGAAGCTAAAATGTCTTGCTTGAGCAATTTACTAGAAAAAGAAGAGAACTGAGGTTTTCCCAGGCAAGCCTCAAATTTCTGGCTATATATGATTAGAACATAGAGGTAGGTTAACAACATTTTGACACAACAACAATAACTAACAGAACTTTTTCACTAGAACACAGGCTTGATGGAGTTAAAGAATAAACTAGGGATTTATTAAAAGGATATCCTCAATGGATCCACTTTGGGCAGTATAAGAGCCCAGCCAGGGCTACACCCAGGATGAACCAAAATGGTCACAAAATCAACGACAAGTTATCATTGTTAGGTCAGATGTGACACATACATACGTGATTAGGGTCTAAGAAAAAAAGATTTTTATTCTGCGTGTTCTCCAGCTTATATACTCTTAACAAAGCGTGATCTTAAGTCATTAACTACATCACAATAACTTATTCTATTCATTGGTGCAAAGCTATCTCTTCTAATCTGTTTCCATGCTGATGGCCTTGTCTTCTTCCTTGCTATGGATACACTCAAAAATCGTCAATTGTTATTTCTTCTATTAACTTAACTTTGCTTGCAGGCCAGCTGTGAAGCCCCTCCATAACTGCTCATGGGGTCTCTCACTTTTATAAGACCTGCTCCATTTGCATATTGGAATTAATTGTCCAATTATAGCTTTAGGTTATCAAGTCCTATCTTTCTTGTTTTTCTCTCTTTAGTCCACGTTGTTTGTGCTCTCAGGCCTGAGATTTGGATCAGCTGTCCTTGGTCCCCAGCTAGAGAAGGAATTGTTCTGTCTCCCTGCTCTGTGCAGAGAGCTCACCATCCCCTTAATACAAACCCCAGACCCCACATTACAGCAGCACAGAACCTGAAAAACATCAAAGCTAAACCCTGAGACATTATTTGGAGCGTGAGGCCGTGTTCAGGACACAGGGGACGGGGATGGCCGTACCTGCAGACGAGGGTGGCGATGATGACGCACCAGGCCGTGCAGCAGCAGTCAGCATTGAGGTGCTCCTCGCTCTTGCGGTGGCGGCAGCACAGCCAGAAGGAGTAGAAGAGGAGGAAGAGCAGGTCCAGAGCCAGGCAGGACAGAGCAATGCCACCCAACAGCAGCAGGGCCTGCAGGGACAGACATGGGGGTCACACTGGGCCATGGCAGGGCAGGCCAGCCAGGGACATCCCTGCAGTGTTTGTAGGGATCCCCGTGGCAGGGAGAAAGGATGAGGGGGACTCCAGCTTATTAGAAGGTTAATTAATTACTTTATTATACTGTATTATTCTGTATTATGTTACATTACATCTAAACTGAATCTGCCAAGCACTGAACTGCACTCATCTCATGACTCACAGCCCACAGTCCTCACACACACACACACACACACACATTTAGGCCTCATAGGCCAAGGAAACAAAACACCATCACTTTCAGTAAATAATCTCCATATTGCATTCTACTTTTGCACAAACACACACACAGCAAATTACAAGAATTGTTTTTCCTTTCTCTGAGGTTCAGAGAATGTGAATCCCAGAAATATTCTTGGGAAGGATTGTGCCTTGCTTTTCTCTCTGAGAGAAATGTGGAGACACATACCTACCAAGGCATACCTTGCCAACAAATCCTTTTGTGTGCTTGGCACATTGTTAAATTATAAAGAGGTGATTTTTTTGTCCCACTTGCTCCCCTCTGTCCATCCCACTCAACAAAACCATGTTCTGTACCTCAGTAGTAAATAGCTGAGCCATTTTTTCTGTCTCAATCTGCAAACAGCCTAAGTTAATCAGAGGGTTTTCTCTTTACTACTGATCACAGGTCAGCAGATTTACAGAACAAAAATAATAATAAAAAAAAATAGTGCAACCAGCTGCGTCTATCTGTACAGTTTTTTAATCTTCATGAATAAATATGCAGGCTTATTCATTAGAAATCCAAGTGCATGAGTGGGTTTGAAAGGGGGTGGAATTTATTATACATGCATGAGATTAATTTTTTTTTTAAAGTAAATCTCCATGCAGTGCTTCTGTTCAAGGTAGACCTAGAATAAATACTAAACCCCTCCATATACTATCCACATATATAGGTACAACAAACTTGGATGCTACAGACACACTTGCAGCAGTCACAAGTTGAGTTAGTGTGAATAATACCTATTTCTAGTCATGTTCCTGGGAGGAAAGGGAAGTTGTAAGTGCTTAACTCCCACCCAATTTATTTTTATTTGAAAAATCCTGCCTAAAATCCAAAAATGCAAACCAATTCTGTTAAATAAAATAAAGTTTAAAATAATAAATCCATTCCAACACCATATCTAGCCACATTTTCCCACCTGCATGAATCAAGCAGAAGAATGCAATTTTACCCATAAGGTTTTTTTGATAAATCCTTGTTACTGGTGACAAATGCCAACTTACTAGAAATTATTTAAATATCTGGAAAGAGCCCAAGTCACTTACTGCTGCCCCAATATTGGGAATTCAGACATAGATCTGTATCAGCTAACCTTGAACAAAGGCTTGGGTTTGAAAACCAGTATCTCTTTTCCTCCCCATGCAGAAATTCTTTAAATAACATTGATATGCTTCCTCCTGATTGAAACAATAACTTCCTTCTGATCAAAAGGAATACAACAAAGAATGCTGAGATTAAAGCAAAGAACTTTCACAACTGGTGTGACTGTTTCTAACGGGGTCTGGTAGGAACTTGCTCTTTGTAGGCTTTTCTTTCCCCTTTTTCCCCTGCTCTGCTCCATAGGTACTCCATGCTGGGTGATTATCCTGGCAAACAAGGCACACAGGGTCCAAGAAACATCAGGCACATAAAATGAGGTGCACACCAACTAAACCCAAGTGCTGCACCACAGATACTTCACATAGCCCCTTGCTCTTGGCTTTCTCAGCTTTACAAACCCTCTCCCATCTTTTACAAACCCATCCTTACAAACCCTCTCCCATCCTTCACAAACCCTCTTTGCTTTCCCAGCTTTACAAACCCATCCTTACAAGCCCTCCCCAAGCCCACCAAGCTCCCTGGGCTGGGGGGAGCTCCCAGGTGCTGCTTTCCCAAACCCAGGAGCAGGAGCTCAGCCCTGCTGTGCAAAGTGAGCTCTGGGACCTCTCCCAGCCAGGAGTGGGGGTGGGAGGAAGGGAACAAGCCCAATCCCCCTTTCCCATGCTTTCTCCAGATGGTGGGAGCTCTGCTGGAGCTGCTGAGCAGAAAGGGGCCTCTGAGAGGGGAGCTGCACTCCGAGCCCTGCATTCCCCCACTTCTGCAGCCTTGCCACAAACGAGCACTCCATGCTAATTTAACTAACACACTTGGCATACCAAAGCTCCTCAGGGGTATTCTTTATTTTTTAAACATGTCGGGCTGCTGTAAGGCAAAGCTTTCCTGCCCCACTCACCTGCATTTCTTTCTTCACACCCTCAACCCTCCTGCACATGCTAAAAGGCATTAGTGCTGGGAAGACAAGCTCAGCTGAAAACATCCTCCCAGCAACACTTCTATCAGCAAAAAATCCACACTGCAGCTCCAGATGTAAGGGAACCGCCCCCATTGAAAGGAAATAAAAGGAAATACTTTTTAAAAATTCTTAAAAAAAGGAAAAATGGATATTAGACTGCCAACTAGCAAGCAACCTGAAGTCCTTGCTTTGAAGGGACACTTAATACATGCTTTAAATTTGCATCTGGCCAAAAGGACTTGGCTGGCCACTATACCACAATCTGCATTCAATTTTCCAGAGAATATTTGTTTTCCATTAATGGATATGTGCCATGACAAGTGAAATCATCCAGCAGAGCAGTTATTAATCTTTCTGACTGATGAGTCAGTTTAGGACCCAGGAACTGGCAGGCAGTGAAAGCCTGGTCACAACCAAAGATATTCCTCTGCCTGCTTGTCAGGATTAAATGACAGTATTTAAAAAAGGGGGGTTGAGGCTGGATAAACCCTTAGACACTCTATCCTGCACCAGTAAATCTGGGACTCGGTTATCCAAGGCCACATTATCCCAAGTAAATGGAAAATTATGCACTGGGCCTTTTGCCACAAAAGAGCATCAATTTGTCTTCGAACATTTGCTGAGCTATCAGAACCTTTATAGCAAATGATGCATGAACTGTCCTTACAGGAAAATGGAGACAACTTGGAGGAACAGCATTTTACTACTGCACTGACACTAATGGCAGAAGTGGAGACAGAGCAGTCCCTGAAAATGAGAGTAAATCCAAGTGGTACCCCCAGACTGGCAGGAGACGAAGCTACAGTGTCAGGAAGCACTTTCAAAATAAAAGCTGCACACAGGGAAGTGACCACAGGAGCATTCCTGGCTTGGAGAGGCACCACAGAACCTGAAAACCTCAGTGTTGGGCAGGGATGGTGCTGCAATGTTAGCAGCCTTCCCAGCTCCAGTGTGGCTGCCAGGATTTGTGGTGTTTACCACCTGCATGGGAGCAGGAAGCCAAAAAAGGGGCAGAAAGCATCTATCTAGAGAAAAAGGGGAAACACAAAGCTCAGCAAAAAAATCCTCCACAAAGCTACCCAGGGGCTGATCATTTCTTCCATGGGGTGTGGTGTTGGTATCATTCCTAAGAACTCACATGCAGATTAAGCTTCAGTTTGATCCGTCCCTGCTCTCCATGTTACTGGGGATCAAATAAACCAAGATACAGCCTTGTCTGCTGGATCAAAATCTCCCATATGAAACAGCCAGGATTTTTGCAAATTCCAAAGGGTGATCCACACTGTTAGTTATCCAAATCTATCTATGGACTGTGGTCCTGCAAGGCTAATTTTAGCTGCTGAAACTGCACTTTAGGGAGGTATATTTCATCCCATCCAGCAGATGAAGTCACAAAGAAAGGAGATCTACATAAGAACACAAGAAAAGGGATGTACAAGATATATTTACTTCCTTTTAAAGGGGGAAAACCTAAATAAAGGCACAAAGCACCACAGTGCAGGAGGTAAACTCTGGGTTGCATTCATGTTAAATGTCAAGGTTTACCACGGCATTAAATGTTATTTGCTCATCACCTAACTTTACAGAGAAGGGTTTAGTGACTCTTCTTCACATGACCATGTTGCCTCTGCCATGGAGATTATTTGGCACAAAATGTCCTGGCAGCAGAATAGATTTAAGAAATTAATTCTGAATACTCAAGGGCTCAAAACAGCCCAGGTGTTTATCAGGTACAAGTCTTACCAATCTCAATTCATCCAACTTCCAATTACCATACTCTTTAAACCTTAACTGCAGTAACAGCAGCAGAGAATAGTGAGAAGCTCCTCACATGGAATAGATGATTGTTATTTTATTGCCAGTTGGAAAGTCTACCAAAACTCTTAAAGAAACTTGAGAGCAAAGCTGAAGCCTTCAAGTGGTTCCTGAGAAGCAGATTGCAGATTCATTTTTAATTTTCCATCAAGGATTTTAAAGGTATTTTATCTTAAAACTTCATCATTTCAGCCCACAGAAAAAAAAGAGCTACAGCTTTTGAGCACCTCAAGAACACAGCTGTCCTAATCACTGCCAGATTGAGAATGGTTTACCTTAAAGTCAGCTTTTGCCAAAAGAAAGCTTTCCATTGAATCTGCAGCTAGTAATCTTTCTGTATTTCCATGCAGTGACTTGAGATAGTGATAATAAAACAGAGAGAGGAGGTTAAAGGAGTGTGGGAAGAGGAAAACGTTCACCCAGAAGAACAAATGAAGCAACCTGGGCTGCTGCCAAAGGAGCACTCATCTCTATTTATTCCATGAAGGACGGAAGTCATCTTAGCAAGAAAAGAAACTGCTGTGGGATAGTGTCATGCCCACACTACTTCCTACACTGCTTTTTATTTCTCCTTCCAGACTCCAGGACATCTCTCTAAAAAGCTTATGTACTCACAGATGATAAGCAGTTATGTTCTACCAAGCTAACTGGTTTTTTTAAAATTTTTTTTGAATGCTGGCAACACGAGGAACACCCTGACCTACTCATCAACTTGTTCTGAACATGCTGTGTGTTCAGAGATTTGATTTTCAGTACTTAAAGTGCTGTACGAGGTGTTTGTTGAGGTACTTGAGTGTCTGGGGATGTCACTCATGGCACAGCCCCTCCAGAGGGGTGGGGAACACAGCCAACCACAGACTGGCCAGTGGAAGGGGGGGAGGATGGGGAAGCAATGCTGATGTCAGCACTAAAGCATCCCTCTCTCCTCCCAGGGACAGCCCTTCCCAGGCCAATTACTGCTCTCAGCACTGCAGGAGCAGAGCTGGGCAGGAAATGTGCTCTGAAGGGGCTTTTCCCACGGAGCCGAGATGAATTCTCTTCCATGAGGGGTCCCTGTGCAACAGGGAAGAGCTCCATGGAAGCAGAGAACAGGTTCCACTGCCTCATCCCTTCTACAGACATCTCCCACAGAAAGCACGCTGCTAAGGGAGTGCAGATCATGGATATATTTAGGGCAAGTCCACACTGGAGCAAGCAATATAGGCCAACACTTTGCCTTTAGCTTTTTTTGGCTATTGGCTTTCCTTTCTGGAAAGCAGGAAATGCCAAGGATTGTGTCATGCTTTTTTTCTGTTTTTTTTTTTTAAAAACAGCTTAAGACAATACAGCAGACACATTGGAATAAAAACAGATCTGCAGCTGAAACCTGTGTTAGCACAACTCCGTCACTCAATTCCACTTACCAAGCTGGTTAAATGAGCAGGGCAGTTTCCCCAACACTGCAGAGCTCTCTACATAGGCATGGGCATTATATAGTTAATTGGTATTAGAGCTGTGAACTAAAGCCACTTTAAGTACAAATGAGTGTTCACACAGGGATTTAATGTAGTTTAGCTAGAATGGCCTTAATTCAGTGTAGTTTAGTTCACTTTAGTGCATTTAAAGTGGTTTGACTAATCTGTTTTGAATTTACTCCTCCAGTTAATTCAGACTAATTTCTCAAGTGTAAGCAACAACTAAGAACAAGGCTAGGTTGATTAAAGATTCATCATCATTTCCTCCATACTAACATTGTGACCCCTTATTTCATAATTAAAGACTTTCAAACTCTGCCTTTATATTTGGTCCAATTCATAGAGGCTAGCAGTGTAGAGGCCAAAAATACACAGCTTGCTGACCCTTGATTCATTGCAGCAACCAACTCAACAGAATCACTGCGAGGGTTTTGAGAGCTGAGGCTGAATAATAAATACACAGCTCAGGTATGTCTGCACACCTCAGCTGCCACAGGTTACACATGGGCAGGTGCTGGAATTCATCAGAGCAACTCACATCACACACCAAAGAGAGATGGAAAGCACAGACTAGAAAAGATTTGCTCAACAATTGTGTTGGATATTTTTCCCTGCCCATGAATGCAGATCTAAGCTGTGCTAATCAGCAGCAAACACTGAGGTCCTATTGGGCTGAAGTCAAACAGCAATGCATTTATTCCCTGAGTTGTCACCAACTCAGCAACATCTCCATCTTACACAGCAAGGAAATGTTCCCAGAGGTAAGAGGGTCCCCTAAACTGGATGTTCTTATCCCTGGTTTCTCCCATGTTCTTATCCCTGGTTTCTCCACAGTACTGGCTGAAAGCCTCTGTGCACTACAGCAATGAAAAGACTGAGACACTCTCACCAAACTCAGTTTCCACTGACAGGTCCCCACAGACTAAATCTTTATTAAATGAGGCTTAGCTCAGAACTGGCAGCTTGTCAAATGAGCATTCTCGCTGAAAAGGCGGATTTCCTTTCTGGGGATTCTGCAAATTCCCTTGCAGGACTCTAAAAAAATCACACCACCGTGGATGCATCAGTGCTCCTGCAGGTCTTTGCCCCAAATCCCAGCCCAGCAAAATGTGTAAGAATCCTCATAGGAACAGGTCTTCAGCTTCAGAAGGTTATTTCTTCTTAGTATTCCCAGCTAGACAAAGTTACAGCCATTAGTAGTTTTGTTAAAAGGCAAAGATCAGATAATTTTTGGGATATTGAGGTGAAGGGCACCAGAAGGGTAGCTGGAGGAATTTGGCAGGAATCCTGCACCACTCAGCTCACCCATGGCAGAGCCACACAAGCCCACCAGACATTCCTTTCCCACAGCAGATTAGCTCACACATTCCCACCCAACAGCAGCTCCTCTCCTCCAGGTCTTTTAGAAGCCACTTGACTTCCTTGCTTAGAAAACTGCATCACCCATTAATGCCTTAAACCACAGGCTCCTCACAAGGCAATTTTCCAGCAAACTGGATAATGGAAAGAAGGCATAAAGGAAGTATGAATTTAATGCTCCTACAGCTCAGGGCTAAGCAAGCAGTGCCTGTATAACCTGGCTGGGGCTCAATGCTGTATGAATTCCCACACCAAGAGAACTCCACAGCCCTCCAGCAGGAGCTCAGCTTTGCTCCTGCAGGCCTGGAACTCCCTGAAGGAAAAACGTGGCAATGCCTGCAGGCAGGGAGCTGGGCACAGTTGCAGAGCCCAGCACATGAGTGAGGCAGCACTGGTGCCTTTAAAAATAAAAAAAAAAAAAAAAAGGAAAAAGAAAAAAAAAAAGAGCAGGAAATGCTTAGGCCTGAAGCCCAGTGATTTAATCCAATTTCCATCCTTTTTTCCCTTCCCCCTCCTACAATGTGCACTCTTAGAGACAATACACTTCATTTAGAGGGGAAAAACATGATCTCTCCTAAGTGCCTGTCCTTACACTCTATCAAGCCAAGTGCTGGGACACTGCTTTTTTTTTAATCTATGATGGCCATTCATGCTTTGGCACAGACAGCAGCCTCAAGGGTTTTCTTCCAAGGCCCCAGCTGTACAGAGTTTGTGCTTTACTCCACGTTAGCTGTTCTTCAGCTATTGCTGTTCCTTATTAGATTTGGGTTTCAAACCCAAGTGTTCCTCCTGCCCCCGTGAATTTTAAGAATTCTCCACAAAGCTTGGGCCTTCCACTAAAGGTAATTACAGGCATCAGCTAAAAGTCTCCCATTCTTCGGCAGAGCCCAAACCCTGTCCTTTCCAGGAGACATGGCACCAGTTCAGATTAAATCCAGTATTTAGGCTCACAGCAACTTCTTGATCTTCTTAATCATCTCTTCTTAAACCAGACAACCAAATCTGAACTGATCAGCCACTATGGAGTTTGAAGACACTGAGCCCAATCCTCGGCTCTGATGTCCTGGCAGGGAGGTCACTGCAAGCTGTCACCAGTATTTTGCCATTTCTGTCTGGGAGAGGATAAACAAGGCACTGGGGAGGGAGAGGAAAGAGCATGGAAATGAGCAGAGCCACCCCAAAGTGGAACAGAAAACAAATCCTTGTCCCAGTGGTGGAAACTTTGTCCAACCCATCAACAGGGTTAGCCCATGCCCTCAGCAGGAATGGCAGTGTTTCCATGAGCATGACCACTGTAGATAATGTGGTTCAGCTCCTTTCTGCCATTATTTTGCATTATTTTGGACATGGTGCTTTCTCTTCAGGCACTATTTTAATCCCATTTATGTCTTGAGAGTTTTGGCGCAGAGCATCTCCAGCTGCATGCTATAAACTCGAGCAGAACATTTGCTGCACTGAGCCACAGAAGTTACACAGAATAACAGAGAGAGAATCCAAATTGGAATGGAAACTCTTAACATCACATTGTTTCTAATGTTAGACTTGAAAGACAACTTAATGTTGCCTTTTTTTTTTAATGTATACAACTTGTTCCATATCATTAGCACAATGAAGAGGTCTTTTTCTAAACTGCAGCTATTAGGAAAATGTCTAAGTGAGAAGCTCTAGCACACACTTTGACATTTGAAGGCACCAGAGTTTAAAAAAAATTAAAATTAATAAGAAGGGAAAGAGGTACTTTCTAGCCAAGATTACAAATCCACTGCAAATGGCTTCATAAACTGCTTTTATTAGCACTGAAGGGACAGGAAGGTAAGCAGCAATAATTGGGCTTCTGCATTTATGTGTCAGTGATGGCAATGGGTCATTTTAGTGTACTCAGGTGTCTCTGACAGGGAGATCCACATCCAGTTTGCACTCAGTTTGCAACCTGAAGTCAATCCTCAGCATAAGGAGTGAGAAGTTTTGGAACAACATGAAAATAACCACCAGGAAAACAACAGAGCACCAAGTTTCCATAATATTTACCCTGTCCAGCTTCACTGGCATTTGTCTACACAAGTGAAGCAGGTCAAAAGGCTGTTTACACAACAAAAACTGAGTGCAGCTCATAATGCACTGTAAGCCTATACCGGGTGAGAGAAACAGCTCTCCTGATTGCATCAGCAACCAGCCTGGTGTGGCTGCCCCAAGGAGTGACCTCTGGGAGGGACAAAGGACAGAATCAAAGGCACACTGCCCTACATCCTCAGAAAGCCATGGCCCACTGTGCTACAGCCAGCAGCCCACATGACATCTTCCTTAAAATAATTTGTATGTGAAGTCAGCTTCAATGCAGTATGCAGGTCATGTGGAGAGGCTGTGAAGAGCTGGGAAGGGGCAATATCCCATAGGGAGCTGGGGAAGGGAGAACAGAGACCTCTGACCCATCTATTGACTGTGTGCCCACTGACCTCCTTGCACAAAGAACGCAAACGTGCCTTTTAACTGCCACAGACAAACAGGTGCCACACTTCTCACCATAAATTCACTCCAAACTGCCTCTTTCAAGAGTACTATAGTCAGAGTTTAAAAAAAGAAATATTTTTTTAAAAAAACAGGGGAAAGAAAGGGAGGAAATCTCTTCCTTCAACTTAAAACTGCACCTTCCTTCCCACGAAAAAGTGCAGGAAACATTTAAATTTCAACTCTTCTTTAGTTTTATTTTGGGGTTGAGTTGCCTTTCATTTCCTTTTCTTTCTTTAAAGGAGAAAAAAAGCTCTCAAAAAAAACACCCTCAGGGACAAAGACTACCAATACTCACTATTGAGAACCTTCAAACCCATGAAAAAAAAAAAAAAATACCATAGAGGGACTAACAGAGGAAGCAGATTAAAAAACCCATCCAAGCTAGCCAAGACCCACCACAGTCACAGCTGGAGCCCGTGTTTCTGCATCACTGACAGCACTGGGAGTGTCATTAACCACTTCTCCTCAGCCTGGGCAAGGGAGGCTGGGGAGCTCAGAAAAGCCTCCTGCAGGCTCCTGGCCAAATGTGAGAAGGGATTAGGGCCTGCTCAGGCTGCTGCCCTGAAGGGAAATGCAATCTCAATATGGAGTTTTCTTTGCAGCTCTTCCCAGCAGCAGAGCAGAGCTGCAGATGCTCCTCTCACAACCAGAGTGAAGTTCCTCCTCAAGAGCAGCATTCTGGTGAGTAGTCATTGCCTCACCCTCTGCTTCTGCTCCCCAGCATCCTTCTGATAAAAGGGGAGCACACACTTTTTAAATTCACCTCCTGAATGTGAACAGGGGCACAGCTAACAGCAGATGCTCTCATAGATTAAACCCCTTGCAATTAAAGGCAAATCTGATGCCCCAACACGCATCCACAGAGGCATCCATCTCACCCTGTGGCTCTGCCTCAGCAGCTCCTCTTGCAGTCTCCTCATTTCCCCACGGGGCTGGGGGAAGAGGGGAATCTGTCTCCTTTCAACTGTTTCAAAGCTGTTTAACTCTCTTAGGGTTTGCCTGCAAAGCTGAAAGCTGTCATGGACCACTGGCCTAAAAAGATTTAAAGCATTTGGTTTACATCAACTATTTAAAGACAAACACACCCCACTTTTACTTCCTTTACACACCCAAGTTTTGGGATATATAGGATACAGGGTTATTTGGCTGTAATAGAGGTTACATCAGTTAAAAGGAGGAGGTGTTTGCCCCACTGTGTCCTAACAGGATTTTTCATTAGTTGCTTTGCTTTCCCATGACATACACATCATATTCACTAGAAATCAATGCATTTTATAGGTAATTTAATACACACACACAGCCTGCCTTCACAGATCCTTTTATCCTGCTCATGGGATCAGTGCTGGTGGGATTCCTCGAGTTCCTGCACTGATAGTCATTCATTCAGCAATTCTTCTGAACCACAGAGATTGATTTTTCAGGAAAGTTCCCAGAGTTCTCTTAGAGGTTCTGCCTGCACTTATGTCATGGCTATATTTAAAGAAGGAATCCCACTAAAGTGGTTTATAACGTGCTCTGGCAGAACAGTGTAGACAGAGCTAAATCCTATTAAGCTACTTAAGTTGCTTTCCCCCTCTGAAGTCATCTGTCAAATGCTGCTCCTAGACATAGCAGCCAGCTATCAAACTGGCTTATCAAGAGCCATGCTTAAAACACCAGACAAAACTGTAAAATGCAATCATCACACACATGGGGAAGAGAAACTGGGGCAGTGTGCTGTTCCAGTAACCTCCTGGGATCCCAGAGGGTGGAGAAGGCTGGTGATTAGCTTTTCATTACAGCGAGATTGTAACCCACTTGCACACCACTTATTAAAGAGAAAATAATAATGACTGTGTCTTTAATGTCAGCCTTGACTCTTCTGAAAGCACTGTATGGACAATACATGAATGTGAAGCATACTTTTAAAATAGAGATCACACTAACAGGGCAGGAGGGGGTACCTGGCAAAACAAAGCACCATTGAGCCTTAACTCAGCACCCCACAGAGAAGGGGAAAGCAGCATTCATGGTTATTTCTTCTCCTTTCCCACTAACTCAAAAATAGGCACCACAGAGTCCTGAAAGGTTAATTCCCATAAATGTTAAATGTCCACATTTAAAGCTCCAGCTTTAGAGCACTCACTCCACTGTGTCAACACATCGCTGCTGCTGTGACAACGCACTGCTGAGATTTCAGAGACAAACCCCAATTCCACACATTCCATACAACAATAGAAAACAATAGGCTGGAAAAGACCTCTGGAGGTCACTGCAGTGCAACCTGCTGCTTAAAGCAGGGCTAATTTAATGGATGGGGCTGCTCAGAGTTTTCCCTGGGCAAGTTTTGAGTGTCTCTAAGCTCGAGTTCCCAAAGCTTCCCTCACCCTGCTCCAGCACTATAAAAAAATGCTCATAAGTGGCAGCACCCATGTTCCATTTCCCATTTCAGGTGGAGGTTGTTGTCACTTGTCCTTTTGCTGGGCAACTCTGAGAAGAGCCTGGAACCATCTTCTTCTTCAGTTATGCAAATGCTGCTCACAGATCTGTCATTTCTCTTCTCCTCTCCAGGCTGAGGGGTCCCAAATGTCGCAGCCTCCCTTCCCAGGTCAGCCTCATCTCATCTTTCCCTACACATGCTCCAGCTCACCAGCACCTCTCCTGCACCAGGCCCCAAGGAATGAGGCAGTTACACAGAATTTATGCAGGCACACAACTGGAAGAGAGTCCATGCCTGTGAAATGGCTGATGGCCCCACTTTAGGGCTACTTTCAGTTTGTTTACAGACCTGGCCAAAGCAGAACCCTTCAGAGCTTGGGTTTGCCTCCAGCTGCACGTCCCACCCCACCTGACAGGGTCACCAGGCACCAAGAGGTGACAGATTTGCCCCACACTGGGTGTGAGAAGCACAGCAAGCACCATCAGAGTCAGAGACTCAACAGCATTCATGTTATTGCTCACAACAACACAGTGAGACAGCGGAGGGCAGAGGAGAGGAAAGGCAGGGCAAGGCAAAAAGCAGCAATAGGGAAGTTACATGTTTCAGACTGAAAACAAGGCACCTGGGGAGGTATTTGGGATCCCAGCTGCAGGGATGCTCCTGCATCCCATTGGCTGCTGCCTCCCAGAGCTGCACAGCAATGAGCTGGAGCTGGAGGCTGCCAGCTCACATGGGAGAGAGCTCCCAGCTCAACCCCTCCTGTGACCCCCAGAGCCTGCCCAGCTCATCCCAGCATTGATCCCTGTCCCAGCCTGGGGTCAGGCAGCCAAAGGAGGCAGGAGCTCAGTTAAATAAATCAGCAGCCACTTTTTGGAATCCTCTAATCAAATCTCTTTTATTTCGCTTTAGGTGCTCATGAGCTGGCATCCCTAATTGATCTCCATCAGGTCATGTTAAAGAAAAAATCCTGGCTTCCCTTTCCACTGAGACGGGAGGTTTGGGTATGTTCTTTTTCCACATATCCAAAATAAACCATCTAGAGCATTCCAATAATCATTTTTCTCTTAATCTATATTCTCCCAAAATGTGGAGATTTCTGGGAGGCCAAAGTAAGGATTCTTGCCTGTATCCAAGAATGTAGGGTAATCACATGTTTTATCTTGGTCCTCAGCTCAGGTTTTCCTTGACAAGCAAGGCAGAACTGCAGGAATAAGGAGGGGTGGAGGGGAAGGGGTAAGATGTGCAGCTGTGCTTGTGCCTGACACAGCTCTGAGAAGTGCTGACACCCAAAAGGGATTAATACTCCTCAAAGGCAGCACCACACAGCACAAGTGCTGCTTCTGGAGGTGTTTCACTCCACTAATTCAGGAAAGTGAGGGAGGAAGTGGTCTCTACAGAGAAAGCTGCCCAGCTCTTGCTTCCCTACAAAAGTGCTCCAACCCCAGGGTTGCAGACCACACCAAAGTTTATAACAGAGGGTCAGAATTCTCAAAGAGCAAGCAGGAGAGAGCACAGAAAGTGGCATCATGTGGGAAAGCAGCTGATCCAGCTGTTGGGCTCACCCCAGCACAGGCACAGAGCAGCTCAGGAATGGGATGAGGAGGAGCAAAGCTCGTTCTGGTGCCTGAGCAGCACAGGTCTCAGCAGGAGAGCTGGTTACACCTTCCCTCTTGCACAACAACCTAAACCAAATCCCCAACAGATCCAAACAAAAATTAATCCAAGACACAGAACTCAAATGCAATGATTTGCAGGCTCTAGCACAGAAATATCTTGAATTCTCTCCACCCAGACCCCAAGGCATTATCTTCCAGGAGCACTTAGAGCCAAGGAAAGAATGAACTCCTGTGCCCTATTTTCCAGTGAGTGCAGGAGCAGCTCATCCCCTGAGCAGTCACTGTTTATTGATCAGGTGCTCAGGCACTGAAATCCCCAGGGCTCACTCTGAGCCTGCCCCACTCAGGGAGGGAAAGCAGCAGCACCTCTCCCTGTTTGCCATTACACAACTGCACCACAGCAATTGTTTGTGCAGCCAGGAACACCTACCTGCTTCCACTATTTATAAACCACTGCAGGAACAACTGAGTTCTGTGTCACTGCCTGCCCTCAGCTGATCAAACAGCACTGAGGCAGATGAGAAGCACCAGCATGAAGTCAAATAGATAAATTTGGCTCCTGAACACCCAACTCTGCACTGAAACAGGAGCCCCTGAAGCAATCCATGCTGGGGATAGAACAAAGAGCAAATTTAATATCTTAAAGGCAAAACCCACAGGTTTCCTGCATGCAAACACACACACACCCATTGCTGCTATGGTTGTCTCAAACAGGAAAAAGCTCCAAGAAATGCAGCACCTTCATAGACTTTCCTGTCAGAGAGGAGTAGATCCTGCCACCCTACTAAGTACTAAAACAACTTAAAAGTTTTTAGGGACTAAAGGTACAAATTCATTTGAAAATCTGTCACATCCGCTGTTGGTTGCTTTGAGCAAAACTACTTGTAAAGGCATTTGACAAGCAGACAGCTAAATATTAGATTTCTTTATTACTTTGGCAGTAGCCAAAAAGGTCTGTAATCATTTATATGGGCACTGTTCTCAAGCTTACAAATTACTGTTATTTCTGACTCAACTTACTTTTACTTCAACAAGAAAAAAAAAAAAAAAAAACAAAAGTGGTAAAAAGCAAAGTTTTAATAAGTGAGACCTCTCCAGTTTTGACAAAGCACTACTTTCCTCATTAACAGCTGCTGCTACATATGAAGGTGTCAGACTTTTTTTTTCTTCTTCAACATCACAGCTGAACATTTAGCAACAGAAGAAAAACAAGAAAGCCACCATGAGAAGCTGTGACAATTGAGGCTGTGATGGGCAGTGTGGCTCTCCCTGGGCCCATGCAATCACTCCCCACATCCCAGCTGTGGGCTCTGAGCTGGACACAAGGCCACTCTTACTAGAGCAGCCAGGAAAATGAAGCAGCAGGTAAAACTGCAGCTTCCAAAACCTGTCATCTACCCCACCCACAGAGGGAAGATAGCCAGGTTTCCTTCTATTTTCTTCTCCTTTTACAAAAAAAAAAGCTGTAAATCCCTATGTCCTCAAGGGAGACTGACTTTGATATCCACTACAGAAATACCAAGTTGTGTTGTTTAGGTGAACTACCCAGAGGTCATCATCTCCCAGCTGACCTGCTGGAGCAGTGAAGCACAGCAGACACAGCTCCACACTAACAAGCAAGGCTATTTCTGCTGCTCTGCTTGATGATCAAAGCTTCTCCCTAAAATAATAACATCCCAGGGTCTCCAAGACCAGTCTGGTAGCAGCTGAAATGGGAAGAAGACCCTTCCCTTTCAGGAAGCAAACACCACACAAGCTTTGTGTTAAATTGATGCACAGCAGCCTTATTAAAACCGGCAACTAACTTAATCAAGGAATTCTAATATTCATAACTGAACTTAAAAGCACTACCCTCTGGGATAGCAGAGAATTTCCCCTCAAAGACTGTTCACCTCATTGACAGTCATGTTGCTTTTCATAATCTTGTTCACAAATTCAATCAAGCTCCAGATAAAATCTAATCAAGTTGGACAAGCTGAATTGCAAGGGCTGCTGTTTCAAGTCCTTTAACAGGAGGTCAGCTCAAAGTAAGCCTCTGATGTCCCAGGACTTGAGCAGGATTATTTCATGTAGTTCATTACTGTAGGCACCAAAGATCATTTTAGCTCCCCAAACTATTTTTAATACTCACTCTAGTGGAGCATTTGATCTCTAGACAAGCTAGGTTTAGTCTGCAGTCTTTTTTGCTCAAATCCTCAGTGATTTCTCCAGGCACAAAAGTGGCTCTCTCAGGTACAGGAAAGAACAGCTATTCACAAAACTTCATTATTATAATTGTTCTTCAACTGAAGTTTGTCCCTCTGGAGAACATCACCATCCTTGAGAACTACTGCTAGTCTGGAGACACTGACACTCCAAAGCAGACATAAAAGCACCCAGACTGCCAGGGCAAAGCATTAAGGAAGCCCTCATCATTCACAGTCAAGGCATGCTGGTCACTTTGGTCTGCCCTCTGGAGACACCCTTTTCCTTTTCCCCTCAACTGAAAAAACAAAATTCAAGCCATAGCCAAGATTTAGATCCTTTGGCTACTCCCCAGCAAACAGGCACTAGGAAAAATTTACTCCCACAAAAATTAAATGAGAGAAGAAGCCTTTTTATAATGATTCAATCCAGACTAAAAGATTCATGAAGCATGAGCATAACTTACGATCTTGAAAATAAAACTCTTAACTCTTCTGCATGCATGCTGATATTGTAAGAAAAAAAAAATCAAGTGGTTCTTGGTTCTAAAGTTAACTTTAAATTCCATCTGTGGAGCCTGGGAATCACTGGATAACACTTAAATGCCTTACATGACAGTGTGACATTGCAAAGCAGTGTGACCAGTTTAAAGCATGTGCAGCCATATCCCACATTCTGTTCACCAAGCAATAAGAATCCTTATTCAGACTAACATCTGATCAGATTCAAGGCAACTCTCCCTATGAAAGTGGTGTTGATGAAAAAAATGCTTTCATAACAATATCAGCCACAAACTTTATTATAACTAAAATCTTAAGAGGACAACACCCCTTTTTCCCATCATCACGCTTCCATGGATAACAGACAATGCATGGTCCCACCAGCCAAACTCTGAACACTTGAAAAGTAATTATTGCTCAGCTACTGAACAGATAAACAGAACTACTAAGTTTCCAGCCAGCAAGCCACTCCCCTTCTTCCTCTTGTGTAGCTCAGGTCATTTCCCATTTTGATCCCTGCAGGAAGAGCTATTTCAGCCAGTGCCCAGAAATCAGAAATTCAGAAACCCAGACTCACTGGCTGCACTGCTTTATAAAGCACTAGGAAAAAAGGCCACTGATTAAAGGGAGGCTGCCTTTATCTCCAACACACCAAACATCTGAAAGGATGTTCCCTCCCAGACACTTCAATGTATCAATCTTGCTTCCCTTCCTTTCTTTTTTTTTTTTAAAGTAAAGTCTCTATAAAATAAAAGTGTTTGTTCATTTAACTGTTTATCCAGCCAGACTCAAAATTAAAATATTTCTGTCCTGTCTCCAATCCAGGTTGGTCCCTGGTGACCATCTCCTGTATTTTACATAACACTATCACTTCCTAGAAACTAAGCTCTAGGGAAAATGAAGAAGTGAGGAAGCTCGAGCCTATTTATCAGGCCTGACACTTCCTGTGGGAATGCAGCCCTGGAAAAGCATTTCCCTGACAAATGGATGGGCCTGAACTGAGCTGCACAGCCCTGGAGCTCACTTCTCATCACTCTTCTAAAGAGGGACAACTCTGGAGAGGGCTTCAAAATGCAGGAGGGGAGTTTGCAGGGAAGGTGGGGACTGGAGCTACATTACAGACACCAGCTGAGCCCCAGGTGTGAAGTGTCACCTGTGCCACTGCCTGTCCAGCTGTGGAGTGGCACATTACACCCCAACTCAGACCCTGCCACACAGAACAGCCTCTCCTGCACACTGGGGAGGAGGAGAGGCACACACAGCACCAAGGAGAGCATCACATCACACATAATCCACTGCTGGAAGGGGAAAATTGATCACCTTCTCCTGTGGCAACAGGAGCTGCTCCAGACTGTTAAAGTGATGGAGAGTGTGGTCTTAAGGGCAGAGGGAAACAAAGGAAGAATCAGCTCTGAAAAGGACTGGTTGATCTTAGCACTTTAAGAGGAATATTCCCTGCTCAGTTACAATTCTGCAGGTCACAAATGAACCAGAAATAAAATGCTATTACAGACCCTTTCCCCAGCAGTCCAGTGGGTTGTTCTATGTGCTCTCCGCATAGTTTCCAACTCCAAACCAGAAAGAAGCCATAAAGGGCAGGAAACAGCTCATCTATTAGCCAAAACCAGAAGTGTGGTTTTTTCCATGATGGTTTAAAAGAAGCTATGGTTTAGGAAAGCCATGAAGACAGAAGTCAGCCAGAAACTTTTTATTTGGTTCCTGATTCCTGCTTCTTGATTGGGCACTCCAAGATATTCCAAAAGGGAGATTCAACACAAAGCCTGCCATGTCCCACACTTTTCCACCCAACTCTTGGTGCTGCAGCACCAGGAGGGCCCAGGGACTTTGTTTCCATGCCAGGTTTATGCCAGGCCAGGGTTATAACAATAATCAGCCACAAATATCCAGTGTTTCATGCCGGGATCAGATGTTCAGTCTGGCTCACTGGGCAGCTGCTCAAACAGCCTGGTCCAGGCTGGCAGGGCTGCTCCTGTGCATTCCAGGCCTGGTTACTCTATAACTGCAACCAGAGCTACCTCTGAGCTGCTGTGAAAACCTGTTCCCAGCCTGGGCAGTGCCCTGATTTTATCACTCAGCAGCCCCAGAGTGCAAAATGTTCCAGCCACCCTCCTGGGCCACGACCTCAGGAATCACAAATTTCCACTTCACACAGGTGTGATTAAAAGAGCTAAAGCTGGAAACTTTAATAGGCATGGGAGAGTCACATCAGTGCTAGAATTGCCCATGCAGGACCTCAGATTTAGGTGCCATTTACACAAATAAAGACTCAGTGTTGAAACCACAATTTTGCACTATTTCTCTGCTGAGGTCCTGCCTGTAGGTGCCTATCATAGACAAACATCCATGTTCACAGCCCAAATCTAATTTTAAATTGTGCTGTGTATGTTAAATTACAGTGCTATCCATTTCTTTATCTTGTTCAACAAACTATATAAATGTATTTATTCTAAATGGGTGCTGGATGCAGTTTCACCCACACACACAGGTCCTGGCACTGCAGCACTGATACAGCAGTGCCATTCCATGGGAAATCGACAAAAAAAAGTCTTTAATGTCATTAAAAAGTAAAGGAGACTTTGAGCACACAGTTACACAAAATGGTCAGAATCTCCCTCCCTATAATGTTTAAAAAAGAGATTTTCAACTCTTTAGAGAAACAGACTCATTTTCCAGAGATTCAGATCACAAGTACAAACCTTGCAGCAAAGTTTGGGCTCCACACAACCATGGGATTTCCTGGGGTTTCAGTGTACACACACACAAACCTAAAGTCAATTTGTTTGCATGGATTTCTACAACATAAAGATGTTTGGGTTTGATTGTTTGGGGGGTTTTAAAAACAACTTCAGAACTCTCGTCTAACTTGTAAGGAAAGTGACAACACTAAAGTTTTCTCCTGGGCCCTTTGAGTATATCTAAGCACCTGCACGTTGCAAAAAGAATCTAAATAAAAAACCACCAGCAACAACAAAACACTGAAACCACACAGGACTTGAGAACACGCAGTTTATCTGGGTTATTAGAAAAAACAATCTTTCCAAACACAGCACGAGGGAGGAAATATTTTTGCAATGCTCCACAGTTCCCAGAAGTGCGACCTCTTCTAGCACCAGCCCCAGGCTGTGCACTGCAGACTTGGACAGCACCAAACCCTTCTGCACTTCAGAGATGCAGGAGAGGAAGTGGTGACACTTCAGGCAGACAAAGCTTTCCTTTTAAGTCCAGGATTGAAAAAAGTGCAAGACAGCAGAATTATAAGTTGCTTGATCATAATTCTAGCAGGAAACACTCTGCTCTTATCAGCATTGCTTCAAACCACCCTTGTTATGCTAATCCAGTAACTGGTGAAGGCTGAAGCACCCTTGATAGAGGACCATTGTGAGAAAATAGTCCTCCAGCATTTGTTTGCACAGCAGCTACATCTGGGGAAGAAATTACTGCAAAGCTTCTACCTCTCAGCAGAACAGCGCTTCGATCAGTTTGAGAGGCAGAAATGCCAGGTCCACATCCCCTGTGGAGCTTTAGCTGCTTCACAGACCCACAGCTGGTCAGAAAGTGTGCAGCCCTCTGCACTGAGCCATGTGTTATTGGGGGACACAAAGTCCCTGGGCCCTCCTGGTGCTGCAGCACCAAGAGTTGGGTGGAAAAGTGTGGGACATGGCAGACTTAGTGTTGAATTTCCCTTTTGGAATATCTTGGAGTGCCGAATCAAGAAGCAGAAATCAGGAACCAAATAAAAGGTTTCTGGCTGACTTCTGTCTTCTGAGCAGATTTCCTTACTTGGGGTTGCTAACCAGAGTCAGCAGAGCCAGCAGCTCCCTGCTCCTGTCACCCTGACCACCAAGGAAAGCCTTCATCCTGAAATGCCTCCAGCTGCTCTGTGAGGACCACTCCATGCACAACTCACATCATGCTGTGAGCTGCACTAAACACTAACTTTTATCCAGGAAAAAAGTGAGCCCCACAAGCTAAAAGCAAAAGTTGTGCTTCTATAGAAAGCACTGACTGCAATTTGATCTCTCTACTTGTGATAAACTTACCCTTTGCAACTTTTCACTGGGAAATTTAAGCCACTTGGGACACTTGCTGTTGATAATGGAGATTTCCACCCCTTCTCCACCCACTGAAAGACAATTCATCTCACAACTGCAGTTCAGCATCCTGAAAGCATCACATCCTCCCACCAACAGACAGCCTCAGCAGTCTTGGCCTTTCAGCTTGAAACCTTAAACACACTGCAGCCTTCCTTCAGAGAGCCCACAACACTGCTCACTGAGGCCAAAACTATACAGAAGTAGGAGGAAGTCGATTTTCTTTCACATCCCAAACTGGCTGATAGCTCCCCCCTCACAGTGTAATCCTGAGCTATTCTTCCCACCAACTCCTTTTTCTCTTGTCCCTACTTAGGTATGCTGAGATTAGTGCATTTATTGTGTATTTCTGTGTATTTCTGCCACCTTTGGATTAATAACCAATGCTTTCTATCCATGAAGAACCACAAGACAGAAGTGCAGGAGCAGAAAGCTTGACAGGCCAAGCCCAAGATGTTGCACAACACCCAACAAACCTCAAGGGAAAAGCTTCTTCAGCCAAAACAGCTGCTGTGGTCACAGCCCTGACCCAGCACAGCCACCAGGGCAGGACTCACCAGAAAACCCCAGGGAAGGATTCACCCGATGAAGAACAGGCTCCAGTGCTCCTGCTCACCAGGTCCTCACTTGGCCTTGGGAGAAACTTGCACTTCTATCCCACAAACCAGGTCCTTTTCCTTTCCCTAACATGTTCACAACTACTGACTGGCGGATTTGGGGTTACAGTGCCTTTCAGAATGGAAGCCCAGGAGCACAGACTCCTCAGTCTGCTGTTTCAAGCCTCACATCTCAGGTTAGAAACACGGCCCACAACATTCCAACTGGAATTATGAGGAGGGATCCAGCAAAAGAAGGAGAAATCCAATGGACAACAGCCTGATGCCTCCTCCACTCACTGCTCACTGCTCTGCACTCATCTGCTGCAGCTCTTTGGAGCAACAGGGAGTCAGGAGAGAGTCCTGGCCTGAAAATTCCTGGGAAGGATTGTTTAATCCAGCCTCCCATACAACCATTGATATCTGAGCAATGGGTCATTCCTGCTATGAGCCATCCCTGTGGTTGCTCTGATTTTTGGTCTATCATTTAACACTCACCTTGTGGTGCCTTATAATGACTTTTGTCACCGAGGTTGGACACTTCCACTAACAACAACACAAACAGCATTTATCAGTCCCGCAGGGAGTACTCACACAAACTTAAAAATTGAATTTGGCTACTTATAAACAGCTGTTAGTGCCAGATCAGCATTCTCAGTGAGAGGTTCCAGAATAACAATTGCAGAAATACATGATATCACCCTTTCTTGCTGCTGTGGTTCCTGGAACACATTTTCATCAAATCTACGCCAGGAACTGGTGCTTAGTTACTTATTTGCTATTTGCCTGCTGTGTTTACTTTTATTTCAGTATCTTTCAGTTCACTGCTGCAGCTGGATGGACTTTCAGCCACCTTATCTTGACCACTGAACTACATTCCTTGGCTTTATAGCAACTTTCAGCACTAATACCTACAGTTACCCTCATGGCTAACTTTGCACTTGCAAAAAGAGTTTTTCTGAAGCACCAAATACCTTGGTACATGTGTAGATCTGCAATTTGCCTGTTTGGAACATTATCCCAAAGTGGGATTCACCAGCGTGTAAAGCAGAAAAACCTCAGGCTATGCATGAACTATCCCATGAAGGTTGCCACAAAAGGGAACCAGGTGTATCACCTTGCATGAGTAGTTTTATACAGATTTTTAAGCTAGGGCACACCATACATTCAACTTGCACTTGAAATACCTCAGGCTTGAGATACTTCCCTACAGGAATTTTTTCTTCCTATTCTTTATAGACAGGTATTTAAAATCTCATTTGTGAATATATTTTGGGTGAGAATCCTAATCAGGAACAAAAACCCCCTCTTGCCCCAGTGTAGGACTCACAGCATCTCTTACTGAAGCTCATTCTCTAATCAGGTGGGGCTGTCAGACCTCACTGATTGCAGCACCAGCAGTAAAAACACAATAAAAATAAAAGAGTCATGTCCTCTTCAGCAACTTTGCATTCCCTTTCCACAAACTCAGCTCTCTAAAAACACCATCACTACAAAAAGCAGCTCAGCAACAACAGAGAGCTGGAGCTGCTCTGACCAAGCCCACTCAATTCATGGGGAGCATTATCTTGATTCCCAACCTGGACAGAAAGCTGGATCTTTGACAAGAGACTTTTCACAGCACTTAAGGGCTGGCAGCAGTTGGCCAGAATTCTTCACCCTTTTAGCAGGTGTTAAAACTCCTGGGACAGAGCCAAGCAGTGCTTTTGACTGACTGAAGCAATGGAGCCATTGGTTACATCACCCAAAGGCTGCAAAGACAGAGAGCAATTCACTAGAAAGAAGTTTTGAGCAGCCCCATGATAAGATACCCTGAAGCCACAGACCAAATATCTGCAATAACTCCGTGTTTTCACGCTGCCTTTTATTGAGCAAAAGCAAGTGGTGCATAAACTGCAGAACAAAGTAGAGCAGAGCAGCTGCTCAAACACTCCTACAAAGCGCTCAGTAACTATTCTCACTTAAATCTATGCAGCATAAAACCAACTACAATACCACTGGCAGTAACTGTGTGCAAGTGAAGTAGTTCTCTTTTCTTTATGGGTCTGCAGAAGAACATTACGTGACACTGTTTGTCTTCTCTGCAGAAGGAGCTAAAGACAGGAGCTTTTGATTTTGCAGCTTCTTCCCATCATCTGTGACAATAAAACAGCTCAAGTTTATACTAAAAGAGAGTGCAAGCTTGAATGTGTATTGAGAAAGTATTTTAATTTAACTCTGCAGACAGGAAAAAAATGCAGTACTTTATAGCAGACAAACCTTACCCTGTACAGACTGGAGGATAAGAGTGTCCATGGCTGGGAAGTGGAAAAAAGGAAGGCAAGGGATGGCTAGAATGCATCCCCGGTGCCTTCAGGGGTTTCATCTCATTAGCTGAGCCAATGCAGCCTGGTGCACCCAGAGATCAGTAACAGGCTCTCTGCAGGCTTTACCTTGCCCTGCTAACGACACAGATTCACCTTCCCAAGGCTTTGTCACACCAGTTTAAGGACACAGCACACACGTGAACCTGTGCCCTTCCTCCTCCCCTGTTCCCTGGTGACACACACAGGTCACCATTTACCCTGCTTTGCTCCATGGTAATGAGGGGGCAGTTCTTCCCTGAATTCTTTGTGCTCCATCCCGTCTAGGTGCCATAATCCTGTTTATGACAGGCTGGTTGCTATGGGAGCGATTGTAATGTCACTGGATTATGCCCTCAGGTGGAAAGCGTGTAAGGGAAGGCACATGAACAGGTTTTTGCATACATTTGAAGACATGAGAGTGCAATCCCACATGTAGAGACTAGCAGCTTTAGCAGTAGCTTCCAGACACAGAATATGATCATGAGGCTGTTGAAGTGAGGGGAGAACGACCATCCTATAATGCATCGAACTCCAATTTATTGATTGATCAGTCACTTTAAATAACAGTGTTAATTAACTTCATGCATATTCCAAAATCCAGGTTTACGATAGGCTAACAGAGAAAACTCTAACCACTCCTTTTGTTTTACAATACCGACAATTGTTTACACAAAACAAAACCAGTGTTCCCACTGTGATATGAAAGGTTCCCAAAACTTCCACATCTGTTCCCAGGGTGCCATCTTTTCCCAGAGAGGGTGTTACACTTGTTATGGGAAGACTGCCTGAGAACCTTATTGTTTATACAGTGATGCCTGAGAGAGTCTAATTGTTTATAGAAGTCAGACTGGGAACTGCTTTTGGGACTGCTTTGCAACTACCTTTTACTTTTCTCTCAATTGCATGGCTTCATGGCCTTTTTCTTTAAGCCATGCTTGAACTAAACTCCCGACATGAGGCATAGCATGGCATCAAGTTTTCATGTGGTTTTCTCCTAAAAATGAGATATTTTTCACTTTCCTATCACTGGCTGCCACTATTTTGTTTGAGACAGTGCCCTGCAGTCCCAGCCACTTTCCCAGGCTCCTGAAAATACTTCTGCACTCCCAACACTGTCTCTGAAGATCAGGGTGAAAGAAGTGACAACATCATGTAAGCAGACTCCACAACTCAAAGTGCCCTTTTGTTGATGACTGTCTTTTACAGAGCATGGATGTGAGAGCAGCAGCAGGAGAGACAGATCTGAGCTCTGACATGCTTGGGGAGATGCATGACTAACTCAGCTTGAGCCAGGACGTGCCTGGAATGTGCAACCCCCTCTGGAAGCCTTTTTACCACGGGCACAAGCTTGGGGGGTTAATTGGCTGCTGCCTGGATGGTAAATGCATGATAGCAAGGAGTGCAACATAAACAGCCTGAAGACCCTGCTCCTTGTGAGCAGATGGGAATCACAGAGATGCTTTCCTGCCTACTGAGGACTCAGCAGCACTGGAGGAGCTTTAGATCCTCACAGCCAGGATTGTGCCAGAACCAGCAGCCCAAGTGCAGCATTGATGGCCACATGCAGTGGCCAGCACCACTCCCCAACTGATGGAATGTGCACACACACATGAACTCTTCCTCCAGCCATCAGCTCATCATCTACATCAGCAGAAATGCTGTCCTGGAACACAAAGAGCCACACAGGCCAAGCCACAGGTGTATCAAGAAAAATATTCTTATCCCAGCATAGCTAATGCTTTGACTACAAAAAGAATACATCGCTTGCAGTTAACATCAAACTTCCCACCATGTACTATTTCCTTACTGCAGCACTAGAGCAGAGCTGTGGTTCCATTTCATGTGCCCTGCTCTTAACGGGAAAAAAATATTCCTCACTGAGAATAAAGCTGAGGACAACAGCTGTTTCCAGAAGCTCTCAGCCCTGTTCACAGCAGTGAGCCATATTCACAGCACAAGGCCATGACCACACACTGCCCAAGGTCTGAGTGCAGCCACACAGAAAACACTCAGGAGCTCTGTTTTCCCAGGAGATGTGACCTGTGACTTGTTGGAAGGCAGCAGCATGTCAAAGGCTAGTTGAACACAACTCTGGGACAGAAGCCTAGTTGATCACATCCTCAAGGATGACAGCCTTGTAGGACTGGCTTTAGTATCAAAGAAATGCTGATGATGTGTTTGTGAGGAGGAAGTAAAGAACTAAACTGCTGGTGAATCCCAGCTGAAGGCACAGATGTTGGAAAGGAAGCTCAACATTCACTACATCTGACAGAGCAGCAAATTTCACTTTGGTAGAGAAAAAACAGACACACCTGGCTTGAACTAGAACCTTGAAGAGCATTCACAGCCTATCCTGGAAACTGGATCTTTCTTAGGAACCTTGTGTTTAATTTATTGCATCACACAACCAAGACCACCCTTGCTGGAGCCAGCACATGCAAACCAAAGCTAGTAATTAAGTGATGAGAGTCCAGCCCATAGGTTACACCTGCAGAACTGCATTTCACCAGCGGTATTTGTCACTGCTGTGGTCCAACAAGTCAGCAGAAAGTGATTCAGATCTATCCACAAAAACGAACTTGGATCTGCAGAGGACATTAAGAGGTGGGTCAACCACAGGCAGAAGATGTCACGTCTAGCAAATAGCCAGTAAATGTATTTAGGACAGGAACAAGAAAAGCAGCCACATCTCAGAGCAACATTTTCTTGAGAATAAAAATTAACAGCGATGAAACACTATAGCAGGCAACTAATTTGTAATAGATGCAACAAAATGCACACAAAAAAGGTTGAAAGGGCACTGCAGTGAGACACACTTGACCCAGCAAGCAGTTGCCTCAGTAGGAATTTCAGACATAAGATACAAGTAAAGAGACAAGAAGAATCAACATTCCAAGGGGGGATTAGGGTAACCAGATCCCCAAACCTTCTCATCATGCTCTGCTGGGAGAGGAGACAAATTCACAGCTTGTCCCTTCCTCCTTCTCCCATAACCTCCACATCACCCGAGGCGAAAGCCAAGCTGCACTAATAAAAACAACAGAGGCAGCCTAAACTGTCCAACCTTGTTATTTACACCTCAGCAGAACGCTCCCAGCATCCATGATCATTTACACAGCTCCTCCAAGACCTTGGAAGCAGCTCCCAGAGCACCACTTGTCCACGCGGAGAATTCTGTCAACAGCACCTGACCTATTTCATATTCATCATCTGCACTTTGCCATTTCATATTGGAGCATTTAAAATGCTGGAGAGCTTGTGCTCAAAGAGATTTTTTAGTTTGCTCAAAAAGCTCAAAAAAACCCCCAACCTCTGCAGTGATCAAGAGGTTCAATGTTAGAGAACAAAACCTGCCCCAGAACATGGGCTCCAAGAGCAGCCAGGAACCTCAGCAGGACATTTACCAAGTTGTACTTATGAGATTGAAAGGCAATTTTTAACCTTGTAAACTTGCTGCTCCAGTTAATTTGTCCACTCAGGTTGATCCAATGTTTGTTGTCTAACCTGCAGGAGTTTTAAATATATACAGAAATAAGGAAAGGCCAGCATATTTGACCTCAGAGGCCAGGGATGAAGCCCAGTTCCAGCCAAGTTCCAGGCACTACTTAGTCTCATAAACCACCAATAACTCAAACTGTGTGGGGAGGGGATGGGAGGGACAAACAGAAGACAGCAGCCACATACTGTAATACAAAAAGGCACACAAGAAGTGTTGTACAGTGGTTTTAAAATAGCACCCTCATCAGAAGTAAAGACTTCTGTTTAGCTACAGAAGTGTCAAACAAATCATTCCATCCTCACTGGAGGTACTATCTGTGCTTTCCACTAAATCCAGACAGAAAAAGACCCAAACCACAGCTGATCCATTTTCTCCTGCCACCTACTCCAATTGAAACAGTTTCCCTCTTAAGGGAACATGAACATTCATACTTGCCATTGCCTAGCAGTACCTCTAATCTACTCTTGTGCAACAGCTCCCATTTCTTCAAGTCCAAAATGTTCATTCTAACCTTACTCAAGTTAAAAAGTCTAAGGAAAAAAATATTGAAAAATGAAGCCTATCTCTTCAATCATCTCTGTTTAAGCCCAGTGGCTGCCAGCTATCTCCATCCCTTGCCTTTTCCTAGGTCTGTGCCTTTTTGGATTGCCTGCACCTGACAGCCTGTCAGTCCAATGCTAAAAGGAGATCATTTATCAGGGTCTACCATGGCATTCACAAGGACCAGAACTACAAGCAGAGATGCAACAGAGTAGAAATAAGTTCTTCCCTGAAATCCTTTCAGCCTCCATTCTAGTTGTTCTTCTGCAAAAGAACCCATGAGCATTTCAAAGGTACCAGAAGCAGCACAAGCTTCTCTCAGAAGACCCCAATCAGCTGTTGCTGGGGGTGAGCTGCACAAATTAGTTCTGAAAATTACCTTGCTTCCCATTTCAGAAACAAGAAGACATTACAACATAACAGAAGTTCACTATTGATTTTGTTGCCCCAGAAGACTGAAAAAAAGTACCTGGTACTTTTCAGTGTAGAACACCCAGCTATTCCCTAACTTCCAAAAAGCAAAATGGGTGCTGTGTGCAATGCCTGCAGCTGTTCTTGTAACACTTATTCCAAAAGTGTAATTCTCCTGGGTGCTAAAGGTTTTATACAACATTTCATATTAAGATAATATTTTCATTTGATTCTCCTCCATCTTTTCTCTCTTTGACAGTTACATTATTACACCTCCCAAGGAAAAAAAAAAAATTAAAAGCAGGACAACTCCACCCTTTCCTCTCAGTTCAACACCACAAGGCAAGATTGAGCCAGAGGTCAGTCACAGCACACCCTCAGCTGGTTCTTTCATTTCTATGTCTTTGCATGTTCCTCACCAAAAACCAGCGAGAAGAGTTCACCATATCTGCATTTGCCAAAAACCCACGATTTCTGCAATTGATGCAGCACAGCTTATTACAGCTGCAAACCTTCCTGCGCTCTGATAATTATAAGCCCATGGCTGGGTGTCTAATTAAAGGAGGAATGAATTAATGAGTTTTACCAAAGGCTTTTGAGTCACCATTATAATTCTCACCCTTAATCGGCTGCAGGACACTCAAAGGACACCGTGAGCAGGATCAAGAGCAGAGAGGGGGGACGAGCCACCCGCAGCTGATGCTTCCCCCATCACGCTCCTCTCCAACATGTCACTGTCATTCAGACCCCGACTGCCAGATCAAACCCAGCAGGAAAACGCCCGGGCTTTTTTGGCCAGCTGAATACAGAAACGCTTCCTGAAGCTGCCACAAAGCTCTCGGCAGCCTTTGAATGCCGAGGGAGATGCGGGACAGGCTCGGCAGAGCGCTGACTCCGGCACTTCCATTCATCCGGCCCCAGCCCCCACAGTCACAGCTCAGTCCCAGGCTCCCGAGGAGGCAGAAATTGAAAACACGTTTTCATTGAAGCACAGCTTGAATTTCATGAATTCCATTACTCCCGACTTTCTCAGCATTTCCTGGAGTGAGTACTGTAAGGGCAGGGAGAAAGGGGATGGGGCGGGCCCCATCTGTGTGCCCCCTCTGACCATGCCAGCCCAAAAACGGACTGGGGACTCTTGCAGTGAGAATGCAACATAAACTATTCCTAAACTAAAGAATATTAATATAGATGAACCACAAACTTAAGGAGGAAATAAAGTAACAAGCTGCCAGAGGCCTCGGAACAGCAACAGCTCCAGGCACAGCCCTGTGAGAAGCATCACAATTTCAGCAAGCATCTCTTTGGCAGACTGAGGCATTCTTAGCTCCTAGAGCAAGTGTCAAAATTACCAGTTTATCATCTACAGGAGCTCGAGCACACTGTTGAACTCCAGGAAAGCTCACCCCAGGGAAAAAGCGATTATGATCAGAGAAAACAGGTAGCACCGAGCAGTTTTTTTCCACATGTACACTTGTAACACAATCAACTTTGGAATTATTCAGGCGTGCTAATTTACACCCTATGGAAAGCTTTGATACCATTAGCAATACTTTTAATGGCTCTGTCACTGACACCATCTTCCCTTTCTCCCCATCTCCAGCCTGGGCCTTATCTCAAGGAGCATTACATCATCTCCTGCACCAAGGCCTCCTTGTAACAGACACTATTATGCAACTGAAGTGCCTCCATTTGGATTTTGGCGTTATTTTGAATTTCGGCCTTGAATAGAAGGCTTGTTGAAATTCCCTGCATGAACAGCAGCATTTTACAGCCTGAAAGGGGCGTCCGTGCACAGACACCAACACTGGCATAACAACGTGTCTGAATGTGTTACACATTTGTGAAACATCCATTCCCCACATTCCCTGTTCCCCTCGTCCAGGAATAAGTCCTGCATTGTTAGGGCTGATTAGCAATATCTTTTATCCCTAATTTCACACTACAAAGGGCTTTCACGCATATGCACGTGTGGCACCATTCTGAGCCATATCAGCCAGAAAAAGCATTTAGTGGTGACCGAGGAAATCCAAATCCGAGGGTGCAGCTCCAGTTGAAGTGAAGGTGAAGGGGAGTGTCAGCTCTTTCCCTGGATGGTTTCAATGCTGCTCTCACCATTGACCAAAAACCGCTCATTTGTTAAAATAATAACTAAAAAGAGAGCTGGCACTCACTACATCTGCTGAAGCAAGCAACCTGATAAGCATGTGAAAGCACACATTATTGCAAATGTTACCCTTATGTTCCCCAGTGCTTGGAGAAGGGAAAGGCACAAGCATCTGACTGAGTTACACCAACTGCTGTGGCCATGGATTGCACGCTAACCTACTTTTCTTTTTTCTTGCAAGAGAATAGCCTTGCAGCCTTAGCACACAAATGACTACTTTGCAAAAACGTGCACATTTGCAGCTTACCAAACCCTAAAGCTCACAATTACAAGATCAGACTCAAACACTATAAGTGGCTCATTACGCAGAAATCTTAAAAAAAAAAGAAGTTTGAAATGAAAGCTTTTGCAACATGAAAGTACTCTGTGTTTTGTTCTTTCCTAGTTTATTTAATACCAAAAAAAAAAAAAAAATAGCATCAGCATGGCTTTGCCCCACAGCCACTATTCACCTATAGACCTCTTTGCCATACAGCAAAAATAATTTCTGGTTTGTGAATAAATGTAACCAATTCCCAGTTTTTCACTGCTGCAACACATCAGTCACCCCTTGAAATGGAGGAGAGGATTTCTAACAGTGAAGACTTTTTTGTTTTTTCAGACTGTCATATGAATGCATCCCCAGGACTAGAAGCCTTGCATGAACTTGATCCTCCTTGATTTTAGCTCATCTGTCTTGTTAATCATTGTCATCAGCTAAAACAAAGGACTGGTAGGATGACATACCCAGAAAGTGCAGCAGTCTTGACAAGAGAGGAGCAAAATTACTACTACTACTGCTACTACTACTACTATTATTATTATTATTATTATTACCACCTCCTGAGTATTATGAGTCTTATTAATGTCTTAAAAGTGAGAATTGAGGTTCAGTGCAGTAGGTAATCCTGATATATTCCCAAGTTTCTCAGGTCTCATCTGAATCTTAGAGCAAATAAATTCCCAGACATCACATCCCTTCCCCCAGCTATGGGAATCACATTCAGCTGAACACAAGCCAAGTTCTCCTACTCACTCAAGGGGAATGGGAAATCTCACCATAACTGGTGGAGAAGTTACTACTGAAAATTAAAACAGGAACAAGAAGAGAACTGACAGTCACCAAGAGGTTAATGCAAACAAGGTGCTGACTCCCCTCCACCCTAAGAAAATTGAGAGTGAGCACCACCTTACTCACTGCTTGCTTGCAGCCACCCAAGCAAATTCACCTGACATCAAAGCCTTGAAAGAATGACTCCAGGAGAAGCTTTGGCCATCACCACTGGGCCTTCACAGCCATCCTCACAGGCACAGGAGTGTCACACCAGGGTGACCATGCAAGCTCTGCCACAGCACAGCCACACAACACAAACACCACCAGCTCTGGACTTCACCCTTCCATCAGTGGGTGCTGCTGGCGGCAGGGGAACAGGAGAAATGGTGCAAAATTAGCCTTGTCCTGGAAGAAAAAGGGAAGGAAAAAACCAAACCAAATGAAATAGAAAGAACAGAAAAAAAAGACAGAAATTCCAAGGGGTTGGAGAGTGCTTGTTCCTCTGACTGTCTGCTCTGCAGACACAGGGCAAAAAACCTGATGAGACACAGGCCCATTACTTTCCTCTCTCTTGTACTCAACGGACAGGTTTCTGTTTACAGGTTCCAAAATAAATATAATCCCAAAGTACAAGTAAGAGGTCAAGAAGGCTTGTGGTACAGCCCCTTAATCCACATTCAGAGCCTTGGGATTAAGTCATAGAAAGCACCTGACTTCAGTGCCCTTAATCTCCAGAGCCATGCCTAATGGGATATGTTCTTCTGGCTGAGAATTTCTCACTTTCCCTAATAACAAAATGTAAAGAACACTAAAAATCCACATCAACATCTGCTTTAAGCACTGCTTGCTTCATTGGATCAACATTTAAACAAAGGCACTTTGTTAACCTGGAGACCACAGATGTTCCTCTGCTCAAGAAGGCACGAAGAGGAAAAGCACAAAAAGAGGCAAGCACGCTAAGACTGAAGTGAATTTGCTTACCCCTTTCTCCAGACTGCCAGAGATCAGGTTTTGCAGACCAGGAGTCAGATGGTGTTACACTCATGGGGATAAAAATGGAGCATTCTCAGCAAGACAAATGTTGTGTAGGTGCAGAAGCACCAGGGTGCCAGTGGCTGGCCACCACAACCAGACACGTTTTCAGCTCTGGTTCTGCCCTCCCAGCTGAGACCAGCATGGTGCCTTCAGGGCACCACATGCTCCATAAATGTGTCTTCAGGCTGGGAAGCTCACCAGGCTGGCACCAGCATCTTCTCTGTGCAGGATGAATAGTTTTGGGATCCCACCAGAGAAGTAAGCGAGCAGGGTTTACATCTTTGCACACTCACCTGCATCTCCTCACACTCACCTCCACAAGGTGTTTCACATTTTCTCCAAGACACCTTTTACCCCTGTGTACTCTGCTAAAACCACACCTTTAAAACAGTTGGTTTTTTTTGACTAGAGCAGGGTAATTACAGCCAGTGTTTCCAGAACCTGCCAGTTCTCAGGAGAGCATCTGAAAACGTGGCAGCACAGCATGGGTCAGCAAAACAAAGCAAGGCTGCATACAGAAAGCTGGCAAAGGTGGAATTTTTTCCTCTCTGCACACCATATGCTGCTGCATGACTGGATGAATGGTCAACAGAACACATTTTATGTCTACCTTTGGTAAAAATCAGCCAAAAATAGCCTTGGTTCTACCTTTTTGGTTATTCATTGTGGCGCTGCTCATCAGTAAAGGCTCCTCCAGATCAAAGAGAGAAGAGTCAGAGCACAGCACTAGTTTGCTGATGGGAGGCATTACTGCATGGTTACTCATGGAGCTGACACTGATGAGTAAAGGGAAGAGGGAATTTACCAGCAGCTCTTAAAAAAATAAAAACAACTTCAATTTCATCATAAAACATCGGATTCTACTAACAGGGGTCACTTAACCTCTCTGAAATATGAGCAAACTGGTGCTACAGCAGGATAGCTGATCAGACCTTGGAAGGGGTCCAACTGTTCTTGAAAGAAAGAAACCTTCAGTCCAACCCCTTTAAAAAAGGCACATTACCCTCTGACTTTGAGCCAACTAGACAAAAACACGTCATCCAACTTGACTAATACACATGTTTCCAATTTACAGAAAGACTCTTGGTTTCAAAATTGAAATAAGATGCCAGTACAGTAGAGGAAGTTCTAAAACAATCTCTGTAATCCAAGTTTTCTGGCAGTTTGGGCTCCATCATATTTCTCCAGCCAAGAAACACTTCCAAAGACGACGTTAGCTGTTGTGTGTGGGGAAACAGCCTCACAGAGCCAGAAAGTACCTGACAGAATTAATTCCTTGCTGAACCTTTGGCTATGGGTTCAAACACACATGCCTTGGATTAGAGTCTGTGTTGGGCTTACACAGCACCTTTCCCTGCTGGATCCCTTCTCAGCACACGTACAGAGGGAGAAAAAGAACATTACAGCACGAGAGCACTGACAGAGGCATGATAGGAAACTCCTGGGTGACAACACTGAAGAGAGCATCTCAAAGCCAAGGACTAGAGCATGTCCCTGCTCTTGTCACTGCTTCCTTCAGCACGACTCTGCATCTTAATGGGTGTGAATCAATCATCAGTCATCTTCCAAAGCACAAACAGCTGCCATTACACCTACTAACCATGCATCTGCAGCTCTGACTGTACTGAGGAGGCACGAAGCCCTGCAAGGGATGAGTTTCAAAGATGCTGGAGAATTTTTCTTCATTCTGGCCTGACTCACACATAACCTTTGCATTTACACAGGTTTGTGTCAACATCGTCAGTTTCCAGCAATGAAGAAAAAGCAGAAACTCCAAAGGGCTCCGTGGTTTGGCTTTTACAGCCTCTTTTCTCCTTCACTGTTCACAGGGCACTTCTGAGTCCACAGCCAGACTCCAGAGATAAAGTGCCATAGTCTCCTTTTCTGTCAGTGCACAGACACCCTGACTGGAGCAGATATCCCATTACCTGTTGTTGTGCTGCATTACAAAGCTATTCAGCTTTTCTATTTCTTTCCAGCATGTGACCTCCATGCTACTTCAAGGCTCTTAACCAACTCTACCCTGAGAAAGAAAGTGAATTCAATGCCACACAGCTAAGTCAGTCACTTACATTGCTAAATAAATTAAACCAGTGACAGCAGCAGTCTCAGGACCATCTCACTGGGCCAACCAACTGAACTGGAAAGGAAGTGGACAGCACTGGCAAGATCATCATGATTTGGTCAGCAGCAAAAGGCAGGGAGACCTGAACTGGTGTTAGCATGATGCTGTCAGAAGGAACAGGAGCTCTGCTCCATTTTTACATTCCCTTCACTCTAGAATTTGTGACTCACTACACAATGAAAAGGCTTTGCAGAGCACTGCAGTATGACTCAGATGAGAATACAGCCAGAACAAAGCTGTTCATATCAAGATATTTTCAACCCCAATGATTCATGGGAGGATTAGGAAAAGAACTGGTCTGATAAGATCCTCTGTAGGGAGGACTATGGAGCAAGTCCTGCAAGTGGCACACGAAGGCAGCTCTGACAGGACTCACCAGCATGCCAAACCCCTGCACAAGAAGGACCACAACCCCAGCTCAGTCTACATGGAGATTCACCTCAATTCCTCCAGAAAAAGAAAACAACTGGTTGCACTGCTTGTAGTGGCAGAAGCAGAGCATCTGAAGGACATCGGGATACACATACATTTTTAAACAACCTAGTCCAGAGGGGAAGGATCTGTTCTGCTCCTCCACACTCACACACACTGGTCTAACCTAATGCAACAAGATATGCTGTGGGAGAAGATAAAGAGTAAAGTAATACCAGAGAGAGAGAGTGTTTTAGAGGCTGGCTCAGGTGAAGAAGGTATGCAGCCAAAACCTGCAGCTGCACTGATCTCAGCCCTTGGCAGCAGCACTGCCATGAGCACGTCTCATGCTCTCAGACAAAAGGAGGAAGCCCCAGAAGGTTGGTACACAATGGCTGCAGCCTTGAGACAGCCCAGCACACAGCAGGCGTCCCTGCTGCCCTGGTCAAGGGACCCCTTGGGACAGAACAGCAGAAGCAGCCACTGCATCCACATCCTGCTGGACATCCCCCATCACCCAGGGTCCCAGCAGACTTAACAAAGGCCTAGACTTCAAAGAGTGGCAGCATGTGCTTATCTGCCCTCCCTCTGAGAGGTTTCAGGGCACAATGGCTGGGCTGCTGCTGCAGGGGAAGAGCAGCTTGGCATTACCCTAATCCTGCTAGGCAGAGGTGCAAAGCCTCTCCAGGCAGCAGCCTCCTCACCTGCAGCAGCACGTGGCACTGCAACAAGTGACAGGACAACATGCAAACTGCATTCCACTTCTGGCTGCAGTGGGATGTTCAGCTGATGCACAATTTCAAAGCCCATCACAAAACAGGAGTACAACAAACAGGTGGGTATTTACTAAAAGGTGACTGAAGAAAAGAGTTTTTTTATAAGGAAAGTGCTGCTTTCCTGTGGTCACGGGTTGGGAAATCTTTTCTAGAGAAGCAGTGAAGAATCAGAAAGGGTACATTGCTTCCTTCCTCAAAACACGTCAGAATGGGACTGGACACTGAGCCCAGCTGTGTGGCTATTTATGACAACAGTCCAGCTCCCAGATGAACAGGAGCCATGCAGTTTAGCAAAGGCAATTCTTCCTCACAGGTAGGGACACCCTGCCCTTACCTGTGCCCATAAACTTGCTCTAGCATCCCCCCCACTGACCTCTCCTCAGCCCCTGGGGAAATCAAATGCAGTGTGCAGTTTAATAGTTCATACTTAAGAATCAGAGTATCAATCACTAATGGAATAGAAAACAAAAACATACACAACTTGCACCAGTGAGACCTACAAAGTAAAGATAAATAAGGCAAAATTAAAATTAAAAAATGGACTTCCTAATTTTGAGGATGTATATGATCTCACATGTTAAATACAAAAGGTTCCTAAGATAAGGAAAGACAATGCCAGCACAGGCTGCACGCAGAGCAAGAGTTGCAAATCCATAAAAAAAAAATCTAAAATTCAAACCAAAAGGCCTTCAGAAGCATTTAAAAGCACAAGAGAGCATTTATCATTACAGTTCCCAGTGCTGGATTAAGTTTCCCTGGTTCACTGCATTAGAATTAATCTATGTGCCTACGAACTCCAGAGCCAACTTGCAGAGCCACAGCAGCAGCGTGGTTATATAACCACAGCTCTGACAGCACAGGCTGCAGTGCTGCTGGAGCCTGCTGCTACCCCTCACCAACACCACAACCAGCAAAGCTGCAGCTGCTCAAACCATTCTCTTGGTGACAGACGCCTCAGTAATGCAGACATTGGAGTTCGGATTTGATAAAATGTTTTCTTGAGAGCTGATGTTAAGGCTTAAAAGGCCATCGACTGCTGTGCAAGAAGTCCTTAATGCCATCAAGGGAGGGGAGACAGCTACACAGGAGGAGAGCAGCAGAAGGCTTTAAGTGGGAATATGATTACTGTAGAAAAATTATCTGACAAACAAACACAACCCCAGATTATTGCTAGGAATGCTTTTAAGCAATTTAAGTGAAAACTGGTACATCTGCTGTCTATTCAAAAGGTCACCAAGTGCTTATTTCATGATAACACACTCCCAAGAAGATCTTTCAATGAACTCTTAACTTCTGATCTCCAGGATTGCATATCCCTTGTTTTGAAGGCAGCTACCCTCTGAGGTCATGGAAATACAGTTCAGCTGCTGTGCAGTGTTACATCTGCATGTGGCCATCTTGAACTCTGCTAAGCCAAGGGAACTAAAACAAATTAACAAATTGAAGCCTCAAAATACAAAGTTAGCTCAAAAGTCCCTTTGATTTGCTGGTATAAAGATATTTCTTTGTATCTACCCACAGCTCTTTAAATACATCTCTCACATTTTGCTCTAGCTTCAGTCCTCAGATCTGTTCATCTGTTTAGAACAAAAAGCCAAAACATACTGCTTCCTAAAGTATTTCTAATACCTTCTACTCCTAGAATAAACAAGAACTGCTTAGATGCTTTAGCCTTGATGCCTGTGTGCATGATAGCAGGCTGTGTATATAGGACACTGCAAGTATGTTCAGAAAAGCAAAATGGTGTTTTCAAAACCAGAGACCGTGGCAAAACGAGGCAGCAGAGTCACTGCAGCTCTGTTCCAAGATGACAGCAGAGAACACAGATGTTGGAGCACACAGATTCACTCCACAATCATTTTAATTACATGCCCAGCCAACCAAGCACAGGATACAGGCTAAGCGGCATTTAAAAAAAAAAAAAAAAAGAGCTGAACACAAGTATTCTGCAAGCATCCTCCTGTGCACTTGATGCTAACGCCACTCTCGTGCATTAAGTCATCTGTTTTCCAGCAGGCAGGCAGACGGTTTGGAAAGGCACTGCTGGCCTCGCTGCGGGGCTGGCAGCATCAAAGGGGATGGTCAGTGCAGGCTGCACAGGACTGGCACAGAGGGGATGGATGGTCAGAGGAGCCTGCACAGGACTGGCACAATCAGAGGGGATGGATGGTCTGTGCGGGACTGGCACAATCAGAGGGGATGGATGGATGGATGGATGGATGGATGGATGGATGGTCAGCAGAGCCCGCACAGGACTGGCACAACCAAAGGGGATGGATGGTCAGCAGAGCCTGCACAGGACTGGCACAGCCCATGGTGGCTGCGGGCAGCCCCGGGGCTCCAGGCCGGGACGGTGCCTTTCCCCGGGCAGCGCTGGGAGCCGGCCGGGCCAGCCCTGGCTCCTGCCCCGCTCCAGGGGTCGCTTAGCGATGCGGGTCAGCGGGCACACGGTGGCATCGGGTCGAAGGTTGAGCTCACTGATTCTGGAGTGCTTTTCCAACCTCAGTGATTCTATCAATCTGTAATTTCAGCTTCTGCCAAGAAGAACCCGCGCTCCGGGCAGGCTGGGGGCAGCTCGGCGTGGTGACCTCCCGCCCCAGCCCCGCCTGGCCCGGCCCTGCGGGGGCACCTGCTCCGGGAGCAGCGGGGACACGGCACCCTCGGCCACCCACCCGGGCAGCCCCAGCGGGGGCCGCACGCCCCCTTCTCGTCCTCCTCCTCCGCCTCCGCCTCCGCCTCCGGGCGGGCCGAGGCCCCGCTCCCGCCGCCCCTCACGGCCGGGGGCGCGCACCCCGCACCCCGCGCGGCCCCGGGCAGACCCACCTGCTGGTACTCGGCGTCGTGCGGTCGGAAGTCGGCGGCGGTGAGCTCCCAGCGCAGGCTGAGGTGCGGCAGGCGGTGCAGCAGGCTCACCCACCAGGGCGGCGAGTAGCTCACGCCCGCCATGCCCGCGCCTGCCTCACCCCGAGCCGCCGGCCATGGAGCGCCGCCCGCCTCACCCGCACCGCGGCCGCCGGCCCCGCATGGCCGAGCGTCCCCCCCCGCCCGCTGCCGTCCCTCCGCCCGCTCCCGCTCCCTCTTTGTTCGTCCAGAGGCTCCGCCGCCCGCGCCCGGCGCCGCCCGCCCGCTCCCATTGGCGCCGCCGCCGCCGCCCCGCCCCGGCCCGGCCCCCGCCGTTCCCCCGGGAGCCCCGAGCCCCCGGCGCTGCGTTTGCTTCCCGGTGCCGTGAACCTCACACGGCCCTGCGGGAGGAGCGGATTGGGTTCAGCCTAAAAGCCAGCGGAGTAAAAGCAGTTTGTGCCGGAGCAAGTGGTAAAGGTGGGCATAAAGTCATTTATTGTTAGCGCCTCTCCAGTACATCTCAATGCCCGTCCAAGATCCAGAGGCAGCAAGTTTGTCCCTCCCGAATTCACAGTTGTTGGAGGCAGAATGTCATCCAGCACTCCCTTGGCTGGGCACACGCATGGCAATGACAGCGACAGGAGCACAGGTGAACATTTAGGAGACACCTCTAACTGTGTGACAGCATGACGGGGAAAAATAATAAAATAATAATTTGAACTAAGTCTTGGAATCTCTCAGAATACCTCAAAAAATGTGCAGATATGGCACTTGAGGACATGGTTTAGTAGCAAACATGGTCATGGTGGTGGGTTGATGGTTGGACTTGGTGATCTTGAAGGTTTTTCCCAACACAATGTCTCTGTGACTATGGGGTGCTGGGCACAGGGCCACGTGTTAACCCCTTAAAGCAAATAAACACAAAGAACATTCTGCTGATGTTCTGACAACTTCAATAGCTTTTGACTAGGATGGGATTTTCATATGAGTATTATCAACACAGCTAAAAAGAAATCTTATCACTCACAAATAGCATTAAGACACATGTCAGAGGGTTTAGAGCCACGTGCTGTGTGCACAAGTACAAGATATACAAGGGTACAAGATAGAAGACCTCAACTCCCTTCAGCTTTCTCCAAGAAAAGGGTTTATTTTTCTGCAGAAAGACAGCTGAACATCAGCCATTTTTTTTTTCCTTATTATTTTAATTTTTTCCACAGTGCCAGCAAGGATGGATGGAAGAAGGAATTCTTTCAAGGGCCAATGGTCCAATATATTTCACCTCCAGTTCTAACAACCCAAAGGCAAGGAGCAGAGAGACCTCGCTGGGAGCAAGAGATCTCTGCCTAAGCCCCTTCTGACACAGAGTTTATGCAATTTGGCACTAAAACACTCAAGGCTGGAATCTGTCCTGCAGATGTAACCACAGCCACGGGCCTCTGGATGGACTCAAAACCCCACCAGGCTGCAGGTCCCAGCACCTCTGTCAGCATGTGATGGACAGGGGAGAGAAGCTGCAGCCAGGATACCACACTGAGATTCTGTTTGACAGGGCTGATGTAAATCAAACTGCACAGAAAGTTTTGGAATCAATGACAGGAAAAGCTGGATGCTGTTCCATGGGGGTGGGTGTTTGAGGCACTCTGTGGGGCTGGGGGTGAGTGGGAAAGGGAGCAGGGCTGTGTGCATGCCTCCCCTCAGCCTCCTGCTGCTGAGACAACTGGATTAAATTAGAGCAGAATGAGGACTGGGGATTACAGAGAAACAGAGGCATCAACAGTTTTCATTTCTCCCCCACAATTATTTATAATGATATGGGAAAATGAAGAGCAGGATGGATTCAGCAAACAAGGAGTAAGAGACAAACCACAGGATCCAGCACTAGCCAGACTTTCCAGCCTGTTGTGCCACATCACAAAGAAATATCTACAATTCTTGGATGTCTAGCATCTCTCATTCAATCCTATCCAGGTAACTCTTGAGTACATGACCAGACAGTTATCAAGGCTCTCATGTTTAGATTACATCAGCCCTTTTTTTCCTTCCCACACAAATAAGTACACTCTCTTTTGCCAAAGCCAAATGAACAAACGAGACACTGTCATGACATCCCAGGAATAAAATCTAACAGTAAATCACCCTTGCATGAAAAGCAGTTCTACAGTCAAGCAAAGCAAACTGCAAATGTCAGCTTGTTCACTGGTAATCCTGCTGAAAAGTGACCCAAAGAGCAGTATTAGTGTTTGCTAACTTGCTCTGACAGTGGCTTTGCTAAAGAATCAATGGACAAAATAGGCAGATGAGAAGTGTTCCTCATTAAAAACAGCAAAGATAAAAAGACTAGTTTAAACCTCCAAAATAAGGCAGCCAGGGCTGTCCTCCATCCTCTTGAGACCACCAGGCTTCTACAGAAGCCTTCCAAGAAATGCAGCATTTTTCACTCTTCACAAGCTTCTGATTGCAGACATCCCTGCTGCCGAAGTGGCACTGGCAATGAGAGCACCTTTTAAACCAGCAATCTCCTAGCCCTGGCTTTTCTGATTCACTATGAAATTAAATAATTCAGCTTTTAATATAATGTGGAGCAAGGAGTCTTCCCCTTTCTGTCAAACCTAATGTGTGCCACAAAAGGTTTTAGCTAACAATACAGATTAAAAAAAAAAAAAAAAAAAAAGGCACGTTTGCACTCCAAGTGCCAGCAGATGGATGAGTTACCCTCTTGAGACAGGGACTAAATTACAGATGGTCATGGGGAGGTCAGGGAGAGAACCGTGCCTGGCACTCAGCTGCCACTGCCGGGCCACACCTCTGGCTCTGCTGCTCCATAAACTCTGCCCTTGCAGCCAGCCGTGCCTCCTTCCCGCTGAGCTCAGCTCTGCCTCCATTAAAACTACCCTGCCTCTCCTCCCAGGGCTTCCTCTCTAATTTTCTGCTCAAAGTCAAAGGAAATAACAAAGCCAGGGCCCCCAGCCATCGCTGCCCCCTCCATGACAGCTCTGTCTCCAGCCTTGCTCTCCCAGCAAAGCCAGGGATCTTCCCAGCTGACTTCTCCTCCCAGCTTGAAGGACTTCCCCTGAGTGGAGGCATCTGCAGGCAGGAACATATATTTGGGTTTTCAAGCCTTTCCTCTGACGTCCTGCCAGGGACTTTCAGGTTTACACAAAGAATAGCCACTACCACGGCCAGCAAAAAAAAGCTTTCAGCCAACTCAAAGAAATAATAATAGGTTAATTCTTTCATTTCCAGTCCTGAGGCAATATTCTCTCTCTTTCTCATGTTTTACTGGTCTTTTTAAACTGAGTTCTAGGGAAATGGGTGGAAGATGTGGAAATCCTATTGCAAAAGCACCTGCCCGCTCTTTTCCCCAGAGAGCCACACAGAGAACATTCTATTATTTAGTTAATTGCAAAGAAACAATTACAAAGGAACTTGGCAAACTCTCTCTAATCACAGCAAGACCCATTGCAGTCCAGTAAGTTCAGCAAATTAGCAAATAAGTGAACATAAAAAGGAAAGAATAACACAGCTCAAATTGCACTTTGTTCATTTGTTTTGTCACTCTTCGTTTCTATTTAATTATTTAAGGTATTTCTTCATAACATTCTGGTACATTTTGTATAATAATGAAGGTTTACTAGCATGGAAATGCAATATGTGGCTATTAAATATCTACCAAGAGAGGGAAGAAAACTGCCAGTTCTCTGAGTAGATTATAGAGAGCCTGTTCAGGAAAAATTTCCAGGTTAGATAAATAGAAGGTTCTGCCACAATTTGTATAAGTTCCAAATAAGGATTATTGCTCAATAATGGCAATGCAAAGCAATGTTTGTTCAGAACGTTGTAACTTGTACTACAGGCACTCATGGTCAATCCCATTTATTAAAAGCTCTTCTAATTTTCCATGCATATACCTAGAGGCCATTCCAGGCTTTTTTTACAGCAGCACTGTAACCAAGTGACAGATTTTACAGTATTCCATCCCAAAAGTCAGAGCCCAGCAGAGACTTCCAAGCTGTTACATTGCTGAGCTCAGGCTCTGCTCTGCAGAGCTGATGGGCTGAGGAGGGGACAGGAATGGCATCCAGGTGTTGGATGATGGCAATGGACAGGATGTCCCTCCTGTCCCCCCTGCTTCTTCCCACATCATTTTGAGCAGCAAGATTTTATGACACCTCCGTTCACACTGCCAGCAATAGAAGCCCTAGAGGAGCTCATGTGGTACCCAGTGTAATGTTTGTGAGGCAAAACCCTCTCCAAGAGAGCGGAGCTGGGACAGCTTGAGCCACACCTTGGGCTGGAACACTGGTTCAGACACAGCTCTGTGAGGGGAACACCACAAACACTGTCCTGGAGAGCAGGGGGAGTCCAGATGCTCAGGTTTGAAAAGGGAAATTGGGGGGGCCAGGCAGGGAGGGGCAAGGGGAGCAGGGTGCAACTTCATCAGTGAATCAGAGCAGAGTGAATTCCTGAGAACACAGCAACCCTCACTGCTCAGGGCTCTTCCTTGAGCACCACATGTAACCAAAGTGCCAAACACACACCAAAACCAGGCCAGGCACTGGGAAGGGATGTCAGGGCTGCCTCCACCAGCACAGCAGCACTCCAGAAAACAGAGGAACTCATGCAACATGTGACCACCAACCATGCCTGGAAATCCTTCCCTACAAACTTGGAGTATAACATGGAAATTTTGCTCTTTGCCCATTGAATGAAACTTTTTTTCTCCCCTTAAAAAGTTTGTATGAGGAAAGCAATTCATTAGCTGACAAACCTACCACAGAGAGATGCTGCAAAGCTTGCAAGAGTCAAGGGCATTCCAACTTCAGCTGCAGACAAATTATGGCTTAATATAACTAAGTGTGAATGTTTAATTGCTTTCAACTGAATTCAAGACCAGTCTGCTCCAAGAAATAATACCAAATTTTTCCATTCATGCCTCGTGGATTACCTCTGATGTTTAAGATTTAAAACTGAAATTTCTCATAAGAAATCCAGAGAATATGCCAGTAGAGCTGAGAGGAAAGAATAAAAATTGTGAAATTTAATTAATAAAATCATCCAACAAAGACTGTCTCATCTTGTACTCTCATAGCTGCTGTAGTCCTACACCAAGGACTCTGCTTGGCAGGAGGATGACTGCAGGATCCCCAGGTTTTCACAACAGGGTCTTCCACTGCCATAAACCAGCAGAAGGCTTCTTTAGGGAGTCCTTAAAGGCTTTTTCAGTGGACCTGGAAAAGAATGCACATGTCCCAGCTCCTTCCAGAGCTTCACACACAGCAACAATAACTCAGGTGAGAGGATACACTGTCAGTAAATGTTGAACTCTGTAGTCTCCTGCTCCCCCTCAGCTGCTGCCAGATCAAGTTTTTTAAAGCAAAAACCCATCAGCTCTTTCAGTTCCACCAGGTTTTGGTCAGGAACACTGCTCATTCCTGATGGAAAAACCTTGAACCTGCACTAAAAGAAAAGAAATTTCACACCGTACATGTTTCAGTTATCTTGTTACTGTCCACTCAGGAAATCAGGGATAAAAGGTCAGCTCAGGTGCAAAGAGAAAACAGGAGAGTGCAGCAGAGGCCAGAGGGGCAATGAAAATACAGCAGTAGCAGAAGAAACACATCAACATTCAGTTATAAACTTTATTTCAAAATATAACAGTTCAAAGAAAATTCATTGCAATTGTTTTAGCTTTTCAAAGATCCCAAAATAAATTATATAAAATACTTGCACAGTTCTAAATATTAAAAAGATCATAAAAATTAATGGTGCTCTCATATGCCAAGATTAATCCTTTTCCATTTTGACTACATTAGAAGTTGCCTGTGCAGGGATTATTTTTAGAGTTATGCAGGAAACAATACAGTTTTCAGGTCTTGATGCCTCAGTAAAGATTTACAGGCAAAGGCACTTAAGGGCAAAAAGAGATCAAGAGAGATAACATCCCATTAAAGTCAGATCTCTGCACTCACATACAATCTCTAACTAACACTGCTGCAAACTGCAGATGGATTTAAGGCAGAAACATTATTCTATATTGACAGAATGGAAAATGTGCTTTTAGATTACACTGGATACAGGGGAGTTTAATTTTCATTCAAGGCCTTGACACCCCCACAAGGTTTCCAGGGCTTTCCACAGAGGTGTTTTGCAGAAACAGTGTGTTTGTACTGGGCCTATCTTGGCACATTTGAGCCTCACTCATTTTTACTGTCCTCAGCTCCCTATTGAGGAAAAATGCCATTTGTTCAAAAAATAACTTTTTCTTCCTTCTTTGTGCCACAATTCCTCCCAGTTTATGGGTGCTGGCATTCAGATAGATAACCACAGAACCAAACCTAGTGTCAATCACTACTCCCTCCAACACATTGCATCCCAGGGTAAAACAGAACAAAACCTAAGGCTGACACTGTGCAGGATTCCCTTCCTCCTGGACCACAAGCTCCTGATGTGGAGTGAACACATAATCACCTTCCAAAGGAAGGTATGGGTTTGAAGGCCATCTCAATGTTAGTACCAGATCTTTTATAGCTGGGAGACAGCACCCTCAAATTTAGACAGCACCCTCAAATTTAGAAAGTTTTAGACACATTTTGATTCAGCCCAGAGAACACTTGTTCCTTTTCACCCTGCTTTCTGCCTGTGTCTGGGTCATTCCAAGCTCCATCCCCCATTAACCCCAGAACTTGTCTATGGGCAGTGCTGCTGCTGGCCACGTGCTCAAACACAAACCCTTCTGCTCTGTATCAACTTCCTAATACTGTCATACTGCTCATTACAGCACAGTAAAGTAAAAGAATGTTTTCTTTATTGCATTTGCTGCCCGAGAACCCCCCTACAGGATGACAGCCAGGCAGGTATTTGGTATCAGCCTTGGTCCTGACACATCACACACTCTCCCTTTACTGTGTCAGGCCTCATCTATGGTTACGCTCTGGAGAGATCCATGACAGAGTCACAGTTACAGACCTGAAATATTATACACAACAACTCAGTACAGCACTGCTTCCATTTAGCAAAATGACCCTTCTTCTTAATGTGACTTCCAGAAAAAGAAACATATCCCAGCTTCTAGCAGGATTCTATCCCTTTTCTTTTATGTATATTTTTTTATCCTTCCTGCAGATGACAGTCATGTGACCAAAGCACCAGTAGGAAAAATTTACCCAGTGGGAGTGCAAATGACATTCTTCAGACTGCTTTGGGTATGGAGAGCTCCCAAAACTGCCTTTGGAAATAGCACAGGCAGCATTTCCACCGAGGGGATTAAATGAAATCAGCTGCATTGTGCTGCAGCCATCCAGTTTCCTCTTTGGCTCTAAGTACTGGCACAAACTATGATAAGCCTCAGATAGTCTTCATTGAAATCACAGAACTGAGACAGCCCTGACTTATTGGTATTCTGAGAAACAGTGGTGACTGATTTTTAATTTAGAAAAGCTGATAAAAATCTTATATTTAAGAGTGTGCTTTCTGTTTACAGGAGACTTTATTACTCTTTGATGACAAAGAAACCATTAGTGTTTCCAGCAAACCTTCACCACGTGCTTGTAAAATTAATTTCCCCTTCCAATAAGTATCATGACTTATCTAGCTCACTTTAAAAAAAACCCACACACATTTCAATGTCTTTGAAGGATGTTGGTGCAACAGTAGGAACTATCCAGTCCAAAAGTACAGTCTGCAGAGATCTGGAAAGACCCTCTCTGATGAAATCCTCAACAGCCCATCAGGCTGTTTTCTTTGGTCTTTCCATGGATAATTACACTGTGAGTGCTTTTTCTGGATGCAGTACTGATTTCTGTTATAATCCAAGCTACCACTTCTGCTCCCAAACCAAACTGCCCCAATTAGATATGAGCAATGGAGTCAGGTGAGCATTCCAGACAGTTCTATCTCCTATGTCAAATATTTTTACACATTAAGAGCTGACCCCACACATAATTTGTGACTTTTTAAACAGAAAAAACACTCACAAGGATATCCCTTCACAGCACACTGCTGCTAATACACACCTGCCCTGACAAATCCCAAAAGCTAATTATGCCATCAGACATTTCAACACAAAGTAGTACCACACATGTCATCATACATACACAGGAAAAGGTCAATAAATAAGAAAACCCAGCTGATACAGTGGGCCTTGAATACTTGAATAGTCATATGGCAAAGAAATGGCTTTCTAAAAGCCTTTAACAGGTTTGCACAGATTGTAAATGTTCAATATAAAAATAAAAAGAAAGATAGTAAAATATGATACAGTAAAAATTTTAAATAGTAAAGCACAGATAACAAATACCAGTTGTACCCCTTTCATACACGGGCTAAAAACTGGAGTTATGTCATGTACCACTTTCTGATTGAACAAATTATTTTATTGACCTGAAACAAAACTTTGTTTGGCATTAAGTATCTTAAGGCTTTATTGCTTTCAGTTAAATGTGGCAACTGAATTTATAATCCTCATTAAAAACAATGAAGTGTTTTAGTTGAGTTTATAAATCCAAACTCTCTGTGTACCAGGAGGGTAAGGTTAACAGTCAGTCAGTGGCTTTTAGCCATAAAGAGAAAACATGTCAAAGAATTACTAATTTGTGGCTGAAATCATGCGAACTGTCATTACAAAGGGGCTGATATTCCCCCTTTTTCCACCTTTGATATGCTTGATCTTGGCACAAATAGTTTTGTTGGTGAACCAAACAATTCCAGACCACCAGAGCTGTTAGCAAACCTTAGAGGTGGGTGTGGCTTTTCTTCACCTGCAGGAAGGGAGGGACAACGACATCATCGGAGTCATCGGAGTGAGCCTCCTCCAGGGCCACACACGGGGGAGAGCAGGACCTGCCTGAAAGGATTCCAGCAAACAAGCTCATCAACACACAGCACCGACCAAAACAAACCCTGGGGGCAAATGTGCCATTCTCTGAGCCAGCAAGTTCCCAAGTTTACCTGGAGTCATCCAGTTATGGATGGCTGTGATCTTTTTGTGCTCCTCTTTAACGAGCCACAGTGCACCGCAAGGGTTGAGCTGACACACTGACCATGCACGAGCTCTCTTATTGCACTGAAATCTTTGCAAGGGGTTACACACACCAAATAAAGCCATTTGATACTGAAGCCATTGCAGGTCAAAACCAAATATTCATTAAATGGCAAGAAAAGGAAAAATTGACCCAAGCTTAAACTACATAGAGAGATCACAATGAGAACTTGACTCAAAAATAGACAGAATAAAGGGAAATAGATGGAAAAAAAAGTCACTGTCTTTAACCCTTACACATGCAGAACACCCAAAATATTGTTCACATGCTGTTCTACTGTAATGACAATAAAAACAGTGACCACACCATTGGGTTTTCCCCTTTTAAAAAAATTTTGTTCCTTTGCTCTTTTCCTGTATGTGTTTCTATGCATCTCAACCATTCCAATGTTTAAAGAAGTGTTCAGGTTGTGAACAGATATTCCTGATGATTCCAGTAAACACTGGAGAATCAGAGGCATGAAATGAATATGAACAAAGTCCCTGATACAGGAAGAGCAGAACCAGCAGCTTATAACCCCTGTGCAAGAGATGCAGGAGCTAAATGATGACTGCTATTAATACCTTCCAGCACAATATCCTCCCCTCAGCTATTAATACCTTCTAGCACAATATTCTTCCCTCAGCTCCACTTCTTTTTCAGTTTCAAACATAAATTCTCTGAAAAGACTCTCCCAGAGAAGAAAACAAATCAAGACAACCTGTGGTAGAAGGAGGAAACTGGCAAGAAGCCACAGTCTGAGGTTTTGACCTGAACTGGAGGGCACACAGAGAATATTACCCAGGGACAAGAGACCTGCCACAGGGCTTGTAGTGAAATAAGAGATTCCTGACACAGGAAAAAAAATATCTTGGTATGGAAGAGCAGGCAAACACAGAAAGTGGAACATGGAATAAAGAAAAGGGACCACAACTGGCCCAGGAAAAGGAAAAGAGTGACAGAGCCTGTGAATGGCAAGAGGGATGAAGGGAGGCCATTATATTACATTGACCTCAGCCTAAAAAACAAGGAAACACAAGATTTTCTAGGTAAGTGAAAATCTTCTCTGCATCAGACAACAAATAATGTCAGAGTTTTTTAGGGAGATTTATGAGATAGTAGCACTGGTGATATGGAGGAACAAAGGGAACTGCCAAAACCAGGCATGATAACCAGAAGAAGCAACTCCAAGAATAAACATATTATACATGAAATAGCTTAATTTTCTCCAAATCACCCTTTATTATATCCTGCTACTGACATATGAGATTTTCTTGTCCTCATTTTCAGTTTGATTTCAACTTTATCTTGTTGCTTGTGAAGGCTAAGAACTGATATGAGTTAAGGGTTGTATGTAAATTCATTAGGATTCCAAAAAAGCCTGAAATGAAGTTAACAGTTGCAGCCAGAGTGGCCAGCAGTATGCAAAGAGAAACATTGCCCTTAATCAAGATTGCTGTGCATGTACAGAACATATTCTTCCTTTCTGTCACTCCCCTGACAGAACAAAACAAAACACAACACCAAGTTTCACAGGCTGAATCGTTAATTTCTCTTTAATTTCATGGGAAACATCAAGAATGGCTTTATAAAACCTCCAGGTCCTGAAGACAAGCAAAGCAGCACTGAATAATACTTAAAAAAAAAATGTTCTCTATTCCTAGAAAATACAGAGATATCTAACCTGATGCAAACAATGAATTATAAGTCTGCAATGCTACACCAGGATTATACACATTCATTCTAGTACATGTAGAAAGTGTTTTAAAACACATTTTCATCCTCCCCATTGTTCTTCAAATAATGCCAAAGGGGTAGTGAATTGAAATGATTTACTGCAATACAGATATTGACTGAAAGCTTAAGATCATTTTAAGACCTAGAGGTCATGAAATGCAAGTCTGGACTTGGGACAAATGAAGAAACAACTTGTTCTTTCTTTAGCTGCATGATTTAAAGCTGTAAGAATTTGATTGCTTTTAAATCACTCAGCTGCCCAACAAGCTCCTTGTCTCACATCCTTCCCAGGCTGCAGGATGACCACTGAAATCCCAATTTACCATCAAACCCCAGTTTTGCCAGTGGATTTTTCTATCAGTCATGAGCTCAGAATGGCAGGGGTGGACTTTTAGTTAACTTTAACTTAAGCTATATAAATCCACATGGTAAAAAACCAAAAAGATCCTTGAGGGGTTGCATTTACACCAGCATGCTTTCCTTCCTTTAGGAGGCTTTTCCTTATTCATTTTTTGGGAGATTTTGGTTAAACACTTCTATGCACCAGGATCTAACACTTCAGAGAGCTCAGTGCCAGGCAGACTTTTGGGCAGCTGTGCAGTTACAGAAGCACATCCCCAGTGTGCCTCCCCACAAACCACCTGGATACATTCTGTCCTCATCCCAGAGCTTGAAAACATCTCCCACATTGATAAAATCAGCAGCAAACAAAACCTGCTCTGCTCCAAATCACTCCTTTTTGATATTCACAGGAAAGGACTGCAAGAGAGTTTCAGAGTATGGTTTCCTCTGTCTCTCTTCCAGTGTAAATTATCCCAGAACTTCTTCACTCATCAGCTTGTCATCATAATCTGCAATAAAACTTAGTTTAGGAGACTTCATAGCTAGACAATGACTGTGCCCTGCTGGTATTCACTCATATGACTGTGCTCACTGGGCTTGCTCATCTTACACTCCTCTGTGGGTCCTAGAAGGACTAAACACTTAAGGGATTCTCTCTCTTTGAGCAGAATTTCACAACTGATTTACCCTGGCTTTAGAGTGAGCATGCCAATAATGAACACTGCACTAGAGCTCAGGCAAATCAAGGTGCTGCAGCACTATTTTTTTTCCTGGATACTATCACCAGACATAATTAAAGTCACTCAAAACTCAAACATCTTCAGAAGCAAGTAGTACTTCCTTCACAAAGCAGAATGTGCCTCTGAATATGGAACACAGTAAACTTTCTTAAACACATTTTCTTCCACTGAAGTGTTACCTCTGTTTTCACAAGCCCTGCAAATCTGGCTTATTCCCCACCTCCTATCTGAGAGAAACAGGCTCACTGCTTACAGAATTCTCTGTCTCTGAGCAAGCCTGCAGGGACTGAGAGCTTTTCATTGACAAAAAAACTGAGCCAGTGTTTCTCAGGTCACACTCAAAGTTGCTCCTTTTCTCCCCAGCTGGTCCATAAAAGCCTCAAATGTCCCACTCTGGACAGAACCAGCCCTTTTCAATTTAACTCCCTTGAAGCTGCATGTCTGAGGCTGTCTGATCTGCAGCATTGCTTTGTCTTTCTTACTCAGTACTCCTAACATCCTCCTAAAAGCTCTTTGGCTTAAACTCCATCTTCTTCTCACAAACAGCAAGAAGGAATCCAAGAAGAAAACCAAAAGGCACAAGAGCCATAAAAGAGACAGATTTTCTCAGTTTGTATTACAGTAGTACATGCTGGCAAGGTTATCCAGGACTTCATTTTTCCCCTTACTGCAGCAACTGAAGAGTGCTGAAAACACCATGACCAAATGCACATGGCTGCCTAGGATGGCTCTTTTTAGCAGATGTCTGTCTGTCTTCTGCAGAAACTAAGTCAGGGTGGTGGAAATGCACTCAGCTTGTCTATGGCTGAGGGCCCAAAATGTGATGGGAAGTACCATACTGCAGCTACAGGGCTGAAAAGGAAGCAGAGAGGCAATGCAGGGGAACACAATGTTCCCTCAATAATTACCACTTACATCAGAGACCTTCCAAGCCACAGCTGGGACAACCAGACAAAGCTCTGTGCAGAAGGTGGTGCTGACACTGTCAGAGGTTTTTGTTTTTTATGCAGGGAACTGCACGTGCCAGTAGAAGCAACATGCCACCAAATGAAGCCACCCCCAGGGAGCACAAGGCTGCACATGTGTGTGCACATGCAGATGTTCTCTATAAAACTGTGCAGGCACCCACTCAAAACACCCAGACTTTTGAACACAGGGGAGGGAGATTACCAGGAAGAGGAGATGTGGGGACTGAAGATTCCTCGAGTGCTGCTGAGTCTGGTCTCTCCTCTGAGCTGGGAGCTGCAGGATCTGCTTTCTCACTGGGGGCACTGGGCACTGAGGGCCTGCAAAGAGACACACTCAGAGCATGAGGCACAGAACAGTGTTTGCAGTCTCTCTGCACAGGCTGTGCTGAAAAGTTTCTTGTGTTGTTGCTCTATCACCTGCAGAAGTGAACCCAGACACTGAATAGAGGTGACAGCCATGTAACTCTCCTTGTAACCATGGCAGCTGACATTAAAAACTTTCAGAGCAGTAAACCCTGGAGAGAAAGAAGTATTTTTCAAGGCAGAGTCACCATAAACCTAAGTAGTAATCAAATCCCAGCACCCTGCCTGAGCTAAGTGACTTGATGGCATTCTATCTTCTCCCTCCTCTTCCTCCACATAACCCTTCACCTGCACATGCCAGGGCTTCAGATTCACACATTAAGCAAATGGATCAGCAATCTGTGTGATAACAACAGTAAACTTTCTGTTCTACAGAGGAATTATTTCACTTTACTTTCACTCACTGCTATGGAAGAGAACATGCAGCAGGGCATGGGAACACTCCTGCTGCCACAAAGCTCCCTTTAGTTGCACATCTTTTGAATCTTCTCAGGAATTAGCTCTCCCTTGTCTTTTCTTATAACAGTGGCCTTGTTCTCCCTCTCTGCCAAGGAACTCACACTAAAAATCTATTAAAAAATACTCCTTTCCTGTAATGAAAATGATTTTGCTATTGCATGTTGCAGAAATATCTACTGCTGGCTTACCTCTCCTGAAGGGATTCTGTATGTGCCAAATGAGCCCTGAAAATGGACTGGATGAATGTCACAATCTCATCTCTCTCCTTGCAATCAGAAGAAAAGCTTGAGGAGTCTGACATGGAAGACAGGCAGGAGTTCTGCAAAGCAATCAGATTAAAGAAAACTGACCTTTTACAGATTGCACAGAAGCTCTACAGAACCTTTCACAATCTTCTTGATAGTGAAACTGGCAGTAGAACAAACATCTCCATCTTTTGGTCTGCAGTTTTTAAGGTTCTGTAAGACTAAATCAGCAGGAAATGCAAATCTGATCATCATGTAAGCTTTGAAGCATCAGCATTCAATTAATGAAAGAGCAGACACCTGCAAGGAAAGTTCATTTATTTTCCAGGAAGGAAACCTTTTGAAGATTAAGGAGGTAAGACAACCTTCATAATGGATTTATTTTCTGCTTGTATCAAGCCAAGTATTCAGTCTCCTACACTGGGCCAGTTTACCAGAATCAAAGAGCATGGAAAGTACAATCAGATGGACAACCTGGATGGAGAATTACAAATTAACTATAGCCTGCTAAAGGTCCAAAGGATATTTGTATAACCTGGAAAATGATTTACAGAAGCTGAATGTTTAATTGGTAAGGAATTTTTTTCATATTCAAAACTGAATAATCTGGAGCAAACTGGACATGAGAGAGGACACCAAGTCTTGGGCTAAGCATGCCTCACCAGAACTCCTTTACTTTTCAATCCAATACAAGATGTTTTCCAGATTCTTATTGCTGAACTTTGGTGAAAAAAGTTTATCTATGACTCCATTGATTGAGTAGTGAACCCTTGAGAGCAGGTAAAGCTTTCAACAGAGTCCAAATTGAAGAGTTAAAGGGGGTTCTACCTGATGGAAGAACCAGGGAAAAAAAAAGAGTTACAGTGTTACAGGCGACAAGGCTGAGAAGTTACAGCTTTACTTCTTAAGAAAAAGTTGTGAACTACAGAAAGCAAGAAGGGAAGCCAGGGATTGAGCTCAGTGTCTTTCTAGAATCACAGTGGTGCTGCCAACCAGCCCATTAAAACAATCACCAGGTGATTCAACAAATTAAGCCTGGAAGTGAAGTCCTTTACAGGGCAAGATAAACATAGAGTGATGCTGGGATCCCCACGCGTCCCCACAATTACCTCGGTGTGAGACTCTGCATCAGGCACCCCAGCATCCCCAGCATCCAGCAGCACTTTCTGCCGAGATAAATGTCCCCTGAAGGCTGCTTGGAGCAGAACAACTGCCTGCCATGGAGAGAAGTGCCCATTAGCTCCTCTGAGAGATAACCCCACACACTGCACCCCCAGGGGCAGCTCTGGGCTTTAAATTCCACCTGGGAAGTGCTCAGGACTGATCCTATCAAATGCAGAGAAGTTGGAGCTGCCAGCACCAGCCTGAATTTCACCACCACAGCACCGTGCTCCCATTCCATGTCAGATTCTGGGTACACAGAGGGCTCTGAGATGCTCTGCTGCAATCAGAAACCAAACCAAGGCTGGCAGACCTCGTGGTGATTGCACTGAAGGCAAGGCCTTCCACTCCCCTCAGAGATTTTATTGGGTTATAATCAACAAAAAGCCTTTAGAACAGCATGTTTTGTCACATGGTTAGAATGAATTCTAATTTATGAAAGTGGGATTTTTAATGTTCTGGAAGAAACAAAGGTAAAATGCTACACTGTGCTATTTGAAAAAAACCAGTTTAATTAAAACGTTTCTACAAAACATTCATCAAGAAGTGACTTTGTGTGACAAACTTTTCATTATCTTCACAATTCTCACAGATATTTTTCCTTAGCAAAAGCTTCAAATCCTATTTCAAATCTTTCTGAAGATTCATCATAATGAAAGTTAAATCAGGATTAGAGTTATCACATTTAGAAAAACTTTATTGTCTGTTGGTATCAGATTTGGTTCAGAATTTTCAGAAGCTTTCACCTTGCAAAAGGTGCCAACTATGGAAAATTAGAGACCAAAAATTTGAGACCACTGACAAAATACATGAAACAAAATCAGGATGTCAGAAGATTATAGCCAGGCTGAAGAACAAATATTGTCTTGGCTGCTTCCCCTTTGATACAAATCAAATCTGTTGTACTGGTTTTTGGGTGTCATAAACACACTCACCTCATGCAGAGCAACTTCTTCTTTCTGAAATGAAAAATGCCCATGTTAATGCCATAAATATATACAGGTTTTAGCTAATAAAGATTTGCCAAATTTTCTCAATAATTAAAAGACACAGAAAACACTTGTCCAAACCTCTGCCAAACTCAAACAACATAATGTTTCAAGATGTGTGGAGAGATGCTAAAACAAGATAAGATTCAGAGGGGGCATAGCTGTTCCCTGATAGGAGAATCTCACCTTGGATTTGTACATCTTCCAGTATCTCTGGATAATTCTGGCTGCTTGTTCTTTCCTGTGACTTTCTTTGCCTGTCACTGTGCAGACTGGAGGAGCCTGCAAAGGAGAATCTCTAAGTTAGCACAGTAAAGCCAGAGCTGTGAGGGAACAGATTACAAATGACTCAGGAAAATCAGCACCAGAGCTCATCCTGCCTGCAGGGCACAGGGAAGTTCAAGAGGAAACTCTTAATTCTGAACCCTGCTTGTGTTCAAACTCATCCTGGAGATGACTCTGAGAGTGAAACACATCCCTGTCCCCTCTCAGCCCTCAGCAGGGCATGGCAATGGAGAAGTTTCCATTTGCACACACTCCTATTTTTCTGTGCATTGCTAACTCGCTGCTTTGTTGCCCAGAAATGATTTGTGTGTTAGCAACAGACTGAGAACAAAAATCAGGTTATCTGACTCTGCAGTTCTTCTCCAGGAAAGACAAATATTAATTAACCAGGGAGGTCTCTTGTGCCTCATCCTGGCAACTGTGGCCCCATAACCATCTCTTTAAGCTTCCTGAGATTTGGCCATTGCATGACACCAAGCTTGTGTAAGTTGGCATAAATCTACTCTTCTATCTTAATGAAATTAATTAGAGGAAAAAGGAAGAAACCAAGAATAAAACAAGATCTTGTTCCAATAATTTCTCCTGAGGTGTGGTTGCATATTCCACCTCTCACCACTTGATCCTTCTGATCCCAAATTATCCCACCCTACTTGTCATATCTCACATGCCAAACAAAAGTTAACTGCAAGTTGAAGAGGCTAATTTAATTTGTTGGTGTAAAATTTTAACTAGAGGAACAAGAGATTTTATAGACTCTGAAAAAACCTCTTGATTCTGTGAAAAGAATTTATTTATAACCTAAAACCGCCGAGCTCCAGGCTTAAGTTTAGCAAATGGATCATGTCATATTAAAAATGACAACCTACTATTAAAATGAGAAATTGGTAGGAACTTAGTGATAATTACAAATAATGGGAACATTTCAATAAATGGATGGTTACTGGCCAAGAATATATATAGTCTGCAGAGGGAAAAAGGAGCTGTTTGTTGGCTGTTTTTAAAGACTCCAGTTGTTTGGTATTCAAAACATCCTCTAGCATCCATGAGCCTGTAACACACAGAAAAGAATCTACAGAATGGCACAGTATATCAGAAACCAGAACCCTCTGAAGCCACTGGACATTTTTATTAGTATTTTTTACTATGTGTATTTCAGGGTCTATTTATTTTTAAGTGCAAATCAAAAACCCCAGTAATAATTTCCAAGTAATATTTAGTGAAATGAGATTAACGTGGCCACAGTGCCTCTGAAAGCAGCTCTGTCAGTGCTCATCCATCTCTGCTGGCCAATTACCTCACTGGGAAGAGAGACAGAAGATTGCAGAGATATCAAGCTCAGACATATTTTACAAAACCCCAAACTGATTCAAGAGCCACACAAAATCCCCCTCTCTCTACAAAATCAGACTGAAATTAGGAAATGGCCTCAGATGCTGTAAGAAGATAAAAGTAACCATAATATTTTTATTTTTTTAAGTTCTGGGAAAAACCCCAAACACTAAAAGTTTAAGATTTTGCAATATTACACTGAGCAAGAAAAAAACAACAACAATGCAGAGGATCACTAACAGAACAGCTTCAAAAAACTCCCCAAACTGCAGTGTTAATTATTGAAATAACTTATTTCCAACAAATACTGACAGTTAACCATCATTATCTCCAAGACAAGATTTAATGCACCTCTGAAAAAACACAAGCAGCAGCTCTTTAGACTACCAGCTCCATTTGAAATCTATATCAGATATAAAGAAAAAAGAAAAACACAACCAAAAATGTGGCTGTACCTTATTAAGCTTTTCCACTGTATCTTCTCCAATTTGTCTTTTCTCCTCCTCCAGTTTTAACTCCAGTTTTCCTACTTTCTGTGTCAGGTTCTGGATTTCCTCACTATAGTTGGAAAAGCAAAGACATTTATAACTTATAGAAATTTTCTGTTGACCCTGCTTTGAAAATACTGAACCTATTTCATAACACTTTGGGTTTGTTTTTTAAGGCCAAGGAGGGAAACTGCTCAGGATGATACCTGTTCTCATAGTAACAGACACATAACATCAATTCTCAATCTGTGATAGCACAGCCTTATGTTAAAATTAAGGTTACTGTGGTAGCCTTGATACTATTAATAATGTATTTAGATCTGCTACAGTTTTGTATTTGTCAGGCAAGGTCCTTTCTCACAAAACAATATTGAAATCACTTTTTTGTGCCTCCCTTGCACAGGGTTCTCACTCACAGCATACAAGGAGTAACTGGAATGACACTGGTCTAGAAACACAAGGTAAAGTCAAGGTAAAGAGAGTACAACATTTTCATGCAGAAAAAATGTCTGAGCCCAACATAAAAGTTTTTTTCCATCTATCTTATGAATTTTTATTATAATTTAAATCTTATTTTTACTATACTACTTAGATTTCCACTTCCTCTAAGAGCACTCTATAGAAGTCTTCCCCCAGTAACTTACTCCATCCCTCCAAACACTTCTGCTTAAAAGAATCCCCAGCTTCTTGCAGCTCAGATGAACTCCTACAGAATTTGAGCCACTTCAAAAGAGAATTACACTTTAGGAGATTTATTTTGGGTTCCAAAAGGATCTATTAATACAAAATGCTTTACCTTAAAGTCTGCTCTTCTGTAGTCTTTTCTTCCATCTTACTCTGCCACTTCTGCAGCTCCAGCTCCACTTCAGCCTTAGCCTGCAGTAGCTGCTTGATATCTAATCTACAGAGGTAGAAGGAAATCTCAGTGATACCTGACACATTCATACTTCCACCAAGTAGTTATTTTTTTTCTTTAAACTTTTAAATCAATTTGGTTTCCTCAAATTTGTAAAGTAGCTGAATGTTTAATTTTTCCTTTTAAACAAAACTAAGTGCAAGCACCCATTGCTGAGGAGCAAAGGCCTCCCCACGTGCTCTCACTGTGCATCTTTGTTCAGAGGTGACACAGGAGTGTCCCCAACACACCTCCCTGTGGCCATGTCCCTGCTCACAGTGCTCAGAGTAACCTGCCCCAAGGCCCTGACACACCAAACAGCCCAGGCAATACAAACTGCAAATCATCACTTATGAGGAGAACAGAAGCCACAGAGCATCCCAGGGCAGAAGGCAGGTTTAAATGGAGAAAGTGGGAGACCAGGACAAAACATGTTGAAAAAAAAAAACAAACCCACAAATTTTTACAGCACAATACAAACAAGAAGTGCAGCATAAACATATAACCCTTACAAGGGTTTTCAGTGTGGCTGCCAGAAAAATAAGCCTTGAAAAATGTGCTAGAAACAATCAGAAATTCTCATTTTCCATCCTCTGGCTTTTCTTCTTCAATGTAATATTATGAAGCAAGTAGAACTAGAAGCAATTCTTTAAATAAAAACAGAAGGGATTCTGAAAATCAATATTCTAGTTGAAAATGTGAATTCCTTATTACATCATTTCATAACAGGAACAGAAATGATGAAACACTTCACACCTACAGAAGAACACCCCAGACAAGTCACACTTACTCTTTACTGAGCAGGAGATTCTGCAGTGCCTGCCTGTCATCCTGCAGTTTCTTCACCTGCCTCTGGAGGCGACAGCATTCCTCACCTAAATGTTGGGATGCTGGATGGTCCAGGTCCACAGAATGAGAGGATGACTCAGGAAGCACTGGTGATGCCTCACTGTCACCTAAGGACACCCTGCTGCTCTCCATGGCACACACTTTCTAAAGCAGGGTAAATTCACATGGAAAACACACACACAAAAAAAGAAAATTAAATTTAGCGTGAAATTACTTTATTTAGGCCGTGAGAAAAGATCAAATGGAGGTTAATTCTAAAATGTGCATCTACATCTAACAAGTGTGAGAGAAGAAAACAGGGAGGGAGGGCTCATGCTACAGGCAGCAAGCAGGTTATGTGTGTGAGGCAGAATGCACAAGGCTGACACACACTGAAGGACAAGGCAGTAGTTCTGCATTTTCTGCTCCCAGACAGGTAAAAAAGCCACTTAACTATGATCACTTACTTTTTCTAGATCCAAAATCTTCTTCACCAGCCTCTGTCTGCCCCACTCACTATAATCTAAATACAATAACAAAACTTTAAACATGTCACCACATCCATGGGGCAACATTGTTCTTGCTTTTTGAAACTTCTGGCCATATCAAAAGATGTCTGAATGCCAAGTTTAAATATCTACCAATGAAAAAATGAGAATGGGCCTAAAATATTTGACTTCTAAACCAATTAGCTCAGAAATCAATATAAGCCACTCATGTTCACCAGTTTTCATCTATTAAAAAGGTTTCCTCCATCAATTCCAATTTAAATTCTCAGGGACAATAACAGAGGAGACACAGATCTGACTGGAGAAATCAGAGACTCCTCAAGGAAGGTTCTCATTCCAATTTTGCCGCTCCTGAATGTTCACCTTGTAGTAACTCCCTTATTTCTCCCTTTGTAGGGTCCTGCTGCCCCACCTCTTTCAGCTGTACCCAAACCCCTTTCCTCATCCCTCAGAGATTTTCCAGCACACACTTTTTGTTCTGCTGAGAGGAGGGGAAGTGCTCAGCACGTGATTCAGGTCCTCCTTCAGCCTGCGGTTCTCAGCCTGCATTTCCCTGATGTTCCTGGAGAGCCTCAGCACTGCAGCATTCAGGGCCTTCAGCCGTTTCTGGGTGTCTCTGCCCTCTGCACTTGGAAAAGGGATCAAAACCAGAAAGTTAACTTAAAAGCAGAGAACAGAGCAGCTGCATTAAAAAGAGTGGAGCAGCTTCACTATTCCAGTCAGATGGCTGAGCCGACAGCCTCAGTTTCCCCATAAAAACATTTCTCAATGTTTTCTTTACTTGAAGAGTTATCTATTCTTCTTTGAAAAAGCACGCAAAGATCATCCTGCTCAACACTTCCACAATTGTTTTAATTTGCATTAAAAAATTTGAAACATTGAAAATTCATTTCTTACTTTTACTTCCTCCCCCACTCTATTCCTTTATGCACAAACAAAGGCAATTCTATGAATGTTATTCATCTTATTTTCTGTTTGTTTTGTTAACCAACCTTACAATGTTTTACCAGCACTCTGTGAACCTCTGATTTAAAAAATATTCAGTAAACTGTGAGACTCCTCCAAAAAACTGTCCAGCACAGAGGGCCAACCTGCAGGCTCTGAATGGCTTTTGTTCACTAACAAACATTGAGAGAGGGAGGGATAGACACAGATGGAATAACTCTCAAACAAATCCAACACCCAAGTGTATTTTCAGATAACTGGAAATGGTGCTCTACTGTAAAAGAAATTATCCTTGTGTCTATAAACCCCAGAGAGATCTGAAACAGATTTGAAGAACACAGCTAATATGGAAATGAAAAGCATCAGAAATGGGAAAGTGTGTTAAAACAACTTTAAATATACTACAGGGATTTTAATTTTTTTTTCTAATAAAGGGGGGAAGAAATCTGAGTTTCTAGATGTGCAAAGTTGTAATGTTTATTCACAAAACATACTTTTAGTGAGATGAAATATATTTGCTTTATGGCTATGAGAAAATTCCCAAAAACTTTCTCCTGGAAATAAAGGCCTGAAGTAACTGATGGACTTGGTTTTGCACAGATGCCCCTGTCAGTGACAACCACAGTACAGTTTGTGAAGGAATCTTACATCCCATCCACTGGAATAATTACAAGGTAAAAGGGGAGACAGCCTAGAGTTAGCATATCAAAAAAGGTTGAATTTTTAGCTGATCTCCTTTTTAGAAATTAAATGGAAATAAATAAATACCAAAATAAGGCTGTCCATGGATGACTATTCACACAGCTGTCTCAGACAGGAGAGAAAACAAAGAGTAAAAACCAAAACACATCACACTATCAAAATGGGGTAGTGACAGGAATGATAGAAACCATAACCAGACCACTCAGTGACATTATATTTTAGGCTCATCTAAACCTAAATAAAGAAAACATATTTCAGTCCATTTTGAGAGCTGAGAAAGTCAGTTTCTAGCTACAACTGGATACTACAGCTTCACATACAAATAACCAGACTTCAGCATTAACACTGAAAAAGAGAAGCCAAATGCCATTCACATCAGCCAGAACTAATGGAGACAAGCATCATGAAAGAAATACTCTCAAACAACTCTTTCAACATGCCAGAGTCCTGACCTTCAACATGATTTATTATTTCAGTGCTCAGCCTCTCCAGCAGAGACTGGCAGTCCTGTAATGGAGAGAGACTGCCCTGACCACCACTTTTTGAAGCTATGAATAAATGAGGACAAGGAAAAGACCTGTGACTCATTTTCACCTGTAAATAAATGAGGTATGATGGCTTAGAGCCTTGAGAGGCTGGTCACTGCAGGCCTGAGCCAAAAGAATATTTTTTTTAAAAAAGTGACAAAACAAACTGCAGTTTTCAATCCACAAGTGACAGTGAATTATGGAACACAAGCAGTACAAATAATGAACCAAAAGAATTCTCACATGTTTCTATCAATCTAAATAATTACACTCAGTGTTAAGACAGTTGTCTGCACCTCACACTAAGAGGTCAAGTATATTTTGAAGTGGTGTGGTAACAAATTTTACTGTCCTAAAAGACATTCTTACTCTTTTTTCAGCTCAAATAACACTCACTTGCAGTGATGCTTTTTATTTGTTCTCTTAGTGGACTTTTGTCTTCTGCCTTTGTGCTTTGACTTTTATTGCCTCTATAAACTGTTCACCCTCATGCCCACACTTGCACACTAGTATAAAGCTCTCTGACACATTTTACTAATCTGTGTCTCTGTACCAAAGGAAAATAATGCTTACTCCAAGAACATTTTCTTTGCAGCACACACTCTAGAGCAAGATGCAGAACTGACTCAAGTGTGAAATGCCAAACATCCAGGGAGTTTGTTTCAATTACCAGCAATGCCAGAATGGGTGTGATTATGAGGGAAGATGTAACAGAGATAAATTTTCAGTGCTACCCTGTACTTTTTAAATAGCTCTGGTATTTTTCCAGATCCATAAAATGATCTATCTACAAGCAAAAAAATGTGACTAAGACATATTTCAAGGCTGTGAAGCCAACTAAAGCAGCACTAAAAAAGCAAATCCAGCAATCTAAATGACAAAAAATGTTCCCATGTAGTAGTTTTCCATCAGTTAAAGTAGGACTCCAGTGATGTGTCAAACACACAAACATTTTTATCAGAAGAATTAAACATACTTTTTCCTCATAGTCTCAGACTTGGCCAGGAGGAGCTGCAGGCGATGAACCTGGGAAAAACAGATTCCATTAAGGAGCATCAGCAATGTCAGCTTCCACAGCAACACATCTGTTCATTAGGTGAAAATCAGAACAAGACTCTCTGGGTAGTGGCAGAGCTAATGATGCCATCACTGAAGATCAGGCTACTGCTAAATTTGCTTCCATCTCAACATTAAACTTATGGATGTACACTGGATTCTTTATTTGCCCTTTTTCATTAACACACTCAACTTATTGAATAAAACATTTTTCCAGTACATACAGCTGGAGCTGTGAGAATAACTATGAAAACCTGCTACCAATGACAGGTGCTGTTAAGGTACAAGAAACCTATCTTAAACATTGCATTTGCACTTTGACTCAACAACTGCCCAGCTTTCTGTCCTGCATGCACCCTGAAGGACCTGCCATACCTCTTCATAGTAGGTTTCCATGGCTAACCTCACTTCTTCCAAACTACTGGTCTTCATGTCTGCCTGGGACTCACTGAAAATAGAATAATACAAAAAAAAGAACCCAGTCAGATCAGCAAAGACACTGCAAGCTGGTGGTTCATAATTTTTTTGGTTTATAATTGCCAATATGTTCTTGGGAGTTTATTAAAATGTCTTAAGGAATAGAACACAAATGAAAAATAACATGGATTTCCAATTTTCTCTATTAGCTCATCCAATACAAGCCTCTACCCCCTGCCCCCTCGAAGTCATACCTAATAGTGTTTTCTTTCTCCTTGCACTGCTCTTCAAGCTTGACAATCTTCTGCTTTAATCCAGTAACCACCTACAGAAAGAACAAAGAGCTCGTGAGTCCTTGAATAATCTGTCTCTTCACAGGTCTATTCCTGTCTGCCCTGTCTTTATACATTGTACCCAGTCAGATATACTTATTTCTATATATTTCAGTCCTTAGTAAATCATACACATCTGCTACCCTGTGAAAAAGAGAACGCTGATGAAATCAGATGCATGATTTCATAATGAGTTTAAAAATATGGATATACAGCCATAAAATAAAAACAACATTGCCCACTACCTTGCCAACATCAAATACTGCCTAAACACACCCAAGACAATGACAAAGAAAGCTCCCCAAAATCATGTTAATTCTAGATCTTTGTTACTGACTCCTTACCTGCTAACAGAGATACAGGTTATGTGATTCCCTAACTGATTATTCTTTCTGACCTAATTTTATTTTTTAGCTAGAGGAAAAAGGACAAATGAAAGCAGGAAGTGATGAAGACACTCTTACCCATCCATTATCAGTCTTCTTTTCTGACCAAGGTCGTGCCAGCTCAGAGCCCTGCAAGAGAAAAAGCAAGTGACCAACTTTGCTACTTTATTCTACTGCTGGCTCTTTCCCCAGAATTTTCCAACCTGCTCAACTCCACAGTCCAACTGAGATTATGAACTCCACATGCCCACAGTTTCTATTAGCACATTTCTCCCAAGATGTAGGTCTGCACACAGTGACAGTCACAAGAAATTCAGGAAGATTCAAGTCTGACCATACCCACAAATGCTTCTTGTCAGGGCCTGACAAGGCTGTTCCTCTGCCTCCTGGTCAGGTCTCAGGACTGCAAGAGGTTAACTCCCTTCTACTCTCAGGCAAAATATTCAGAAAGTGGGCTGGCTCCTAATGAGACAGCACTTTTATTTTACCTTTAGAAATTAAAGGTATTTGTGCTAAATTAACTTATCTGTAGTAAATTGCATCATTTTCCTTGGAACTGCTGATCTGAGATGCACAGACCAGAAATCCCTTTACATCACCTCCCATATTCCAGCTCATCACTGCTAGGAGGCAGCACACTACAAACTCCCACTCTTTCGCCCCACTTTTATCCCCACAAGAAATCCCCACCCTGGAAGGATCCAGCAGTTGCTCAATCTGTTTGTCCTTTCTATTGTTCTCCTCTTCCAGGCGACGGAGCTTGGTCTTCATTCTGTCTCCCTCATTCTTCTGAGCTTGTATTGTCTAAAAGAGGGGAGAAGAATCATTTCAGAAATAGGAAAATGCAGCTTTCACATGGAATCACATTTTGATGTCAAAACCAATCCAATTATGATGGTAAAGATGACATGGAAGAAGAGGACAAAGCAGTCAAAACACAAAACCATCACATTGGACCAGGGCAGACACCAGGACAGCTTAGGGAGGAGATAAAAGGAAAAGGTCTTACAGAAAGGCAACCTTACACAAACAATCAACCACAGCCAAGTATTTGTCCATAGGTAACCCGAGAGTTCAACAAGCCCAGTCCTCACCCTTCATACAGTTCACCAACCTCTACAGAAAACCCACTCTAACCCTATCACCACAGTGAATTTGTCTTAGACAGACACAAGATTTAGTTTAACCCTACATTACAAACGCAAAAAAATGTGGTGCATATCCCAAGTTGTAGAAACAAAAGGGTTCTGGATCATTAAGGCCAGGACAGGTACAGGATGGAGCAATCATGAGTTTTTCTGTAGTATCAGAGAAACTGTACCTTTTTCAGTTCTAAAATTTCATCATACATGTCTTCCTTCTCTTTGTAGTCAGGAGTTCCAGGAATGTAGCCTACAGACAGGGGTATGTAAAATAAGCAGATCCAAAAGAGGTATTTTTAACCAACCAGAAACCTTGCAGATAAAGAGAAATATCTAGAACAGCACCAAAGTGGAAACTAGGTTTTTCTCCTTTCCTCGAAGAAGAAAAATCAACAAGGAAATTAATTTTAGAAACAGAGGTGGAATGGAAGTGTTACTGTATGAAACTTCTGCCAGATTTTGCAGCCAATTTTTTCCTAATTACTTCTCTGCTGCTATATTAAAATATCCATCTCAAGAAAGATACAAACTTCACAGATGACTGCAGTCTTCTCATCCCAATAAATCCATTATTACAAAAGGTTTCTAAAAGATGTCTAGAATGCATTTTTCTATTTATGCTTAACATGCACAAATATATCATCCTGTAAAGCTGCCAGAAACTGTGTATCACCAGTAAATGTATAGGTGTCATTTTAAATGGAAGTGGGATTTTACAGTTCTCCTTTAAGAAAAGCAGAATAAAACTTTGAAAGTTTGCTCTTCTCATAAAACTCATTTGATTTTAATGTCACAACCACATGATAAAACACTTTCTAGAGAAGAAGTAAAAGGAGTCAATTACACAGAATTTCAGGCAAGCAGATGGTTTCTATCAATGGTTCCTAAACTATGTTTTGAAGTCACAATAAATTGTCTACAGCTGTCCCATTGAACCATATTATATTTGCAACGTTTTCAGCTGCAAATGTATGGCAATTTGCAAAAGTTTTGAAAGCTAATAGTGATTCATTGCTCAAAAAAACTGGAAATCCCTGCCTTCACCAATTTAGGAATCTCAAAAAGTATCTCATGGATCATATTTTCACACATGGATTTGAGTAAACTAAAATGGCTCTTGCTTTTCTTGAGCAATGTGTGTTTTTAGAGGGAGAAAAAAATTCACTTTTATCTATCACACCATTATAGGGCTTACCATTACTGGAAGAACGAGCATGTTTTGGCTTTTTCATTCCTAGAGCTTCCTTCAAATACTCTGGAGTGCTACTGGAAGCATTTGCTCTCACATGCCCTGTGTCAGCATCTGATTTCAGAGCATGGCTCATTCCTGCCAAGAGAAATGGAACAAAAATGCAAAAATCAGGGATAATTGTGAATTAAATTTGTGGAATTATTCTGAACAAATGCAACATGGAAAGCTCCAGATGCTGTTAATTATTCCCTCTGTAAATGCCAATGCTCAAGATCAGATAATTCCAAGCACCCAAATAAATAACAGTGAAATTAACTCCTATGTAACCTTTAATCAAAAACATGTCTGTTTTTTAATAGTTTATATGTTAAGCTGTCCAACAACAATGAATTTTATCCATAAACGCAAATAACATTTCTATACTAATACCTTGTTTCAGAATTCCCAGCCACATCTGCCTTGGGTTTGCAACAGTTGCATTCTCAAAACAAGCACTGCCTGTTCCCTGCAGAGATCTCCAAACTGCAGCTTTTCTAGGATACAGTTGTGTGCTGGAGCTGTAGGGAGACTCTGCAGCAAAAGAAAATATCTCAGTGCTGCCTTCAAAAGCTCAAGGTTACTAAAATTCTTGTTGTCTTGTTCTTCAAAGTTTCCAGAGTCAATCCTATTACTTGTAAAAATAGAATTTAACAGCATATTCCATAATGGCTTATACAGAGCAATGGAACAGTCATATAAAAAAAGCCACAAAACCCAAAAAAATCCACTATAAATAAAAAAATACAATTCTAAAAAATGAAGAGGCTTAGAAAAAGCAGAGTGACAGTAGTGTGACTCAACACGTGGAAATATTTGTGTGTACAGTTTGGATAGGCATCCTTAAGATACCTGAATATCTAAATGTTGTTATTAACAACACTTTAGGGTAACATTCACTAGAAGCCAATGAAGCAAGGTAAATGAAAAAGTATAGCAAAAAAACATAAACCCCAGAAAAAAAAAGACAAACCCAATACTAGAACTGCAGTTCTAATAATAATAGCAACATTGTACAGTGAAAAACATCAAAACAGCCCATCACAACAAATGAAACAGAGAACCACTAAATCCACACCCAGAGACCTATGACTGGATGGTAGAGAGCTCCAGTAATTCCAGAGTCTATCTGCACAACAAGTATCAGCATTTCTCCACAAAAGACAAGGAGAAAAACAAATTCAGAATGGTTGCCATCAGAAGGCATGACATGAGAAAAAAGTAAATTATGCTGGAGAATCAAGAATTACAACTAACCCATAAATGTCAATATTTTAGTCTATACAAGCTGGACTTCACAGGTTACAGCACAGATCTCAAATAGGTGCACACAGCAGTGAATAATTCTGAATAACAAGATCTTATTTCAGATAAAACTCCCAGTTCCTGTATCCCACAAACATATCCAGCTTTGCAATTGCAGAATAAGAAGTTTTGGAACACTTACTTGGTGACTTTGGAGGTTTGTGAAAAATCTTCTTCTTTAACTTCTGAAAGAGAAATGGATTTTTTTTTTCTGTATTGCAAATACTCCACTCTTAAGATATCATAATATAATCTCAAATTCAATCTCCCATTTGTAGGAAGATATTTTGTTCTAATAAGACAAAACCTTTTCTATAGAAAAGAAAAATAGTAGCATTAAGCAGATGCAGATTTGGGCACAGCAATGGTGGTCAGAATTAAGGTGGTGCCAACTGAAGTCTGATTATACAGATTAACTGTCAATTCTTGCTCAGAACATGAGACCTCTCCCATCAATATTAAATATGAGTAGCAGAAAATTCAAAATGATCCAAGTAGAGGCTGATCTGTAGAACCCTTTAGCTAAAGGAGTTATTCAATTCCATTAAAACTCTCTAAAAGGATTACTTAAGCCCACAACTTGATAGAGCAGCAAAATAAAGCCAAACATCATTTGCAGCCCCAGTGCTGAGGATCTGGAAGGCAGAATTACATCTGAAATGAGAGATTTGTGACTCAAGCTCATTGCAGTGCCACTGTTCACTCTCCTCTCTGAGGGGTGCTTGGTGAGCAGGAGGCAGCACACAGATGAGCAGGAGCTCCAGAGGGGTTTTGGGGCATCAATCCAAACTCACCAGGGTTGTTTCTGACTGGCAGGTTACCACAGACAGGCTGTCATCTCCCTGCAACACAGACAGGACATTTGCTACTGAACAACTGCTTGTAATACACACCCAGAAAACTTGTACAGTTAACAAAGCTGGAGAGCAATACAAGTGACCAAAGGCTCTGTTTCTCTGCCATTGCACTGCTAAAATGTCAATTGTTTAAGACAAAAATAAGCCGTTTTTCAAAAACACTAAAGTCACTGAAAGATGGTGGGGCTCTTGCTGCAAAAGCCAGCATCATTTGCTCCATACAAATAGTTTTGGGATATTGTAAAAGTCACTTCAGCAATGAACCATCACAGAATTCTTTGGGTTTGAAGGGACCTTAAAGATCACCCAGGTTCAACCCCTGTGCCACCAGCAGGGACACTTTGAGGGCACCTGAGTCACAGAGACCTGGCACTGCAGTGCACAGCACTGCCCCAGCTGAACCTTCATGGCTCTGCATGAATTTCTCCACCATTTAAGCTGCAACTCACCCAGCTCTTCCCTTCCTCCCTCACCTGTGCTACCCCTGCTGTGCTATGGGATTGTTCAGCTCCTGTATTGAAATGGAGAAGTGCTCAGGCCAAGGGAAGAGACCTCAAATGCAAGGAAGATGACAAATTTCCCTCCCTCTCAAATGCAAGCATATCCATAGCTGAAGGAAAATTTCCACTTAGCTTCCAAATTATCTGGATGCTGCCCTCACAGAAAGACCTTTTCCATTTGTTGCTGCCTCTGAGGCACTCAGCACCAACCTTTGGACAGATGCTGATCTGTGCTTGTAGGAGGCAGGGGAGGGGATGAAGTATTTTTGGAAACCCTGGCTGGCAGAAGAGGAGCAAGGATTGACAACAGAGCAGGTTAAGGAGCCTGCCATGCTGGTTGAGAGCAGTGAGGGATGTGTCCTCACACACCAGCCCATACAGTTTTTCATTTCCTGAGGCAATGCTCCTTGCAGCACACTGATTAATTTTGTTATTTTAAGGTGTCTCATTCTGAAATATCTCTCCCTCACTGCAGCTATCATGTTCGGAATCAGACAATGTGGAGAGTGCCCAGCTTTGATAAATGGTAACAACAAAACTTGGCCAGGATACAAACATGCAGTAACAGCCCCAGCACTGTTGCTTGGTAACTTTCAGAGCCCCTTTGCTCCTGCAGCAGGCAGCAACAGAGCCTGGGGGCTCCCAGAGGGGCTCAGAACCCCCAGCTGGCTGCTGAGGGGGTGGGAGACAAACACCAGCACAGAATCACAGAATTATCTACGTTGGAAAAGCCCTCCAAGATCATCGAGTCCACCCTATGACCCAACACCACCTCGCCAGCCAGACCAGCGTTCCTTTAAACACCTCCAGGACCGGCAAACCCATCACCTCCCCGGGCAGCCCATTCCGATATCTCATCACTCTTTCTGTGAAGGAATTCTCCCTAACGTCCAGCCTAAACCTTCCGCAGCACAGCTTGAGACTTTGTCACCCCTGCGCCGTGCTGCACTCGGGGACACACAGGCAGAGCCCAGATTCCCGCGGGCTGGGGAAGGCAGAATCCATCCCACTCCCCTCCGAGCCAGCCCGGCGAGCCCGGGGGTGCTCCAGGGTTCTGCCCCGGCCTCGCGGGAGCGTTCCCTGAGCCGAGCCCGGGCCGAAGCAGGCCTAGACAGACCCGGGGCCTTCTCCTCCTCCCCGCCGCTCACTCCTTACCAGCTCCCCCTCCGCGGCCGCCTCGCCGGCGCCCCGGGCCATGCTGGGAGAGCAGAGGGAAGGCCTCACGGGGCGGCGGGGCCGCGGGGCCCCCTTCGGGCCGTGGCTGCCGGCTCGGGGCTGGGGGCAGCCATCGCCCCCCGGCGGCACTTCCGGGTCGTGGTAACCATGGCAACCCTCAGCGGCCCGGGGTGGAGACGCATGCGCAGAGCTGGGGCGCGCCTGCAGGCAGGGTCGGGGGAGGGCTCGGCCCGGCCGCGGAGCGCGGGTGACACCAAGCGGCCCCGCAGGGAGCGAAACCGCGACGGGCGGCGGAGCGGCCTCTGCGGGGGCTCCGCTCCACTTGCGGGCCAGGAGTTTTTGCCCGAGAGCGCCGGGATAACTCGAGGCAGGGCGCAACTCCATCCCGCGCACCGCCGGTACCGTCCCGCAGCCACCGCCTGACCCTGGAGCGCGCCCGGGTCACGCCCCCTGACCGGCCACTGGCCACGCCCCCGCGCCGCTGGCCACGCCCCCTTTGCGACACTCGCGGTGCGGCCGTGCTGTCCCGGCTCGGTTCGGTTCGGTCCCGGCCATGTGCGACCCCCAGTCCCGCTTCGTGGCCCGGGCCCGCCGCCGCTTCGCCATGACCCGAGAGTGCGCCGTGCTGCTGCCCGGGGTCTGCGCCGCCCTAGCCGACCCGCGGCAGCCCGGCCTCGACGACACCTGCCTGGAGAAACTGCTGGACTGGTTCCGCAGCCTGACGTGGTTCGGTGAGCGCCGGGGGCCGGTCCGAGGGGAGCGGAGATCCGTCACGGGATCGCAGAGTAGTTCGGGTTGGAAGAGAGCTCCGAAGGTCATGCAGTGCAGCCCCGTGCCAAGGCAGGGTCACCTGGAGCAGGTGGCACGGGAACAGGGGTCCAGGTGGGGTTGGAATGCCTGCGCTGCTGTCTGAGGTGCTGTGACACCGAAAATGCCATGGGTGCACCCGAACTCATCAGTCCTAGCAGCTGGCAGGGCTTAATACAAATATTGTATTTTAATAGAAAAACCCAGAAGGCTTCATTCAGGGAAGAGATGTGTACAGGTGTATAAAGCACTCTGATGGAACTGATACACACAAGTTGTCCCTTAGCACCTGCAAACAAAGCAGTTTTGCTTTTGAACCGCTCAGCTCAGGGAACTGCTTTAGTGAGACAGGACAGTCCTGGCAGTGGGACTCTGGAAGCTCTGCAGAGCTCAGTCCTGGCAGTGAGCTGATGTTTTCTGCTGTCCTGGGCAGACCCCACTGTGGAGCTGGTGCAGGACAACCCGTGTCTGACAGAGCTCCTCAGCTCCGTGCTGGCCCTGCCCGATCCCAGCCCTGGCATCCTGTCCTTCACCCTGCAGCTGGCCGGGATCCTCGCCTCGTCCGAAAGCCGCTTCCAGCACCTGCAGGTGAGCTGGGTACCAGTGACCCGGGTACCTGCTGCTGTGTGTCTGTCTGCTCCTTCTCTAGGCACAGTCCCTAAAAACATGCACGTTCTGCTTAGTAAATTTATGACTTACATGGAACAACTCAGCAGAAGTGATTCAACAGCAAAGACCTACCATCACCATTCCTGTTCAATTCTCGTGTACAGCTGTTTCTCACTTCTGTCTCACCACAGCAGGACTGTGAATGCTGATGGGTAGTGCTTCCCATTGCAGTTGAAAAGAGTGTATGGGGTAACCCAACTCTGGGTTGGACTCTATGAAGATCTCTGCCAACCTAATCATTCTGTGAACACTTCACAGCAGTCACTGTATCCCAGGACAGATCCTGAAGATTCAAACTGCACTAACAGATGTCATTTTCCCTTCCTGGTAGGTTGACAGGAAGTTTTTGATTCCCTACAAAAACAAGGGAGCTTTTTAAAGCAGTGCTTTCTGCACCAGGATACATTTTAGTACAAAACCGAAAAAGCTTCATTCAGGGAAGAGATGTGTACAGGTGTATAAAGCACTCTGATGGAACTGATGTACCTAAGTTTTCCCTTAGCACCTGCAAACAAAGCAGTTTTGGTTTTGAACACCCTGGTTTGTCCATATGTTACCTTTAAGCGTGAAATTCTGAACGCTTATGATACTTGTAGCAAGAGCAGGTTTCACCACAGCGCTGATACTCTTGACTGGCACAGAGCAGCCCCTTTTCTCCCTGTTCACTCTGTTTTCTGCCCTGCCTCAGCAGGAGAAGCTGCTGGGGAGGCTCTTTGGCCCGGAGGGGCCGCGGGGCGGCGCGGCGTGGGAGGACGCGTCGGTGCGCAGTGCCTGGCTGAAGGGTGTGCACAGCATGCTGCACCACCTGCCTGCCCTGCACTGCCTCTGCTCCACGGGTGAGTGCTGCTGGGGCTGCCAGCTCCCCTCCCTGCTGTGCCCCGTGCTGGGCAGGATGGGTGTCTTGGTTTATTTAAGGTTAAAGTGAGCCATTTGTCCAAAAAACTGAGTCGTTGAAAGGTGTTGGCTAAGTTAGCTAAGCAGTAAGTTAACTTTTGTTAAGTTAGTTATGCATTTGGCTTTTTCCTCCAAACACTGAAGGTGGTGCTCTTTTTAAAGGGGAAAGAATCTTATAAAATTGCCCTTATAAAATTAAGACCTATCTGTATTCTTATTTGTAACTCCTACTAAAGGGTACATTTCAGCATGACTTGAGTGCAGAAAAACTAAGCAGAGGCTCATTTCACTTGCAATCCTGTTGTTGTGGAGGTATGTAAATTATGCTGTTAGCACCAACTTTAGATACCATGTACAGAGGGGTCTAAAAGACTGGATTGGTATTAAAGTGCAGCACATGCTGCTGTCCCTGTGGTGGAAAAGTGGTGCTGATACTGCTGTTCATGTTTTTCCTACTGGTTATGTCCAGAGGTGGTACAGGCTCTGTCCATAAATACACCTTGAGTGTGCTGTCAACTCTCCTAATGTTACTGATGCTATATTGAAGTCTGATCCTGAGTTATTAAACCCCTCAGGATCTGAAACAATTTCATTTTCTTCTGTTTGCTTGTTCTTAAGGACTGATTGACTTTGAGTAGAGACTACAAAATAAAGTATGAGAAAACCCCATCACCACCATTTAAAGCTGTGTGGTACCTGAATTAGAGTCATAACTGGTTGTTTGCTGCTCCAGTGACTTGTTTTGTTTTCCCACAGGAGGCATGGATGTGATCTTCACTCTGCAAGGGGATCCCAGCCTGTTTGTGGCTTCAGCTGCCAGCCAGCTCCTGGTGCACTTGCTCACCTTCTCCGTGGAGTCTGAAACATCCAAAGCTCTCAGTGCCAAGGACTGTGACTGGCCAGGCTGTGCCCAGATGATTGTAGAGCACATCAAAGAGTCCCTTCAGTCCAGCTCTGCCCCTCACATTGAGCAGTCCCTGAAGCTGCTGAGCAGTTTGTTTGGCAGCTGTTTTGGCAGTTGCTATGCTGCATGGACTGAGATCCTTTGGTTGGACATAGCAAAGCAAATAGAATCCTTTCTGCTGGAGGAGGCTGTTCAAGCCCAGCCCCTGCTGGCCAGTCTTCTGCTGAACGTGGCACGGTAAAGATCTCATGGCACCTTGGAGCCCGTGCTGAGACAGATCTGTTTGCCACCCTGGGATGGGTTGCACTTACACTTCTCTCTTCTCAGATCCCCTGCATTTTGTGGCACTGAAGGCAGCTTTTGGGCATTAGTAACTTCTGCTCTGGAACACTTAACCCCAGTACAAGCAGGTCTTCTGGCAGTGGGACTTCTGAAGCTCTGCAAATGGTAGGACTTAAGGCAATGAAATTTCTGCACTGTGCAGGTGTTTCTGCAACATAATTCCCCTTTAGGTAGTGAAAAAGCAGCAGAAAACCATCAGATGAGTACAGCACATACAGATACTAATTTACAGGCTAAATAACACTTTTGTTCTAAACTAGAAGGACACTTTTGTTGACAAGATATGCCTCTCTCCCAGCCTCCTTACACAGGATCCCACTCTCTATTTGCATTGATAAAGCAATAGCTTTATCAAGCTTCTCTATAGCTTGATAAAGCTGCTTCTAAATTCCAGAGCCCTTTCTCCTCTGCTTTCATTTAGCATTGGAAGCAGGCTCAGACTGTGATACTGCTTTTGTTGCTCTGTCATTGCTGGCTTGTTTAAAAGCCTGCTTGAAAGTCGTTATCCTGCTCAGCATTTGGGGACAAGTATTTGGGAAGGGATTGAAGTTTACTTGTGTTGGTAACTGCTGTTTCCTCCTTGAAGCCCACAAGATGTCAGGATTCAGGCACTGACTGTTCTGCTTCAGCCAATGGACTGTATTTTGAGAGCAGCCTCCCAGCCTCTGGAATGTGCAGGTACAGTTGTGACAGAAAAATTAGAGGCCATTCTGCTTGCCAGTATTTTAAATGTCTGGTGCAGCCAAAACTGGAGGAAAAAGAGTAGGAGAAGTCAAGGACAGTAGCAGTGTTTGTGTTAATCCTACTGCCAGTTGCATTTGAATACATGTTTACACTACATCAGCTGAATATCTTAGTTAGCTTTAAAAATCACAGACTTTTCTATTCATTGACAACCTGAGCTCTTCCCTTTTTTTGTCCTCTAGGTTTGCTGGATGAATCTGTCAGTGATCCTGCCACTGTTGAAAGTCTTCTGTCCTCCAAGACATCCTGTGCTGGTCTCCTGTGTCAGACCCTCACCCACCTGGAGAAGCTGCTGTCTCTGGTAACATTCAGAAAGGGAAAAAAAGAACCTAGGAGTCAAAGTGGTCCTTGAAATTCAGTGTTAAGATGGTTGCAAACTTTTTCAGTAGAGCATAGCAGAATGTGGAGAGGAGTTGGCAGTGAGGGTTTCCATATTTTAAGGAAATTTAGCGCAGTAGGCTCTAAACAAGAGAACAAAGATACTGAGACTCTTAAAGAGGGACTGAACTTAAGTTTTAAATTTGTCTTGGTGAGCTTTGTTACCATGCCTTACTTGTATTGCAATTATTCATCCTGGGAAACACAAATTGAGCTGCTTTCCCAAGCAGTCAGAAGAATCTCTTTCCATCTCTGCAGCAGTTCTTGGAAGAGAGGAAGATCATTTATTTGTAGTTATTGACATTGTGGTATCTTAAGAACCCACTAGAAGTTCAATTTTTGCTGCCTTCTGACCTAAAACTGCTCTATATTGAGACTGTTGCTGGAAACTCTTTTCTTCTCTTTTCTTTCTCACCCATTAGAAACATTTAAGAGTGGATTTGCCCTGTGTGTCCTTGCTGCACTCTCTCATGACAATATTACAATTCTGCAATGGCTTCCTGAGCCCAGCTTCTCCTCTGGGAAGCACAATCAGCCGGAATCTGATCAACTGCTTCAGAGTGCAAAAGTCAGCCCTTGATGTCATTGCAGCACTCTCAGAGAAAAAAGGTGAGTTCATCTTTGCTTCCTTATCCGAAACAATTTTACAATTCTGTGTCTTTGTGTATTTCAGCAGGGATTTGGCTGCTCCATCTCTCAGTATTGGCCCTTTGGGTTTGTTTTCTCTGTTTCAGAGTGTGACACTCTCATAGGAAATCTGTTTGATGTCCTCCTGGCATATCTGCAGAGTCCAAACACCAGCCCTACTGTGAGTACAGAACTAGGGAGAGATCCAGGTCTATCAGTGTGCCCCAGTGGGGTGTAATTCCCATAAAGGGTCTGACTGCAGGTGTTTCTTAGCACACTTTGTATTAGAATATGTAGGACACTTGTCTTGTCCTGGGTGGCTTGCAGAAAATATCTAAAATTGTAATGAGCAAGTAAATGACCAGTTCATTGAGGGTTCTTGAGAAGACAGGAGCCATCATGTCTAAGAGTAGCACTGACATACTCAGCTTGACATGGTCATGAAGTATTGAATGCTTTTGATCAAGGGGATTTGTTTTTTTCTTGGTTTAGTTTTAATGACTCTGGTGGCAACTGCAAACCCAAAGCTGGAGGTATAGAACTTCATAACACTAAGCTGAACACAGGGATTTTCTAGGTGTTTGTTAGAAATTGTATTTAAGCACCATTTTTTTTGTGGCTGGCTTCTTAGTAAGGAGGCATATGCACTTTTTATTCTGATAATTTCTCTGTAAGTTTGAGGCTAAAATTAATTTTACCTTTAAAGGCATAAAGACAGCACTGCATCCTCCTGTAGTAAAGTCAATCTGCTTTACATTGCTTCAGGTTCTAAAGAAAACCTTTCAAGCTACATCCAAGTGGTTGGTGCACCTGCAGGAGCTGTCCTCCTCCAACAGCCAGGGGCCACAAACTGAGAAGATTTTGGAAGGTAATGAAGCTGTTCCAGCTGGGACAAACAGCAGCTAGTGGCACACATGAAATCTGCTCCTGCCTACCTTTCCTGCTCAAAGCACTGGACTCACTTGTTCACAATTATGTTGAATTTAAGTTTAGCTGCGAAGTTCAGCTTTGCAGAGCTCTGGAAGAAGCACCCAGCAGCAGCAAAAGGGATTGTATGAGATGAAATGATGTAGAGCATGTACAGTGAGTGTTTCAGTAAGGTTTGTTACCTTTCACATTCATTCAGATTTGCCACTTGCCTTTTACAGATGTGCTGGTGGTGCTGCAGAAACGTTTGTGCAGTCCTTGCTGGGAAGTCAGAGATTCTTCCCTGGAGTTCCTCACTTCCATGGTTAAGTGCTTGAGAGGTAGGTGCAAAGCTTTACCAGTTCAGATTTGAGGAGTATTTCCTACAATGGTGTGAAAGTCAGGCTGGTGAAGCATCTTCTGACCTGTAACTGGAGGGCTGAGAAAAGAAAGAAGTCAAGAGTTCTACTCTTAGATCATGATCAAAATCTGACAAAAATATTAATATACTTACCCTGCTTTTTTCTCTTGAGCTCAGGTTGCTGTACCTGCCTTAATGGCAGTTTTGAGTTAAACTGAGGTGTTGAGATTTGTCTGTCAAGGCAGGTGACAGTGCTTAATGGCAGATAATACTTTCTGGTTTTCAGTTTGCTCTGCACTGGAGTCTGGTTTCTTTTAACAGGCTAGGGGCTGGCCTTTAGGAGGCTAAAAGCCTAGACCTGCTTTATATGCTTGGGATTAATTACTGATTTTCTGCTTTACTGATAGCCAGGCCTTGCAGCGGGTAGCACTGAGGCAAAGCTGATTTTCCTACAGCAGCTCTGCAATGTTGGAAGCAAGGGGAATGTTATCAACTGCTGTTGTCCCCAGGTCACAAAGGAAGTATCCAACATGCTCAGCTGCATTAGCACTTTACCCTGCAGCCCCTCTCAGTGCTGCAGTTACTTTGTTTTCTCTGCCATATGCCTGACAACAGGAAAGGGAGACTTTTTTGTCTTCCTTTAAGCAAAGGCATAAATTTGATGAGGCTGGAACCATGTCCCCGCTTGCCTGCAGAAAGTTTTTTCTTGCTGTTAAAACAACTCTAAGTGCAATTTTCCAAGTTCCAATGTCTGTCAGGGCTTGACTAAAAGCTGCTGGGAGAGGGGGAGCCTTACACAGAACATCTGCCTGGTCCTGCAGCAGCTCCTGTCCCTGGCAGCTGTCCCTGCAGGGAGCAGCCATCCTTGTGCAAGGCAAAGGGCCGTTTGCATTGGAAACAGCTTCGTGCTCAGAGGGAATAAAATCCCACTTCTTTGGATTGCTGTCTTGTTTACAGACCAGAAGGAGTTCAGGCAGTGTCTCCTGTCCTCTGAGGTGCTGAGGCTGACAGAAAACCTGCTGGAGGACCCAGAGAGCTACGTGCGAGCGAGCGCCGTGACTGCCGTGGGACACCTGGCCCCCATTGCTTGCTTTGCTCCAGCCTCACCTGTCACAGGCAGTCAGTGTAACAGAGAGGTAGGATAACCTTTTCTGCATGAGCAATTCCCATCAGTTTACTGCTGTACTGCTTATAATTTTCTTCCCAAGTTATCTGCTGATGCAGGCAGGTTGCACAGCCAGTAATGTGAAGATTTTTCACCTCTGCTGTTTTTGTTTCTTTGTGTGCTCCTCCTCTCACTGTGCTTTCTCTTTTGTCTTTTTGCATCCAGAGCATCGTAGCAAAGCTTCAGGAAATCTTGTCAACAGACTCAGAGGGCTTTCCTAGGAGGGCTGTGATCAGCATCTTCACCAAGTGGCTGAGAGAAGGCTGCACAGGTCAGCTGGAAGATACAGAGCACTTTGTCTCTAGAGTCATCCAGACTGTGGAGCATGACTTAGACTGGGAAGTCAGACTCGGTGGTTTGGAGCTGGTTGAAGTTTTTTGTAGCCAGACCATTTGCCAGCTCTCCCAGTGTCCCTATGCTCCTGTCACCTCTGCAGTCTCCAGTTCCACCCCTCAGAAGGAGCTGCTGCAGGTGTTCTGTCGAGCAAAGCTGTTTGGGTTTTTGTTTGGCTCTTTGTGTGACTGTGACAAACCCGTGGGGCAGAGAGCCTGTGATGTGCTGGTTGGCCTGAGAGGCCATTTCTACCCCATGAGTACTTTGGAGAATCCACAGGAGATTGAAGATTCACCTGCAGGACGTGGCATTGCCTGGCTACAGAGGACACTAAGACAGGGTTCTCTGGCTCAGAACTTCCCCGTGGATGGTGATGTTGGGGTGGATTTCCAAGATCCAGAGAGCATGATGTTAGCTTTGGGTGCAATAGACTTGCTGGAGCTGCATGATGAGCTAAATAAAAGTAGTGACCATGTGGAGGAAAGCCCTCAGTCCCTCCTACAGGACATCCTTGCTGCTGTGGGGACCATAGAGGATAATGAAGTTGACTGTTATTGAACACAGCCTTTGCTCTGAGGGAGCAGTGCTCAAGTAGTTTTCTTCTGGAGGAGAAGGATGGTTTTGTTATCTGTTAAATGGGATAGAAAATCTTTGCTTTAATACTGATGAATATTTTTTTGTTAAGTGTCATTTCCAATAAACTGTTGTTTCTTTTTCAAAGTAAAAACATTAAGAATGACATTTGTTCTTTTTTTTTAAGTTATTGTCTTTTAAGAAAGCACCAGACCATGCCTACATAAGGAAGCATTTAAAAAAACCAAAAGAGTGACTGAAAACAAACTGTTGCAGGCTCTTTTTAGAGCCAGAGTAGCTACAACTGATGGAGACTGGTTTAAGGGACACTTGTTTTGACCTTTCAGTATTTATTCTATAAACAGAGCTCTCAGCTTCCCTTGTGCATTTTGAGGTCTAGAGCAGAAAGTGGCATTTAAAGAGTCAGAAGCTGATCATCCTTGGCATTACAAATTTTCTCCTGTAGATCACAGACTTGTTTGATCTCAGCAGTGACACCAACAAGCTGACTGGTTTTAATTGAAGCCAGAAGCAAGTCCATTTTGCTGATTCTTTTTTCAAATGCTCCTATTTTTCATTCCTAAAGTACTCAGTTTCCAACTTTTGCGAGAAACTTACACCTAAAGATTTTTCAAGATAAATTTGATCTGTGATTAGCTTTGGTAACAACTAGAAACCAGCAGACATAGTGTGAATGGCAACATCATTTTCTGAGAAAAAAATGCCAGTTTTCTAAAGCTTGGGGAAGACTGCAGTTGGCAGCTTGCCCCAGTATCTTGCCATGTGCTAAGAACCCTCTGCAACCTAGAAAAACTCCAAAGCAAACAGTACCTTTAGCAGCAGATCAAACCATGGTGGGTTCTTTTCCAGCAGGTGTTACTGAGCATCCTTTATCCTCCTGCAGCTGTGGAGAGGCAGAACATGACACTGATTTTGGGGCTGCAGCATCTGAAGCAGTGAAAGGACTGCACAAATCTCCCTGCAGGAGGACAATGGACTGAGGTGCGGTTTGGATCTCTTGCTGCTGAGGCTGAAGGTTTGCCCTGTGCCTTTGGAAGGTAGCAGCACACTTGCCTCTTGCCCTGTGCACACTTTATGTGTGACAGAGCCCCTGGGTTTTGTACCAGCAGCTGTTTTTAGGAGAGAATAGCTCTGCTTCTGACACACAATCCCACCTGACCTGGGTCTACACCTGGCAAAAGACAGAAGATACTCAAATTCAGGACTTTTCCTGTCACTGCATTCATCTCAGAAGTGGAAGGGGTTGATGAGAGAGCAGGGATGTGCTTTTAGAGGTGTGGAGTGTTTGTGGAGTTGCAGCAGCCCTGTCTAGTGAAGGCACTGCAGTTCCAAAAGCAGCACTCTGTGTTGACAGTAGGTCAGCTGTGCTCCAGGAGAGGAGGCAGCAGCTTGCTGGGTGAGCCCTCCCTCCTGCTCAGCAATTCTTGTCATTTCAGGACTCTGCAGTTCGGGAGACTCCAAGGAGTTACTCAGATAGCAGCAAACTGGAAAAGTGAGTTGTTACAGAAGGAAAACTCACTGCTTATTACCAAGGTCTCTCAACTCCCAGACCTATTAATTTTTCATGGAACTCCTTTTTCTTTTTAATAAGCTGGGGTGAGGGTGACATGATGTTTGTAGCATTTGCCTAATTGCAGTCCAAAATTGTGTTTATACACTTGGACACTAAAATCCAAATGTACAACCAGCTGGGGGGGGCTCCTTACCTTTAGAAGGGGCATTTAGGACTTGATTCCTCTTTCATTAAAAACAGGACTCCACCTCCAGCAGCTCTGTGACAGTCCTGGCTCTGTATTTCTGTCTGTCTCAGTTCCCTGCTTTACCTTTTGTTTTTTCTGCGTTTTCTCGCTGCTTTACCTTTTGTTTTCCAGTGACAGTGGAGTGCCCCTGACACTGAGGTGCTGGCACTGCCATGCTGCCCCTGAGAGCTGGGAGGAACAGGAAGGGTCAGGGACATCTGGGCAGAGTGTGGAACAAATGCCAGGGCTAGAGAGATTAAAGGAGATGAAAACAAGCTAAAAACTCCACAATTCTTTCTACAGAAAACATTGGGGTGGGATTTTTGAGCTACAAAATTAATGAACACACACCAGCAGCTACTGATCATCCCTCGTGCTGAGATTCCTCTCTAGGATGCCCATCTTCACACACTTGAGGACTCATACCAGCCCTACCCCACTTGCTTACACCCACAGCTTATTTTAAACCCATTTCTTACCTACCAGGGTGTTTTTGCACCTCCACAAGATCCTTATCCCAGCCCCAGAGCTTCCTGCTGGGTTAAGAATTACACTCTGTGCCAAGTCCTGCCAAGGAGCTGTGGTCATGCTGCACCTGGGGGAAGGTTGGCTCCCAAGGAGAACAGCCCTGAGCAACTCTGGCTGCCAGAAACCACCACCAGCTCACTCTGTCACACAGCACAGCAGAGCAGGGGCTGCCTGGCCTGTTCTAATAGACATTTTGGGATGGATTTCTCTGGAAACTCCAGCATTCATCCCATCAGAGCTGTAGCTGTGTTTGGTTCAGGCACCACTGGGAGTTTTCCCAACACGCACAGAGCTGATTGTGCCAGAGGCTGTGGCCACACATGAGCCTCAGTGCAAGAGGACAGAGGGCTCAGGACTGTCCTTTGTTTTAAAACAAAATAGCTGGCAGGAGAAATGCAGGTGGCATTGACAAAAAATATCACAGTTTTAAAAGATTGTGTCTCTGGTGGCTGGTGCTGTGAAAGAAGAAAATTTCAAAACTCATTTCAGCTCTTTATCTGCACAGGGGCAATGCCAAGTTGTGTTCTCTGATCTGTACACAGGTAGGAAATTCCTAGAGTTGCTTTCAACACGTTTCAACAAAGCTCTGAAGAGAGGATTTATCCTTTAACTGCTCAGACTCAGACACCACAGAGAATAAGCATCTTTGGCTCAGCCCTGCACTAGCAATGGCTTATTGAAAGCTGCCAAAGAAATGGCTGTTAATTTTCTGGTTTAATACACTAGACATTTACAATACAAAGAATATTCTTTGCCTAATTACACTAATTGCACAACTTAGTCAAAAATGGGCCATAAATGTCTAGGGCTGTTGCTTCAGCTTAGATATAAGTGATCTGTGATTACAGATTCATTTGTGCACATCTATGCAATTCCTTCTATCCTCTGATAAAATCTGCTCTACCTTTCAATACGTTTTCATCAAGGCTTCCAAAAACCAGCGTGCATTAGAGAGGAACTCCTCAAAAAGCTTCACTGCAGAAGATCTCAGCAATTTACAATGGAAATAGATACCAGCAGCAGCAGCAGCTCTGTGGTCTGTGTCATTTCCCCTCAGAGCTGTGGGTTTTGTCTTCTGCTGAGAAATAAAGCAGCCCTTGAGCAGGGCCAGAGCTTGGGCTGTGTCAGCCCTGCTGCTCCAGGGGCAGAGCAGCTCCTGCCTTTAACCTCGGAGCAGCACACGCAGAAATGGGGTTTGGGGGAGCTCTGTGTTCTGGACAAGGCAGAGCAGAGCTGAGGATGTGCAGCTGTGAGGAAACACATCCTGGGGCTCTCCTGAATCCCTCCAAGGGAAGGGGGATGAGCAGCCCTCACCAAGGGTCCCTGCAGAGCTACAGGTACAGATACACAACTTCAATTAAAGCAAAATTAAATTAAAGAGAGCAGTATTTCTATCTGTGGTACCAATGCTCACTCTCTGCCCAGAGCACACCAGCTGAAGGTGTTTATTTACATTATAATGAACATATAACAGGGCTCCCTTCACACCTCTGCCTCCAAAACAAGCCCATACAAACCAAGTTACTCCCCACTTGCCTGGCTGTTAACCTCCATGCCAGGCAGGAACCCAATGTCTGGGACAGAGGGTGCACCCACCTCTTTGAGAGACATTTCTTAGTTAGATCAGACCAGATCAGGTGTTAAACCAAGACCTTAACCAGTTCCTGTAGCGTGTTAGAGCTTGAACTGTCATAGGTCTGATGCTTTTTCCTCATTGTCAGTGCAGGATAGGTGAGAATTACACTCCAGAGAACTTCAGTTTTCCCACCTCATTATCTTTCCCTCCTCACATTTCCAGTCTCCATTGAGCCCATATTCCTGAGCTCTCTGTGCTCACGGACAGCCAGGCTTGCCCAGGCTGGTCCCTCCTTTCTGCACTCAGATTTGAGCTTTGGCCCCAGACCAGGCTGGGCTGTGACCAGCACGCAGGAGCTGCAGAGCCAGGGCTGGCAGATGGTGAATGCAGCCTGCACATCTTGAAACACGACTTGGCCCAGCCAAGGCAGCTCCCAAACAAACCCTTATAAAGCTGCATTAGCCATCACACATGAAATCTGATTTAGCCCTTATAGGCTGGGGCACAGGTGAGTCCTAAAACGCATCACTCTTGATAACAAACACCCTCCATGGGACTGATCTCCTGATTACAACTCTCATTACGTGCCAACAACAAAAAAGCTGCAGTTAAAACACAAATGGCAGTGGTTGCTAAGTGACAGCATCCATCACAGCCCTGAGACAAACAGCTGTGGCTGCACAGCAATCCTGCCCTGTCCATGTAATTGAGGATAAAAATGCTGTTTTCATAACTGTCCAGTAACCTTAACTTTGACCCAACAGAGTATTTTGTGCTTTAGGTTCTGACAAAGAGCCCTGTGAAAACAAGGCTAAACCTTCCACTGAAACCAGTGGAAGTGAATTTGATTCAAAATACCTTTAATATTGCATGCTCTTTCAACATATTTTCTTCCCAGTGAGGTAGTGCATAAGACAAACATGTTTTTTTCAGTGGAATGGCCCATTTCTGAAAACAGAGAGCAGTGACAATATTTTCAGTGAGGGCCACATGAAACAACAACAAAATCAACAAACCCCCCACTTGTCAGCTTCTAAAGGGAACCTGTGGGCTTTGTTCAACACTGAAGCTTTCTGCAATGTTTGGAAAAGATGACTAGATTTCAGAGCTGTAAACAACATTTATCCTCGTAAATAAAGTATCTAAACTGTAAATTTAAAATTACATGAAATGATGGTTGAGTCGTTCAGGAGCCTGAGGTCCAGCAAGGCACAAAGGGAAAGGGAAAGCAGGGGTGGGAGTGAGGTGCTTAAGAGCTGGGTGATAACCCTTGGAGTAGAGAGACCCCAATTAGCACAACTGGCAGCTCAGTGCATCCGAGGAAGATGATTTAGGGAAAAAAAGGAGGAAAACCAGCTGCACACAGCAGTTTGCTCACCCCAACACGCTGCAATAAAACCTGTTTGGGGCCGTGCTGGCGCCTGAGACAAAGGGAGGGATCTGGCAGTGTCCTGTGAGCAGATCTGGAGTGAGCAGGGCAGGGCACACACGGTGCCCAGCACAGCAGGAATGCAGCAGCAGCAGCAGGGGCACCCAGCCTGGCCAGGGCACTGACACTGACACCATGTGCCCTGCCACCGTGTGCTCCTACCCTGAGCAGCAGCTCTGAGACTGCTCTGCTGATTATACCCTTCCCTGATGAGTTCTCTGCTGCTCCATCCACAGAAGCCTCAATTCCCAGTGCCAGCAGTAACAGATCTGCCCGCAGCTCCAAGAACACACGAGCTCTTCAGCCAGCACGGTCAAAGCTCAGCCAAGTGGATAAAGCCAACTTGACTGCTGCCCTTGGTCACCATCTCCATGTCAGCATAGGAAACACTTCTATTTTGCACATTACACCAGAATAAAATGTGATTTCTTCCCCCCCCCCCCCCCATATTTTATCCATACACAGAGCACTTTTCCTGGCTATTCTCATTGCTTCACCACAGTCAAGAAAAGGAGCGTGCCTTGCACTGGTGTTAAACCCTGGGTCTGTTCTCCCAGTCCTGCAGCACAGGGTGAATATTGCAGCGCAGACAAAGGTCTGCCTCTCCAGCAGCTTAAAATCAGGCAGCTCCAAGGTGCAGAGTGTCTGCCTGGCTGCATGAAGGGCACGTTCCCCATGTGTGCTGGCGGGCACACAGCTCAACCTCCCTGCTGCCACAGACATGACATTGGGAGGGATGAAAAGAGAAGCCTCCTGTCACCCTAATTCCTCTTGAGAACTTCTGCCCTGTAGGGATCAGCCTTGCCTTCCTTCCTAGTTTGTGAGCATCTTCCCCGCCCTTTATTTATTTCAGCGAGATCAAAGATTCATCTCCATGGAAACGTCTGAGCTCAAAGAGTTTCTGCACTACAGCTTTGCATCCTGCACGCAGGGCTTGGCACCAGGTTCTGAAACAGAACCTTTGAGATAATCAGCAGTCAGGTGTCTCCAGAAATGGCTTGAACAATAATCAATAACCTGAGCAGCGTGGGTATGTGTGTCACTAACACAGTGGAGTGGAGCTGCCATTCCACAGTGGAGTCTTTGGCCCATGAAGAGCACATGAGGGACATTGACATAAAGTGCCAGCACCTAGAGAGCAGATGTCCCCATGTCTGATATTTGATAGGACACCAGAGCCACATGGGCAGAGCTGCTGGAACCCATCACTGCCCACCCTGTGCTGCAGCTCATGCCTCAGAGGAGGTGGCTGCAAAGCTGCTTGGATTTACCCAGAGGAAGCAGTGAGTGGCCCAGCAAAGACCTCATGAATTCTGCATTCAAACTGCTGCCTCGGGGCCAGCACTGGCTGGGGCACTGGGTCTGTGTCATTCCAGTGATTTCCCTCCCAGTAGCTCTGAGCTCCAATTCCTCCAGCACAGTCACTCCTACAACTAGTTCCCAGGAGAGGGGAAATAAAAAAAATTAAATAAACCAGACGTGTTTAATGCTATTTTTGTTCCCTTTTCAGCTCACCACATGGCCACACAAACTGTTAAACTGTTGTTCTGGGGGCAGGAGCAACCAGCCAGGAGGAAAACTATTCAGACATCCATGGCAGCTGCTGCTGACAGAAAGGGGCCGTGGAGCTGCAGCCTTGCAGGAAATCCTGAATTCTACTTGACGGTCACACGAAGAAGAGGAGGACAAAAAGGAGTGAAACAGAACTCATTTACAAGGCTCACATTTTCACAGGCATGTCCTAGGAAGGGTGGGCAGGGAGTGGAGAGCAGTGGGGCTGCATTTGCACTGGAGCAGAGCTAATAGCATCCACCTGGAGAGCATCACCTGGGGCAGGAGGAAGCCCCTTCTCCCAGCCCTGCCAGGGGCACAAATTCTGCTCTGGAGGAAGTCAGACCACACCTCACTGCTCGTGGCAGTGCACAACCCCAAGCTGCACATATGCAAGCAGAATGTGATTTTTATAATCATATTAAAAATTTTTCAGAATAGTGACTGTGTAGAGAGCAATCCAGCTGCCAGCATTTAGCCTTATCCTAGGGCACAGGCAGAATACACCAGCCATAAATTAATACTGCATAAGCTGCACCATGCTGGGTTTCATGGCTTAATTATAAAAGAGAAAGCAATAATCAAGGGATCTGTAAGGCTAATAAATGTTCTGAGAACACCAAATGTGACACAAGAGCTGCAGCCAGTGCGACAGGACATGAATGCATTTAGAAAGCACGTTAATCACACCCTGAGCATTAATTCACAGCTGGTTTCCAGTGACAGCACCTGGCCTTCAGCCACCTTTGTAGCGTCACCGGGCACAAGAGGATCCTCACCCAGCCCAGGGCAAACTGGGCTGTGGTCAGCTCCCCAGCCAAAAATCACAGCCATGCATCAGCCCAGTGAGGCACAGAGATGAGCTCTGAGGCTCTGCAGCCCCTGTGCTTCCCCTGTGCCTCATGCCTGAACTCGGTTCAGTGCCCACTCCTGTTTCTGTGTCAGTGATGTGTCCCCCTGGGTGCCCAGCACGAGTCACCTGGCTCAGGACAGCACAAAGGGAAAACCAGGCAAATTCTCCAGTCACTCTGCAGCAAAATACTTGAAAACACTTCTGTTTCTCAGTGCCTCCAACTATCTCTGCTCTCCATCTCGTGTCTCATCTCACTGCAGTGTTTTAATTACGCAGGCAGAGCGTTGCAGGGCTCTGCCTCTGAGGCACAGACCCCCCTCCTTCTGTGGGGAGAGCCTGTTTCACATCACTGACCATGTGCAGCTTGATGTCTCTGCATCTCAGGGAAAACACTGATAAACCTTAAAGCTGGGGTGCCACCAAAACCCTCTCACATGCACTGTGACACAGCTGTCCCCAAATTCCTGCAGACTGAGATGCCCCTGCAGGACACGACCCAGCCCTGAACTGTTGACATCAGCCAGGCACTCCCTGAGCTGAAACGCTGCAGGACTCAGTGCCAGACAGGGCTGCATCTATAGAAACTTGAAATGCTCCCAAGCATCCATTTCTGCCCAATAATTTATTGGAATCAAAAAGTTTCCTATCTGCAAAAGTCTCATTCTCCAGCTCTCTACAAAGGGCAGCTCTTCCCAGCTCTCTGCCCAAACATCTATTATCAAAGATTTATTTCAAAAGAAATAGCTGCCCTTCCTCCCTTACTAATATTCCCAAATTTATCTATGTCCTACTTAACACCTCCTCTGGAACCAGGAAGCAAAATCTATTTCTGCTGGACTCAATCAGTGCACTCTGCTGAGTCCCAGGGAGCACACACCAGATACCAGGCTGAGTTTAAATCCTGGGATGGATTGCTCAGGCAGCAGCCTCCCCCTTCCTCAGTGTTCCTAAAGCCTAATCAGGAGCCAAGAGGAAGATAATCATGAAAATAGATAAATAAATAATCATTTTGTATATTCCCCACATCTTCTAAGCCAAGCCAAATTTGTACACTGAAGTTGCATTCTCCTGGCTGTAAAAATACATATCTGCCCCCTCTTCTGCCTCTGCAGCCATCTGGGAACCTGAAATCATGCTTCCTCATGGGAATGAATCATGAGCAGCCACACTGACTTCCTGCAGAGACACAAAATCAATGGTAAAAAGTAAAGGAGACCCTTAAATTTTCCTCAGATTGGCACAAGACAGACTTGGACCAGCCACATGTGTGGGCTGGTGTCTCAAGAGTCTCCAGCTCCAGTCAAAACTCTCAGCTCTGAATAAGACCATAGTATTAGAAGCTGCCCAGATGCACATGGAGCCTGATCTAGCAACTTATTTGCAAATAAATGGCTCCCTTTCATCCACCCACAGATCTTCTGCCCAGTGTTTTCATCTTCACTCCAGAGCTGTTTTCTCTCTCTCTCTCTTATCTTCTCCTCCAGCATCAGCTGTGGCAGCAGATTGCTCTCACTAATCAAAGAGGGGCTGGGCTCTCTCTGCGTGCTCCTTGTGGCCCTACAGTAACACCAGCCAAACATTTGTTTTCATTAAAACTCCTCCCCGAGCTGCCAGCAGAGCCTGGGCTGTGCCAGGACACAGCAGAGAGGGACAATTCTGCTGGTGTGGCCCTGCCTTAGGGACAGTGATGCCCCCAGCCCATCCCCTACCAGAAAGTGCTTCTCTCCTGCCACCTCCTCCCTCACTGCTGCTGGTCCCTCGGGTTTCTCAGGGGGATCATGGAGATCCTGGAGTGCCACACTCAGTGCTGCTCACCCACTCCCACAGGAGGTTCGTCTGCAGGGCTTTTTGGGGAAGGGTGATGGATGGGCACGAGGCAGCATCATGGGCATGTCCTGGCACATGGGATGGCACTGCCCAATGCAGGGCAGCAGCTGGGCAAAGGAGGGGCCTTCCCACAGCACCAGCACAATGCACTGCATTTTCATGGTATCAGTGGGGGAGACAAGGAGCACTTCATCCCCCTTCCACACCCTCTGATGTGTGGCAGGGAGCCAAATCAACTGATGTCAGTGAGGAAGCAAAAACCTCCTGCAGTCTTGTCAGATGAGGTCCCTCAGATTCTGCAGCTCAAGGTGAAACCCTGCTTTAATAACTCCTCATCTCCTGCATCAGACCCTCAACCACCAGGACTTGCAAAGGGAGTGATCCTGACCCCAGACAGGTCTGTGCCACGTCCTCCCAGGCTGGGAACTCTCAATCTCCTGTGCAAACCAGTCAGTCCCGTTTCTCCTCCTTTCCATCACCATTAACATGTAGGAGATCTCACCCTTTGATTTTGAGCCTGCTCCTCCCAGCAAATTTTGTACTTTACTCATTTCCATAGAAGCAGCAATGTGAAATTAGATTCTTACTTTTTTTTTGTGGGGGCATTCCCTAATCCTCCTCCTTGTGTCCAAAAGTGTGACAGATGTGGCTGCAACTGCTTTAGAACCAACATCAAAGTAGCTGCTGGTAGTTCTATGGTGCTGCCCAAGTGTAGGTCTGGGTTTTGTGACTGACCAGCAAAGAGATAAAGCTGAACCACAAGCTGAACCCACTCTGCTCTCTCTGGGCTGCTGCTGAGGTCCAAACTTTCAGAAAGCTTGCTTGTGTGCATTTATGCTTTGTGGTAGCAGCACAAACTGAAATTAGGAGCGCCATCCAGGAGGGATTCAGAAACCCATCACAAGAGCACAGCCTTCATTTCCTGAAATCAAGGTGGGGCCACAAAGTCACCTCTTCACCTCCTCAGAGCAGAGACCACCTCATTTCATCCCATCCTTGCTCTGCTGAGCACAGAAACATGTGCTTGGCTGAAGCCCACTTGGGGAGAGGCATCTTATCTGGAATAGAGAACACTATCACATGGGAAGATTTTCACTTTCCTCAGTAATTTGTTCCAGCAGCTAATCAACTTCATTCTTTAAAAAATTAATGCCTATTTTCTCATTTCAATTAGTCTGCCTTCAGCCTGCAGCTGTGGGTTTGGGCTGTCTCCTCTCTCTGGCTTACACAGCTTGTGGGTACCTGCCTTTTCTGCCCATGGAGCTATTTGTGTATCTACACAACTTTCTTTGGCTAAATAGCTACAGTTGCCTAAATTCCAGTCTCAGGCAGCACTTCTGGGATTTTTTTCATTCTGCTTCTCCCTGAGGATGTGCTGCCCCATGAAGTTTCCTGCACTCACCTGCCCAAGGCATGCACCCCTGTATTTTACATCCTCCCGTGGTCGTGGCTGCTCCAGGAAACACAGCTTTGCACAAACAGCTGATTTCAGAGCAGAATGGTGACTGCTGCTGATCACTGCAGATAAAGGCCACTTGTGGTGAGCACCACGTTTGAGCTGTGACCAGCTCTAGCGACAGCTGAGCCAATGCTGAGTGAGTGCAGCTGTCCTGGAGCCCTTCCTCTCCCTGCACAGCTCCAAATCCCCATCCCTCTGATTCACTGCTCTTTGCTCCTCCTGGTTGTCTTCTCATCTGAGTTTTGATGACCTCCTGCTTCCTTTTCCCTTCCTTTTCTACAGATCCTCTCTTGATGAAACCACTTGTCTCCTAGAAAGTCAGAGAGTGAGGTGTGGCTGTTTCCTCATCACCGTCCCTGCCTCCCTCTCCCTCACAAGGACAGCCCACCTCCCCCTGTGCCTGTCCAGGATAAATGCATCATTATGAGAACATTTAACCACAACACCAGCCCTGTTTACCTGTGCTGGTCAGTCAGTGGGCTGGCAGCTAAGCCAACTACTAATTTTTAAGTTTACAAGAGGATCAACAAAAAAATAATTGTGCATTTTGGGAGCACAGTATCAGTGCATCTGGTTTTCCAGTTCACAGCTTCCTCATGTAGGAGCTGACTCTTTGAGGCTTGTTATGGCTCTAAACATGTTGATGGTGTACTCAGAGCAACTCATAAATACATAATTTAAGTAATTAATACAAATAAAGTCTCATTACAAGCAGCAACCAATTAAAACAGCTCAGAGGGCATCTCCTGTGCCTTGGGTAGCAGCTGAAGTGGAAGAAGATGCTGTTGCAAGGCCTCAGAATTCCCCCCTGCCCTTCCCACACACTGAATCTCAGGAAGGTTTCCCACAAGGAAGATTCACGAGCAGTGTCTGCTGCCAGGAGAAGCTGCTGCTTCGCCTTGGCCTGATTATGAGAGCAGCAAATTAGGGCAATTTTTCACCAGTGATGCTGCCAGTGCCTTCAGAGCAATGCAGGTCCCAGGCACGCAGGCTGCAGCAGGGATGGTCTCATCCTGCTGCTTGCTAATCCTGCAGCATGGCATGCAGTCCTCGGCCACGACGGGTCCAGGACATTCTGGTGGCCCTTGCAAGCCCCATGGTTGTGCTGGGTGTGCAGATGGCATTTGGGCTGCCAGCACTGCTACAGCCCCTGAGGCTGTAAAATATATTTTTTTTCTTAATTTGAGTTTATGTCACTTAGGGACACGCTTGGGTCCCAGCCAGGGTATTCCTTCTTCCTCCCATCCAGGGATGGCAGAAGTGAGGGATCAAAGCGCTGAAGAGGATCAAAACATGGAAGGCAGAATAAATGAAGCCATGAAGAAATGGGAACAGAGATCCACTCCTTTAATGTAATTAACCTTTCCAAGAACAGATAATATTCCCGAATTAAAGGACATCGTGGGACACACAAATGCATCCGGGTAGTGTGGGAGCGATGCTGCGAGCGAGGCATCAAGGCGAATGCAAACACGGCTCCAGGGCGGGGATGGCACCAGCCACCGGCACAACCAGTCCCCAGACAGCCCGGCTCTCGTTGGAGCACAGATTAAAGGGTTCCCACCCCCCGGCAGCGCCGCGCGGCTCAGCCCGGGCTCTCTGGGGAGTGCGCTTCCCCAAACCGGGGCTGCCCGCGCTCCCTGCCCGCTCCGGGCTCCGGCAGCCGAGCGGGACCCGCCGCCACAGCCACCGCCACCGGGCCCCGCACCCCGTGTCCTGACCCCGCACCCCGTGTCACCACCCGCACCCCGTGTCCTTCCCGCACCCGGTATCCTGTCCCTGTCCCGTCCCTATCCCCGCATCTCTCCCGCCCCCTGTCCTGTCCCTATTCCCGTATCCCTCTCGCACCCCCGTCCCTGTCCCTATCTCCCTGTCCTATCCCTGTCCCCGTGTCCTGTCCCTGTCCCCCTGTCCCGTCTCTATCCCCGTATCCCTCTCCCACCCCGTGTCCTGTCCCTGTCCCCGTGTCCCGTCCCTGTCGCGGTGTCCCCTGGCCCGGCCGCTCCCCTCGGGCGCCCCCCGGCGGTTGCCCCTGGCGCGGCAGGAGGCGGCTCTGCGCGGCCGCTCGGCGAATCCCGCGGGCTCCCGGCGGCGGGGCCGAGCCCCCCTTTGCTCCCCCTTTTCTTCTTCCTCCTCCTCCTCCTCCTGCTGCTGCTCCTCCTGCCGCCGCCGCCGCTGCCGGGCTCCGCTCCGCCTCGCCAGCCCCGAGCCGGGTGCCCCGGCCCTGCCGCTCCTCCCGGCCTCCGCAGTCCCGGCCCGGCGGGCGGTGAGTGCTGTCCTGTCCTGTCCTGTCCTCCCGGGCACATCAGGGGTGTCGCGGGGTCGCCTCATCGCGGGAGGGCACGGTCAGGCGGGAAGGGGGGTCCGGGCGGCCCCGGAGTGCGGCGGGACCCCAGGTGGGTGATGGGCACCGCCCCGGGGTGACGGGCACCGCTCCGCGGGTGAGGGCGGCCACGCTCGGGGCATCTCCCGGGGGACGGGCAGCGCTTCCCGGCGGCAGCATCGCTCCGCGGGCCATGGTGGCCGTGCTCGGGGCATCCTCCCCCGGTGGCGGCGGGTCACGCTTTAGGGCATCCCCCTCCCGGGGCTGGTGACCGCGCTCGGGGCATCTCCCGCCGGGGATCAGGGACTGCGCTGCGGGCATCATCCCCAGGACTCCAGGGGTCCTGCCGGGCACTCTCGGTGCACCCTCCAGGGGTTTGCGGTGCCGGGCTGAGCTCGGTGTTCGTGCTTGGTGCATCGTCCCAGAGTGCTGGGGGACTCGTTCCTTCCCTGCACACCCACCCGTGTGATTCCCGCACAGGGAACCAGCATCCACAGCCCCTTTTCCACCTCAGCGGGGCCGGGGGTGTTCAGGTGTCCCAGGAGCAGCTCCTGCTCCTGCAGCCCTTCCAGAACATGCCTCGCACGCAGTAACCCTGATCAGCGCTGGCTGCTGATCAGCTACAGCCGGCCCCTACCGTGGCTTTGGGCTCTGTCCGTGTCCCCCCAGCCTTGCTGGCTGTAGTAACACCTCGGAGCCCCCTCCTTCCCCTGGGCTGTGAAATGCCCACAAACATCCCCGACCTGGCGGCACCGCTTGAAAAGCTCTGGCTGTGCTGGGAGGAGGATGCACCGCAGCCCCGAGCCTTTTTACCTTTTCACCGCGGGATGAGGCGCTTTCACTCCGCCCGTGCTCCGGGGAATACCCACCCTTGGCCGTACCTGTTTGGGAGTTCATCCGTATGGAAAACGCAGCCGCTTCCCTGGCTGACACCGGGGCTGTCTCGCAGAGACCATTTAGTCTGTCTAGACAAGTATGATGAAGAGCAAAGTGCCTGGAGCTGAGTGATTAGAGCTCGGCTATCTCTGCAGTGCTGCGTTTGTTGTACAGCTCTGATAGATGCTGCTCCGTGGTTTTGGATGTCTGGTCAGAGAGTGCACAGCACGCAGACATGGATTGTGGAGGATTATTTCATGTCAGAGGCAGGGAAGGAGAACACAGCCAGCCCTTCATCACATGTGTGCATGGGAGAAGCAGCACAGGCACTGAACCAGACTAAAATGAACAGAGAAAACTCTGAAAATGGTGAATAAATGGGTGATGAGGGGGAGGAGGGGGAAAGGCACGTACTGCCAGCTTACTTTCTGCAGGCTAGCACAGAGAAGTTCATGAATGTTTGTGTGACACTTAGAAAGCCTCAAATGGCAGGCACTGAAAAATAGGGTAGTGCTTTGTACGAGCATAGAATAAATAAAACCTGTAGAAGAGAAGGCTGAACCGAGGGATAATGTATGTCCTCAGGACGTATTAAAATGAAGCACAGCAGACTGAGAGAGCAGGCTTTAACATAAAACAAAATCAAAGGCAAAGTGGACGTGTATGTGTTCTTAAATACTTAAGAACACTTAAATAAGAATATTTAAATAAGGACAAAAGGAAGCATCTGCCTCCATCTTAGGTATTTAATGACCTTTACAAATCTTGTCTTTCACCTTGCAAACCTTTTTTGCATATTGTGGAGCTGTCCATCTAAGTTGTCCAGCAGTCCAAGTTAATTAATGAGGCAGATTCCTGGGAGGACAAACTTCCAGGGCTGAGTCTTGCAGCAGAAACACATCAATCACAGCTCCAATAGGACAGGCAGCTTCTCCTCCTGGTAAATGCACGTGTGAATCCCTGAAGCTTTCCACAGCACCAGGAATGACTCTTCCCAAGACCATCTGTTTCTGAGCCACAGACATATTCTAGAGACATTACACACAAATATTATTGGGATCTGGCACTACGTGAGGCCAGAATGCTTTATCTGAGTTTCTGGGCTGGAACACTCACAGATCTGACTCAGTGCTCTGTGGCCACTTAATGCCACTGGACAGAGATTGCCACGGCGGTGAAAGCAGAGGGCTGAGCAGGTCCAGAGTGGATTTTCTCTGTGAGCAGAGGGGATTGGTTCTGAAAACTGCTGAGTATCTCAAAACCAGGTCTGAGCCTGGCCAAAGAGATTTGGTGTGACCCCAGGAGCTGAGCCTACTCAGCAGGCAAAGCCTGGCTCTGTGTTGAGCTCCTTGAGGAAGGAGTTGGACCAGTGAGAATTTTATTTGGAGCAGAGCCTCTCAGTCAAAAAAAAAATCTCTTTCTATACATGTAAAGAAATAAATTGAGAAAATTGCTTTTAGGCTGTCATGGGTGCAATGCTGGGAAGCACTGAAAAGGAGAGGCTGATACTGGAGCAGCAGTAGCAGACACCAAGTGCAAATCTCAGGAAAGAGCTATTAGGTAACTGGAGCATGTGTTGATAATTAGTTATCACTCGTTATGTTTGCTCTGGGCTTTCCATTTTTGTTGACTGGCAATGAATTTTCTGCACTATCACTGCTTGTTTACAGTACAACACCTACCAAAGGTAATTAATCAGTGTTAAGAGACCCTGCTAATGTCCCTCTGACACACAAAGAGCCAGGTAAAGTCAGTTTGCCTCCAAATACTTCACAAGAGCTGAGAGGGGAAGGGAACAGAGGGAATCTCCTTCTGTGCATCTGCAGTGCCTATGGGAGAGTCAGAACTAAAAATTACAAGTTAGCTTATAAAATAAATAACTTTAGAAAGACCTTAAAAATTATACAATCTTTGCAAATGTTAGGGTCAAATTCTATATGATACCAAATAAATTCATAATGCACTGAGTGCCCTTTCTGGACCTGTACATGGAATTTCTTCACACAAGACCATCCCTGTCTTGTCAGAATATCCCAAATGAGCTCACACTGTATGATATTGCCCTGGCCTTTGAAAATCATCCTGTTACTGTCATCCCCAGGCATATCTACCCAAGAAAGCAATGTCAATATATTAGAGAATAAATGACATATCTATGAATTACAAACAGAATAATTCATAGGTAATTTTCAATTACAGAGAATAATTTATATGTGTCTGATTTGCAGAGAGAATTATTTATGAGTAACCTGAATTGCACATGAAGCACATTAACAGGTTACTGTGGGAAAGGGAGTGTACAGACTGCTCAGGTGTCACGTGCTGAGCCAGGATTTTGGGGTGTTTCTTGTGAAAACACTCACCATGAAGATTCCATAGTAAAGAGATTTGTGTAATGTGCCCAATCTGGTCTGAAACCTCAGAGTGGTGCTGAAAGCCTCAGGGAGTGTGTTGGATCTTCTGCCTTGTGGAGCACCACAAGCAGAAAGGCCACAACTGGGACCCTACAATATAATCCTTGGGAAAGGTGGTGCCAGGAAAAGATAAGGAGCCAAGTGCCAAAACCTTTGGGTTCTCTGTGTCTCCTCTGCACTGTGTGGAGGTGATGATGGATGCTATGAAATATGCAAATAACAGAGAAAAAGAGGAAAATCTCCAGGGGCTGGATGAGATTCCCAGCAAGGCTCCTTCCCTGCCTTGGATCCTCCACATGTTCCATCCTGTACACAGGGACATTGGTTTTCCTTCATCTCACAGAATCACTGAGGTTGGAGAGACCTCCAAGATCATCAGGTCCAACCTTCATGGATCTCATGTGGTCCAACACAGATACTCCTGGTTTAGGAAAAATTACAATGTTAGCAAATGGCTGTGAGATGGAGCAACAAAATGTGTACTGAGAACAGAATGTTTTCCTCATAGTAAAGTAAAAACCAGCACAGGAGTAGATGTGGGGAGTGTCTCCACTTGCAGCAGATCTCTAGATTATTATTTTGCTTAAAGCATTTTCCTAAGTACAACTACAAATTACTGGCCTTTAAACAAAAGGAGTTACTTTCCCTCCCCAGGACTTGCTGGTCAGGTCCCACCGCTTGTCATTTAACAAGGGGCCAAATCAGCTTCTTTAAAGGCAGAACATCTTCTGAAATACCTGAAGGGCAGGAGGATGCATTGGTGCTTCCACTTCTTCATCCCCACCTTGTCATCTTAAAAACTGAGTTGGGAAAGAAACCATCCAAGCCCAAGTGCCATTCCCTCCTGAGCCTCAGGGAGTTACAGCAGGCACCCTCAGCACAAGAACTAAAAATTATAAAGCCCTGTAGCTCTGCTCCAGTTAAATTAAACACCATATCCATATATTAGACTAAGACAAATAACATCTACTATGGCTAACGTGGTAAAAGAGCTTCTTTTTTCAACCACTAAAGTTGGTCCATAAAATTTTTCTGAAGCATTAATTTTCTCCAATGAAGAATTTTAGAAAAGCTTACTAAAGAGAAGTAATTGTCTTGGATTTGGGGAGTGTAATGGGTTGTGCTGTTCTGTTGGAAGCACGGCCAGACTCTCCAGGAGAAGGAGGCACATGCAATTCCAGACTGAATTCCTGCAAATGCCTCCCTGTGCCTGAGCTTTTGAACCACTGAAGCGTCGTCATGGGCACCCTTGGGCATGAGGAGCATCACAAAACACCCATGCACACAGCTGGGAATGTCTGGAGCTGGGTGAATGTCCCCTTTTAGGAAGTCTAGGGGAACAATGTATATCCCATAGCTTTGGGCTCAAACTATACTCCACGAGGGACCCTGAGGGGAACACTGACTGCAAGACTGTGCACTCATTGTATTTGCTGTCACATACATCCACTCTTTGCTGCTTCCCATTTAGCTGAGAAAAATTCATTCATTCTCTGACCAGCTCCCCCTCCCCAGACCAACACTCCAGTTGTTGCCCAAAACATTAATGAAAGCAGCTCATGCTTCCAGAAACTTTGAAATTTAAATCCTTTAACATGATCAGTCTCAACCTGGACCAAGTGCAAAGTCTCTTCCTTGACTTGCATTAAGCAGGCAGCAGCATCACATCCTCAGGGAGCTGAAAATTACTAAGAGCTCCCAGTGAAAGTTCTGCAATCACCAGGAAATGATGCTTGGATTTAAAGTTGTGCAGAACAAGTGAAATCTTGTCCATTAGGAAAATGCCAATCTTCACCCTCCTCCAAGGCAAAACTTCTGATGACCTGCTGGGGTCAGACTCTCACTTTGTGCTCCCAAATTTGGAAGGAAGTCAGAAGTGTAGAGATTTGGGTCACCAAGTGCAGGGAAACCTCACACAAACTCTTGCTGCTCCCTGTAAAAACCTGCTGGAACAAATTGGACAATATTGGGCAGTAAGAAGAGCTCAGAAAGTATCACAGATTTTTTTTCTAAACTTTCATTGGATTAGGAACCTTGTAGCACTTCAGGTCCCCCCATGCCACCTGCTGTCAGCCTTTAATGCAAGTGAAATACAAAGCTTGCAAAAATGAAAGAAAACTGCTTTTCCACTCCCTCTCCAAGCTACACACCCTTAGAGACAGAAAAGATCACACTAAAATGAGCCCTTTTAAGGACTACCAATACACACACAGCTCTTCCCAAGGGTTAGATGAGAAGGAATGCACTGTTAATTTTAATGGGCTGCCACTTTTCTCTCACAGTGCAAACCACCTCTGCATAACTGAGGAGAGGCTTTGGCTCATGTTGGTACTACTTTTGTAAAATATTGAATTTTCTTAATCATATTGCTGTCCTCAGGGGCCACTGAATGTCACTTACCTAGCAGAACTAGGCTAAAGACCTACTTAAATTATAGACTTAAACAGTTCCTCCTCAAAATATTTAATCTCTCTATTTTTTCCCTGTGATTGAATGCTACTGCTAGAGCAGTGATGGTCAGCAGCTGATGCATTTGGTATCCACCCAGAAATCTTTTCTGGCTCCTTTTGAGTTATTATGAACTTGCCTAGAAGAAGGCAACACTTATTCCTGGAAACCCTGAGCTTTTATGCATGTATCCCCCAAATTTCCCATTCTGCTGTGAACAGGTGGAGCACTTACCTGTGGTAGGCAAAAAGCCCAAAGCACTGCTCCAAAATGCTCCAGTTCTGCTTGGCATGGTCTCCTTACAAAAAGGAAAAACTCAGACATGGATTAGTCACAGGGGCTGTGCTTTGTTTTCTCTTCTGATTCCTTCTCCCCAAGGTGTTCACTGGCACCTCCCCAAGTGCATAAACTGCAGTGGGAAATAGGTGCTAGGAATAGGAATTAGGAATAGAAGTAGGAATAGGAATTCTGCAGCTTTGGAGAATACTGGCCTTAGACAGGACCCTGGAGAGGATATTTCCAGGAAGCTCCAAATTAGTTTCTTTGTGCTGCAGGCTTTGTTTTGCTCTTTATTTACCACTTGACATCATCCCCAGCGTTGCTGATGCTAACACAGTGTGACATGAAGCTGTTCATGAAAGGACATGATGGCAATGGGCCCGAGCGTGTCCTGCTAGAGAGGCACCACCAGCCTCGCACAGCAAGTCCCACCTTGGCTGGGCAAACGTTCCCAAATCCTGCAGCCTGACAACAGCACTGGGAGCCCTGGGATAATAGCTAGGATTAAAAGGTGTTAGAGGAAATTGTCACCAGAGAACAGCTGCTTTCACTGGTGTCAGATAAAGCAGAAGTTTAGGCTTCTGATCAACAGATAAAGACCAACATCAGCCTCTTTGTTCCTGACATGGACCTGTTCCAAGGAGTGTGGTTTATCCCAAGCAAACAGGAGCACCACAGCCTACAAGGTCCAGTGCAACCAGTTGCACAACATTCAGAGGTATTTCCCACCTTATTGGGGCTTCAGGACAGAGCACCAAAAAACCCCCAAACCAGTCAAGCCATCTGGTTTACTGCAGACACCCAGCACCTTTTTGGGGCTGTGCATTTTTGAGCACCATGTCCTGGCACAGGGTCCCTGAACCAGTGACACCCATTGGGATGTGGAGAACCCATAACAGCCTCTCCCACATGGAGCACAGGGCCTGGAGCACAGTGTGCAGTGTTTATAGAATCCCACCACACCCTGCAGCCGGGGTATTGGTGCTCATTGCTGCAAGGGCCAAGCGTGAGGAGCTTTCCTGTCTCTGGCAAGGCGGGGTGCTGATGGCCATGTCCCCCAGGCATGAGGAGTTTTCCCATCCCTAGTGAGGCTGGGCGCTGAGGCCATGTCCCCCAAGTCTGAGGCGCTTCCCTGTCCCTGGCGAGGCCGTGCGCTGACGGCCGTGTCCCCCAAGCGTGAAGAGTTTTCCTATCCCTGCTGAGGCCAGGCGCTGATGGTCGTGTCCCATCTGTGGCGAGGCCTGGTGCTGATGGCTGTGTCCCCCAAATGTGAGGCGCTTCCCTGTCCCTGACAAGGCCAGGCACTGATGGCTGTGTCCCCCAGGCATGATGAGTTTTCCCATCCCTGGCAAGGCCGGGTGCTGACGGCCATGTCCCCTCCCTCAGGCCGTGCCGCCGCCGCCGTGCAAACCCGCGATGCTGCAGTGCAAACACGCGCAGGAGTTCAGCTTCGGGCCCCGCGCTCTGAAGGACGCGCTCATCTCCACGGACCCCGCGCTGCAGGAGCTCTACGCCAAGGCCTTCTCCAGGGCCGAGAAGCTGTTCCTGTCCGAGGCCTACAACCCCCAGCGCACGCTGTTCTGCACGCTGCTCATCCGCACGGCCTTCGACTGGCTGCTCAGCCACCCCGATGCCCCCGAGGACTTCGAGACCTTCTACCACGCCATGCTGAGGAGGAAGCAGAACTTCTGTCGAAAGCACATTTACCTGCAGCCTATAGGTAATGGGGGGATCTTCACTGGGCTGCCTGGAGAGACACAGGAGGGCGGTGGGTGGTGTTGAGTGCTGCTAACACCCTCCTCTAAGGAGTCACCTGCAAATGCAATGGCCAGAGCAAAGACAAGTGTAGCAGGCAGGGCTCTGACACGCCCCCAGTCCAGAGTCACAAGTTGTGGTGGTAGACCTGCCATATAAATGGTATGTGTGCCCCTGGGTGAGGCTCGCTATGAATTTATGCATATATGTACATCAAAGTATGAAACAATGCTGAAAAAACCAGCATTTCTGGAGGTCTGGCTCTGATGGTTCATTAAACACAGCCACCCATTCCCACGTTAATCATTCTGCACATCTTAAACAGGAGAAAACCTTCCAGCATATCTGCTCTGCTAATGAGAGCATACTAATGCCTTGTGCAACCTCTCAAAAAGAGCTCCCTCTCCTCCTCTATATCCATAACCATCCAGAGGTGTCCACCACATCCCAGAGTGAGCAATGAGCTCCAGAATGAACCAGCCTGCCCAGGTGCTGTGGCCAGTGCCACAAAACCCCATCAGAGCCTAAAGCTCACCCTGGCTGTGAGGCACTGACAGAGAGCTTCTCCCCTCAGATTTAATCGAAGGCCCCGCTGGGCTCTCGCTGCTGGATTCCCTGCAGAGCTGTGTGGAGTCTTTCTTCCTGGGCCTGCGTGTGAAGTGCCTTCCCTCCATCCCAGTCTCCTCCATCCACTGCTGCTTCCGCCACAGCCGGGACTCGGACAGGGTGCAGCTCCACGCAGGTGAGCCAGGACCAGGCAGCAGGGAGCCCACAGAGACACCAGCCTGGCACACGGGCACGAGCTCTGCCCTAGGAAATGCCTGACACTGCCTTCATTGCCTGTGCTGGGAGGGGATGAGGAAGGGAGTGAAAAGGCAGAAATCCTGTTCCCGTGGAAAGGCCAGAGCTTTGAGGCTGGAAACAGGAATAAAAAAAAAAAAAGTGACTTTCATCATATTTTCCTCTGCTGTTTGTGTTTTTCAGTGCTATTATGTTTAGGTCCAGCTCTGGATCGGATCAGCTCTGCGGGAAGGCTCTGTTGATTTGGTGCAGTCTGAGTTCTCCCATCCCCTGTCCAGAGCCAAAGTAAATTATTGGCCTGGGTGGTGCAGGGGGAGAACTCATAGGCCTTTCATGATAGGAAATTTGGGTTCAAGTGTCACAAGTTCCCCAGGGGACTGGATTTGCCAGCTGCCAAACTCACACTGCACAAACATCCACCTGGAATGAGGTGTTTGCAAGTACCATGGGCAGCACATGCTCAGCACAGACCCAGCACTGCAGCCCTGGGGCTGTTCCAGCTCAGTCCTGAACTGCCTGTAGGGAAATTCTGCTCCCAGGTGCTCATTTCCATGGGTTGGTACTGAATTCATCAGCATCTCTGCTTTGTTTTGACTCTGTGCCCAGCACCACTTCCAAATTCAAGTCCTCTCTGATTTGAGAGATGGGCTACACAGCCATGGTTCTCCACCTGAGATGATGAATCCAGCAGCTCTGCCTGCTTGTAGGCTTGGATTGCATCCTCCTCTCCATCAGCAGCAGAAATTCTGGCTCTGTGCCTTCCAGGGATTCCTCATTTAAATGAACATCTCTCTTGTTTTTGTCCAGATGGGATCCTGAATTTCCTGAAGAACAACAAGCCCATGGATGCCCTGTGTGTCCTTGGACTTACCCTGCTGGATCTTTACCCATGTGAGACCTGGAGCTTCACATTCAGCAAATTCCTGCCAGGACAAGGTGGGCTGGTGTCCCATGGTGATCCAGCACAGTGTGAGAATAAGGCAGCACTGTCCCTTCCCTGTGAGACTGGAATAGACAAATCTTAACATGCTGTTCCCTTGTAAGAGGAATTAGGCTTTCCCAGGGTGAAATTAGGGGGATCAGAGCTCCTGGTCCAAGCAGAGGTAACTGAGGTGATACCAACCTTTTGGGGAGTGGGTCTCATCACACCCTGTGTGCCCAGCTGGACTGTGCTCCCACAGCTGTATTTTCATGCTGCCTAAGGTGAGAGACAGCTGTAAAAGAGCAGATGCCTGACTTTACTCCTCTCTCTTCACAGAAGTAGGAGTCTGCAGCTTTGCCAGGTTTTCTGGGGATTTCCCCCAGGCTGGTTGTAGCAGCCTGAACCCACCCACGCAGAAGGAAGAGCTGTGTGAAGTCAGCAAGGAGGGCAGAGAGAGGAGCCTGCAGTTCAGTGCCCAGGAGATGGTGCAGTGCTGTAAGGTAGGACCAGCAACCTCTGCACCCCGTTTTTTCCTGGGTAGGGTTAAATATTGCAGGCCAGGGCATAAAACACCTCAGCCCAGTGAAAAAGCCATGAGACTGCTCCCAGAAGCACAGGCAGTCACAGCTAAGCCCACACTGAATTCAGACATAAAGATCTTCCATTCTAGTGCACTGCATGGACAGCTCCTACTCCCCTCACCACTGGAGCAAGTGACAACATCAGTTATGGGGAGGCTACAGGATTTGCCTCAGAATCACAGAATGGTTTGGGTTGGAAGGGACCTTAAAGACCATCTTGTCCCAAACCCCTGACATGGGCAGGGACACCTTCCACTAAACCAGACTGTGTCATGGAGCAGGACTGAAACAGCCCTGCCCAGCTCCCAGGCTCATGCTTGGGTAATCCTGAGTATTTTTCTTGTCAAGCATAGCAGGGCTGATACAGCATTTGGAGGATAATCAGAATATCTGGTGGAGCTGTGTGTAACTAAGGGATGGCTGCAGGGGAGGGGTCCCTGTGCCATCCCTGTTACATGGATGGAGGAGAAGAACAGAGAATAATATCTCAGCCAAGTCATCCATTTAAATGCAGAACCCTTAAAACCCCACCAACTCCAACACATCTCTTCATGAGTGCTGTCCTCCCTCATCCCAACATCTGCCATATTCCAGCTCTGCCTCCAGTGCTCCTCCCAGAGCTGGCCCACACAGAGCAGTCACACCAGCACCTGCAAAGCCACTTCCCTTTGCTCCCCTGGTATTTGCTCAGGATTTTCTAGTTTGAGACCTCTTCCTGTAATAATTTTAAATGATATTAGGTGGCAATTGGAGGAGGAGAGGAGTCCTCCATCCTCAGCCTTTCCACAGTTGCCAATTCCCAAGGCAGTCATGCTTGGCCAGCTGACTCCAGCTCAGTTTTCTGCTTTGGCACAAATGTTAATGGAGTCTGTTCTGGAAGGACTCAGATCTGTTATTGCCAACAGCTTCTTGCACATTTCTCACACAGCCTGTGCTGCTCTTTTCAGGCCTCAGTGGGACTGGTTTTCCTCTTTAAAAAACCCCTAAAACAACAAAAACCACCACATTGTCCTTGAGGAAGAGCAGCAGCAGCACCAAACATTCTGCCTACAGGACCCCCCACATCTGCCTCACCCACACCCACCCCTCCTTCTCCACAACACAAACATGGAGCTGGGAAGAGGCAGCAGGTTCTCCTGTCACCTTGGACAAGCCTGGGCTGGGGAGGTGCCATTGCTGAGCAGGAGCTTGCTCAGACTGCAGTGGAGCTGGGAAGGTGGAACAGCAGAGGAGGAAGAGGAGGAGGCAGCAGAAACAGGTATGACCATGCACTGCTGTGCTTCCCTGCCAGGTGACCTGCCATGAGATCTGCCACCTGATGGGGCTGGGGACGTGTCGCTGGCTGCAGTGCATCATGCAGGGAGCCCTGAGCCTGGAGGAGGCGCTGCTGCGGCCGCTGGAGCCCTGCCCCATCTGCCTGAGGAAGCTGCAGCACGTCGTGGGCTTCAAACTCATCGAGCGCTACCGGGTGAGCCCCAAGCCCGGAGCCTCCTGGAGCAGGGACAGGGCAGGGCCAGGCTGGCTCAGCCCAAACCCCAGCACTGAGGGTGCTGCGGCAGCCTGCTGAAGGCAGGAGATCTCAGGAGATCTCAGTACGTAGTGCTGAGGCACCTCACACCTGGACATGGGGGTGTTCTACACAGGCTCTGACCAACAAAGCACTCTGCACGGTTCCAGGGATTTTGGCTCTTCCCAAGGGACACTGCCACAGCCCAACCACACTTTCCTACTCCCAAAAACGAGGTGGGAAGGGCAGGGAGATTGCAAGCAGGAGCAGCAAGTGAGTGCAGGGATTCCCACAGCTGCGCCCTTTCCTGTGCCACCCTGGAGTTTTGCCTCTCTGGGGCTGCTGGGAACAGGGAGGGAACATCATGTGTGCACTTTGCTGCAATTCCTCTGTTTAAATTTATGAGAAAGGATCCCAAATTATGGGACCCTCCAGTATGTGGAGGGTCCCAAACTCATCTTTTCTCACCCACATCACTGCTAACACCACGTTTAGACGGACCAGGAACAATGCTAACACACCCTTAGCTCTTGAAAGGGTTTTCTACCTCTGCTGTCCAAAAAGCAGGATTCAGTAGCCAAATGGTTGGTGGAATAGAAATAATATCCCCATTCTCACTCAGCACCCATCTTCTCCCTGGCTGTGATTCCTGTCTGACACACATCATGCTCAGAGGCAGGATTTTCCTCACTGCCTATTTTAAAGTCTGTGGGTTGTATTTGTAACAAGATATGAGCAGAATGAGGAAGGAGATGCCTCTGGTTTCATTCAGCATGGAATCAGATACACAGAAGCATGGCAAAGACTGTGGGGAAACACACATTTTTTTGTGGTTTTCCTACTTATCTGTGGTGCTGCCAGACCCTTCTCTGACTCTGTGGCTCTTTGGTCCCTACTTCTGTCTGAGAAGTGTCTAAATTGCCCAGACCACCAGAAGATTCTGCTTAAATAAAGCAAATAAATTCTGCTTTATTTAAACACCCAGCCTGTCAGCATCCAGCCAGTGCTTTCATGAAGAGAAAGGCCACCTGCATTCATCTTTTCTAGAAACATTTTTGCCCTTACACCTGCAGCAAATACTGTAATTGGCTCAGCATCCTCTGAACACAAACCTTAAGGAATGATGCACTTGCCAAATGTCACATCTGCTTCCTTGGGAAGGCAAAGCTCAACTAGATACAGCATAAACTGGTGTAGGACAGCTGTGATAATCTCTGTAAGAGGCTTTGCCATAGTGTTGAGAGGAGACATAAATGCCAGAGATCAATTAAATAGTTAAGGAACAGGACAGAAGAGGGCAGAAAGCATTTGGAGACAATAACAGAGAGCAAAGTTAACTTGCCAAGCACGTTAAGCGCAACTCTGAAGTCACATTTCCTCTTGGAAACAATCACAGATCCCCACCTGGCACAAAACAGCTTCAGACACTCCTAAAAACCACAGGAAATGCCAGAACCAAGCTGTGCCTCAGCAGCAGCAGGTAACACTGCTCAGATCTGCAACTGAGACACAGTTTGGGGCAGGAAACCAGTCCTTATGCAGCAGAAAGATCTCCTCAACTTATTTATCTGAGTTGTACTCAGAACCACACTCCATTTTTTATCCCAGCTGATTATTCCAGCATGAGTCATCTTGAAAACTGAAAGCCGGTTAATTATCCTGGTGTTTCCCCACCACAATCAACATTTCCACATTTCCACCTGCTGCTTGTGCAGCATCCCAGGCTGTCCTCACATGGTGGCTGGATGAGTTTGCAGTGGCCACACACACACAGACAGCAGGTCTCAGTGACATCCTCGGGGTGGACATCCACTTCAGCTGCTCTTGCCTGCAGGTAAACAAAACCCACACAGAGCTCATCCCTTCCTGGTCAAACAGGAGAACATAAGAGGCTGCAGCCCTTCAAACCCACCCAAAGTTCAAATGAAAAAAGCCACCCAAAGGATGAGATAGATTGAAGAGATTCTGGGAATTCAGGCAGTAATCCTGAGTAGATTATCCCCTTTTTTTTTTTGCCTTGGACAGCCCAAATGTACTGTTGGAAAATCCACATCTCCACAGCCTTTTTTATTCCTGGGAATTGGGCTAAGTAGCAATTGGGATTCCTTCCCAGATTCACTATTCTTGGGAATGTAGAGCCATTACAAAATCGTGGGCTGCTTGCAGCTTTCCAGTAGCTTTGCTGTCCCCTTCACTAGCCCAGCTCCCTCTGCAGCTTCTGGCACTGCCTTTGTTGGATAAGCCCAGAGGGAGGGAAGGAAGGCCCACTGGAGGTGGGACCAGGCAGGAGAAAAGTTGTCCCTTTACAACTTTTCTTGCCCCAGAGGGAGGGGGCAGGGTGGATTAGCTAAGCTGAAAGAGTCCATTTTATTCCTGTACAGAATTCTTCCCCGAGGCTCCATGCTCAGACTGAAATGAGAAGCAGGGCTGATTTCTCCCACCCACTCAATTTGAGCTCTTTATCCTTTCTGTCACTTGCCTGAAGAGACAGCAATAGAGGAGGAGAGGAGGGGGAAGCAATGGGGGGCTGTGAGGGAAGGGAGCTGCACAGGGCTGGGAAATCTCCTGCCTGCTCCTCAAACACTGCAGCTCCCCCTGAGCTGAGCAGGGACGGATCCAGCTCCGTGCCTGGCACACCGTGGGGACAGCCCAGGCTAATCCTGACACTGCTGAGCCACTGGGGGCTCTGCAGATGGATCACTGGGAGCTACAGAGAGTAAAGGAGAAGAAATAGGCCACAGGAGTGTGAGAAACTGAAAAACACACATAAAAAAGCTCAACACTGGCAGCAAGGCAGATAAGACCACCTATTAGCCAGGGATGACTGGAGTACTGTGGTTCATTCCTTAAAGCATAAGGAACGAATGTGCCAGGAGCAGCCTGTTATAAGCCTCATTGTGGCATTTAATATTTAAAAAGGAAATTGTCTCAGACATTTTCCTTTCATTAATTCTTTCCTAGAATCAGCCTTCCCACTTGTTCATCTCAGCTCAGGAGGGGAAGAGCTATTCTTGGGAATAAAACACACATTACCACAGGCAGTAACAACCTGATGAAACCCAATTCTTCACCACTATCTGAGGAGTTTCTATAATGACACACTTTCCTCTGGAGAGGCATTGGTTTGCCTTTCCTAGAGACCACATTCACAGAGCAGGGAGTGATCTGGTGCAGTTTTCTCCTTACCACCTTCAATAACAGGGCAGATAAAGTCCACATCTGACTGGAGGCAGCTCTGCCACAGTCCAAGTAAATGGGACAAGAGAAAGCTCCTGCCTTGTAGGGTCACCAGGAGTTGTCTGACCCCATTGTCTGGCAGAGAGGATCGTGGCAGCAGCAGCTGAGCCACCCAAGATAAACAGGTTTACCTGGCAAACACAGCAAAGGTATAAGAGCATCTCTCATCCTCCACAATGAAACCTTTCTCCTCTCACGCAGAAGCTGTATGCCTGGACACAGACCGTGCTGTCCACGTGGCCAAGGCAGGAGTCAGCAGAGCTCTCAGCCTCCGAGGACATGCTCCCGTTCAGCTCCGACTCCGGGATGTGCTGCGAGAACGACTCCGAGGCCGTGACCTCCCTGTCCGAGCCGCTGACCCCCGACACCTGCAGCCAGGGCCTGTCCCTGGGGCCAGAGCTGGAGCAGGACGAGCAGCCCAGCTCCCTGCAGGAGGGGCAGGGCCAGCCCCGGCCCCCCGGGCACACCAAGGCCACGGACACCATCAAGGATTACGAGCTGTGGCTGGAGATGTGCATCGCCGCCCTGGAGAGGAACGTCTCTGAGGAGGAGCTGGCTCAAGTGGACAGGAGTGTGGATGCCCTGGCTAAGTGGGAAATGTTCACAGGCCAGCTGCCTGCTATCAGGAAGGACCTGCCCTTTGCTAGGGACAGCACTGGGCTACGCAAAGTTCTTGGAGACAAATTTTCCTCCTTGAGGAGGAAGCTGAGTTCCAGAAAACTTTCCAAAGGGGAATCGTCCCCTCACCGCTGGCGCTGGGAGGACAACTAGGCTGGGGCTGCCTTGGGCCAGCTTTGCTCACCTCACTGCTTCCAGCCTTCCTCACCCCAGGCTGTTGCTGTCTCAGAGAAACAGCAACTCCCCCCAGGAATAAAAGATGTTTTGATTTCTGAGATTGCTAACACAGTTTTGATGTGATTAGTTCTTCTCCAAGGGTTTTTCCTGTGTTGGTCTAAATGACACCACCAGTCCACACCCACCTCAAGTCCCATGTAGGTGCTTTTGTTTTCTTGGTCTGAAGTTGGCCAGGAAGAGCTCAGCCAGGTCCCCACTAAAGGCTGAACATGCTCACACAGGAGCTTGGGCCATCTGAACAAACAGATACAAACAGATTAATCCAGGGCAGCTCCCCCACAGCTCTTCTCTGCTTAGCAGTCAGTTCCAGGCACAGATGAGATTTCCCCCTCAAACACTCAGAGTGCTCTGCTTGCTGTCCCACCAGCAGGAGGTTGTGCTGAGCACAGGAGCACAATCCAGGCTGATGGACTCTCATTATGAGCCGGGGGAAATGGAGGAGATGGGCACAGAGCAAAGCAGAAAGATCCCTGGCAGCTCTGCCCCAAAGAGCAGCGTTAGCCTGACAATTGTCTCTTGGCAGACCCTCAAAAGATCTCCTGAGATGCCTCAGTTCAAACAAAGCCAGGCTTGGAGCATGAGCTGGAACTGCCCACATCCTCTGTGGATTGGCACAGGAGAGGAAACCTTAGGAAACATTTACAGACTCATTGATTATTAATGTAAAAAGGGGAACCACACCTGTGCTCCTCTTTCTGCCTTGGGAAGTGACCACCCTGGCGCTTCCCTCTTCCCACTGAGCAGGACTGGGTGCTGTGCTGGCACCCTGAGAGCAAAGCCTCCCTTCCCATGGCCAGGGCACAATGCTCCTCTCTGCTCCTCCTTTTATAGCCAGAGCTGGAGAGGCCGATGGGGAAGGCTGACCCCTCTCCATCCCTGCTCCCTCAGCCCCGAGCACTGATAACGCTCCCACAGCTCATGGCAACGTGGCTGAGCTCCAAATCTCTCCTGGCTAAAAATACCAGCAGGTAGCATCAGACACCAGCAGCTGGGACAAAGGGGAGATGTTTCCCTCCGAGGAGGCAGGAGCAGCTTCGGCTTCCCGGAGCACTTTGAGATCCCCACCCCATCAGGGCGGTTCTGCAGCAGGAAACAAGAGGACAGCTGGAAGACACTGCAAGAACTCCGGAGATTTACACACGCAGGTGAGTAGCAAAGATGGTCTTGCAGTAAATTCAGCTGGGTTCCGGAAACACAAGCGTTTCACATCCGCATGATTCACGCCGGGAGAGAAAGGGAGTTTGGCTCCGGGGCTGATGACGGCAATTCCTGGAAACATTTTCCAGCAGAGCCGCGGCTGCCGCCCTCTCCTGGCAGCCACAAAGGTGACGGCTCCTCATCCAAGGCTTCTCATCCAAGGCATTCTTTCCAGCAGCAGAAACCTTCCAAACAAACCCTGCTTGAATTACAAATCCCAGCTCTGCCCCCGAACTCGCTCAGTTGTTGCCTGAACACAGTTGCTATTTTAAGCAAGAGATTACTCTCTGTTCAGCCTTGTTTGCTCCTCCTTGATTCTGTGCTGAGTTATTGGGCTGAACTTTAGAAACTTCCCAGAAAGAGGCTCAGGATGACAACCCTGCCCAAGGAAGCAGAGGTAGCTTCCCATCATAAAATTCCAGAGACAGCAGAGGAGTGGGGTGGCACAGAAGGGCTGGCAGAAGTCACAGATGGGGACTCCTTGTGACACCTGGCACATGTGAGTGCTGCTGTGAGAGCAGGAATTCCTGCTGAGAGCTCTTGTGACTGTAAATGGGTATTTTTGACACCATCACTGCCAGCACCAGCACTTACCTGCTCAGCTTGTCCACAAGTGCTGCAGGTAAGACATAAATGAGATGGAAACTCAGAGCTTTACCTGGGCAGCTCAGCAGTGGCCACAGGAAAGGGGCAGAAAGTGGCTGAAAACACCTGGAAGTTCTTCAGCAGCTGGAGGAGAAAGTCTCTGCAATATTCCACTGCAGGGTTTGGTCATGTGAAGCCATTACTCCTCTTCACAGCAGCAAAGGTTTCCTGCAGGGTCTGTGAGCAGCATTTTGTCCCAGCCCACAGCAATGAAAGGCCTGGAGGCAGCTGGGTCACGGAGGAACAAATCACTGGCCCAGGTTACACTGAAAATGAAGGTTATAATCAGAACTAAAGCACAAAGGCACAGCTCCTACTCCTCTCTGCATGTACCAGAGCTGCAGGGGGGCAGAAAACAGCTGGCACAGGAATAAGCAGTAGGCCAAATTGAAGGTAAGCCCCTAAATGAGATTTCCTGCATGTTAAGCAGCAGGTTCCTGAGGAAATCCTTCTACTTGGAAAGGTGTGGGGACATATCTTGCAGCTAATGAGCAGCTGAGTAAGCTGTGAAACAGAAATCCAGATGAGATAATTAGGAGTCACTCTAAAAGGTCAAGCAGTGGATCAACCATCAGCAAGAAGGAGCAGGGTGCTCTATATATAAATCCAACATGCAGAAATCACTGGCAGTGCAGCAGCCAGGACTGGGGCTGGTTACAGAAGGTCCAGGAGCAGTTCCTGTGTGAGGCAGGCAGACCTGTGTGCTCCCTGTGCAGCAGCTCAGCCACAGCCTGGAGAGCCTTTGGCAGAAGAGAGGCAGGGGAAGGAAAGGGGCACTCAGATGGGCAGGGCCAGCAGGTCCCAGAGGCCACAGTGCCAGCAGCCTGCCCCAGGCTCCATGGGCATGGCCCAGGGCTCTGGAAGGCACTGCTGGTGCTCCTCTGGCTCGTGGTGACAGGCAGACCATGAATCCTGCACCTGAGCCACCTTCAGGAGATGCCTCAGCAGAACCAGCACCTCCTCCTGCAGCTGCTGCTGGTTCCCATGTAACAACCCCTAATGCCCAGCACAGATCCATGTTGGGCTCCTGCGGCTCAGAGCAGCTCCCACACCACACCATCCTGTGGCCACCTGCAGCTCCCTGCCCCACCAAGGCAGCCCAGCCTCACCCCCTCTGCCCCAAGCTCAAGGACACTTGTTTTGAAGCAATTTCTGAAGTCTAATGCTGAACATAGTAAAAACCAGGCTTTTAATAGCTTTACGAGCCCATAAAGACAAATATCTTCTCCCAAGAATAAACAGGCAGAACATTCCACTAAACAAGGCCTTGCTGGAGCTGAAGGGAGAGGGGAGACAAAGCCACTGTCCAGAGGGAAGAAAACCCAGCACAATTAAAAACTCAATGCCCTTTAGTAGTTCGGGGTGCAATTGCCTCCAACAGCTTGCAAGAGGGGGAGAGGAAAAAGCGGCACCTCCCACAGACATTTCATCAGCATGATCACTTTGTGATTTAACAGTGGCTGTGACCACCTCTCCCCTAAAAATGGAACTTCTCACTGAAATCTGCTTCTGCTGTGCAAAACTGAGGCTTTAAGGGAAAGCTAGTTTTGGTAAAAATCCCTGAGCACTTGTCCTAATTAACCCTTCCTGCCTTAACACCACACAGCTTCCCAAGATCCAGTCAGTCCTGGGAAGAGTGGCAAGAAATTTGGGATTAGTAACTGAGTAAACTTCCTCCCAGTCTGTAAGGATAATGAGATACCAGGCTGGAGCTAGAGACCACAAGGATTTATTTAATTTCTCTCCTCAAAGAGTTCTAAGGAATACTTTAATATTACTATAACCATCCCAAACCTTACACCTTGTACAGTTGAGCAAAACCACAAGCTATACTTTGCATTTTAGAGCAGCCTCTCCCTGGGGAAACAGACATGTTTTCCCTTTTATCTTCTGAAATTGCAGAAGAGATACTCCGGTTGTGAGCAGGGAGTTGTACTGCTCCTGGGAAGGTAATTCCAAGACAATTTATGGAGTTTGGGCTCTCCCTGGAGCACAAGCACTCACTGGCACTGAGCAAACCCACCTGCAGAACCAACTGCTGCAGCTCTGCTCTTATGGAGCAACATCTGCACAGCTGAGCCAGGAAAGGGCATCCCACAGCAACATCTGGGCTCCAAAAGGGCCACTCTGCTCCACAGAGCTCCAAAGAGATCCCCTGGAGGTGCTGCTGCTGCTGAGAGCTTTTCAGGTTACAGTGACCACACCTGGGCACCCTTTGCTACAGCAAACTGAATTTGCAATTGCTGCTCAGCACAGATGTTGAACACTGGCAATAAACCTCACCTGAAAGTGCCCCCAGCTCCAGGAACAGAGGCAGCCACTCCTGATGCAGCTGAAGTGCTGCAATTGTTGATAAAAAGGACCAAAAATGCTCCATGAAATGTTTCAAGCTGTGCACTGGCAGTGGAAATGACTTGGCACTAACAGGTTACACAAGAAACAATCAAACTGGCCACAAAAATCTGCCAGATGTGACCTCTGGAAGTGAGGGAATGTGAGGTAAGGTTAATGGCATTCCCAAGAGTTCTGGCAGCACAGGAGGGCAGTGCTGTGTGACAGGGACACTGGTGACCCTCCCAAGGTTCTGCTGTGCTCCCAGACAGGGGCCACAGCCCCATGGCTATTTATTATCACACCCTACACAGCACTGAGGATCTCCAACAGGTGCTCCCATCTCTACAGGCCCAATTCTCTTCCCTTGCTGAGCCCACAACACATCAGCAAAGTCCAGCTGTTCCTCCCCTCCCACCTCCCAGCAGTGCCAATGCCCCAGCCCAGAATGCCCCAGATGAAGGAGCTCCAAGTTTCACCCAGGTTAATGAGCCACCAGCCTGAGCTCCTGGACACACTCAGGAAGAATAATTCCAACCAGGAATAGCAGTTGCACTTCCATCCAGCCCATGCTGCTGTTTGCTCAAAAGGTAATTCTCTCACAGAAAAAAAATGTAATAAATAAAAAAGTCACCTCAAACTCTGTTGAAAGATAAAACCCATAGGAACAGTATAACAAGTCAAGTTTTAATAGATTTATAAAATTCATATATACAAAACAGTAAACTAAGTCACCAAAGCTATAAAATACACTTTTTACACATCACAATATAATTTTATCTAGTACACAGTTTTCATAAGTTGAAACTATGACAGCAAGTAGCTGCTTCTATCACGGATGCTGTTTTGGTGCTAGAAAGACACTTATGTGAGCAGTCTGGGACTGTGCTTTTACTTAATGCATTTTCCACCTTCTTTTAGTTTGTCACTGTTTTTAAAGTACTTTCCTGTGAATTGTTAAGAAAATTAAGGCTAAACTCAGGCCTTTCTTGCCCAATGTAGTGAACTGGTTTAAAAAAAGACTGATATTGCATAGTATGTGTGTTAATGCATAGGCACCAGAGAGCAAGTACATTGCAGAATAAAAGATAACATCACTTGGCTTCCTAAGCTATGTGGTTGTGCCACAGATAACCTGGTGTTTTGTCAGTTTGTTTTGTACATTTTGATTCCACAAACAAGGCAACTCCTCACTAGAGCGAGAAACACCAGCACTGTTGTTCAGTGGAGTCTCCAGAAACACCTTTTAATCTGTATCATCAATTCAAGCCCAATTCCACATTCCAGACAACACAACTGGAGGAACTCCCCCTATCCCACAGAGGGTTAAAGGCTCCAATGCAGACAGGACTCTGAACACACCTCTCCAAACCTAAGTCCACCAAGCACCTTCCCAAGCCTCGTGAGCTCCCAGCAGATCCTTCCTCCCCCAGCCCCTGCTCCCTTCCACCTCCCCTCAGCCTCTGTGCCCAACCACCTGCACAAGAGATCAGTGGCAAGTGAGAGCAGAGACGTGACCTGCCACCTCCCTCAAAATATGCTCTCTCGGGTCCTACTTATTAATGAAATGTTGCTCTCCATCAGTTGTAGTTGTTGTTCAAAGAATGGAAACAGCCTCTTACCTTCTTGTGCTCTGGTATCTTGAAGAAAGTTTAAGCAGCTGTCAGGAAGGAGTAAGATGCACTGTCTGGCCAGAGATCTGCATATTGCATTTTATCAAAATTGAGTTTTAGCACCCAGTGATGAACAGATGAAGAGAGAGATTTACAATGGCAGGGCCAGCCTTGCCAGCCTGCTGCTCTTAATTCACAGCCAAGGGCTCTCTGGAGTCACTCAGAGCTTTTGGGTCAGTGCAGATGGCATTCACTTCAATACAGCCTTCAAGCACCATCAGCTTTTGGCCTCTGTTTAGACACTAGCTCCCCTCTCCTGCTCCCCTCCAACATACTTTGGCTTTTTTATTTTACCAGAATGCCCACCTTGGAAGTTAGTGCTGCTCTTTTCCCCCCCTCTATTCTCACACCAGACAGAAGATCCAACCTTCAGTCCCAGGCCAAGAGCTGGGCTGGGACAGCTCCTCAAGCCAGGCACAGAACCACCAGCACTGACAATCTAGAACCTCCACACTCCCCACCCAGTAAAACACGAGCATATCAACACACAGACAAACTTTAACACCGCTTTCCAAATGCCATTGTCAAGATAAAAACGTCAAGGATGGAGCTGGACTGCCCAAGCACCAAGGTGAGCAAAGAGGCAGCATCACCTGGTTAGCAGAGAGGCAGTTCCAGCTCCAAATCTCCTGGCTTCACTCATTTCCATCTATGCAAAAAAAGATTAGTGTTAAACAAAGAAGTGCCCACGTCACAGCACAAAGCAGAGATCACCCCAGCTAATTACAAAACAGGCATTATCAAAAAGCACTAGGTCCTGCATTACCAATTACTCCTCACTAGGCCAGGCAGCCCTCACCTAGAGCTGTGTGGAGTCAGCATGAACTCAGGCCAAGCCTGGCCCAGACCACGCCAGTCTTCCTGATCCATAATGGATGCTCCCTAAAAAAACTGTTAAAAGCTCATTTACAAAAGCAGGCACAGATGTTTTATAGTTGCTACTGAAACACCCCACCCAGCACTTTGTGTTACAGAATTACAGAGTATGAGGTAAAGAGTTGGCAGTGCTAAGTTAAACCCCTGACTACACCCCGTGGTTTTATACTAGAGAGAGAACACAGAGAAGAGGGTAGTGCCCAACTTACAGCTCTCATCATGAGCTCAGTGTTTGGTTTACATGACAAACTGCACTGTGTGGAGGTGTTGTTGCATATCATGTTTGTCTCTCAAGCTGGCACACATCAAATCACCCATCAATGCAGCAGGTACTCCTGAAAATCTGATGACAGAAGCCAAGCTAAGTCAGGTGTCCAAACTCACTGCTTGAAAATCAGAGGGGCCTTTTAGAGAAATCCTCTAGGTCCATGCACAAAAGGATTTTTCCCCCAGAAATAAAGTACACACATAGAAAAGACTCCAAAACATAAGTTAATATAAGTTAAAACATAGTTAATACAAAGACAGCCAAATAAAGGCAGCAGAGGACCTGTGTTCTAAAATGCTGTTCTGTGGAAGGCAGCTGTCTGTCACTAAAGAGAGCTGCTGGGTTCTTCAGTGGTACCACATCTGTTCTTGAACTGCTTTAATTCTACATTTCTCTGCAGATCACAGTAACCAGGATGGGAATTCCCAGAGGGAATGAGGCCACGGGGATGGGGGGCAACACATGGACAGGATGGGACACATCCAAATGCACCACTTTCCACACCAAATGCCACTTCAGCTGTCCTAGGGGAATTCTATTTTTGTCTCCAGTGCCATGTACAAATGAGCTCTTCCTACTCCACTTCCCTATGGTTTATTTGCCATTACTTTCTCTACTCTGCCTGCCAGGCTGCAGCTCAGCTTTACCTGCCTCAAAGGTCTGGGAATGGTCATCTCCAGGAGCTTCTTTCTTGTAACATGCCTAGTTCTAGGTTCTACACAGCAGCAATTAAAACAATTAAATATATTATCAAGTTAATAAGTCAAATAATCTAGGCTGCCATATTAAACAAGATCCATTCTCTGCATGAAACTGAAAGCATCTTTGAGCTGTAAAACTGAGTGGCCAGTAATTTCAATTCCAGAACCACCATTAGGTCATTTTCAGCATTAACAACTATTTCCTTCCTTCAAAGTGACAAGTGCCTATTGAATATGTCACTTACAGAAAACCACCCATCCTTTTTAGCTCCACCAAGTCACCTTGCAATGCATCTAAGGAGTGCTCAGAGCCTGCCAGCACTGCAGGAGTGCTGACACACTCTGTTAGCTCAACACTTGTTTTGAGGACAACAAACACAAAGTAGTGTTGGAAAAATGACTCCCATTTCGTTTTTCTGTTTAAACTCCAGGTTTATGTAAGTCTCTGCCCCAAGCACAGGCTGCAAGAGTTTCCTCTCTTTGTCCTCAGGAGAGACAACCCCTCTGCAACATTCTGTCACTGACCCCAAGTGTCAGGAGGGACAGTAAAAAGCTGCTTTTTTCTTTAAAAAAAAAAAGTTCTTGTTCAAGGTCTCCATCTGATCATCATCCTGCCTGTGACCCATTTCCTGACCAGCCAAATGAACAATAAGCCTATAAAACTAACAAAAAAAGATGTTCTCTCCAGCTGTGTTTACCTGCAAAGTTCTCCACGATGTCACTTAAAATAAAGTTTTCTATTTGTTTCTGGTGAAAGGACTAAGCAAGCGAGCAGGCCTGTCCCTAGAAGTGTGAACAACCTCATCTACCCAAGCTCTGCTTTAGTAATTCACTGATTTACCACAACATGATTTTCTGGCTTTACTATGCTACAACTTTCCTTGGAAAAACCCCCAAGCCCCCTCAGCTGTGGCAAAATGAGTATTTTGCAGAGAAAGCTGACAGTTCAAAAAGACCCCCAAGTCCTTTTTACCCACAGGCCAGCTCCTCTGCAAACTTGGGAAGTGCTTGAATTTTGCAAGGAGAGTTGCCTGACCTTGTTCCTGGTGTGATCCATCATTATCCAAACCTGACAGAACTCTGAGCCCACAGAGACAAAACATGGATTTTTACCTGCAGCCCCACACTCAGGCCCATTTCATCAATTAAAACAAGAAAGGCAATAATGGGCCCAAGGTGGGCAAATTGGTTCCCTAAAACTGACTTAGTGTGCAAAACTGCCATATCACACACACACAAAAAAAAGCAGCTTGAGAGCTCAGAGTGAGATCTCTCATGCTGTTTCTTTTCCAGGTGCAGATTTTAAGTTATTTAAAATATAAGTTGCATCATTAGCTCTGTTGAAGGGTAAATCCATAAGGTGACTAAAGATACAAAACCATGGATGAGTGCCAAGGGAAAAACAGAACAGAAATTCCATGCTATGCCTCCCAGGTAAAACTACAGTAGCTTCAGACACCAAACTGAGGTAATTCTTGAGAAAAAATACAGTTGAAAGGGAATGTTTAACTAATTTGAGAAAACAAGCATAATATTAACTCATCTGGAAAACTCAGTGAAAGAATAAAGCTCACAGCAAACTAAGAACTAAAGTCAAGTCAAGTCAACCTAGAAGTCAGGTGAGCCCACAACTGCTTCCTCTTTCCCAGTGTCTTGTGTGAAGTGAAAACCACTACCAAGAACTCAGAAAACATCTGAAAGCTTTGAAAGCAGCCTTAGTCTTCAACCAAACAAATGGGCTCAGAGAAACCAACCTTATGTGATGAGTAAACTTGTTTTGCATCACGCTGTGGTGAAACATTTTCCTTTTCAAATGTAATAATCTGAAGATTTTTTCCCCCATCTGAATATTAGTCACGTAACATTCTTCCCCTTCAAGGCTAAAAATTAATAAATATTTAAAAGACAGAGTTGGTCCTGGCAAAATAAGACTTGTTACAAGGAAGCTAATTCCTGTTTAAGTTTGCTGAAATTTAAGTTAGGTTTTCCCATCTGCAACTTCTCAGTTGCTTCTTACGTCGATTCAGGCACTGAAACAGCCACAGCTTTTCCACTCTGGAGCCTGCACAAGGAAAGCCAGGAGGCTGCTACATCAGGAAACTACACAAAAATACTGATATGAACATCTGCAAGCTTCAGAGGGGAAGAAAGATTCCAGATTTTATCCAAATTAACATGAAAGGACAACGGAACAGGACTTTTCTTTGACCACATTTCCCATGGGATTACCAGCTGAAGTAAAACTTTGCTTGTTTTGACATGCCACTACAGGCTCAAAGGGGAAAAGAACTCCAGGGACTTTTTATGCTGACTTTTTATGGGTACAAACAGCCCTTCAGGTTTTATCCTTGGATAAAAACTATGACAAAAATTGCACAGTAAACTATGTTTGAGTTACCTAAAGGATAGCCCTACAATATCTTCGTTTGTCCATGTACCCCACTGCAGTAGAAAAGATTCAATGTCCGTACACAGAAAAGGCACCTGGCAGAGATTGAGAGCACAAGGAAATTTGGAGTTCACACCCAAATTGTTCACAGCCTCTTGCCATTTTACACCCAAACCACTGCCCAAAGGGGTGACTCCAAACCCAGCTGTGCTCTGAGTTCCATGTGCATCACTACAGGCTGAAGATCCCATTAAGACACAGATTAAAGGCTAATTTTACAGCAAGGTCTTGCTGTCCAAATCCATCAGTGCAGCTGGAAAGCTGGGATCTCCAGGGTGTTCATTCTTCCTACAAGCTCAGCTGTTGGAACTAATCAAGCAGCTGCTGTGCTACCAAAACCTTTGCTTAAAGAGTTTAATCAGCTTCTAAACTTTTGAGTTCAGATGAAGCCCTGTCACATGAGATACTGAACGTTCACAAATGCTGCCCCCACTGTGGGTGTGAGGGCAGTGCTAGCTGGCCATGGAGCACATCTCCCTTGAGCAGCCACTGTGCAGATACATGGCTGGGTGCTACAGCACAGGCTGCTGCACCAAGGAAATCAGTTTTCCATGATGTAACACCCTCCAAGCATAGTGCAAAATAAACCCTTCTCCGAATCAGCGAGGCCTCAAGTCCCCATCCCATTTACTCCAACATGAGTTTCCTTACACAGTTCTAGGCTTCTCCCACAGGAGACTCATGCAAAACCTTCAGACAAGAGCTGTGCATCCACCTTGGGAGGTGGATTCCAGACCCCTGGCAAAGCTGAACACACACACAAGACCTGGTTATACTCCTAAGGGTTAAGAATGGAACCTCCATTAACATTCTCCAATACAGCTGCCAATCTCATCATGGTTAGATTAGTTTGATCGATTCAGCACCTCCAAACTACAAAAAAAAAGGTAGTTTGTACAATTAGTGTCTGAAAAATTAAGAGCATTCATTGAAAACGTGTCTTCCATCCATGGTTTGTCAGAGATTTCTGTTCTCCAAGAAGGCAGACGGTGGTTGTGTCATTCAGCGTTCCAAACTCGGTACAGAACCTACCAGGGCCAGGTTTCAGTAGTGTTTTAGTCCAAATGATTCAGTAGCTAACATCAACACGACTCCTCCGGCCTAGAGCTCCTCTGTTTGGACTGGCTAGTGTACAGCATTCCTGAGCCAAGGAATTCGCACGGGCCCCGCGCCGCACGCACGGCCCACAAAGAAAGGATCAAAAACTCCGATGGAACCCTCCAGCGAAATTCCAACAGAGCAGGGGCTGCTCTCCTTCACTGCAGCATGATGTCCTTGAGGTTCTCCTGCAGGATGGTGTCCTTGACGGCGTGGAACACGAAGCGGATGTTCTCCGTGTCGATGGCCGTGGTGAAGTGGTGGAACAGGGGCTTGCTGCGGTTCCGCCGCTTCCTGTCGAAGCACTGCACCAGGTAACGCTGCACGTCCTCCAGGCGGTGAGGGTCGCCCTTGAAGTCCGAGAAATACTTCTTAATGCTGACAGTCTTGACCTTCTCCACCAGAAGGTCCATCTTGTTGAGGAATAGGATAATGGAAACGTTAAAGAAAAGCTTGTTGTTGACTATTGTCTCAAAGATATTCATGGACTCCACGAGTCTGTTTGTGCGCCTGTCTTCCATGAGGACCTGGTCGTATTCGCTGGAGGAGACCATGAACAAAATGGAAGTTATTCCATCAAAGCACTGGAACCATTTTTGACGCTGAGATCTCTGTCCCCCTACATCCACCATCTTGAAAGGAATTTTTTTAATGATGAAATCATGCTCTACTATCCCCTTGGTGGCTTTTCTGGCCAGCAAAATATCTTGTTTGCTGGGGAAATAGTTCTGCAAAAGAAAGGAGAGAAGTGTCAAAAAAGTCCTTCAAAAATTCTGGCTAATGCCTGATACTGAATGAATGGGTAAAATCACCAAGAGCTGCTTTTAAATTTAAATATTATCAGATAAAGAATGAATACTCAGCTTTAAAACACTGGCCTCTTGACCATTTAGCTCAAGACTGGTAAACAGCTACAGAGGATCCTGAGACATATGAGAACAAAAATAAAGGACTAATTCACTACTTCACACTTCCATCCATCAAGCCTCTTGGTTTAAGATTGAAATGTATTTTTTCATCATGAAATTCTTAGCTACAGTGTTACTGCCACTTAGGTAGCATTCAATAAAGCAGATCAACTTATCACTAAAAGTTTTTTTTTTTTTTTTTTTAATGTAGCTTTTCCACAGTTCATTACTCTTACAAGGACCATCTTGAAACCTTTACTGGAAATTCTTCTTCCAGGTTCACACTATGACCAGCAAGTACAGCAACAGATTCCACCACAGGCTCTGGCCCAATCTACTGCTGTAGAGAAATTTGTTCTTCAGAGCCTTATCATTGCTACTGTTTAGGAAAATCATCTCTCTTCTTTCTCCTCCAAGTGTCCAGACAGATGTTTGTTTCCATTACAGATTTTGAATCCTACAAGTGCCAGGAATGGTTTTTATTTTATTAAGGTTTCATTCTGCTACCTTACGCAGCAGCAGCCCTCAGAACATCAGGAAAAGCAAATGAGATCCAGAGACTGCACAGAAGGGCTGATAAAACATGTGCACAAATACAACTTCCATTTGTTGTCTGTCAAAAAAGATTAAACAAATGCTAAGCTTCAGTTTCAGAAAGCTGCAATTTACTGTTCCTACAGAAAGAACACTGAATTTAATGCGTAATTATTTCATAAACAAACCAAAACCCCCAAGCAAACCCCATTAATCACAGCACACTCAGGCTCTCCTTGGCTCCTGGAGCTCTGTGCTTCAGAAGGAGAAGTTTCTTACCAGCTGACCGATCCGATCCAGGTTATCCAGGAAGTATTTCACTGATTCCCCCTGTGGAAAAGCAAAGATATGGGAAGTGAGCTTGTGTCTAGGACAGCAAATCCAACAGAACCAAGGCCTTCTGCCCAGCATGAACTGAGGTCTAACTGATTTTTCCAGTTAGAAAAATATATTGGTGATCTAATGGTGGTATTACTCTAAGTTGAGAAGAGATTTGCACAAATGCTCAGATCTATCCAGTAAATCTCTACAATAAAAGAGTAGTGTTATAAAGTCAGTTCTTTGACTTAAAGAATTTGGCTTTTTTCCCCTTGTAAGATAAGTGCAGTTAACTGACACTGAGTGGGAGTAAAAAATGAAACACTTATAAGAAACCAGTCTAGTTTGTTTAAAATTCATAACAGTGAACAAAAGCATATCCTAGAAAAGTGGAAGATGTAAGTCTCCCACAATTTATGATGATTTAAGCTAGACTTGCTTGTCACAAACAAAGTAAAAAAGGAGCATTTTCAAGGACTTGCTCTTATACAGACAGCTCCCCTTCTGGGCTCAAGACTTTTAATAACTGACTTGCTCATCTTGTGAAAAGTCTTTTAGCAATTTTATCAAGAAGAAAATAGAAATGTGTTCAGGGAGAAGTCATTCTTGTGTGAAAATTTACTCTTGTGTAAGAGGATTTGGTGTTTTATCAAACTAAGGGCCCCTCTGCATTAAGTGGGGACAAGAAGCCCTGCACAGACTTTTAAAGAAATAACAATATTGTTTCCATACAGATGCAGACTACTCTGGAGTGAAACCCTCCAGCAAATGCTTCCTTTCATGAAGAAGTAATTCAGTAAGTCTTCTTTATTGTTCAGGATATGCCTTGGAGTTGTAGCCATGTCATGTGAATGATAAAGTGGAAAATCCTGCTGCCTTTTAGTGATTTTAGGCAGGGAAATCCATTCCTTATCCCAGAGCAGGGCTGTCAGTCACGACCAAATGACAGTAGGTGCCCTCACCAAGTCACTAATTCAGAATGGAACTTCCTCAAAGTACTCCAGCTGCAATATAAACTCTTAAACCCCACATCCTCCTCTACACCATAGCCCTGAGACAGAACAGAAATCCTGCCCCCAGTACAACTCTGAACAGATGAACACAACAGTTCATTGTGAGGAACCAGACTGGAGATCAGAGGACTCAGTGTTGGACAAGTACACACTCCCAGCAGAAGGCACACACAAAAGGAGCTGCAGCTTATTGTTTTCTAACATTCAAAACTGGAAGTGTTCTTTTCATAAAGGAGAGAGAACACACGGATTTGCAAAAGACTACCACGTATCAACAAAAGATTTACAATGGATTGCTGGCAGAAAAAAAAAAAACACTTCTTTTTTTGGGGGGTGGGGTGGGGGAGAGGGGAAGTTTCCAAAGAACAATTGCTCTAAGAGCTTCCTTACAATCATGAATTTTCATAAGGTGAAAGTAATTTCCTGCATTTTTTGGCACTCTGTGGATCAGAAGAGATATCACAGACTGCATGAATAAGAGAAAAGGGCTTCCTGTACAGCATTAGTCATATTCAGGAGATGGGACAGCCCAGAAAGAAAAGACCACTGAAGCCACAAAAACCCCCTTCTCTATCTGTTGTGCTCCATCCCACACAGCTCCTTCAGATGTGCAAAAATACTGCAAAGGGGCCATTTCTGATGGACATTCTTCCAGTTTTCTACCCAGCTGCTGCAAGACTCCCTTCCTGTCTGTCCCTGTCTGTCTGTCCCCCCTCCCAGGCTGGAGCAGGAGCAGCCACGTGCCTGTGAAATGCAGGGACACAGACAGGATCTCCTGATTTACAGCTTCTGCCTCCCCTAATTCCCACCCCACCATCCATCACACTGACATTCTGTATGTTGATAGGGAGCTAAGAAAATCAACTGATTAATGGAAAAATACACGTTCATGTCTGATGTAAGGAAAACAGACTTCTCTAGATTCTTACCCAGCTCTTATTAACATTGCAATTAAGCCATGTAATTTATTCAGGGAAATTTTCATCAGCAATGGCAGAGCACTGGGAGAGCTGGGTAAGTCAGGTGGCTGGAACAGGTGTGAGCACCATATGCATGATCTAACAGATCTGAAGGAATCTGAATATTCTCTTCTAGCACAGAATCCAAAGGCATCCAGGACCTAAGTCAAAATATCTGTTTCCAGCCAAAACAACAAAGCCTCAATGAGCTCCAGAGGGTTTGAAGTTTAAAAACCCTCAAAACATTAAAGCACACAAACATGAAGGGAGGAAAAACACCTACCAAAAACGTGCCAGAGTAATAAGCCCAAACCCAGTGTGCACACTCAAAACCTCCTGCTTTAATGATTCCCTGATTAATGATTCTTCATCAAGTTCTAGGGAAGTGTGAACTCAGTTCCTGCTCCAAGGGCTTCTGGAATAACCTTGTCCTACATCTTAATCAGATTTCCAGCAAACTGGGATGTTCTGGGAAGCACATTCAGCTCCTCCAGGCAGCAGCACACACAGGCACGGGGCATTAACTGATGTGATGAGTAACATGTAATGTATTAAATGAGGAAAATATGGAAACTCCAGGTTTCACAACTGTTTGCTATTAATGTTTCTAATTAGAACAATTATACTAACTGAACATTCCTTTCTATATTCATTTTTCCTAGTCATTCAGACAGTAATATTAATTACATCTAGAAGTCAAATTCACAGAGTTTTATATCAAGCTGCACTTCAATGGACTTTTGAATTCACTAATAAATTATTATTTATGCAAAGCTGTCTCATGCTTTGGGCATTATACACACACACAAACAAAAGCTTATGTATATAAATGTATGTATATAAAAATACACACACAGTTTCTAAATGAAAGTAGATTTTCCATTCAAAGCAAGTAATTATCAAAATAAATATCAGCTGTCTCTTTTGTGTTGAATTATTTTTTCTCTTCATGACACTGGCCATAAAGAAGCGGGTTTGGCTTTTTCAGTGCAAATATTTAGTGTTTCCCCAATATCCACCCAGCAATTCAGCTCCATTCAAAGCTGGATTAGCAGTTCAAGTGCTCTCCTCCTCCAGATCTCAGCCAGTTATTTCAGGTCCATGACCATGACTTCCTGTAAAAGTGTCAGCAAATATTTGCAATTGATTCATCAGATACTAAAAATAACTTTATGCAGATTGATGACTTCAATTTCAGTATTTTAATGGTTCTGTTGGGGAAAAAGAAAGCTTATTTTAACGTCACAATCTATTTCAAGCTATGCTTGCAAAGTAGAAATGAAAGCTGAAGTTATTTATAATATATGTATATTTATACCCTCTATGTGTATTTATACAAAGTCTAACTCCCTGAATATAATCACATCGTGGTGTGTTCACTTAGAAAACAAACAAAAAAGATCCAGATCAGATCTTTTACAGGCTGATGTTGCAAGAAAAACTGTGGCAGCTCCAGAAACTTCTTCAGATCAATGGTGCTCATAGAAAGTTGTTGAGCTCCTGCCTTTCAGATTTAAAGACTCGTGTCTTGCATTGTCCTAATAGTACACTATTTCCTTTAAAAATATTTTAACATTATTCATAAATAAGCCTTTTAAAATATGAAAGACATTCATTTCAACCAGCACAATACTGAGACAGGAAGCCCTGTCCTGTCACAGTCTGAGCAAAGTCTGTCAGTGAAGCATTTACACACTGACATTTCTTATTTATTTTATTTTATTTTTAACTAGTGCTTGATTAGCACATTTCACACTGCAAAGTCACAAGGCAGTTGGCTATTTCTATGGATTTTCATCCTCCTTGATAATAAATCAAGATGTTGCAGTGGTGTCTCCTGCACCCACAGCCCGTGTTTTATGGGACAGCTGCGGGGGAGGGAGCATTGACCTCTGAGTTATGAATTTCATGTAGCTCAGATGATCCTTTTCTAGAGCCCCAGAGTACAGCAGTGACCACTGGTGCTCCACTCCTTGCTCCCCACACAGGAGTGACCACAAAGCTGGGGTGACTCACTGTGTCACTCGGAGCTCCCCTCCCTCTGAGTAACAGTTCTGCCACTGGGACCAAGAGAAGGAGCTGGAGATGCTGTTCCCATTGTTCAGGGGGATGAGTCACTGCACATCTGGGAACTGGGGGAATCAAGAAACACAAACAGAAGGCCTCAAATGAGCCCACAGTGCAGTATTGCTATTGGATTATTTAAAAAAAAAATTGTTATTCTTTGAAACTGGCCTATCTACTGTATAAAGTTTGGTGAAGCCAGAGAAAATAGTGCAATTTGTTTAAAAAGTGACTGGTGGAAGAGAAAGGGAGGAAAGTTGAAATGTAAACATATACTCCTGCTTCCTGAAATAGTCCTCTAAAACTCTTTTTATATGCTAGATTATTTTGACCACAGCATTCTCAAGGGGCGAAAGCCATGAAAAAAAAAGAATTTTTAATCTACATACTTTGGGCAATGTGAATGCCATCTTAACATGAGCTCCAAATAAGTCACCATGAAAATAATGATTGAACTCAACATCCCTGTCCCTTCAGGCTACATTCAGAGCACATTGGAAATCTGCACACAGAAATATTATAACTAATCTGGCATCACTTCCTTTGCCATTGATAGCCTCAGTTTGGTCTGGGATCCCAAGCAGTATTTGCTGCATGAAAATAATGCACAGCAATCTTTAAAATACCCCCAGAAAATCAGACATGTTCTGCAAGGCCAGAATTTATCAACCTGCCACTGTAACCCCCAGTTATTTAGAGTGAGCCTTGGTCAGACCATAAAGGACAGTGACACATCCCATTGTCCAGTTCCCCAAAATACTGGCTCATTTCAAACTTTTCCTGCTGAAAAGCAGTTCCTCTATATTCTGCTCTGAACTACAAGACTTGAAAGGGGACCCTCTGTTCCAAATTGGCTTTTTTCCTTTCCTTGTCCCAAGGCCTTTTTGACATAATATTAATTTAGCCCTTCCTGATCATTCTGTCTCTGGCTGCTAAATTTAGAGTGCACAACTTAAGGTAGACCTGTCAGTCTTAGCTTGTTTCAGATGATGGATTAAACCACAGAGGAAGGAAATGTTGTACTTCAAGGAAGCATCTAACACAGATCAAACAGAACACAAAATACAGATCTAACAGAATTCCCACACTACAGAGAAACAGATACTGCAAATAACAGCCACAAACTGCAGCAGAGTCTGCAAGGTGAGAGGACACCACATCCAGATAAAATATCCAGATAAAAACAGCAGTGTTGGGCATCCACCCTCTGCTCAGGAGCTGAAAACATTCAGCAGCAGGGCTGAGAAACACAGAGGGAATCCAGGAGACCCTAGGAAGATGTTTGGGAATCTCCCAGCTCTGAGATCTTGGATACATAAATGGGATGGACTGAAAGCAATGACACAATTTCATCCAAAGCTGGCCTTTATCTAAGGAACTATTCCATGAGGGCTGCTTGAGACACAGAGACAAAAAGCAAAATCTTTGTTTGCAAACACTGAGATCTCCCCTTTTCCAGGTTTCCTGGGATGTCCATCACCTCTTGACTGTAAGGGGTCTGAATGTCACCACTTCAGATGTTTTAGAAAAGCAAGAGGCCCAAGGGAGAAGCCAGGTTATAAAATAACCAGGAGCCCAGCACTTTAAAATGTTCAGGAGTTAGATTAGCCAAGGTTTTGGGAACTTAAATTAGAACCAAAACCTCACCATCAAACTGGACACAAGCAGCAGGATGACACCCTGCCACCACAACTCACAAATCCTTGGGAAGTGAAGGGCTCAGGCTCTGCACCCTGCTTCTGCCCAAGGGCTGAAACCCTCCTGAGGGACAGCTACAAATAAACAACTCCCCTTCCCCAAGGCTGCAGGCTCCTTCAAGAGATTCCTGCTAAATCTGCACTTCTATTCAGCCCCACTGCTAACAGGGCATGGATTTACTGCAGCCAGAAATGTGTTCTCTCCTCTCTGACAGCTGATGAATTCAGTATTATTTTCCAAGGAGGTGAGCAAGTCTGTGCTTGTTAAGAATTCCCCCAGAGGATGCTGAAGTAAACTAAATTGCCCTGTAATGCTGATGCCCATTGGACACTGCAATTCTGCTCTACAGATATTCTACATCCTGTCTGGACATCGAAATTTATTGACACAAGACAAACATTAATGTTTCATTAAATCACCAGCTCCAGTACAGAGACCAACCACTTCTTATTTAAGCTGTACAGAATTCCAGCTATCAAATCTCTCCAGTGTTATTTAACTTCCTCTTTAACAACAGACTGAGCTCCTGGCTCCCATCCAGCAACTCCAGTGCTTATCCAACTTGCTGCTATCTGGACCCTACAAACATGCCAACTACAAAAAAATACCATATGGTTCCAAACTTCTAAAAATTACCTCTCCTTTCTCCTGCCTGTTCACATACTGTAGGTATCAGATGTTAAGATCTGAAAATATTTAAAAAATTCATTATTTGTCATCTCAGTCCAAACAGGCAATGGAAAAATGTGTTTGTACATGACAGGGTGGGTTTATATCAACTCATCCTCCATGACACATGGCCTAGCTGTGCTTTTAAGCATATGGAAAATAATAGGTGATAAATATTTATTTAATTCTCCAGAAAAACCATAGGTTAATCAGAGCTTCCACATCAGTACTAAGATTTGTGGAATCCTGTGACTGCAATTCCAGCCTTGCAGCAAAGAAACACTCACACAGGAGCAGGGTTCTTTGCTGAGGGCAACTCTTAACATGTGTTAGCTTTTTCCAGCAATCTAATACAGCAATTCTTTCTCCCAAGTGCTGCAAGGGAAAACTAGAGTTACATTTTTTCCTGAAATTCTAAGTATTTCTACATCAACAGGATGTAGATGAGATAAATTACTTTTGGACTAGTTTAACAATTCTGTTCATTTGTCTCAAATATGCACACCAGCAGCAGTGCCTCCAGGAAGAAAGGAATTTTCTGTTAATAGACTAAGGCAGGCTCCATCCTACACTAAAAGCTTCAAGAAACATTAACAAAAAAACCCTGTAATTTTGATTTTACTCATACTTACTGTCTTAATCACTGCTGTTTCTGCTTCACAGATTTGCAGTGGCTGGAAAAAAAACAGGTGCAAACAGCAGAGAAAACAGTACTGGCCACAAACAACACAAAAAGTGTAACATAAATATGTTAAATATTAGCTTTCAAAAAAATAAATCTAGAAAAATCCGTAATCGGGGTTAAGGATTAACAGGGATTCAGCATGTCCTACCCTTCACTGACCAGCAGCTAGCAAGAGTTGAGGAGTGGATGCAAGGGGATATAGACCAAATTCATGTGGAAGAATCACAGCTATGTTTAAACAACTAAAATAGTCCAACAACTGCATCCAAGATCAGCAGCGAGCCCGGCTCAGGGCTGGCACGGGTGGCTGCCAGACCTACTCCTAAGCATCCCATGGAAGGATTCCTTCCTGTTTCCCTGCCAACTGTCCAAGGGAATTCATTGTCTGCAAGTGCTGCCAGGGCTCTTTCATCTCCTCTCCGGAGGTTCTCGTGGAGCTGAGTGAGCACACGCCAGGCTCAGCTCCTCATCCCAGGCACAGCCACATCAGCACCCCAACAGCACTGAGCCAGCACCCCTGCACTGCTAGAACAAAGTCCTGACTGCACAAGGAGGAATGGAGCCAAGATTCTGGCCTATCACCAGTAAATTATCCCATTTATTCTCTGTGGGCAGCTGCCATGAAAAATGGGCATCTTCAACCACTATGGCAGAATTTAGAAGCAGCTGGATGTTTCTGCATCCCCTGGAATGATGCATAGTCCAGTTATTCCTTACTCCCATCAGGTCAGAATGCAAACCAGAAACTTGCTTTGTTTACAGGAGACATCTGCAGAACTAGAACAGACAGTGACAAAAAAAAAAAAAGTACCTCCTGAATTAATCTAGTCAGCAGTACTGACTATCTGATCAAGACTAAATCACAAGTTTACCAGTGAGTTTCCCTTTCAAATCTTATCAGATCAAGGGATGGGAAATAAATATCTTAGATCTTGTGGGCTGAAAAAGCAGCTAACACCAGCCATGAGAGAATGTTAAGCTTGGACTTTTCCATGGCAGGTGGCCAGCTGGAAAGCTCAGCAACTTGGATGCACTTACAAGAGGCATAACCTTGAGTATCTTGCAGAACGATGCTTCCTGCTCTACTTACACAGCAAAGATTTGCTGCAGTGCCCTAATGCTCCACTTTCTGGGGAATATCAGCTCAGACTTGTCATACTGATATTTGTCTGTTGTTAAATGGTGACTATAAGGATTGCAAAGTGTCATTCATCCTTCATATTTCTTTAAAATTTTGTTCTAAGTAAGATTCTCATTTTCTGTATGTATACAACTGAGATGTTTTTAGATGGGCAGAATAAAATGATGGCCTTGCAAAACTCAGAAAGCTGCTCAGAATCTGAAAGAAAGGTTTTAGGCAAAACTCAGCTAAAATGCAACCTAAGTCTCAGCTGCACTCAGGTGTGCTATTTAACAGTTTGATTTCTAGAAAATCAAGTGTGTAGAGAATAGAGTGCAGACAGCAATTAAGTTCCACCTTGCTTACATTACTCTGACGTTGTGCCCCATGCCCATTACCTCAGTGCTTGGCAGGCTCAGCCACAGACAGCACAAGGCTTGCAGGTCTGAGGGACTCCCCAAGGCAGCTTCACAGCTGACTCTCAAAAATCATTTGCCCCAGAAACAAAAACGTCCTTTTTCAATAAAAGTTTGGTATTTGTGAATTCTAAGAGACTCAGAATTGACCAGCCCTGAGGTGCAGTTTCTGCCTGTTGTTACCCTGTCTGCCCCCCAGTGCTTTTCCAATCAATGGGGATTCTCATCCTGCATTACCTTGCAAGGTTTTTTATCTATTCACATCAAAACATATCAGCTATTCTAAATAGTCTCTCCCTTTGTGACATCTGTTTTGGCATGAGAGGAGGAATTCTTCAAATCTGCACTTAAACCTCCACCCTATTGATACTTCAGTATGAAGATTTCATGCAACCTGGACTACTTTCAACTTCAGAATTTGTTCTCTTTCAGATCTGAAAACAAATCTAAAGATGAAATCTGTGATTAGAAATAGGTGGCAGCTTCTATCCTTAAGGCCTCAGCAACACATAGAAGAAAATGAAGTGGAAAATGAAGTGAGTTTAACAAACTTTTCCAAGCTGTTGAGCAGACTAGCCTATTAAAAAAATCCTAATTAAAGCCTTGGTCACATCCTACTGAACTGAAGAGAGGGCAGCAGTCCAGCCACGTGGATGGGCAGCTGAACTCCCTGCAAGCAGGAATGCATGTGCTGGGCTGCAAGAAAGGACAGAAAAGGAGAATACAGTAGGTGTTCTTTTGTCTCCTGCCCACGTCCAACACCATGATTGATTCACTGCTGTACTCTGACCAGACTGAAACCACATGGATCAAAGCCTTAAATCCAGAGGTGGAATTAAATGGGAAAGAATTCCATCAATAAAGCAGTGCTTTTTCAGTTTGAGATTCTACTGAGTTTTCCAAAGTGGAATTAAGGGAGTATCAAGGAAAGCAAGTCAAATTAAGAGCTTTGGGGGTGGGGTGGAGAGCAGACCTTCTAAGGACAAACAGCAACAGTTTGTTCAGGAGCAAAGCCAAGTGAAGCACAAGTCTGCCTCAGTCTGACTGCAGGAATCTGTGTTGTATACAGAGGAGACATTTGAAAGGTGTCAATAAATTACTTCTCAGAGCAACATGTTTTCCACTTTCTCAAACAGAAAATCTTGCATGATGTTTCCAAGAATTTTTCCTGCCCTCCCCCAAATCCTGAGTCAATAATTGAGAGAAACAGGTTTGCTCCTCAGAGCTGCTTTAGGGGTAGCTGCAAACTAGAGAAGGTGAGGACCAGGCTGCCTTTGTGACAGAAGCTTTTCCAGCAGTGCAGCTGAGAAAGGAGAAGTGAAACACTGAGCTAACCTCACCCTTCTCCTTTGGGAAGGCACTCAACAGCTCTGCTCCCTCCACCAGTGTTTGCTTATCAGCTGCTTGGTTTGTAGCACTTTGGAGCACTGAGATATTTCCTGGAACAGCAGCACATTCAGATGCATCTTAAGTCATCTATGAAACCCTCCCCTGCTGCACAGCTACCACTGCACACAAACCCAGAAGTCAAGAGTTAAACATTGTTTCTTCCCTTCCTCTGCTCACCTCCTCTTCCTCCTCCACACTCAAGAGCTGCTGTGAAACAGAGCCTGGATTTGAACAGTCTGTGACCACTTCAGATCCTCCAGTAACCCAGAACACAAACACTGACAAAACAACTCTTTGAGGTACAGTAATCTTAGTTCCTCAGGAAAGGAACCATTGCTTGGGAGAAGGATCAGTGAGATAAAGACTCTGTCATCACACCTTGGCAAGCACCAGGTTAAGGCAATTTGTGCCCACTTGTGATGCCCATGGCTTGTTCCTTCCCCAGTGTGTCACCCCCAGGCTGCATCTGTCTCTTCTCCAAGAGCAGCTTCCAAAAATCCCACCCAGATAACCAAGAGCTCAGTGCAAAGCAGAACCCCTCAAATTACCATTTCCCATTGCTCACTGGCATCACTGCCCAGAGCTACAGCCCAAGGTAAGCTGGAGTCAAGAGTGGTGTGCTTTCAGTGAAACTCTCCATGTTTTAAAGCAAACCAGGCTTGTCTGGGAGACAGCAGGAGCAGGGGGAAAAACAGAAGAAGAGCAGGTTAAAGACATTACAATCTGTTTGAGAAGTCATTGCAGAAAGGTCAGGGTTTGGGTAGGTGGCAAGGGTACAACATGGGACCTGAGCATGCTGCCTCACCATCCCACCTGCATTTTCCTCCTCAGCTTTCTGTCAGGTCCCACCTTTTCAAGAACATGGGCTCATTAAACATAATTCACTATCATTGTGATAAGTAAAGAACAAATTCAAATATCTGCTAAGTATAAAAATACAGAAGATTTGCCAATAAGACTCTCTCATAAAAACAGACCTAGTTTTTAATGATTTGCTTATTTGTTCATCTGCTCATGTTACTTGTTCTTGATCCTACATAGCTTACAATAAACTAGGATATTCAGGAAAGCCTGAAAGCATTCATTACCCATTATCCTATTAAATTCAGTGGCCCCTTTGAAAAATCCAAGCCTGAACCTCTTACTGTTTTTTCTCAAGGGAACCTTTTAGAACATTTTTAAAGGCACTGAAAACAGCCTTGCTCGCTGTCCCAGTTCTAGGTGAAAAGTGCAAGGTTTGGTACCAATAAAAAGCTGAATGGGTACCAAAAGCAAGCTAAATCACTACAAAGAATATATAAATGAGGTACAAAAGGCTGACTTGTAAAACTGGAACTTTCTGAAGTGCACTGTCAGCACTGCTGCTCTGAGCAGAGAGAGCCATGTCAGGGAGACAGGCTTAACAAAACCAGGCACCTCTTCTTGGGCAGTGCCTGTTTTGCCCCTCTATTTCCTGAAACCAACCACAGGGTCAGAAAACTGCTAATGCAGCACACAAAGTAGCAGGAGATCTCTCTTTTCCTTCACACAGCTAAGCCAGTCCTTGCTGATCTTCAGGCAGTGCATGTAGCTTTCATACACCAAGAACTTGGAACTTACATATCATGGGAACAAAAATATAAATGTCTCCTTTTCAATTGTATCTTTGAGACTGAATGGATGAAACCAGTCTGACAAGTGGAGCCTTTCCACTAGAAACAGGATTCTTTCTTTTTGGGCATAAAAACATTAACATATATGTCTCTGCATAATGAAGTATTTTTGTAGCAACTCAAATAAAAGTTTTCCTTGTGCTACCATAACTTTAACCTATGCAGATGCTCATTACTGAATATGAGTTCCCTCCAGCTTCCATCAAATTTCAGAAGGAATTCTTCATTAGATTCTCTGTGTCATTCAAAGGGTGCACTTTTAAATATGCCCAACCTCTCAGATTTCTGGAATACATTTTCATCACTGGGAATCTCTAAGCTGGTAATAGTTGCCAATTTTAAAGTCTCCTGAATGATTGAGGTGCATTAGTAACTTTCTGAGTATGAAATTAAACAGCATAATCAAAGCTCACTGGGCTGGATTTGTCTCTGCCCAGACCTTTCCTGCACACTAGAAAGGGATAAAGAGATTACTCCAGTGGTTTGTAGCTGCACTTGGGTACTGGCTCAGACAGCCTGAACTGAAAGTTTCCTTCCTTGTTTCTCACAGCATGTGCCAGCATTTCTTGATGGGAATGCAAAGATTAATTACAGCTGTACTTGCTCTGAACAAATCCTCATATTCAATACAGTCCTGCAAGATTTAGAGTAGCACTAATTAGGGCTTAGAACAACAATTCTGCAAAGACAAACATACAGAGTATTTTTTCTAATTATTTTATGCATAATAAAATCAAAGCTTCTTTCCAGAACCAAGGTGGCATTTATTCTCCAGAGCTGAGAGCCAAAAGGGCTTTTCCAGCTTAAGAACATTAGATTCAGTGTTAATATTAGATTTAGGGTTTCAGTGCTGTTGTTGAAGGTGAGGCAGCAAACAATAACCACTTCCATATGCACACAGAAAGGTAAGGATGAGTAAAAAACCTTTTGGGACACCCAGACAGTTCTCTAAGGGGCTCAATTACTAAGACGTATAGACAAAAAAAAAAGTCTGTACTTTGTAAAATATATATAAGAAAAAAGAAATCTTTCAACCAAAAAGATGGCAATCATTAGGCAAGAGGCAAATGTTTGCAATGAATTTTCGCCATGGCAGCTGTAAATATGAAATTATTTCTCTTACTTATCTTAATCACCAAAAACAGTCAGTATGTATTGGCTTCCAAGAGCCAGCAGCAGAAAAAGCTGCTACAGGAAGCCTTACATAGTACCATTTTAATCTGCCTTCAAGAATCTGTAAATTAAAGGTCGGTTCACACTCAGTCTGAATTTCAGCCTTTTGGTACCCACAGAGAGCAGAGCATTAATGAAGTGCATTAACTGCACATCTTACAGACTTTGGAGGTGATTTTGCCCAAAGTTTTTGATCTTTAAATAATGTAAAAATTAAAAATTTGTTGAGTGCTGGGAATTCACTACACAGAAGAGCAGGACAGCCAGTAGCACAGCTCTTTTTATTCAGATCCATCTCAGCTCCCATATGGTAGGCATATCAATTTCTTGTTATCCACTTATTTATTATGTATGATCTGCTCATTACTTTCCAACTTATCCTCCCAATTCCATGCAGGCCACATTTCACCCAGCTGTTGCACTTTGTCATAACCTAAGGTCAGGAGAAATTTATGGCAAGAATCTTCTATTTTCTTCTTCTTTCATTTAGCACTCAGTGCTTGGTTGAGGTTTCAGGTAGGTACAGTCACAAACTGCTGTTCTCCAAGACCTTTCCACTTGCACGGTTTTTAAAAAGTCATAATTCATCATCTTTCTAGTTCTTATTTCTCTCCAATAGCAGAAAGTATTTAAGAATGGCTAATAACTCTTTTACCCATCACAGCTTTCTTATGTTGCTTTTGCCTCAGAGAGCAGCTCTTGTCACTGAGGAAAGACTTTGCAAGAGCAGATTTTCAAGAATTCAAAACGATTTGCAGTGATTCTCTAAATGGTTGTGAATCCAGCCTACTTTAAATGGAAGTTCTTCTCACCTCTTGTTCAATGGCACTTCAAGCAAAGCTGAGAGCACCAAGTGGAGCATTCCTTGCTGTGGGTGACAGCCAACATCTCCAGCTCTGCCTGAATCCCTCCCTGACTGTCAAGACAAACTGGCACAGCCAAAGCCTGCACTGCTCCAGGAGCTCTCTGCTGGCAGCAAGCCCATTAACATATCTCATTTAAACATTCATTTTTAGAATATTGCAAATTTAAGACTGAGGACTGAACTTCTGCAGATGCAAATTGGCAAACTCTACAGCCTTAGCCAGTACTCACAGAATTTTGCATGAAGGTTTCCTTCTGCATTTTTTGCTTTGCTGTCGCTCAATTTTTAAAAAAACCCTAAACTATAGCCTGTTAACTTTCACCTCCTTTAACAAAATACCACTTCTGTTTGAGAGTTCTTACTTGAGATCTTGGTCTGAAAAAAAATTTAAATTTGGTCATAGAGACAGGAATGGAAGCCAGGGACTCCAGCTGCTAATCCTTCCTGCTGCAGAGCAGCCACCAGGCTTTGCAGCATTACACTTAAACAAGCAATTAACTTCCCTGCTGTACAAAGATGAGTCAGACTCCAGAACCTGACCAGAAACTTTGGAGGTCTTGGGATTTGAAGCAGAACTAGAACTTAAATCTGGATCTCTGGCATTTAATTGTTGTGACACTGGCCCAAAATCTTGCTCAGATATTTAAATAAGAAATATCTTCATAACTCTACCTTCTATTTGAGTCCAGAGCAAGTCAGTGATCTTTCGGTAAAGTCTGCAGTGATCTTTTGGGTTAATATGACATCTTGTTTCAGATAAGGCCACTTTTACAGAACTCTAACATAAAACCAGATTATAATCAACTATTATTGTGTTATATATAAAAAATACAGCATTATCATTCCTTGCACATACTATGATTCAGACAAGCCAATTCACCATCCACAGCTTCATAATCAGCTTCAAAAAGAAAGAAAGAATATAATATTGTTAGATACAGATGCACTTGACTTTCACTAGCACTAACAGTGTGCAAATACAAAAAATTAAGGCTCAGCAACAGCAAACATGAGTTTCTGCTTTGTAGCTTTACTGTCAATCCCTTGTTTTGTAAAAAAATTTGTGGGTTAGAGTGGTATGTCCCATCCAGATCTAGAAAAGAAAACAAAAAAACCACGTAACTTCCCAGAAATAATTTAGTTTCACAGGAGTTCTGCAAGCTAGGAAATACCCATGCAGGGCTCAAAAGTAATTTGGCAGAGTTGCTGCCTAGTCCCAATTACATGCATTAAATTGTAACAAGATTTCCCAGGCTGGCACTTTGAACAGTGTGGTTATTGCCTTTGTACATCTCACCAGCACTGGTCAAGCCTCAATGGATTTCACTGATGAAATATGAGAATTTCACAGCTCTGGGGAAAAAAAATCATCCTTGCAGAATGGGCAACATTCAGAGTCTCTTGTGTAAGCTCATATTCAAACAGTAGTTTGCAAAGGGAAGAGCTCATTTTTGTGTTACAGCCAATTGTATAAGCTGGGCTTGATTTGACACTCGGAATTTCCTCAAGTGCAAAGTGATTTACAGCAATGCCAGGCACAAACATCCCTGCATTTCAGGGTCTGCCCTATGTGCTGAGAGAGCAAATTGCCTCCAAACCTGCTTCTGGGACTGCCTCTGCTCTTCCATTGCATCTGAAAGAGAAATCACCAGTTGGAAACTGTGCTTCAGGATGCAGGAAATCTCTGTTAAAGTGCACTGAAGAATTCTGACAAAATACAGCCCACTGCTGTAGATTTCATTGAATGTGTCATTTCAAAGTCACCTACTTCTCACATGAAGTCAATTTTCTGCTGCCCCATCTCTCAATTCACTTGGCTTCAGCCAAATGCTGCTACAAAATCTCCCAGTGCCTCAGGGGCTGATGTACAGCCCAGCTCCTGATTACATCACTGCTGCACTGAGCATTTCTGTACAAAAATAAAGACACTGAAGCCACAGTTTGTCTACCCTGAACTGAGAATCAGTGTGAATGACTGGTGCCTCCCCTGCACGCTGGCCAGAGCACACAGCTGACTGCCTGTGAGGCTCTGAAGCCATCAGCTCCTTGCATGGGGAGAAGGCAGCACAAAGCTCTCCCACCCCAAGGAGCAGGCTGCTCCCTCTGCTCCTGTCCTGGCAGGCAGAATTTATCCAATTCCAGGGGCTGCTCAAAAGAAAAACAGCAAACCCCACAGTTAATTCTCAGAGGGGTGACCCTCTGTGCTATTGCAAATATCCCCCAATTCCCCCTCACTCTCACCCAGAGAATGGTGAATGAAAAGAAAGGGTTTTTAAAACATTTTCCAGAGTCTTCCCACAAGCAAAGCTTCAGAGGCTCTCAGTATTTGAAGTATTAATGGAAGTGTTCCATACAATTCCCTGTGCACACAGCTAAAAATAGCCATGGACACAGCACTAAGGTTTTTGTCTATATTTGCAAGAGCCTCACTTCCCTCTCAGGAACCACAACTTCCCATTAATGCTGACATTTATTTTTTCTTTTAAAAAGAGCTATTAAAACACCAGAAAGTCTTTTAACACTGCAGGGAACATCAATAATAACATTAATACATCAATAACAATCTTTATTGATATTCTGGTGATGGATCATGAACATATTTTTTATAACAACAACGTCAATTTTGCTCTAAGAACTGCTAAAGACACATGATGGCCTTGGCAGATTTGCTCATCACTATCCATCTGTTCTGCTCGTGACAAAAATATAATTTTTGTCCCATTTGTCCCATCTATATCCACAATGACATCAAGCATGTCAAGCTGTAAGAAGCCAAAAGAGTATCTAACCTTGTGTCAGACTTTTTGTTCTGGGCACATTAAAGAGAAGTGAATGGCTTCTCACATTCTCACAGTAAAGACCTGAGAGGATGGAAAAAACCAAAAAAACCCCAAACCACACACCAAAACAGAAACCACATGACCAAAGCAATTCCTGTCTTGGCCTTGGCCACCATGGTTTATAGCATAAAAGGAAATGTCACTAGTGGGTGAAAAAGAGCCTGCAGATACACCACCCAAACTCCCAAATACACCCAAGCAGCTGCCATTAGGCTGAATCCTGCAGGAAACCCCACTGCCTGCTCTCAGGAACATTCCCTGTGGGATTTGTCTCCTCCTGCAGGGACTGGGGGATTTGCAGCCCCTTGCCCAAACTATCACAGGCACTCTCCAAGGAACAAACATCCCCATGACCAAAATATTCCTTTCTAACACAGACAGAAAATGGGTGGGGGGATAATGAGGGCAGGGGAGAAGGGAGAAGAATCCCATTCTGATTACAAAGGAATTCCTATTCCAGTAGTTAAAAAACGAGGACAGACGTGACAATGGAAGCAAACACACAATGGAGCTTTTGTCCCCAAACCACTTGGCTCCCATACAAGGAACAGAGGAACTTGGGTTGGTGGGGACTGGCTGGGGTAGGGGAAGAGAGAGAGGCTGATGTTTGGAAAAAGAAAGCAAAATTGGTTCGTCTGCTTTAAGAAAGGCTGGGAAGACAAAAGCAAAAAAAAAAAAAAAAAGCAGCCTGCTATTGTAGAATCCACCCACTCACTTCTGAAAGGCTCAAAGACCCAGACAGGGATTTACAACGAGCACTTGTAGGCACTGAGTATGAAGCAGAAAACACTCAAATGCCCAGAGGCAGCTGTTGTGGTGCCAGAGAAGCAGCTTTTAGATTGCACAGGGTTATGGTCAGAGCTGTTTTCTTTCAACAAGTTTGTTACTGCTGAGTCAGTCACCGAGCTGGGCACTGCAGACCATAGGAAGGCACCTGCACACTGCAATTTTCAGCTCTAGCCAACCAACCAACCGCTGTATTTTGCTTTTTAACAGTCCCACAGCTTCCTGGAGAAACAGAGCATTCACAGCACACCAATAATCCTACAGCTTTGAAGCCAAAATAACAACAATGATTTATAAAAAAAGCTGGTTCAGTTGACTGCAAGAGGAGGGTGAAGAAAATGCCAGTGCTGAGTGGGGTTGTTTTTTCAAACAGTGTCAAGGCACATTCAGCAGGATCACAGTAATGTAAAGCTGCAAAATTTTGGTGATGATTTAAGAACTATTTTAAAGATAATAAATTCAGTTTAAACCAAGCATATTCCATTTAATAGCTCGCTTATACTAGGGAAGAAAGAGAGTGCTGATGCAGAGGTTTTCTTTAGCCTGAGTTAAAATCAGTTCAGAAAAGATTTATTTTCTCAGAGTCCACTATATCTGGCTTCTATTTATTTACACAAGTCTATATTCAGCAAGGGTTTAAACTAAATGAAGGTATGGGTTTATACATATCATATGCAATTACAAATTAGGCATCACCTAAAACCACCTTTTTCTTTAAAACATTATGTAGTTTTAAATTTTTAAAGGAATTGTACAGCTGCTTATTCCCATATATTGAGGGAATTATACTTCTGCTGAACTTAGAAGTAAGATATGGAAACTTGTTCAAAGTATTGAGGTGTTACTAATTTGTTTAATCCAGAAGCAGCATTTTAAAACCTTTTATGCAGCCAAGTGCTTTTTTTTAGTTACAAGTGAGGCACTTTCTGATCCCCTGGTGATGCAGCCTGCACAATAAAATAACAGCACCCAGATTTTCATGTTGTCAGTGCCACAGGTGCAGGACTGGGATGGAGTTACAGAGTTTGTGTGACACAGGTGGCTGCAGTACTGACAGGGTATCATCCCTGGTGCCTGCAGCAGTTCCAGGTGCCCCAGTGACACCACCCAGGTGACACCAGGGGCATCCAAAAGGATGCAGCTTGGAACTGCAGCACGATGTTGGAGATGACAGCCTCTCAAATGATCCCTTGCATGCCTCTCTGCTTTGTTTCTGTGGGGCTTTTTTATTTTTTTTTGGTATTTCCTGTTTAATCCTCTAAGCCAGGGAATGCAGAGGTAGGCCTGCTACTTTTGGAACACAATTTATTCAACAAATGGGACTTTTTTCCCCCCAGTTTGATACTATTTTATTGCTAACCAGCACAGGAATGAACCTCCCACATGATCCCCATCTGAATCTCCCTCTACAAACAAAATACATGCCTGACCATAGAATTTCCCAGGGAAAAAAACAAACAATCTTAGCAGGCTGCTGATGCAACTATTGCTTACTACACTGGATTCTCTTAGCAGTTGTTTCATGGCAAATTCAAGTTCCCTGTGGCACGAACCATCTTTTTATTCTACAGTGCTTAGAACAGCAAAGCCTGTGTCTACAGATGCTAGGAATAATAGAACAATTAATCCATCCTCTCTCCCCCTGCACATCCTTCCCCCCACCCCCAGTGCTGTAACATGGAAATTGTTTCATTTTTAGCCTAAGGAAGTGAGGTTTATCCCATCATCCTGTGACAGCTTTACTTCATTTCATTTATTCTTTACCTATTTGGCAGTCTCATGATACTTCAGAGACAGATTTCAAAGATATGCAACACCAAGACTCAAACAGGCATCTTATTAGTGGAGACAGATGAGTAGCTAAGGGCTGCAGCACGAGTTTAACTACAGCACTAGACACCAGAGAACCACACAGAGAAGTAGCATGAGGGAACAATCAGAATTTCACAATCCAATTTCTCTAGTTCTCCTTCAGCTGTATTGACTTCCTTTGTAAAAGAGTCTAAAGGAGACCATACAAAGCCCTGTTTCTGTCCTTTAATCCCTCTAACTAAACAATTATAACAATTGTGGTACCAGGCTGTCTGAATCAGTACCTTGCTCCACAGAACAGGGAAGAAAAAGAGTAGGAAAAAAAAATCCTCTCCATTTTGTACATATGAAGGAAAAGGAGTGGATTATGAACAGCTGTCAGAAGCATATCCCATACCAGAAGTGCAGCTATTCTGGCACAAGAGCATGAAGAGCTAACAACAAGAAAGCAGGGAAGAGAGCACATTTTTATGCTCACTGTCATCTTTCAGTTGCTTATCCAAGTTTCACTTGCAAACATCAGGATGAAAAGAAACAGTCAGGGAGCAGCAGCCTGAATGGGTGCAGCATTCACTTCAAAAGAGCTGCATGCAGGAAAAGTTTGCCAGTATCAATATAGTGCAAGCTGGCAGGACTGGAAAGTTACAAATTAAGTGTGCCTTCATCAGTGACCTACTATGAACAGACCTACTGAGCTGCTAAAATATTTTTAGTTCAACCAATTCCTGCCTTTTTTGGTTCCTCTTGCTCTTCCAGTTTATCCAGTCATGTGCACTTTTCCACTCCCTCTTACTGCCATGTAGTTTTTCAAGTTTGGCTCCAATTACCACTTGTTTCTGCTGCTGAAGTGCTCAGATTTACAGCACTCCTACAAACAGCTAACAGGGTGGCTCCATCTTGCACGTAGCAAGCTGTGTTTGAGCTGAAGAGAGATTTATGGTGCAGCACTTGTCTCCTCCCAGGCAGGAGCTGGGTGTACTCACCAGCTGGTACTCGCTGCGGCGGCTGAAGGCTTCCTTGATTCCTGAATCCCTCCAGAGAGCAGCCAGGGCAGGCACGTAGAGCTGGAAGGTGGCAGGCTCGATGGGCATCCCAGCTTTGTTCTCAAAGGCCATCAGGAACATCCCATGCTTCTCATTCTCTGTGTACTGCCAGGGGATCCCCAGCTTGTCCCGTGCATCAACCAGAACCCTGCAGCCCTAAAAAATCATTCAGAGAAAAGACTCGGTGAATAAAGATTAAGGACTTGAAGGTACTTGAAGATTATTTTTTTGACACTGTTCTGGTGAGACTGAACTCAAAAAGAGAGAAGCAAAACCATTGTTTATTGCAACATCTCCAACAGAAGTAAGATAGAGCCTGCTTCTGTAAGCAATTTAGCCACAAAATATTTCCCCAGGTGGAAAAAGTATTAGTGGCAACAGCTAATGGCAACAAGCAGTGCTACCAACAGATAATGAAAGTAAACATCAGTGAGAGCATGAAAAGTGTCTGGGAATTAAGAAAAGTGTCTGGGAACTGGTGTGTGATCATTATAGCTGTAGTTTTAAAAGTAACACCATGCCTGAAACCATATTCTTCCATCTTTTCCCTTGCATTTGAGTTTCTTACACCAAAAAGGACATCCCAGCATTAGGGAGATCAGAAGAGCATCACAGGACTGAAGACATTGCATAGATTCCAAGTACCAGGCTCAGGAAAGCAGATCCAGTTTTCCCTGAGACTCAGCTTAGTTTTTGAACTTGCCACACATTTGCAAGTGTGTGACAGGAAGGCTTTGTTACTCTAATACTGGAAAAGAAATCTACAAGCAAAGCAATCTAGTTCTCAAATTCAATTCAAGATTACTGAGCTGGTTCTTTTCACATTTTTCAGTTTTTACGGAAACCTAATTTCATATTCATGGCAATAAGCCAAACACATGAGGTTAAAGAAATTTGATACTTCAGTCTTGACTCTAACTTCACCTGCAGTAAACAGCTTCCAATGGCCAATATCTATTTCTCAATAGTGAGCCTCATTTCAGTAATGGACAGATCTGCTAATGGTGACTCAGCATCTCAAGGACCACTGAATTCACAAGTAAAATCTCTGGGTTATACTGGATTATTTTCTTGATCTTTGGTTCTAGAGATATGAAAAAAAAAATTTAAAAATCTCCAAAAGTGAAGTTCTGTTTCCACAGCTACTCACAAGAGCCTCCACATTACTGCACCGATCTCTTTTTTTTGCATACTTTAAGCTATCAAGACTGCATGCTATGTTTTATTAACACTTGAACTTTTCTGCTCTTCAGTCCTTTAGCAGCACCACACAACAACAACAACAACAACAAGAGTAACTTCCCAACAGCAACCAAGATTAGAGAGGGAAGTGAGAAGCAACTTAGTGGAGTGTCACAGGAAAGGAAAAGTGAAGTGTCGTGGTTGTCACTAGCCAGCAGTGCTCCTGAAGAGCAGCTTCCCAAAAATGTAAATATTTATTATTCTCTACTGATTGTTACTTCTTCTCATAAAGTAGAGACTGAATCTCCACAATACCATGAAAAGACTAAAATCAAACATATTTACCAACTGATGCTTTAAATTCCAGACATAACTATTTAGTAACTGTCATACAGACTAAAAGCCAACTCTCATTCCCAGTTGCAGAGTTGATCCCTTTATTAACAAAAGTCTTTCAATGGTTATTTGGAGGGCATAGCAAACAGAAGCATGAAAAACTCACTTATAAGGCTCTGTCTCTGAATTGCAGATGCCTCCAGGACATCTCACAGCTTCACACACTTTTGCAGACCATCCCTTGCACACACTCCCAACTTGGCTGCAACTGCAAGGCAGGGTCAGCTCCCCACCATGCCCAGTTAAGGACTTGGGAGATTCTTCCAGAGGATTGTGGTGACTGAGAGCAGCAGGACAGGGTTATTCCTGGCTGTCTGATGCCAGTGCTCAGTGAGAACTGTTGTGTATGAAATGGTTAATCAGCACAGCGTGGGACAGTGATCACCACGTCCCCAAGGGCTACATCCATCCCCTGTGGGTCACCCTGTCCCCTCCCTGCCCTGTCCCCTGCACAGAGCTCCCAGCCCACACAGCTCTGACCTTCCTGGGGCTGGTTTAACCCTTCTCCAGCTCACAGCAACTGCACAGCATCTCAAAGGGGTGCCAGCAGGCCTGCACAACTCCTGCCTGGATCAGAGAGCTCTGGGACCTCAGTCCAAGTGCATTTCCCCACACTGCTGCTCTGACTTCCCCTGCTCCTCCTGGAGACACAGAGGTTCTCAAGAGGCTGTTTGTTGTTAGAGAAAGTTTCATTATTTGTGTAGAGAAAACCACAGAACAGTTTCAATCAAGAGTGTGCAGACTGCTCCAGTCCTGGAATAGTCACTTATCTGCTGCTCATTGGAAATGCAGGTTTGACCCTCCCTGAGGAAAAAAAGGAACTAAAGTTGGGTCCCACAGAGCCTGTGGGAGTGGATTAAGTGTAAGGTCACCCATGGGCAGCACGTGGCATCAGCATTGCTCTGACTGTTCCAGATGTTGCCACCAAGTCACATGCAGAGCCTGATCTGGGACAAAGTGATTCAGTAGTGGGACATCAGCACTGACAAACAGACACACACTGCATGAAGGAAATAAAAATACAGGATAGAAACTAGCAGGAATGCTGTCCTATGCACACCCACAGCATCTCTCCAAATTTTTAGAACACATCTGCTTCAACATGTGTCTCTAAAACACATCAGGAATGAAAGCTTCACATAATGAGCAAAACAATCAATGTTTTTTCCACCCAACTCTTAGCAGTTAAATGTGTGACTCAGCAAAATCCCCAGTAAAGTGAATCTAAACTTAACATTTCTCCATCTCCACAAAACAGTTCCATAAATGCTACAAACAGATGTCAGAAAGATGAGAAGAAACAGAGCAATCACTAAATTTAGATCCTGTGTATTCCTCTTCTCACATCTCAGACTTACTGGTAACACTGTATTTTGCAAGCTCACTGAGCATCTGATAATCCCTGCCTCATTAATCTGCACAGCAAGTCACCATGGAAAGGTTTCCACTTACTGGAAATACAAGAAAGACTTTTCCTACCCCTTTCCTGACAGTTTTTCTGATTTTCTGTGACTATAGAAAATGTCAATTCACTCTTTCATTCACAGGGCTGAACACCATCAACTACCATTCTGTTTTCAAATTTGGGCTACAGAAAAAAATGAAGCAACAAGTTTAGATGGGAAACAAACTTCTGAACACTTCAAGTGATTTAAGGCTTTCGTGCTGCAGTTAAAGCAGCACCCAGAATAAGCATAGATGGAAAGAATTAAAAGTCACAGCTAAGGAGAGTGTCAGGCATTAGAAGATAGAAAACCAGCAGCATAATGGAAGCACCAGCTAGGGAGGAAAAAAATAGGAAATTCTCTGTTCCATTCCTTTCTTAATAATTTTTAATATATTCAAGTCACTGCATAAATCCCTGGCATGCACAAGACCTGAATGGAATCAGGGTAGAAGAAAAAATGGTGTAACAAGAGTGTGATGAGATCTAGCTCATGAAGCAGCACATCTTATACAGAAGGAAGTGCTAACTATAGCAATCCATAGATTTGAAAAGACAGCTAAGGCATAACACACAAGAAATCTAAAAAAATCACAAACCACTTGCAGAAAGGGAATAGACAAAGACTATTTTTCTCCTTCCCCTTGCTAGACAAATATGAGTTATCACACAGCTCAAACTCCAAACCTGACACCCCCAGCCAGCCAAATGCACTTGCACAGGATGTTGGCCAGAAGCACAAATGGACTCCAAGAGCCATGAAGAAGAATAGATGGAAGCAAAGTCCAGAGAGGACTATTCCATTACATTCCAGATGCAAATCCTGGCTCAGGGAGTTTCCTAAACCAAAGGCTGCCAATAACTGGGAGAGCAACCAAAGGATCACATTGCCTGGAGCTCGTACCCCATTTTGGTTGTGGGCTGTTTTTCCAGGTCACACACAAAGGCTGAGCTCCTCAGCCTGACACAGCACAGCTGTCTGGAGCACGTTTGCTGCTCACCAGCAGGAAGGTTTTATGAGCATTTACACAAATGCTCATTACTAGAACTGGCTCAAATGAAGTTTTTCTCCTTTATTTTTGAGAGCATTCTAGCTTTGAAAAAAAATCCAGGTTTTCTTGTATTTTTCAATAATATTTAAATGAATTTGTGGGAATTATTAGAAAGGTTATCATGAGCTAATTTGAAGCCAGAGATGTTTGCAGTATTTAAAGAGCAGCATGATTTAAGCACATCTTACATCTGTAGTTACACTGCTACATAAAACACAACACTCACTTTTTAAATTATTCATATGCTCCAGTACTTGAAGGATTCATTATCCCTAAAACCTCACACCTTTCACCAGATGGACCAACTCAGAGGCCAAGTGAACACCCCTCAGTAAAGCACCAAACATAAAATTGGCACAACAGGTTGGGGAGCACTTGCTCATAGGCAAGGCCAGATTCTTCCATGCAGTCAAGTGATCAAAATCCTGATTCAGGGTCTAGAGAGAACCTGCAAGTAGAGAGTTTGTTACAAATAGAAGAGTTTCTTACAGCGCATCTTCTCAAATAATTTTAGAGAATTACTACTGAGTAAGAGAGCACAGACAACAGAGTAACTGTTACACATGAGATACTACAGCAGCTACTTTTTACTATTTACCATTAATACACTGCTCAACCTCACAGCAATGCCCAAGATCTCCATCATCTACATATCAGTTATGGACTTTACTGTCCTGAGAGAGGTGCTGAGCCCTCCCTGGGGGCTCCAGGTCACAGCCAGCAGGCACTGCTGTCTTCTCCTAGGGCTGCAAACCAGCAGGAACACTGCAGGCACAGGCAGAGCCCAGCCTGTTTCCTACGAGTGTTTTTCCTCTCTGCTGTTGACAAGGAACTGGCAGAAGTCTGGGGATCTCATCTCACAGAGACCAATCTATATCAGAGCTGCTGCCAACAGGATTGCTCCCACCTCAGCCCACAGATATTCTGTGGAGCCAGAGGAACAATACAAGGTGATGAGGAACACAGGTCCAGCTGCACAGTTTTTAAAAATAAAGTTGTCAGTGTTAGCAAATATAATCATATGCACTGTTTGTAAATTGCTGTCTGAGCACTGCAGAGAAGTGACCTACTACAAACAGAGTGTCAGCAAGACAATCAGATTTTTACAGCACACTATCATAAAAGCATTAACAGAGTTTTTCTTTGATCTCTGTCCTTGAAGCATTATGCCAAGCAGGAGTAGAGAACCCAATGTCATTCAGGAAAAGGTTTCACATTACAGAACAGCCAAAAAATGAGGTACCATCAAAAGGAGCATCTTTCCTGGCAGTGGAGTTCCACCCTTTTCTGTTTGATAGGTTTGTCATTTGCCTGAGCCCACAATCCAGTGAGCAAACATCACCAAGAACCTGGCTACTCACACAAAAAAGTGATTTCCACTGGCTGTATTAGTTTGCTGTGAGGTGAGACACACACAAGGGTAGGGGTGGGAGCAGCACCAGTTGGCCCAGTTAGACAACAAGAAGGCTCCCCAGTTCTGCAGTCCTTCACCACTCACATATTCCAGTAGCACCCAGGTGAGAGCAAGGTAAACAGCCGAGGTGACCGACCTTCCAGGCCAGCATACAAATGAAAAATGTAACAAAGGGGAAGTGTCATTTACCTAGTCCACAGGAACACAAATATTAAAAAACATTTGGATTAGCCACTGAGTCTCTGGATTGGGAGCAGCAGTGATGTCTGCTTGTCTGGAAACTCTGAAAAGAGTCCTTGTGTTTGAGTGAGCCCAGCGAAATGACGATAAATGCAGCAGAAGGAAAATACCCACTGCAAACTTTACTTGTAACAGCACAGGGAAGAGATGATGACCTCAGAGATGACGTTCAGGACCTCACAAAAAGTTCTCAGTTAATGCTTTCAGACTTGTATCAGTAGCTTCCTCCTTGCCCTGAGAGCATCCCACCAATACCAGCTCACAGTTAGTTCATGCTTTCAGTACAGGAGACATCCCAGGGGTATCCCTGCCATGCTGCCCTCATGGGTTCAGTACCCAGCACATTCAGTGCCAGGCTGGACCAGCTCCTGACCTTCACTGGGCTGAAAAATCCCAGGCAAAGGCTGGAAACTCATTTGGAAACTCTGCAGCCTCCAAATCCTTGCAGCTTTTTCCTTGTTGCAATTTGCATTGAACTTATTTTTCCAGACAAAATAAACTAGAGCTTGCTCCAAAGTTTTCCTGTAAACATTTATACAGGACAATTTGCTAATTTTTTGTTGCCAATACCGTTTCCAAGTTAATTATAAAACTAAGCAAGTGAATAAGTTGGGAGTAAGCTCCCAAATTTAGTCACTTCAGTGACTAAACTTTTGTCTGCAAGACATCAAAGTATGTGCCTGCAGTCTCCAGGGATAAGTCATGTTCTGCAATACTAATGACTACATCACCAGAGCATTGTGAGCTCCATTTTGGAACTGCTATGAATATTTATCATTTACTACTGACCATTACTCCTCTTCCAGTATCTGCCATGACAAAGAGAGATTGCTGTCTCCCAACCCAACCAAGAGACACCCCAAATGCAAAGGGAGCACCAGAGTTGATGGAATTTATATTTAAGACATAGGAAATACACCAACTGGAAGTTAGTAAGAAATTCATTGATAAAATGAACCTGGAACAACAAGATCAGCAAGATTCATCGGGGTTTTTTGTCTTTTCTATATAAACTAGTGAATATTATTTTTCTTAATAAAATAAGCTCAGAATAAAGATAATCAGAATTAAAACTGTTCTAGTACAGAACTTTAGCACTTCTATATTGAATTTAAAGATTCTACTTTACCACAGCTCCTATGCTCTCCTTGTCATTCCTATGAAAAGAAGCTGTTCCAGCAGAAAGGAGACTGACACAGTCCTGAGACCAACTCCTCCAACAGCTGGATCCCAGCTCTGCAGCAGCAGCTGGAGTGTGACCATCATCACCTCCTAATGGGCTTCCAAACCCATTTGCATGCAAACCCAGGGAAGCTGGAGTCAAGGCAATTTAAAGAGTAACCTGCTGTATTTCCCCTGAGTTTGTAGGCCACTGTAATAAACAGGCTTACATTATAAATGAGTAACTTGGGCACTTGCAAGTGCAGCTCCCAAACAAACTGAGGAATAATCTGTTTCCACGTGCCAGAGTTTCTATCTGTACCTGGCTGCAACTTGAAAGTTGCAAAAGAGTTTTCTTGGTTTGTTTGTTGGTGACAGGAGGTACAACCTTACTTGAGCCACCATAAACACAATTTAGGTACATTCAAGGTACACTGAGTCCCAGCAACAGCCCAGGTTTAGTATTAATTGCAGAAGTCTGAAGTTCTTAAAGCTGCCTTCAGCACAAGCCACTTATTTCACTTAGCTGCCACTCATACTCCTGTCATGGAGCTGTCAAGGAGAAATGCTGTCAGGTATCCCCTCGTGTATTGCAGCTGCACTCAAAAGTCCCAAAGGATTGTTCCTCAAAGATTTTACATGTTCAGAATCTTCCCTTGTTTTTTCCCCACTCAGAGCTCTCAAATGATCACATGTAATTTCCTGTGTAGTCCTTCCCTCTGCAATTCCAGGCTTTTAATTCCTTAGTCAATCACTACACTTCAGGCCACAAACAAGAAGAAAACACTCCTGGATCTACTGAAACCTTGAGCTGCTATTTCCATTCTCAACAGGAAAACTAACATTACCAAAAGAGCTCAACAGATTATACTTCAGGCTTCTAAAAGCTGAACTTTTTCTCTCTTCAGATCAAAATCTCCTAAACAAGCTGGTGCAAGTACCACTCTGGTGCTTGTAGATTGCTGTAATTATTTTCTTATGCAACTAAACCGGGTTTTTTTAAGCAGCATGATATTCACATACTTGAAACAAAAAAAACATTTAGACAAGGAACATCAGAGTTGTGACCCGTTGAGTGTCTGAGCTCTTTAACTTTTATCAAAGGAAGCAAATAAAGTAGCAACACCAACCCATCTGTTTTGGATGGAAGGCACCAGAAAATTCCTGTAGCTACAGTCAAAAAGCATCAAAATAGTCTGTAATGCCACCAAACATTGCTTAGATTTAAAACTTAAGGTACATGACAGTTTTCCAACATAGCCAGGAGTCACCTTAAAATTCAGGCCTGGGCAGGCAGACAGCCCTGTCCTGTGCACTTTCCTTTTCCAGGTGGGTGTGCTGAAGTCCTGAAGCCTGTGTACTCATACCAGAACATTAACACTACTGCTTTTCACTTCAATCATCAAAAAGTTCCAAAAAGTTACTTTGAAACTTAGCCTCGATTAACAAGCAAAACCTGAGTTAACCGATGACTATTTACCTTCAACCAAAGCAAAACTCCTGTATTTGAATACCATCCCACAAATGCCAGAAAAAGCTAGCAAGGCCTGAACCATCACCTGTAGTAAATGGAAAAGTAAATTCTGTATCATAGGTTTATTTTGCTTCAGCATTTTGTTTCTGACTAGGGTTTCCCCAAAATGGGAGATGAGAACCAGAGAGAACAGGGTAAGCAAAGAACTCTGCATTAAGAAGATATCAGAAAGGCAAGAAGGTGAAAACTGAAAATAAAGTGGAAGCTGACACTAATGTCAATTCATACTTAGCACTGTTATTTGCAGAGAGGTTTCACATTGTGTTCTCTGAAGCAGTTTCTTCATTCTCCATAAGCTGTACAGTTGCCTAAACACCACTGCAACAAGCATTTCAGAAATATCCAGCCCTGTTACAAGAGCAGGAATGCTCCTCCTTAAGAGGAGTTTAGTCATGGCTGGGAAATGAAAATTGACCATTTAATCCCAGAGATTTACACTGCATTTCTAACTCAGATCTCAGTGTTGCAGAAGCTTAGGGGGACCATTGTCTGACCATGCTGAGCACTGTGTGGAAAAAGGGCTAAGGTTGCTGCAGCTGTATTGACAATGTCACACAGATTTAAATGCTATTTGATAGGATCATTTCCACTTCACATTGTCCACATATAGTACTAAAATTTCATCTGAGACCTTTTATTGCCAGTTAAACACATGGGGATCTTGGCTTCATTAAGTCTTTGCCAGTGATCATTGAACTTCCTGAAAAAAGTGAAAAGGACCTGTAGTCTAAACACTGGTACAGAAAGAGCAGCAATTGCGTGCACTTGACAATTTACACTGTCAAAGAAGCTAAATAAGCTTACTTTAAACACTGGATGTTTATCCACGTTTAATGCAACAGAGTACTACACAATTATCCCAAAATAAAAGCACTGACAGACAATCTCTGTTTTGAAAGCCATTATTCTGTCCTGATTTCTTCCTGATGATTATGGCAAAATATCAAGGTGTTATCAGGTTTCTCTCAGATGAGCAAAAATGCAAACAAAACATCTACTGCCTTCCCACCAGAAAACTCTTCTAGCTCATGTTTGCTCTTCCTCCTTCCTCCTTCAGAGTGACTATTCCCAAGCCATTCCCCAAAAACATATGGGGGAGTATAAATTGTATTATTGTATACAAGAGCCACCTGTGTTATCTGGAGAAGCAAGAAGGACCCAAAGGAGAACTCCAACCTAACCTTAACACTCCCAATTCACCACCTGCAAGGCCAAAAGGGCAATCAATCTGCTGAACCACATTAACCCACTTTAAAGCTACTTCCAAATTTTATTTTCAGGATTAGAAGAGTTTAAAAGGTTCAACTGACATAGTCCAAGAAGCGCTGTTAACTATCAGAACACCTGACTGCTATCTGGAGGACCAGGATTCTACTCTGAATTCTGCAAATCTACCCAGGAGTGTTTCAAGTGTGTGATTCTGCCTCCCCTACTACAAGGAGGAGACACTTTTCTTTCCAAAGCACACCAAGTTCTACTGCTGAAAGCTCTACACCTTCTGCATACATAAAATATTACATCATTTTACCATAACTGCTACTGCTTAGACAACTTCAAGAGGAACGAGTCTCAGATTTTTCCATTTTCACAAACTGCTTCCCTAAAAGCTTCTCCTACCACTTGAAATTAGCAGCAGCAAAAAATAAATCACTGACAGGACCACAATAAGCATTAAGACCTAGAATAAGACTCCTTATTTCTAGAAATACAGATTTAAAAAATCATAACACTCTCTTTGCTCACACAACTACAATCAGAGAGAAGCTTCTGAATTTCAACTTTCTTGCAGTTAATGGGCTCCAGCCTGAAAATGGACAAAAAAGAGGAAAAGAAAATTAGACAACAATTTTCCTGTTCATTAACAGAAGTGAAAGCCCTTTATGGAATAGCAGCATTCTTAAAAACAAGAGTCATTGTATGCGTGCACTTATTAAGTGCACATAAAGCTTCTATTTAAACACGAACCTGGAAACTCAAAAGTAACTCGTTATCTTTAACTTGCACAGTTCCCTTTCCTTTAACTTTCTATGAAATCTCACAAAGCCTCACAAATCCATGCCCACAAAAGAATGGTGACGGTCCTACAGAAAAATATAGGCAGGAAAGCAGCATTTCTTTAAGGGAAAGATTATGAAGATGAAGAGAGAAACACTCCTGAGTGAGCTTTTTATGTATCTTCTAAAATGTGATTACTTCTACCTGCAGAGGACATCAAGTCTTGTATCCCTGAAAGGAGCAGTATTTGTCAAGGTTGGTTTTCCTTACTTAGGGAAATATTGGTCTGTACACCAAAGGATCTACCAGCAGCTTTTACAGTCTCCAGTCAACAGAGAAAAACACTGCCAGCAGTATAAAACCTGCACACACACTGAAAGAAAACTTTCCTGCAAAGGCACCAAACCAGAGTTACTTCCATTTCAGCTCCAGGTTTGGGAACACCCCACAGTGCCCAACTCTGCGGGCCTACGCTCCGCATTTCTAAAGATGCGCCAAGTAAGTAACAACCACTGGCAGCCATAACATCTGTACCAGGAGTCCTTTCTTGTCCCACCTCCAGGTGCACAGAGTAGGGATAGATACTCCGCAAAAGCAGAGAAATCCCTCCTCATTTCTTCAAACCTTGAAGTTTCTCCAATTCCGACTTCGAGGATGCTCTCATAATGTTTTTTCCAGAAGGCAGGCCACACCTATATCCTCTTTCCTCTGCGTTTCCACAAAGCTTTTCTCAATCCCCTTTGCAGGGAAATTTCCTTGGAGCCTTTTTCACGGAAGCTTTCAGCCGGGAAACGCCGGAACCCGCATTGCCCGGGCCCCCGCAGCCCAGAGGTGCCCGCCCTCCCAAACACCTGCCCCGAGCCCCTCACGGAGCACCGGGAGCCGCGGCGGGGCAGGCGGGGGGCGCAGCCGCCGCCCGGCCGAGCCCTCACATCCCTTCCCGACGGCGCTGCGGGATGTGACGGCCTCCAGCCCCCTCCCCTCGGCCGCCCCTCACCTTGAGGATGTTCTCGTAGATGGTGGCCCGGAACTCCAGCAGCGCCTTCTGGTCGAACTCGCGGCCGTGGATGATCCGCATCTGCTTGAGGAAGGTGGACTTGCCGCTCTCGCCGGCGCCCAGCAGCAGGATCTTGACGAGGCGGCGCACGGCGCGCCGCTCCCGGGCCAGCATCGCGTCGATCTCCCGGCTGCGCCGCCGCGCCTCCCGCTCGGCATCGCGGCTCCGCTCCTTGCCGTCCCTCCGCGGCTGCTCCCCGGCGCGGCCCGCGGCCTCGGCCGGCAGCAGGCAGCGGCTCAGGGTGCGCACCACGCCGGACATGGCGGCGGCGGCCCGGCCGGAGCGCTCACAACGCCGCCGCCGAGACCCCGAGCTCCGCCAGCATCGGGCGGAGGCCGCCGAGACGCTGCGACCGGGAGGAGGAGCAGCCGCAGCCGGGGGCTACGGGCCGGGACCGCCCATTCCTCGCTCCGGCTCGGCCGGGGGAGGGGTGCGGACGGCGGGGCGCGGCCCGCAGGCCCTGCCCGGGGAGGGGGCGCGGCCGCTCCGAGGGGGCTGCGCGGGGCCGGGGGCGGCGGGAGGCGCCCGGAGCCCTCGGCGCGGGGTCGCGGCGGTGCCGCGGCGGGCGGGGGACACGCGGCCCCGGCCCCTTGCCCTGAGCGCTGCCGCCCGCGCGGGGAGGAGCCCGCGCCGCCTTCATTGGGCGGTAGCGCTGTCGCTCAACGCATCCGTTCTCCAATTGGATGAACCGGCATGCGGGGCGGGACCAAACGGGCGACGCGACTCAGGGCGGGCAGTGCCGGGAGGAGGCGGGGACAGGAACGCGAGCACCAATCAGCAGCGAGAGGGCGTGGCCTCGCTGCCGAGGGCGAGGCCTGGGTGGTGGGCGCACCGCCCGTGGCGTGACGTCACGCCAACAACACGGGATATGGAGTGACGTCACGCCGCGTACGGGATGACGTCAGGCGGAGCCGCTGCTGCGGGGCCTGGGCGGGCCCTTGGAGTCCCGAGCCGGCGGTACCGAGGCGCTGTTTGTAACGTGTGGGTCAGAACCCAGCGGGGTTTGATCTCACCAGACAACATGCAGTGACGTAAAAAAGTGTCATCGCTGACGTCATCAGGGAACACACCTCCATAGCACTGCAGTATCCGCAGATCCTTGCTCAGCCAGATTAAATGCACAGGGATTTGTCCCCCCAGCCCCGGCTGCCCCCAGGAGCTGATCCCGGTGGATCTGGCCCAGGCTGAGCCTGCTGCCCTGGGCCTGCCCTGGGTGCTCCATTCCCTGCTGCCATCGGGGTAACTCCTCACAAACACTGCACCGATCCAGGCCCCACTGCTGCCGAGGTGGGGATTAAAGTATCAAAGTACACCTTTGAAAGAAAATCCCCCTCGGTCTCGTGATTAGGTACTGGAGGGAAAAAACCATTTTGGGAAGCAGCTGGTGTGGGATCAGCGAGCAGTGGCTGGGATCTCAGACCTTCTGGCTGCAGAATGAAATCATAAAAGACAGGCACATGTTCTCAGTTCTATGAGATTATTTGTCCTTTCTGCATCACTTCTGTCTGTGCTTACAAGTATTTATGGCATAAACATCTATTCAGTTTAAGTTGTTTATCCTCCCCAGGCCTATTCCAAACACGGGACACAAGAATAGAGAGATGAGGGAAACTACTAGAATGACTGGGATTTCATCAATATTAAGGATGCTGAGTCCCAGGCTGGTTTGAGTTGGAAAGGACCTTAAAGCTCATCTTGTTCCACCCCCTGCCATGGCAGGGACACCTTCCACTATCCCAGATTGCTCCAAGCCTTGTCTAATCTGACCTTGGACACTTCCAGGGCTGGAGTAGCCACAGCTTCTCTGGGAAACCTGTGCCAGGGCCTCCCCACTGTCACAGGGAACAATTTCTTCCTAATATCCAAATTAAATTAATCTCTCTTCAGCTTAAGGCCATTCCCCCTTGTCCTGTCACCACCCCGTCAAAAGTTCCTCTCCAGCCTCCTTATAGGCATTGAGACATCTTAAAAGGTCAGAGTCACAGATTTAAAGTAAAAAAATTACAGAAAACATTTAATGGAGGTGAGGATTAATCCCACTCAGATGTCAACTCTTCCCCCAAGTCCGAGTGTTTTTCTCCCGGGCAAGAAGTGACATTTCAAACTACATTTAGACACTGCAGATTTCAGGAGACCAGCACAAACCTCTTAGTCCTGAGCCGTTCCCTACAGAAGCTTCTTGAACAGCTCCCCTTCCATTGATTTTACCCTTCTTTTGCAGTTTGAGCCTCAGGAGCGGCTCATTCCCCATAAAAAGCTGCTGTAGTTCAGGAGTTGCCCACTGGATGTCATGATTGCCCCGCCAGAGCCCAGCCACAGCGGTGGGATGGAGACAAACAAGCCAACCCGAACCCCCGATCTCTGATTTTCGCAACAGCTGAGCACTCAGGGCTCCCGCTGGCATCCACAGATGTTAAGCTGCCTGGAAATCAGGAGCTGTGCAGGGCCCAGATTGGCGTTTTCTGATGAGCTCGGTTTCTCCTGCCCCTCTGGCTTTGTCTGTGCCCTACTTGAGGTTCTCTTCAGATCTGAGGTGCTGAGGGGTTTTGGCAGAGAGTTCAGTAACTGTGAATCTCACTCCAATGACAGACCTGCTTCATCTGGGAGAGGGAAATTGCAGTACACAATAAACTAATCAAATAAATCAGTTGCCAGACGTCCTTAGTTCTCCATGCATTCATCCATGAAAGCAGATTTCAACAGCTCCCATCGAATTGTCAAAAGGAGAAGGTCCAGCCCTGCCTCCATCCCCCGCAGCCCGGCGGTTCCCCATGGAATCCCTGGAGCAGCACAAAGCTGAATTCTGTTTGCTCCTGCAGCAGCCCAGGGCTCTCAGCCATGTGACAATCCCCATTGACAGCCCTGCAGAGGCTTTGGCATGAGCCTAAGCAGGAGGTGAGAGTGTCCCTGGTGAGAGTCAGGTTTGTTCTCAGCCTCAGAGAATTCCCTTTCCCATTTTCCTTATTACCTGTCCAGCTCCATGCTTCCAGTTTGTCTCCCTTTATGCTTAGGCTGAAATTTAAACAATTTGTATTGATACAGAATAAAATAAAGCAACATCAATTACTTCATTTTTCTATTTTTTACCTTCTCAGTTTTCCTTTTTTTACTTTTTTTAAAAATATATATTTCTACTCTGTTTTCCTCTTTCCCATCTCTGTTTCTTCTTATCACTCCTGTTCTCTTTCTGCTGATTCTGCAGCTGCTTCTGTTCCTTCTTTAATCTCCCACGGAGAGAGGGAAAAGACTAAAAGATGGAAGAGAACAGAGACCTGGAGGATAGAAAGAAAGGGAGATTCAATGAGGGAAGCATTATTTCCATTCCCCCCTTTGGCTATGAAGCAACTGAATTATGAGCAGAAACATGGGGGCTCTTGGGGGAAAGGCTGGGGAATAAACTTTGGGGTTTATCTGCAGAACATCTGCAGATGAAAGCTGGTAAAGTGTGTGGCAGCTGGAGGAGGCAGTGGCTGCTTGTGCATGAAGACCTGACTGCAGATGGGAGTGACTGCAGGAGCCCAGGGGGAAGGAGCTGCTGCCACTCGAGCTGAGGGTGCAGCTGATGGACCCTGCATTAAAAACTGACTGTTTGCCACACCTGGGACATGGCTGCTGTCCCCTGAGTGCCACCAGACACCAGAAGAGCATTTTGCTCTGTGAAACAGAACCAAATAATCCACAAGGAGGATCTGCTCCTGCTGCAGTAGCAGCACCTTGCAGCAATGCCAGAGCTACTGTAAATGCAATCAAAACTGCAGAGTTTAGGCACAAAAGTGAAGATCTGAACAGGATGGCAAGGAAAGGTGTGCAGTGGTGGAATCACCCAAAGTGATAAATCACCCACCCCGTGCTGGTGGGCAAACTGAGTCAGAGTATTGAACTGTTGCTCCCACAGGGCAGGTGCACTCCTGCCTTAGCCTGGGTGATTTGAAGATATCTGGGCCCTTGAATTGCTCATTGTGCATTCAGGCAGCAAAGCCTGTAGTTCTGAAGAGCATTTATGATCTAAACTCCTTTTGCTGCTTCTCTGTTGAGACTGTGACTCTCTTTTGCCTGAGGAGGTGCTGGAGTTTATGTGCACTTCAAGCCTTACCTAAGCTGGTAGTTTTGTCGTGTTAAAAGTGCCATGTTCTGCTTATTGCATTCTCCAGGTTTTATATGGCTTTTTCAATGGCCTTCTCTCTGCACACTCCCCATGGCAGAATGAAAAAGTGCAGAGAGGCAAAGGGAATAACATTCTCCTGCACAGGAATGAGCAAGAGCAGTTCAAACAGATCAACCATTTTCTAGCAACATCATTAAGTATAGAGGAACCTTCTGGTACTAAAGTATTAGTTTTTTGCTGTAGGTATTGAACCTTTGGCTGGTTGTTATCTGCAAGACTTTATGATCCCTATTCTATTCTCTTTCTGAGAGATCCCAATTTTTTAAAGTGCTTGCAGTCTTAACACTTGTGCAGCCAAAGAAAACTGAAGTAGTTTGGCATCTCTCAAGAAAAAATCCACTTATTAGGGAATTTGTATCTCAGTATTTGCCTTGTCCCTTTTAATGCCACTGGAAGGGCTGAGAGAATGCAGTTTGTTCAGCCTAGAGAAAAGGTTGAAGGGAGACCTTATCTATCCCAGTATTTAAAGGGTGGCTACAAAGAAGATGGAGTCTCCCTCTTTACCAGGAGTCACATGGAAAGGACAGGGGGAGTGGGTACAAGTTATTCATGGGGAGATTCTGACTGGACATGAGAGGAAAATTTTTCACTGTGAGAACAATCTGTCATTGGAATAATCTCCTCAGAGAAGTGGTGGATTCCACAGTATTGGACACTTTTATGGTTCAGCTGGGTGAACCTTAAAAGAGTACTGGGACATCTTGTCCAGACTAATCTTTTTGCCAAGAAAAGCTTGACTGAATGATCCTTGAGATCCCTTCCAACCTGGGGAGGAACTCTATGATTTCTGTGTATTCTGATTTTTAATTGTGTTTTCTTTCCCCCTTGATAGCTCTGAATACAGAGGCTGCAGAACCTTTGGTTCATAGTGTTTGTGAGTTCTCTTGCAGTGGATTCTCTTGCAGTGGCCCAGCCCAGCTGCCACCAAGCAGTCAAAACTCCAAATTATGTCAAAGCAATTACTCCTGCTTCTCTTATTAAATTGGTAGCCACTATTTTTCTTTTCCATGTGGTATTTTCATCTTCTGTCCCACAGAAGACACATTACTCATATACATAAAATATGTGAGTCGTGACACTTCATGGAGTTAATTTTCACTATTTTCAGACTGCTTGACAGCAGCCTGTTCTCCTTCATTAAACACCAGCCAGTGAGTGGATTAGTTTACTTTCAAAACACAAAACCTCATATTAATCCACAAACAATTAATTATTGAGAGAAGACAAGCATATTTTGAACCCAGCATGTGACTTTCCTACTTATTTCATGCAACGAGGCATGATCTGTGTAATTCCAGGCATGTTCTGCCAAGCATCCTGAAGTTCTTAGTGAAGATTGGATATTTGGAAAAAATCCTTTCCTGTGAGGCCCTGGCACAGTTTCCCAGAGAAGCTGTGGCTGCCCCATCCCTGGAAGTGTTCCAGGCCAGGCTGGGCAGGGCTTGGAGCAACCTGGGATAGGGAAAGGTGTTCCTGCCATGGCAGGGAGTTGGAACCAAATGGTGTTTTAGGTCCCTTCCAACCCAAACCCTTCTGGCTTTCTGTAACGTTACTGTGATTACCCCTCAGGATGATAAACCTTGGTTCTGAGAGTGAAGAAAGATCAGAAGTTGAGGTTCTGCTCCAAGATGCTTCCTCAGAGGGCACAGAACCTGGGGCTGTGGGACCTGAGTGGGGCTTTCTGAAGTTCTGAGTTCAAAATCTGGGGACACATTCCTGCAGCAAAAGGGACAGAACAGGCTTGTGCTGGCTCGAGTGCTCTTGGGGTCCAGAAAAACTTGGCATTGCAGAAACAAGTTAAAAGCAGACCTAAGTCCTGAAAGCATTTGGACTCTGATTTTGAGTACAAAAGGCTCCAGCAACAAGTAGCTTTGTCAGTGTAGGTGCATTTTGTTTAGTCATCTATGTCATAAAAAGTCATTAGAAAACAAGATGAGTGACATTAAGAGGGGGAAAAAAGGGCACAAATCTATAAATTGCACAAACAAAGCCAAAGCCCTGGGAGCAGAACCTCACATATTTGCTGCCAAGCTATGTCCATTTTTTCTGCATTGTTTTTAAAATGACTTTTCATCTGGTGATGCAGAGCCAAATATCTGCACTGGTAGCATGTATCTCCCCAAACTCGTCAGAAATTAGCAAGACTTAATAAAATTTATGCATGGCTTGCTATTGCAGTTCCACATCTAAAGGGAAAACAGATGTTCTCTTTAGTTATTCTCTTCATGTCCGAAGGAAAGCTGTTGGTTACAGTTTGTGTTTAAAAAAGCTGGTGCTGAAAAGGTTACAAATGATGCAATTTTTGCAATCCTACTCCAAAGCTCTCTGTGAACCTGAATTGCTGAGGTGACACTTGCAGATGCCTGTCACCCACTTACCAGCCTCATATTTCTTAACACCTCCACTTCAGGATGAATAAATGGAGCAGAGTTCCCAGTATTTGCCTGAGATCACCGGCAGGGTGGCTGGCCAGGCTCCCAGCCCTGGGCTGCATCCATGGGGATGTTCCTCAGCCTGGGCTGGTTTGAGGTGAGGCAGAAGGGATGGATGGTGCATCTGAAAGGTGGCATTAGACATGGCCCTGGATGGGCCTCTCAGCTTCAGCAGGGAGAAGGGAAGCTTTGATTCTTCACCTCCCTCAGCTGGATCCTTTCACTGAGCACACAGCATTCCCTGCTCACGTTGCACATGGGCAATCTTTGCTCTTTCTGTTTTTATACAAATATTCCCAAGATGTGCAAAAAATGTTGGCACTTACAGTGAGTGTTTGCCATCTGAAAGAGTTTGCCCCTGCAAACATGGATGTGTGCGTGCACATCTATCTGAAATTCATGTTTTACTTTGCAGATGTGTGTCAAACACAAAGCCTTTCAAAATGTTAATATTTGTTTGTTTCTACGACATATTTATTCACTGCTCCCTGAATGAAGGATCCCAAGCCGCCTTTATTTCTCTGCAGCTACCAAGTGGACATTGGTATAAAAAGCTGCTCTCTATCCACAAAAATTGTCCCAAAAGAACAGCAAATGCTGTAAATTGTAGACTTTGGTTTAATACCCTTTCTAAATGTTTATTCAAACAATCCTTTTTAGCTTGTGAATATTCATGATCTTACAATTAATATGAAAGATAAACACTCACACCACACCTAAATGTGACAACCAGCTAATTTAGGAATTATTGCTCTCCCAAAAAGGGAGAAGGAATAGGCTCTGTCACTTAAAGAAACGATGGCAAATGATGCAAAACCCAGGTGGCAGAAATGCAGAGAAGAGCTGGCAGGAGCTAACCAGATGAGTGATCAGCATTTTATTCAGACAGTGTTTCAGCGTCCACCCAGAGGAGATTAAGTATCCTGTCCTCTCAGTGCAGAGAAGGAGAAATAAATCAGGTTTTACCACAAGGAGGGTGGCAGGGAGTTAATTAGGAATGGAAAAAAATATATTTCAGTTTGAAAAGGAATAAAAAAATGCTCAAAAGAAGGAACTGAAATACACTGAAAACATGTTGGAACCCACCTGGGAGGCTGAGGGAGAATCCTGCCCGGGGATCTGCAGCCCCAGGGGACTGACACAACAGGTGATGCCGACAGCTCTCTGAAAGCTGCAGTCCAGCAGCCAAATGCTGCTGCTCTGAGATGTTATATGAAAGCAGACATTTCCCATAGCCTGTCTCATGTTAGAATCTCTCCAACCACAAAGTGTATAAAAAAGGCAAGGTTGCATAAAGAAATAAAAGAACCTTCGTTTTCTCCTTAATGTAGTTTCTAAAAACCACAACCTCGTTAAAGTCAACAGGATTTTGCTCCTCATCTCTTCTAATTTGCCTCCCAGGATTTGTGCAAAACTAGAAGATGACAGATTCTGCTATTAGAGCAAGCAAAGCTACACCAGAAAATTAGCAGAAGCCACAAGCAGCAGAACAGTGGTGAAACCACCTTATTGCCTCATGTTCAGTGATTTCCATTAATGATTTAACAGCAAAGGTCAATTAAATGAGTGGTGGATGCTGATACCCACTGGCTGGGGCTCTGCTCTGGGCTGCTGGAGCACATGGATATGCTAAAGCAGGAGAAGCTTCCAAAGGCAGTGCACCATTCCCCCTGGCCTGATCCAAGGTTAGATGTGCCTGGGGCATTTCCTGTGCTCCTAACGAGGATCAGCTCCAAACTAAGGCTGCAGTCCCTTTCTGTCAGCTGAAGGACAGAAAGGGAGGGGTAAAGGCTTCTGTATCCCTCTGGGATTAAACCTGGCTAGCAGGGGTTTGGGGGGATGCTGCCTTGCAGGAGGCCAAGTCCTGGCTGTCAGCTGAGGGGTGCCACTCACCTGTGTGGAAAATGGCACAGGGCCCTTCATGCCAGGAATGCCATGGGCTGCAGGTCACTGCTCAAGAGGAAAGGCTTGGATGGGAATGAATGCATGAACATGGCTTCTGGCTGAAATATTTAATCAATGTGCAAGTGACTTTGTGCCACCAGTGAATATCAACATTCCTCATTTTGGGTAAAAGCTGGGAGTCACATTCCAACGATATATTCAGAAAGCATCAATATATTCAGATTGCATCCGCTGATGCAGGAGCACAGGCTGTGGTCAATCACCATCCTGGTAATTTAGGAGAGTGCAGAAGAAGGAGTGCTGGCTTTTGAGTGTCTCCATGTTTGTTATTTATACACCATGTCATCTGGAGCTGGTTGTTTGCTTGTAGCTTTGGGCTGACAGTTCCCTGATTCCAAAGGCAATTCAGCCCCTGACATAAAGCAGAGGAACAATGCAGAGTTCCTGTAAAACAACAGTGCTCCCCCCACTGCTGTCAGAATGCAGGGATTAGATGCAGAATAATGCAGTCCCTGATCAAACCTGCAGCTGTAATTCAACCTCTGGACAGTGCTGATGCCATAAATTTGGGAAGAAAGTGCAGCTCAAGCGATTTGTGAACAAGAGCTGATGAGTCCAATTGAATTACAGTTGTGGGAGCAGCCGGGATCCCCCTGCACCGAATCATTACTAATGAGAGCCAGGGAGTGATTACTTACAACTTTAATGAAATTGAATTTCAATTTATACCCTTGGCTAGAAGAAGGAAAAAACATACACTGAATATTAGGGGGTGACAGGGCAAAAGTACAAACAGAAACCCAAAATATATGGATGGACAATGCATTCTCCTGGAAAAGACAAGATAAAATTTTATCTTCAAAAATAAATTCATATTTAAGGATACAGCAAAGACTGAATAAAGCTATTCTATATAACAGTTCTGATGATGAAAGAGTTCAGAAAGAAAATGCTCAGATGGGTTTTCTCTAAATCATTTACCATGTTCAGAAGAAGGGGAACTGTTTAGCTGATTCTCAAGCCATCACTGCCCATTCTGTTGGCATGAAATCAGGAGAATGGTAACCACAAGCACCACTGACATATTCCAATCAAATAATCCCATGGAACCCTTTCTGAGCAAGTCTTCCAATTGCAGCACTGAGTAGTTATTCACCACTGGAAGCGAAAACATAATTAACATTAAATACTGGTTTCAATAGAATTTCTCAGTACTTCCCATCACTCTGGAGGTATCACTCTGCTTTTTTAATACCTTTTTTAATATTGCACCTTTCCTGCTGGTGCTACAGTAAGGCCTAGGGAGGTTAAGAAAAGTGGTTTATGAAGTTTGCTTCAGATATGGAAATGTGAGGAGAGAGAGAGGAAAAACAGAGAACTTGAGTGAGGAACACAAAATGGATGAATAAGGGAGCATTTGTGCCTTACAACACAGATCACACAAGTTTTGCAACTCAGAATATGAATCTGCAATTGGAGGATGATAAGGAAGGTGTGGGATGTGCAGTGGAAGGTCTGAGCCATGGGGCTTGCAGCCAGGGTCACACCAATCAGGCAGAGTATGGAGAGGTGCTGAAAAATGCTCAGACTTTTGACTTTACATTCATTTTCCAGAAGGTAAATCAATATCTCTTCACCCCAGTGCACTTGTGTCATATGGCTTTCTGTTACAAGGTGACCAGGGCTCGGACATGTCTCTTCTGAACTGAAAACAGCTTAATCCAAAGGGATTTTTTTCTGCAAAATGTCTAAAGCACTGTATTACCTCATGCCATGGGGTGATGGGATCCAACCCAGTATTTCATGTGCAACTTGACAGTCAGCAATAGGAATTATTAACTACTACAACAGTAAAAGAGGCAAATTGAGTGGGAATTCAGTGCTATTTTCACATAGTAAACTATTTTGTTAAAAGGAGTAGTATTAAAGGGAGATTTTCCAGACAAGAGAGGATTTTCAAAGACAATGGGGGTTCTACTGGGAGCAATGTTATAAGAAGAGGTGGCAAATAGTGAAGGGTCTTCAAAAATCCTTCAAAAAATTCTTTCCCATTGAAATGTATTGTGGTGCACACTCATTTTCCCAGCCTCACATGCCCTCATTGATTTAGGGAGTCAAAGCTGTTTCCTGCCACCACTGGAGGGAGACCTTATTCCTTTAAAGAGCTGTAAAACTTCTGCTGCCAGACTGCACTTCAGTAAGGAAGAGTGCAAAATAATCTAGAGAAATACAGCTGCTGAATTTGATCCAGGCTGGACACGGTAAATCACAGGTTCTAATAACAATAATAATGCAGCACGAATGAAACAGTGCCAGATTAAGAGTTTAATGTTTCCACTCTGATCAATACTGCTCAAGTGAGTCTGCTGCAGGTGTCTGAAGTCAGTCCTGGTTAAATCCACCACCAGTGTCTGTACATTCCCCTCCCTCTGTCCTCACCCCCTCCCCTCACTCTCAGGATGTGCTGGCAGAAGCCATTGGTAATGTTAAATTCTCAGGCTGATGTTTCCTAACCCTTTATCTCACTGTGACCTTAAATGTGACCAAAAAATGTTCCCATCAATGGCATTATTTTCATTTTCACTTAACCCCTATTGGCCCACTGGACTATTTTACAATCATTCAATTACCCCCCCTGCTGCTGAAAACAAAACCAGAGAGAAAATAATTATTTGGTGCAGCTTAAGGTCATTGACAGCAGGAGGACAGGGAGCCATCAAGGAAGGTCTAAGTCACTGAGTGCATGGATGTACTTCAGAGAGGGGCCAGGACATACAGCTCAGCTCTAAAACCCCAAAGCTTCTGCTGGTGGAACAAAAGAAGCAGTTCTGAAAGGGAAAAAATAAAGAAAAAAACAAAAGGAGCAATTCTCCCCAATGTCATGTGGCACGTTCCCACAAAGATGATGTTGCACATGTCTGCACAGACTCATTCTGCTGGGTGGTGACACAGGCATGTGTTTGCACATGCACACACTCACCCACTCTATCTAAGTTACAAAACAGCTTCGCAGCAAGATAAAACTCGTGATAAGAAAGAAATTCCTGTCTGAAGGACTCTCACGTTGCCAGTAACAGTGAAGAGCCCATGGAAGCTTTTAGCTCAGCTGACTGTCTGTGGTTTGTGTTTTGAACTTTATTAATGACATGTGTTACCACCTGAGAGCTGCCTCCTCACTCCTCAACTAGGCTAATTCTAAAATTAGTGTAGAAAACAAAGCCTTTGTTAAACATATATTCTCATCACCTCCCCACGCAACTGCATCTGACACCCACAGCTGCAGCCAACCATGAGTTTCCTGTGGTACTCATTGAATGGGGCAATTTCAGAGTAAATATAGTTCAAACACTTATAAATCTCTAGAGTGAAATCCCTGCTGTGCTGAAAATAGGAGGTTTGCCACAGATTTTTATAGTTTCTCAGTCAGTTTTAAAGTTGCCTTTGGTTCTCAGTGAGCCCTGTTAGTGGCAAGGGGAGGATTAATGTGATCTTACAGCGTGTGCCACCCTGGGTGTCCTTGCTGACCCACACGTCAGCTTCCATAAAGCACCACACACCTCCTGACAGGAATCATCTGCTCAGCCCTCATGGCTTGGATGTGCTGGCTGGACTCTGCAAGATCCAGCTTGTGAACAGTGACCTAAGACAGAGAAAAGAGGAAGGAGCATGGGAAAAACCCATCATGACCATCAGCTCCATTAATTTTACTGCAGGACAAAAGCTCCCTCTGGTACAAGCTGCTCATCCCAGCCTAAGCACAGGTGCCTGTTCTGCACCTTCCAGCTGCTTCAGCTCCAGCACAGCTTCTGGCCAGTGCTGAGCATTTGTGAGGTGTCATCTTGGAGAGATAATTTGTGTTCAGTATCCATGACTCTCATGGATTTCCCTAGGACTCCACCTGCAGGACTTCACACACTGGTGGAGTCTCATTATCACAGCATTTCCATATGCTGTTTTATAGCAGAGAAGGTCATGGCTTAGTTGCTGGAAGAACCCACTGTTCTGACTATCACCACAGAAATAGAGCTAAAGAGAAGAGAAATTCAAATCCCTACCCCTACTGCACAGTGCAGTTCAATCTTCCTGAGGCATACAAAGTAAATAGTAGTAATAAAATGTGATAGGAAAATCAATTGGAACAAATGAAGCACTGGCTGTGCTGTATTCCAGCTCCTCTGTCCCATTGTTACTGCTGTGATTAATAAACAGCAATCTGATAATGAGCAAATCACCTCGGCACCAGGATATGGGGAAGCAAATGCTGCAGACAGGCTACAGTGACAAAGCTGAATATTCCCAGCGGGTTTGGAAGGTGCTGGGCTGCTCCAGGAGGCTGGGTCAGAGACACCACAGGGCAGAGCTCTTTGGGAGAGGAGCTGCTGTAAGCCACTGGAATTGATGTTATATTTATAAATGTGCACTTAAAACCAGGCATCAATTTTTCACATTCATTAATAGAAGTTTACCCCACTGGCTTTCTCTAGGGTGCAAAGATGGAGGCAACAGCCCAAAATTGGCTCTTAAAACAGTATTTCAACAATACAGAAATGTTAGTATAAAGAACTCCAACTAGGTCAGAGTCGATATCCAGCTTAGTTTCTTTCTGGTGTGTATTTAGATGGAACTGAAAGTTAATGGAATTGTGTCCATTTCTGCCAGGAATAAATCAGTTTAATTATGAGTTATTCTTTATTTCTTACTGTGTTTAATTCTTTCCTGCTCTTTCTAAATGTTCCCATGGTTGGAGAGTGCCTTGTGCAGCCCTTCCTGAGCAGTGTCCTGATGTGCCCTGGTGCCTGCCTAAGCTCTCTGTTAGGAATTCTCTGGCTGCTGCTGTTGGAGCAGGGGGCTGAACTTCAGCAAGTGTCAGTGCCCGTTTCTGTCTCCTTGCTGTTTTGCTAATGCCTTGGTAGATGCAATCACTGCAGGCTGTGCCAGAGATCCTTGTTGGTTCCCCACCTCTGTGAGCAAAAATTATCAGATTCACTGACATTTCAGACACAGAGATGAGGAGCAGTGTACATAATTGATGTGAGACCACTGGTTGGAGTGAAGTAGGAGCTGTTGTCCAAAGAACTGGATAAACCCAATTCTTGTCATCAAGAAATAGTTCCAAGAGCCAACTGCTGACCACAAGGAGGCTTTTCTACCAATGTGTGAAAAAGAAATTAATGGGACGAGGGATAAAGGAGAAATTTTAGTAGTAAAGTGGAATTTTTCCAGATGCTAAGGTGTTAAAATGGCTATTTTGGCAGCACCCTGGAAAGTCAGGTTGGCTGCTGTATCCAAGGGAGAGACAGAAGGACTGGTAACTATTACTGCTCAGATTACTTTGCAGCAATAATTCACATATCCTCTGAGAACAAGGGGAGCAAGCTACTTCCCATGTCTCTTCCACATTCCATCCCAGCTCCACTACTTTGCTCTATTTCCCATTTTCCCTGGTGGGAGCCCCAGTTCCTCACCCCTGGGAGGTGCCCCTCCATTCTGCACAGGCTCCTGACAGGGCTGCAGTGGATCTGTCCCTGGTTCCCTCCAGAAGCTCTCACCTGCAGGCTGCTCCTGCCTGCTGATGGCACTGGGGGCTGCAGGTCCTTTCCTGCCTTGTCTTTGCCAGGCATAATGGGGATCCTCTGAAAAAGCCACCTCTCCATCTTTGTCTTTCTGCATCTGCACTTTGGAAGAAAATCAATATTGCTGTTTGTTGCTAAATTATCAGACAGCTTTTGATGCTAATATCTGATGAAGCAGACACGCTGTTGTAGATAGTTACTCTCAAGCAGGTTCTCTATCATCTACCATCTGCTTTTAAAAGTGTCTTTTTTTCCCTTTTTCCCAGTGACTAATGGCGCATTTAACCCTGGAGAGCCTCTGATCTGAACATCAGACAGTTTCTGCAGCAGAGGAACAGAAAAAAGGAGGTGGGGGAGGGAGGGTGGATGAGCTTCCTGTTGTTCTAACTTGGCTTACTGGTAGGGTTCTCCAATCAGACTAGAAATCTCACCACTGAAGGCAAGTCCCACTCAAACCCTTGATCCAGCTGCCAGCTGGCATCACCCCCCCTGCAGAGCCTTGGGACAGGGCAGTGCAGCCCAGGAGGAGCCAGGCTGTGCCACTGGCCAGTGTGGACAGGTGCCCTCAGCTCTCTGCCACCTCCTGCATTGTACAGAGACAGGGACAGCAACTTCTTAAAGAAGCATCAGTTCTAGAGGTGAAATCTGCAGGGATGCCAGTTTGCTTCTGCAAGGAATCAATGAAAAGTCTGTAAGAATGGCACAGATTACTCAGAATTTGGGTCTGGGGTTGTCTCTGAGGGTTAAACAGAGCTTTACAGAGATAGCAAGTGTGATTTCTGGGAGCATGGCAGAATTCTGCAGTGCCTGAAGTACATGGGTGAAATCTCATGTCACCATCTTTCAGCACTGCCTTGGCTGGATCAAGTTTTCTTCCCAGGAAAGAGCTGGGCAGAATGGTGACCCCAGTAGCTGCAGGTGCTGTGTGGGCAGGACTGGCACAGCAGGGTCACTGTCACTCCTGCTGTACCAGGAGGGTGTCCCAGACAATGACTGTACTGCCACCCAAGCTGCCAGCACTCAAGAACTCCTATTCACTGTGCCTGAACCAAAATTCACCCTGGGTTTGGTCTCCAAAACCAAAGTCACATGGCCTTGATCCATGGGAGAGTCTCCTTTTTCTTCTACAAATGAGTCTGGAAAAGCAGAAGGTTCTCCTGGAATTGCTGCTTCAATTGACAGCCATCCCTGATGTGGTGGTGCCCTGGTGAGGGACCTCGGCTGCACAGGGACACGGTGCAGAGCAAGGGACTCTGGAAACTGAGCAAGCAGGAGAAAGAGGGAAGACAAAGTCACTTACAAGCAGTGAATCACAATCTCCTGTTTGATATTGTGTGTCTCTTTGTGAGGTACTGTTCAATTCTCAGAGCTGAACAAGAGCAAAGGAGATGGAAACGGCACCAAAGGGGAACACATTGTCACGGTCTAAGCTGATTAAGACTGAATGACTTGGAATACACAATACAAATAACTGCAAAATCCTAGAATGTTGCTCTCCCAGAAGCCCTAAACTCCTGTGTCTTGCTTTTGCAGTCTCCAGGGAAGAGTTTAACAAGTGCTGCTGAGGCAGCCCAGCCCAGGCAGGGCTGGAGAAGCTGCGAGCAGCTCCAGGGCTCAGCAGTGCCCGACCACAGCCTTGTGCTGAGCTCTCAAACCCTGGGCCATGAAAATAGCTTGGCACAAAGAATACAGAAACCTCTAACAGGTTTACAGGCATTTTTCCAGCTTTGGCATCTATCTCCACTTTAAGTTTGTAGGCACAAGTCAGCTTTGTGTGTGTTCCTACCCCCCTGCAAATTGTGCTGCCAGAGCTGTCTGTGCTGCAGCCGGACCGATTGGCAGCTTTGCCTCCAGCCAGAATTCTGATTCAAAGGAATATCCAATTCTGTGTAATAAAGTTTGCATGAAATTTTTACCTGCAATAATTCCCCAATGTGCTGAACTGCATGATACTGACTTATACAATACATCATTTTAGCAGCAGAGTTAAACAAAATGCAAAGCCAGACTCAGTTGGATTTTTCTCTTGTGATCACAGGTATTTTATCACATGTGAGAGCTGTAAGCCATTACTTCCATTATTTTGTAGTATGTAAACATCAAATACAACAAGTGTTTCAATCAAATCAAATGTTTAAATGTAGATTTTTTAAAAGGTTTCTCCTAAAAATATAAAAATTAATCCCAAAAATGTTTTCAGATAAAAGATTAAAAGTATGTGAAATATTGAAAATGACTGCTTCAGTATTATTGAAATACTTCACATTTTTTAAAAATGAAATGTTAGAATGAAAGAATTTCCATAGGCATTTGATTTAGATGAAAACATATTTTGTAACAGAACAATATTCCATTGAAAAAATTTCCAATTGCATTTTCTAGTGGGCAATTTTTCAATGACATTTTCAGAAGAATAATTTGCATTTGAAAAATTTTCCAACAAGCTCTTGTGAGCTCTTAAAGGCAAGAAGTAGTTTTCAAATAATCCATTTTGAAAGGCAGTTATTATTCTATGTTTTCTGCCTCTTACAGTAAAAGCAGCAGACCAAACATAGGGCAATTGCCAGGCTTTCTGTTACCTCCTTTCTAACTTAAAATACAGACTGCTGAGAAATGTTCCTAGACTTCAATTAAAACCCATGAGTGATTTTAAAATATGTTGTGCTGTGAATGTTGCTTACCTTAGGTAGGGGTCCTTACCTGGGATTCACACATGGTGGCTGGGCCTGAGCTCTGGTGTCCAAGCACAGCCTCCAGCTCCAAATCAGGTCTGCAGCTTGAATTTCACTCTTTAGACTGATTTAGAGAAAGTATCTGAATTTTGGTGGTACCTGCAAGTCCAGTTATTGACCCCAAATATCAAGTGCTGTCTAAAATACAGAAACAACCAGAGAATAACTCAACATTAAACTTGTCCCATTCTAACCATTGGATGAGATCAGGTGGAGAATCTGCTTGAGATCCCATTGTGACACTGTTTACAGGGAACATTTACAACATTTCCAATTCCCATTTTGTTTTCTTAATGGTTGTTCCCAGTTTTTCAACCACACAACCCCTCCTGAAGGTGGTTGTGCCTGCTGGGCTTTTGTGCATGTGCTGAGCCCAGGTTTGTGTAACTGGGATGTGCATGTGAGGAGGGATGTGGCCTAAGGTGATACCTCACCAGAGAGATTTAGCAGAATGGAAAATACCACAATGATCTACAGCCCAAATTCCAAGTCTGCACTTCGAATCTGCTGGTTCAGAGCTTGGAATCCACACTGATTCAAGCACTCTGACATTCAGGGAAAATCATGGCCTCTTTTCAAGATCTGAATGTGTTTCAAAAGGTGCAGGGGTTAATTTCCTTCAGTTAAGAGGGACAGCTCTTGGCTCCAGAGCAGAGGCACCTCCCAGTCAGTGTAAATGACTGTGGCCCCTTTTGCTCCCTGGCTGCTTTGCAGCTCCACTCCAGCTCCAGATCTGCTCTTGGAGTTCACACCCAGAAGTCAAGAGGGAACAGAATCTTCAGTCCTCCTCCACCAAGTCACAGAGAGATGAGGCTTGTGCAGGGTACAGCACTCAGCTGTGCCATGAACTGCACTGGACAGGCTCTGGTTGTTTTGCATCACATGAGCAGACAACCACAATGGGTCTGCAGAGCTGGGAATTTACAGATGCACTTGGATTTGAGAAGAAAGATTTGCTCCATGTATCCATTCCTCTCTTGTTTCACAGAAATAATCAGATCTCCTGTTCTTTGTCTCAATCTCTACCTCCACTTTTCCCACAAGGTGGTTTAGCTGCCCAAAATTACAGATCAAAGAGCTAAATGCTAAAGGCCAGGCTAATTCTCTCATTTCTTGCTGTAGTCTATGAAAACCCCAGACAGTTCAGAGGGCAATTCATCTCACCCTTAGATAGCCATCTCCAGTAAGTCAGAGAAACAGCTCTTTGGAGGTGAATCTCTGCCCACTGCAAAGGAACCTCCTCCAGAGTCTGGCATATGCCTTTGCTGTGCCGAAAGTGGAGTGGGACAAATCACATCTGCAGCTTTGTCCATGCAAAGAGACATAAAGCTGTGGGGAGAGGAGATCACTGCAGAAACAACCACGGCATTCTGAGACAGTCCATCCCCTCTGCCCCACCTGCCATCTGCTGCAGCCATTCCAGCAGATGGCAGCGGCCCCCGTGGCACAGCCGGTGGCACACGGACATCCTCCATGTGCTGGCCACGGAGCAGTCAGAGCAGTCAGCTGCTGGCTCCTGGAGGCATCTGACGCTGACCTGGCTGAACTTTTTGCTGAAGCAGCTGAGAAATGTTCCTGCAGTTCCTCCCATTGCTCAGCTGCGGACTCAAAAGCTTTCACAAGAGGGGCAGGAACAAACCACAGGCAGCTGTTACACGAGGCTGCATTACCAGGACATTAGGAATGAATGCAAAATGCTCCTGGAAGGCTTAGTTCTTCCAACTGATGCTTTCTTATTTCTGATTGAGCTACAGAGGATCTCTGAAGAATCATCCAATTTGTTCTATATATACTCCAACTGGTTGTTGTTCTTTGCCCTGGAGGGAGTTGCAAATTGTGTGTGCAGCCTGTCCTTTCTGTAAAGAGATGGCACTTGGAAGTATCCCCCTGCTTGCACAGTCCAAGCAGATGGCACTGGGCAGGTAAAAAGCTATTCTCTGAGAAGTGCTAGCTATGAACATTCTTTCAAACATTAATAACTTGAGAAACACAGCAGCAGCAATTAGATGTAAAGTGACATAAATTACTTCTCGAAGAGTCCATTAGTTAAAAAATGATGTGCATAAAAGAGAAGAACATAAAAGAAAAGCACAATCCCAAAAGCCAACATGAGCTGACCCAGTCTACCTGAGAGACACCCACAGCAGAAGTTTTTTGCAAAGACAAGGGAGCAGCTAATCTAGTGAAGGCAACCAGGCCAGATGTTCTGTTTAGATTCTGATTGTTTTTTTATTGCCCGCTACTGCACATCAGCCCACAGCACCAAGACGGGGGACTGAGGATGAATGCAGAAGGAAAGGAAATTTGTTATTAAATGCATCTTAAAAGGGAGTGATATGGCAAGGAATGAAGGATCTAAGGACAATGGGATGGACCACTCTTCATCTGTAGGTCAATTTTTATTGCATTTCAGATCAGCAATTGCACGAGTCATTATTATTGGGTCAGTTTTATTGGATCAATTTGGCAATCTCAGTACAGCGTCTAATGCTGAGAGGAAAGATTTCAAAGACTGAAAAGATTTAGGAGTATAAGTCACACTCATGAGCAGCGGAACTTAAACTCTTTGAGGACTTAAGTGCTTTTGAAAATGGGACATGGTCTGCTCAGCCCTACACACACTTGTGGAAGCATTATCCCACTTGGCCACAGCTCAGCGCGGTGCCCGCCGGGCTCCTCGCTGCTGCTCATGGCACACAGGTCAAGGACTGAGTGGTTCACAGCAATTACTGGCTTATGATATCCTCCTTTTCTTCTTCTAAGAATAGTCCCTCCTGTTGAGAGTGGGCATATTGGTAGGCAATGATGTTGTAGAGAAATATTTCAGTGAAGAAACACAGAAACCTGTTGTCTGAAGAAAGCACCATGGTATTTTCCGTGAGTAAAAAAATGTTAAAAACTGAGGGATGTACAAATGAATACAATGCAGAGGCAGGGATAAACTAAATGAAATGTTGGCAGATGTGGAAAGATCTGATGTGCCACTGGGACAGTGAAGTCTGTTTTCCTGTAAGCGCCAGGACTACAAAGGAAACCTGCAAAACTGTTAAATAAAACTGGGGTTTCAAAAGAAAGAGAAAATTTTCATTTTAGTTAATGCCAGGAGGAATAGTTATTTTCTTCTTTTTTGATTAAAAAGGCTGAAAATGGCTGTGGAGAACCAGGGCTACAGAGCTGCTCTGGCCATCAGCAGTTGTGTTGCTGCTGCTCCCAACCAGCCTTCAGCTTCCTCAGCTGGGTGTGTTCAGAATCTCATCTCAGGGAGGTGTGGGGCACATCTCAGTTCCACATCCTGCTCCACAATCCCCATGCCTTATCCCTTTCAGATTCCACTTATTTGTTCTCATCAGAAATTTTGAATGAGACCAAAGAGATCCATATGTTGAACATAATAAATTACCCCAAGCTCCTGCTCAAGATCTTTGTCCTCATGTGTTAAACAGGTGCTGTCCCTTAAGAAATGGCAGTGGATCAGAAATTGTGGTGGTGGCCCCACAGCCTGGATCCCAGCATCTGAGACTTTGGCTCTTCAACACAGCTCCAGTCCCGTTCCAGACATGCATCCTGCCAGCAGGGAGTGCCCCAGCAGCAAGGGTGAAACAGGAGTGAGCTCTGGGCACCCAACCAGAGGATTGTGAGGAGCCCTGCTCCACCTGGATGTGTCCTTTCCTCACCAAAGAGCTCCGTGCTCCTGAGGGCTTTCATAGCTGATCCTCATCCACCCAGATGGTTTTCCGCTGCTCCTCCCCGATCCTGTCCTTTATTGTCCGGATGAGATCCTCAATGCTGCTCCAAGCCTCTGCCTCCACAGAGGCATAAAGGCAGGGCAGTGCCTCCAGTTCCTTCTCCTTCAGGCGGCACATCCGTAAAAACTCATCCTCAGTCTCTGGCTTTGGCAGCAGTTTCCTGTATCAAATGAGCAGACCAGAAATAAATGTCTTGGATTTTAAGCTAATCCTGTAGTCCCAGCTGTACCATCAAGAATTTATTTTCTCCTAACTACTTACAAGCAATAAAAACAGTGAAGAATGCAGCTACTGCAGGTCTACCATCCCTTTACCTCCATGCTGCCCCCAAGGAGAAATATTTGCTATGGGGAAACAATTTCAGGGGATTGAATGGAGGGAGAGTGCAAGTGTTTATGAGCTCTCCTCTTCCAGCTTGCATTACCTTAAGAAATGCTGTGGGAATGCTGAGCATGGAGAAAACCACATTTTCTTTGGTCTCATCCTCCCACAATGCTCATTGCCACTAGTGACAGTGAAAGAGTGCCAGATTTGGGGAATTCCTGCTTTCTCTAGTTGTAAGATTTCAGGGAGGAGTCATGGGAGGAAATAGTGCACATAGAAGTACCAGATGGAGAGGATGAGGGTCTTTATTTCTCTCAGTGAGAACGTTATTGGACTCAAGAATTATTCACTGAATAAGATGGAACACCAAATATGCAAAAGGTCTGACATGTTACCTGAACCTCTTGATGTTTTTCTCTGAGACTCTTATAAAGAGAACAATAGGATATATCTTGGCTTTGATTAAATCCTTCGTGCAGCTTATTCCAGCTTCCAGGAGACAATGCTTGTTCTAAAAACAAAGTCATAACAGTGTCACAAAGGAAAATTCACTGCTGTGGAATCTCAAGATAATGATATCTATCCCTTATGGGGTGATTTGGAAGGCTCTCTATTTACCATTGTACTGATTTAAAACCTTTTAATCAAATATACATTTTAAGTCCAGCTCCTCCTACTGGCTTAAAACTAGTCAGTCAAATAACAGCTGAGCTTAACAGCTTTCTAAAAAGGTTTAAAATGGAAATGGAATGCTCTAAAGATGAAAAGTATGATAAAACACCAGTTTTACATATAGACCCAAACACACAGACTTGCTTTTTGTTCAAAAAGAACATCTACTGCAACTACTTGTGAGACAAAAAACCATCACTTTAATTCTCCTTTATTTTCCATGCTGTGCATCAAATCTACTCTACTTGACATCAGATCTCTGTCTTGGGCATTGTTATCTTTGTTCTGTACACCCTTGTGTCTGGGTTTCAGGCTTCTCTTTCCTTTGTCTAGGTCCTTGTATCTCTTACTCTCTCGTGTATTCATATATACTTATGATATGAAAAGGAAATGAATAAAGGATGGAGCACAGAAAATGAAAGGATATTTAGCTGCATCTATGTGGGTCATCACAGGGAATGAGGGAGAACATAAAAGGATATGGCTGAGGATGGGAAAGAAAAGGAAAAGTAAGAGCACAAATAAAAGCCATTTGGGGGAATAAATAAAAATATGAGACTGAAAGAGGGCAGGAGAGAGAATGTGCAACTGTAAATTGGTCAGTTTGATATGCAGGGCATTGCAGAGGGGTTCCCAAAGAGCCCAGAGAAGGGACACAGAGCACTGTGAGCACCTTGGCAGCAACAGCCTCGATGTTGGCAGGTACAATACATTCATATGTGTTCAGATTCTTTTCTCTGCTGAAGATGACAGTCTCTGTCCTTTGCTTCCTTGAGAACTCTTCCTTTGTTACAATATCTAGGAAGAGATGTGGATGGGGACAGAATCAAATTTACAGCAGCAGAACAGGTAGAAAAGTATCCAGTAGTACTTCACATGGGATGTAAGGATGTTCAGGGAAGGAGGATGAGCAATGAATTGTCTTAACAGCTGCCTCATTTCTTCCATTGAATTCAATTAAAGCCTAATCTGATCACAGCTGAGCATCTCAGCTATATCCTGCACCAATGACTCCTTGGGCAATTACTACAACACTATGAAGGCATTAAATTAAAACAGTAAATACAATTCCAGCACCTAATGTTATATAGTAGCAGTTCAGGGATGGAGGATGCTGAGAAGTGCTAAAAAAAGGTGGTCTCTTCAGCACAGGATCCTAAAACAAGGATTTAGTGTTCCAACATTTGTGTTTAAAGTTTCCAAAAAATTTGGCTTAGGTTGCAATGTGTGATACTGGCCCCCTTGTGAATTGCAGCTCTACATCAAAGCTTTTGTTTTATGTTGCAAGACAGGGGATATTTATTATAATACTTAACTTCTCAGTTTCTCTGTCTGGATGACTGTAAGGCTGCATACTATGCTGTGAGTATTCAATATTAGTGTAAAAATGAAACGTCAGCTCTTTAATGCTGGGTTGTATACAATCCTGCCCTGCAGCCATCACGGCACTGCGTACTGCTTTAATAGTAAATACTTAGCATGGAAGAAAATCAGTCTTTCCAGTAGATCAAATGCACAATCTTCACAGCTTGGATGAGACAGAAACCTAAAGTTGCTCTAGGGAAGATATTCCTCATAATAGCAAATACTAGAAACAAATTAATCAAAATTTCACATTGCCTAGATATGCAGTATGCAAACAGTATGCAAACAGAAAGAGCACTCACAGCATTTCAGTCTCTGAGGGGCAGCCTAGCAACCACACAGCATACACATGGATAATATTTATAGACACAGAATCTCATAACCATGTGTACTGGCTGTCTCAAAAACATTCAAATATCCCAAATAGTCTCAAAAAGCAGGATTTACAGCTACACATCACTCTGATGTGACTCAAAGTACCTCAAGCAACTCTCACATGTGCATTCCCCTACGTGTGCACGCATATATATGTCCATATTTCCAACACTGAGAGCTGACAGTCATGGCCCTCTCTTATCCCATTACCTGGCTTGCATATGTTGAATTCCAGAGCACCTCCAGAGTTGAGAAGCTTCTGCACCAAGGGCTTGGCCAGCATGGTGGGGGTGAAGAGCACGGGGCGCCTGCGCTCGCAGTGGATGGGTCTCACCAAGCTGTAAGGGATCAGACTGAGCTTCTTGTCCAGTTCACTCTCTGAATCCAAATCTGAGCAAAGAACAAGACATTTATCCTCTGGGTTCCTCACCATCAATATTTGGAGGAAAAAAAAAGGAGACACATATGAACTAGAGTTGACATGGTTAGTCATACTGGTCCTCCTTCCCTTTTACTGGAGTTATCTTTACTGTACTCACAGCACTATGATGTCCAATCTAATACTAAATAATTCAACTGCCTTTTGCTTTCAAGAGATTATTTCTTAACCTGTTCCACACAAAATCTGCTTGGAGACTCTCTGCTTGTTAGCTTGACTTACTCCAAGTTAAATGCTTTGGAGCAAAAGGCAAGAAAGCACCTAGGAAGAAGTGCCAGCCAACCAAGACATTTTAGTGTCCCAAAGCTGCCCCAAGCTCTTTTAGCAAAATCAGTTTTGGTCACAGTTGCTGTTGAACTTTTGCAGAGGGACCACAAATGCAAGACCTGTGATTCATTTCACAGCCATGCTGTTCTGTAGATGTATATGTAGGCCTTTGTGTCAGTGCTACGTGTGTAAAGGCTATTTTAGATTTTTACCTTCCAGTTTATCAGGCAGCTGCTTCTTCCCTTCGGATGAGCTCAGTGCCAGGCCTGAGGGCCAGCCTGTGACGATGCGGACCCGCTCGTTGCTGTTCATTCGTTTGTATTTGTTCTCAGACCTACTGACAAACTAAAAAGGCGAACAAAAAAAAGAGAGATTTGAACCTCATTTTTTGCATTATTTACCCTCCCATGTATTCATCAGCCAACGCTCATTACCTACAAGATCTGAATCACTTGTGTCTGTCAAAGACAGGACTCCATGGATCTGTGGACTGAATTCTAAGACTCTTTAAATATCATAGATCTGTTTCAGAGCCTGTGTTAATCCCCTCTGGGATTTGTTGTTTTGTTCTCTGCTCTTAAGAGGCATGTTTTCCCTTCACAGAGCTCCCTGCTATCATCAGTACAAGCACTGATGTGTACATCATACCCAGAGTATATGCACAAATGTATCACAGGCTATACCCAAACTGCCTCTTCTTTGCTCTACCAGAGAGACTTAAAAACTCCCAAATGGCATCTTTTTACAGTCATTTTACATGAGAAATAGGCTTCATGCTTTCCCTCCTCATCCACCCGCCTATTCCTCTATCCAAACATTAACTCCTCCTCCTGTGTATTTGCTAACCTTTCCCTATCACCTTCCTTCTCAAAGCTTTATCTTTCACCCACACAGTCTCTGTCATGCTCAGAGTTACTGGCCCACAATTAAAGGACCATTTTCTGATGGAGTCCTATCTCAGACACTTGGAGATTTGATCTAGCCCATTGGATTTGTCCTTATGGTACAAACAAAGCACATTTCAGCCTCTGATGGCAGATGTGTGGGATTCCTTAAGGCACATCTGTAATGGAAGCCATGCTCTTGAAAACAAACACCCCACATCACAACAGAAAACACAACCCATCCTTCTCCTTCATGCATTAAATCTCTTTTTGATAGGAATAAATTCCAATACAACCTCTAGACCTGAGCTGGGATTTCTGGGTGAATTAGGACAGCCTGAGAATATCTACTGTTCAGATCCACTATTTCAGAGATTGCACTGAGGATTTGAACTTTATTACCTGTAAAATCTGGCCCAAAAGAAAGCTTGCTCTGGATAGGCGAGGGCTGGTTTTGGGGTCGCTCTGCAGGGCAGGCTCCTCTGGCTGCAATGTATTCTGGTAAAAAATAATACAGGAGATCTTCTCACCACTGCTCTTTTTTGTATTTTTTAATCATAACATTTGAGAAAGAAAAGAAGCCAAACCAGATATTTTCTATTTCCAATAAAAGGGATAGTGATTTATACCTATCCCAAATACAATGTTCTAAACAAACAGTGGGCATAGCACAGCCTGTGCTGACAAACATTGCTTTTTCACTGCTCTTCACATTCCTTTGTTCACAGACTGCTCTCCACACCTAAGAAAGAGATAATTTCTGCACCAAGAAAGAGCATGCACAGCTTTTGCTTTCACAAGCACCTCTGCCAGTGACCTCTGTCCCTTTGATCAGTGGGGCTGTGAGCACAGAAGGAATGTGTGCCACTCAACCTTGACTGAAATCAAGCACAAGCACTGTCTACCTGTGTCTGTAAAACTTAGAAGCATGAATGTCTCCCAGACTCTAAAAATAACTTATGGTAACTAACACACCAGTTTTAATTATGTAAAAATGGAATTTTGGGGTCTAAAAATGCTTTTAGTGATGGAAAAGGGAAAGTTTGAAGGGCTGCTGTGTGTGAAGGCCTGATAATCCCAATTCTCTCCACAGCATTACAGGCTGGAAGAGACAGGTCTTTCTAAAGTGGGACAACAGACTCTACAGTTTAGAGGTTTATTCACAATAGGAGAGAAATAATTCTGTTTATTAACTGCAAGGACACAGCTTCTTCCTCATGTGTACATGCAGATGCATTCAATGTTTACAGGTAGTGAAGCATGAGAAGAGTGACTAACACACAGAACAGAGTTTGGACTTTTTAAGTGTAGTCCCTCCTAGCTGAAGGGTGAATAGTGAGCCAGAGCTGGGTTCAGTCCCAGGGACAATATTATTTAAAGCAAACAGAAGGTGCCCATTGTCTGACACAATCAAAACCTACAGAGACTGTAAACAGGATTTTCTGTAAAATGGTGATGAAAAATGAAAAATGAAAAACCAATAGCAGGGGAGTATGAGGTGTTAAAAGGACTTTGTTGGCAGACACTTACCCGCAGGGCCCGTAGGGTGTTGTAGGAGTTTTCTGTCTCATCTTTGCTTCCTCTGTGCATCAACCGCTGCAGCTTCACCAAAAGGAGTTGCTGGGCTCTGAAAGAAAGGATGAAATCACACAGATCAAGATATTTTTGAAACCACTCACAAGAAAGCTGGATTGCATTGTGCCTACAGAAAAGATGAAATAGAAATAGCAGTAAGGACTGACTGAACCATGCAGTAAAGGCAGGAACAAAACAATAGGAAGGACTGCAGTTCAGTTAAGAACTAAAGAATATCCATGGAATATTTGCATATGATACTTTTTGAGGGACTCACTTCATTTTTTCAGGTAACATCTGGAATCTCTGTTCTTAAGTTTTAGAGCTCATACTATAGTTTTACATCAGATTTTATATCAAAATTTAAGACATAGACACCTCTTTCCTTACAGCAGTAATTAAGTTCCCTGTTTCTAGATCCCTGCTCTCAGTAATGGTCACTCAGTATCACTCTCACCTGCTGTAGCTGGGAATGGTCCCCATCTCCAGGTCCCTGTCAGTGAAGGGATCCACCCTGGCACACAGCCACTCACACCTGCCCTGGTACATGGTGTCCAGAATGTGGACAATCTCATCACATTTCACGGACAGGGAGCAGCAGTCCAGCTGGCTGGAGATGTTCAGGTTGAGGCGGATGTGGAACGAGTCCCCCGAGGTGATGAGCCCCTCCTCCAGCTCCGACAGCAGCTTGCGGTACCCTGCAGCAGGAGGGAAGGGGTGAGGCAGGAGCTCCCACTGCTGCTGCCTTCCCTCTGGGAGAAGCCACAGCACAAACTCCTGAGGTTCCTCTGAGAGAGGTTTGTACTTCCAGAGTGCTGCTTGCAGGAGTTCCAGCAAGATCATGGGCCTACACCTCAGAGACACTGAGGGCAGTGGCTCAGGGACAGCCCATGCTGCTGCTGTCACCTCTGTGGGAATATTCGCATTATAATGCCACTTTTAGGTAACTCCATTCTCAGTACTCCCCACATGACCTGTGGAACAAAGAACTTCTCAGCAAAGACGCAGACACAGATATAGCTCTGCCCTCTAAGTACCGTGTGAGTTCTGCCACCAATTTTAATGACAAGCTATTCTCCTTATTATTAGCTCTAATTGGAACTCCCAGAATCTATAACATGCTTTATCTGCAGTTAAGTGATGCTCAAAAAATTGCAATAGTCTTTCCTACAATTGAAAACATCAAAGAAAATCAAAGGCATCACTTCCTGCATGATCTATGCAGCTGAAGCTCTCTAACCAGCACAAAAAAACATGAATGCCCACTTATACACACCAGTAAAGAATGAATTTTGGAATGTAATTTTTGATCCATAACCTGAAATTATCATTATAGAACCTGAACACTAAAATCAAATTCTATTCACCACACATGAACTCCAGCTGTTAAAGATAAGACAAAGCCACAAAGGTAATAAACAGGGCAACTCCATCAGGTAAATGCTAAATCGACCAGCTGGATAAAGATCACTCAGCTCACTGCATCATATTGCAGAAAACTGTACATAAAAATAAGCTCGAGTGTGTTTCATGAGTCATGTTGCTATTGGCCACCATGTAAATTTTTCAGACTCCTGTTGACAAGCACATGTTGTTGTTTTTTCTCAGACAGCAGGCTAAAAGCTGAAGCAGTTCCACAGAGGAGCTGTAATTAACACCAGTGGCATGCTCCAGATTTATCCCAATACAAAGGATATGCTGCTCCTGTCACTCTCTTCCAGACAAGTTGCTATAAAAGCCCTGGAACTACTTGAGATAAGAAATACTTTTGTTCTTACCTTCATGATTTGATTTATACTGGAGTGTTACTGGACCACTGCACCTCTGAATTGTCCAGTGAACTTCTTCCTTTGTGCAAGTATCCAAAGGAACACTTTGATTTTCCCCTTTAATGCAGCCCTCCAACTAGATATGAAAGAAATATTGCTCTTCAGTGCAAGTTCAATCTCTGAGTCAATTAAACCATTTTTTTAAAGTGCCATGATCTTTTTCTTATTAAACAATCAGACACTTTGTTATCAGAATGCAGATTATGTTCTAATTATATAATTCTTTTTCTCTCAAATAGGGAATGCTAGCAGTCAACAGAGCTGCAGCATTTGCACAATCTCAGGCTTCTCTGGGAGTAAGAAGTGCAGGAATATAAATTGTGGGGGACATTTTTTCTCCCCTTGGAGGCATTTGAACAGGGAAATGGCTTGGGAACATTGGCAGTGGAGGGAAAACTAAGTAAAGAGAAACTTGGCAGAAGCATTGTTGAACTTGTGCTCATGGGATGCCAGAGACAGCATAGGTGGGTGAGCAGACACCCAGGGGTTTGGTAACAATGCCATGCTCACCAGGAGGAGCTGGTGTCCCTCCCGAAGGCCAGCTTTCTCTGCCAGGGAGCCTGTCTTGACAGAGCTGACGAAGCTGCCTTTGTCATTGCCCCCCAGCAGGGTGATCTCTGAGTTGAGGCTGTCCCCGTTGAGCGTCACGCGCTGCACCGTGTGACACGAGCTCCTGATGCGGCCCACGGACGTGACAGAGGGACGGAAGGGTCTGTGTCCAGGAGAGGAAGGGACAACTGGTTATCTCACTCTGAGTTAAATGAATGCATGAGAAATGAGAGATACACAAATAAACTTCTAGCATTATCAATCACTAGGATCTAAAGATTCTAAAAGAAAACCTCCTTGTTACTACAAAAGTTCGGGAGAAAAGCATCTCTGAAAACTCAGAGTATAACAGTTCTCCACTCAGCAAGCTTTGCAGCAAGATAGCAAGATCACAAGGAGAAATGGAAGCCTTTAGAACATTTTGTCTGCCTTGAAGTTTTTGAATTTTCAGGCTGACCTTCATGGGTTTACAGAACATGAAAGGGCTCCAAGATAGCGTTATACTGCTGCCACCATAATCACTCCTGATGTTATAACTTCAGCAACTAATAAATAAATAGGGAGTTTCTACCACAGCACCCTTTCCTCTCAGTCTCTAAGGTAAGTAAAATGGCATCTCAAATACCTTTCCAGAGAGAACTTTCTAAATATGGAGTTGACATGCTCGAGCTCATAGGCATCCAGGCCTTCTGACTGATGAGAAGAAGAGGAAGAGTGCACTGAAGGAGCTCCATGTGAATGCCTGTCATGACTGTCATCTGGAAAGAGTAACAAGAATGATGATGAGTCCTATATAAAGTGACAAAGATGGAAAAGGGGAAAATTAATTTTAATTGATCCCAGCCAAAGCTGAAGTAGGAAATTCTTCACACAGAGATGTGATTCATATCCACAGGACATGGCACAAGGAATGGCCCTCTCACAGAACAGAAAGTGGGAAGGGACCTCTGGAGGCTTCTAGTCAAAGGTCAATGCAGGGTCAGCTCAAGAAGATTGCTCAGGACTTTGTCCAGCTGGGTTCTGATAGCTCCAAGGATGATGAGTTTGACTAAAACTCTCTGGACAACCCTGTTCCAGTGTTTGACCACCCTTGTGGCAACAAAACTAAGGCTTTTCCCTCTTAGATCTTCAGGAATGACTGCTTTCCCCTTCTCACCACTGGCTGACCTTTTGTTTCCTTGAATTACTCACTGGCTGTGTGTCCCATTACTTAGAGCAGGGCTGGTTATCTGACAATCTCTCTAGCTGGGGAGCTGATCACATATTAGCTCATATTTCAATTACACATTATATCCTCTTGCTTACCATCCATCTCCAAAGCATCACATCCAAAGCTGTCATTGTCCTCTTCAACCAGGCTGGAATTAAAAACAAAGCATGAGATAATGGAAGACAGAGAAAGCTGAACACTTTCAAGCTTTCAGCAGATTTCCACCTTCAGTACATTTCATTAAGTTCTGAAGGAGGAACTTTTGTGAAAAGGGAAGATGTTGGAGATGTTGCACCAGGCAATGGTGCAGCTGCAAAAAAATAAGCAAATAACATCCTTGAGGGTCCAGGGAAGATACAGAAAAGGGCAGGAGACAAGATGTGTCAGCCAGCATGGGAAACATGTGAAACAGCAAGAAAGTTCAGAAGGAAGAACTGCCACCAGCAGTGAGAGAATGAAGATTTTGCTGGGGACAACAGGAAGCTGCTGGCTGGTCTGGTGTGTGACTCACACCACACTTGGCTCAGCACAGAGATAAAGGACTGCACCATGCCTGCTGTGCATGCACTGCACCATGGGGATTTTCCACAACTGAGCAAAAAGCCAGAATTTCACTGATGGACAGAGTGAATGCAAGGGAAGTTACTGAGGTGCAGCAAAAGAGGAATAATTTATCTGCTTGATTTAAAGTGCTTGAAGCATTTTATAGCAGTTTCAGGGTAGCTCTCATAGCTACTCAGGTACCTGCAGTACAGAATGGCAAAGTTCTCCACAGCTTTGGTCCCAGCCCAGCTCCCAGGCAGTGACACTGCCTTTCCTGCAGAGGTGACTGGGTTGGCTGGCCTTAAAGCCACTCCAAGGTCACTAAAATTTTGCTCTTACAGGGGTATTGGGGCTGTCCAGCCAAGTGAGTGATCTGTCAGCTTCACTAGAAGGACTTCATTAAAGCATGTCGTTTGGTTGCAAAGCTGTTTAAATAACAGCTTGTTGTTTTTCCCATTGAAAATGATTTGTAGGTCTCCTGTGAAGCTGATATTTCTCATATTTGGCTTCAGCTGAAGGGTGAATTTTTGCAGCCAGGCTGCAGAGGATCAGCTATTTTTACTCCATGCATAAGCAGGGAAATAGTGTACCTTTTCCTACATTAAATGATGATCTCACCTTTTTTTTCCACACAAATTAAGAAGAGATGAACTGTGAAACCTGCAACTTGGCTTGCAAACAGCAATTATTCTGGATTATGTTCACACATAAGTTCCAAAAATTTATCATGCTAATTATAAAGTTATAAACTACACTGAACTTTTGGGCAGGCTCTTGAGATACTTGACTTTAGTGATTACCAGCTCAACAAAGCAAGTCCCCATTCAGACCTTGTTCCAGGGTACCTGTTCTTTCCACATGAAGAATATCTGATATGAGGGAAAAATTCACATTTCAGTACCACTCACTCTTCCAATGCCTTAACACACAGAACAGAATACAGCCAGAGTTACAGTGAAATAAGTCCACAAGCTGAATAATCTCCATGTAATCTCCACTGTGTTCTGTAATATACTGCAAATATTGAAAAGTTCAGGCATGCCAAAGGCTTCTCAAGCACCTGAAGCACAAAACATTCAAATCATTAATAAAAATCCCCTTTTCTCTATCTTGAATTGTTACAACACACTTTAAAAAGGGACTTGAAGGACATTGAAGGAGAAGCTAAGGGAAACTAAAATAAACACTGCTTAAATCCTCAGCAGCCTAGAAAATTATGTGGGAGAACCAGCTGAGGATGCCCTCAGTGGAAAGCTGTCTTACAAAGCTGTCCAGAGAGAGAGCCAGAAGTGGCAGCCTGCCCAAGATCAGATTGTTTTGAGAAATATAAAAATCTGAATAAAGTTTTAATAAAGATTAGATATTAAAACCAGATCTAATAAAGATTTTAACCCTCCACATATATTGCTTTCTTCTAAACTGGTCTGGTCTGTTCTTTTCTCCTTTTGCTCGCTACCTTTAGGGAATGTATTTGTGTCTCCTGGTATTTCTGATGCAGACACTGATGCTATTGACACCACACCAGCACAGCATGTCTGAGTATCACATTGCAAAAACCCTTTTAGAAGAGGGGTCAGTGCCCTTTAGGGAACTATGAGGCTGGAGAGGTCTCTTTCCTTCCTGCCACCAACTTCCCACTCACCAGCTGATGTGATTTCACTGCCAGGGGAACTCCAGGGGCCCTGACCTGGCAGAAGTGGAAGCTGCAGCAGAAGGTGAAGCCAAGGGCAAAGCCTCTCTTCCCTCCCTTCTCTGCTGAGAAACAAAGCCTGAGACTCACAAAAACCAGCTCCCTCCTCCACTTCTCCCCTCACTCCTCACAGACCTGCAAGCAGCTCTGCTCTACTTCTGCAGCTTCCAGAGGGAAGGAGGGGTTTGAGAGAATGGGAAAGAACAGGGACATGAGGGCAGCAGGGAGCTGAGGGGCAAAAACTGAAGCTGGATCAGTATGCAAAGGTAGGGAGAGAACTCTCTCCAATAGTGCTGAGGCTTTCTAGTCCTGTTTGTGTTTCTGTCCATTACAGTCAATGCTGCAGTGCCTTCACTGTGTCATTCATCCCAGCTGAACTTCAGACATTCCTGAGTGCTTTGGACAAAGTGTGGGATGAAGGGCTGAGCCTTGAGAAGCTTAGGTTAATCCTATGCCTTAGAGACAGAACCAGAGAACAAGCTGTGCCAAGGGAAATATAGGTTGGATATTAGGAAAAAGTATTTTTACAGACAGGGTGATAAAGTTCTGGAATCACCTGCCCGGGGAGGTGGTTTTAAACACATCCCTGGGTGTGTTTAAGAAAAGATTGCATGTGGCACTCAGTGACATGGTTAGGGCATGGCTTGGGTTTGATGATCTTTAAGGTCTCTTCCAACCCAGTGACTCTGTGAATTTTGTGAATTCTGTAGAGGCTCTCCAGCCTCTAGAGGAGCTCTAGAGCCCCTTGTCCCCTGTCCCTGTGGCAGCAGGCTCAGGGCAGGTGTCCCCACCTGCAGTGAGGGGTGTCCTCCTTGCAGCGCCGCACGATGGAGTCGTTGCCGGGCGGCTCGGGGGTGGTGGACATGATGCTGTCGTTGCGGTTCCGCAGGGTTTGCTGTCAATGAGAAACCAAAAGGTGTCAGGAAGGTTATCTGGCTGAAAGGTGCTCTCACTTCTGACTCACAGCAGCGTTAGCAAGGGTGCTCTGCACTGGCTGTACCCTGCTCTGAGAAGCACACACAGAAAAAAGAAGAGAAGCTGATTCTAGCTGTGAAGAATCCAAGAGCACTCATTTATCCCAGTTTTTAGCACAATGCACAGCTTGTGTGCTGGCACTGCACCTTCTCCTGTGACCACACAACTGCCTGATTTACTGAGCCATTGTAACTTTACTTCTGTGTGTGGCACAGCTGACATAGGAGGAGGGGGATGAAAAGCAGTATGTGTACTTATATAAATATATATGTAGTTGGAATGAGGAAGAAAAAGACACATCTCTATATATTAAATAATTAATCTTCCAGTGCATGGGAAACCCTGAATTGCACTAGAGGGAAAACAGTATAAGTTATCTAAACATCCAACAGATATTCCAAAAAATATTCCTAACCTAGCTAAGCTTATTATGAGTGGCAGCAAGTTCTTTCCTGGCTATTCTTGAGCATAATTTTAATTTCCTGGGGGCAGCATTTTTCACGGTGTTCTAGAAAGATGTTTTGTTCTTTGTTATTAACACTCTGCAAGAGCACTCTCTCTATCTGCCTGTCCTGCTGTGTCAGTGCTCACATAGGTATAATGGAATATCTACCTTGGAAGATTATGGGGATACAGCAAGCAGGGAAGAAATGGTTTGACTATGGTATGCAGAAATTTCCAACTGTGATCTGCACCCCTTTCCTCACTCGCTGTTACTTATAGACAGGAAAAGTATTATAGAACTCAAAAACCCTCAAAATTTTCTGAGATAAGTTACAAAGCAGCTTTTAAAGCAAATCTCTTTCTTCTAACAGTAAATGTTAAATGGCATAAGGAGACAGCAAGAGGTCATAAATACCTCTGAAATATCTTTAAATAAACATAAACCAATTCTGTGATTTTGGGAAAGGCTAATAACATAGTTCTAACAAAATGCTGGTAACAGGATTAAGGGAGCTTCTGACAAGGGCCTTGAATGGGATCACAGCTGGGATGCTGGGGAAGGGCTAATACTGAGTTGTGCAAGCTCTGAACCACATTAGGAGAGATGGCTGTAGTGAGGCAAGGGGCATCCTTACAATCTTGGTGACTTCACAGCTGCTGATGGAGTTGCTGATGGACACAGAAGAGCTCGTGTCCGTGCGGCCGGTGCTGCCCTCGGCCCCATCCTCATCCTGTGCTCTGGCTGCTGCACTCAGGGGGACAAGGGAAGCACACAGAGAAAACACACAGAGAGAAGCATGTCAGAGCACTTGCAATGCAGAGCCTTTCACAGATGTGCCACTGCACTTATGTTCCTTTCCATTTCAGCTGGTCTTGTACTGGACAGGTGCCCTGGACACACCCCTGCCCTGCAGCTCTGGCTCCCATTGCCCAACAGTTCCCACCAAAGCATAGAAATTCCCACCCTCTGCACACACTCCTGCCCACTTTGTCTCTCAGCTCTGTCCTGGGTGTTTTTAATAGATCTATGAATGCTATTTGACAAATTAAAGAATGATTGTTTCATGAATTTATGTTTTAATTACACCACCTGAATCTGGCAATTTGCAAGGTTGGCTTATCGAATTACACTTTGTTACAACAAAGAATTTACAACAAGGACCAAGAAGCCTGAGATGCCTCAGCAGTCCCAGGTAACACAGAGTGAATGTGGGCTGCTTCCCTTCCTCAGCACGTCTGATGCTGCACACTGCCTGACAGCAAAGCTGCTGTTTGACATGGAATTCCTTGGAGCAGGAGCTGTGTTCCCCAGGATATTTTATCCAACAGGGCCTCACACAATTACTGAAGGAATTGCTGCCTCTGATGGGGTTTGGTGTTTCAGGAGTAGTGTTACACAAACAAGAGGAATTAGGAGTAGCTCAAACATGAGTGTACGGCAACAAATTTGGTAACTTGGCAGCTGGCTGGGGCATGGGTCAATCCCTCTCTCCCAGCCTTTGCAATGCTCTAGAAGTAAAATTAATTCCTTTTTGCTGAAGGACAAAGGAACTCATTAGACAATCACTAGATTAGGGCCTTTTCAGCTTGAATGATTTTTCCAACAGCAAAAGGAGAATGGTATAATGATTTTTAGTACAGATGTTTCACAAATGCTTTACAACTTTTGTAAACTAAACTGAGTAAAGAAAACTGAGTAAACAGAAAATTTAGGTAAGCTATGGGATACACATCATGTGCCTGGGGAGGTACCTTTGGACAGAGAGGAGAATGAAGTAGAACTCTTGACCACTTTTAATCATTACATGTGTAACTGTGAGAGAAACTGTTTTTGTTTTTTTTACTGACTTGGGCTTAGTTAAGAATTTCCCTGGTTGGCATATTTGTTTAAACAACTTAAAGAGATTAAGTGAAAGAGACAAAGCAATGGAAAATGAATAAGGACATGGGTGCTCTTTCTGACCTTGAAACTCTGATGTTTTGTTCATGCTGACAGGAGATTTAGCTCTTGGACTTATCTAAAAGAAAGAGGACAAAAATCAGCACAAATGCAGAATATTTACCACACACTGTAAACCAGATATTTTCAGCACCTTTTTTCACTGTTATATTGTAATATACTTGCCCTCCTTTAAATAACAGGACCCAAAATTTAGAAGATATTTAGATTTCTAAATACAAAAGCAGTGAGCAACCTGGCTACTTTTGAATGCCTGGCCCAAATGCATTGCAATTTCCAGATTCTGCTGAAGAAAAAAAGAGACAAAAGGTGAAGTGGGTGCCTTGGGACTGGTTTCAGGCAGCTGTTAATACAACAGGCATCCTTTTGGAGTGTGCAATGTGAAAAATACAGCTCTATTGCCACAAGTAATAACGACAGTCAGAGCTCAGAAAGGTTATGAAGGGCAGGGAGAATTCAAGTGCAGATGAAAGGGAAGAGAACCTCAAAAGCCCAAATGTTAGATTTTTGTGGGTTTTTTTTACAGATCATGAATCCAGCATCAGATAATAGCCATGTGAATGCAGCTAGTCGGGGAAAGCATGAACCTAACTCATGCTGCCCCCTTCCTGTTAGGGGTGAGGAAATTGCCATAATTTAATTCTAAATTAGATAGTTAATTTTGCTCTAGATTATGTCCATTTCTTTCTATCTTTCCTTCCAGCTGCTAAGAGCTTTTCCACCAACACTTTGTTTTTCACCTTCAGTGTGTGTTGGACCTCAGGCATTATGTCATTTTTTTTTCCCACTAATGTTAAGGAGGCAAAGAATCAATTTATTGACAATGCTCCAAGAATGTGAATGAACAGCAGAAGCAAGAAGAAAAGAGAAAATGGGGAGAAGGGACAGAAAAGAGTCTATGAAGCAAGATTAGATCTGCTCCTCAAGATGCAAATCACCACAGGGCAAAAACTATCAGACACAGCTCACTATCATACACAGATCTATTCTTATCTTTACAGAAGTTTCAGAGGCACAGCTACAACATGTGTTATGTCTGATAATTCCCAAGTCCCTGCTCTGTGTTATTCCAGCCTCGGATTCAGACCCACCTGGATCCCTTTTAGGTTCACTCTTCTCTTGAGACGAACTTGATCAGGCAAGAAGAATTTGTTGTCTTCTGGAGAGTCCTCAGAAGTGGAGGAGTCATCGGCTTCCTGACCATTGGCTTTTGGGCCAGAGCTCTCAAAGGCCTGGGAGATAACGGTGATGGGGAGATTCCGTGGCAAACTCTAAAGATCACAAGGGAACACTTTGTTTCTGAGACCAGTTTGGTACAACAAACTCATAACATTCCTTTAGAGAAATCTAATTAAAGCTATTGCAACTCCAGTGCTTCAGAAGCTCACATAGGCTGCAGACCTATCAATAATTTGGGCTGAGATTTGTGGGGATTTCTGTTCACAGACTGAATTCTATTCACTTACATTCCTAAAAATATTTGTAGCTTCTAGCCCAGTGTAGAAAATACTTATTTTTCTGCATTTTCCCCCTTCCATTTAAAGTCAAGCTGTGGAACGGCAGCCTTTGGGAAGCCATGTACATAACAGAAAACTTGAAAAACACTACAGTAAAGAATTCACAACACTGACATTTAGTAGATTACTTTTTTCACTTAATTAATGGAAAGAATTAGAAAAGTCCCCTCTCCCTTCCAGATCAAAATGTTTGTAAAACCAAGTCTTAACAAGTCTCTTCCTTATCACTCTCTACAACTTCCTGAAGGGTGGTTATAGTCAGGTGGGGTCTCTTTCACCAGGCAGCAACTGACAGAACCAGAGGACAGAGTTTCAAGCTGCACCAAGGATTGGATATTAGGAAAAAGTTTTTTACACAAGGGATGATAAAGTTCTGGAATGGTCTGCCTGGGGAGGTGGTGGAGTCACCATCCCTAGGTGTGTTTAAGAAAATACTGGATGTGGCACTGGGTGCCAGGGTTTAGCTGAGGTGTTAGGGCTGGGTTGGACTCAATGATCTTTAAGATCTCTCCCAACCTGGTCATTCTGTGAATTCTGTGAACAAAAGAGTCGCTGCCTCTCTTGCCCAGCTGTACCTGGTCGAGGAAGTTGCTGTCCTTGGAGAGGCGCCGCAGTTTGCACTCCAGGTTGACGATGCACGCTTCCTTGCGCACCACCTCGATCCGCAGCTCGTCGTTCCTCTCCTCCAGCTCCCGGATCTGCTTCCTGTACTTGTCCTTCTCAATCAGGCAGTGGGAGTACTGGGTCTGAGCCTCGTCACGCGAGCGGAATGCCTGCAGCAGGGCACGAAACCTAATTGGCACCTGGGCAGCACATCCTGCTCCTGCTGCTTTTGTTTGGGAGGTGCTGGCAACGGGGACTTCAGAAGTGGTACCCAGTCACCCATTAACACAGCAATCAGGACCAGCATGTGCCACAGTAGCACCATTAAAAATTATGATGATGAGGGTGGTTCATTTACAGCTCCCTCTGGGTTGGTGGGAAAATGTCCCAGAGTGCAAATGGGGTGACTTGACAATGATGTAAAGCCTTACAGGAGCTGTTTTTAAGATCCTGGTCCTGTCTGCCAGATGCTACACTGTTGAAACAACCCAATATTACCCTGTGTTTAATTACCATAATGTAAATCCCAACAAGTAATTCTTTTAACTACTTATTTTATAATGGTATTTTGGGCCCCATTACCTACAATTCCCCAAAGTGACACAGAGCAGATAGAGGCTTTTGCTATTGATATTCCCCTACTTTAACTGTGAGATACCTGGTCCCGCTCCTTTTCCACCTCTTCCAGCTGTATCATCACAGTGTTCATGCGGTGCTTGTACATCTCACAGTCTTTTCCTAGTGTTGAGCACTTTAACTCCAAATCTTCTTTCTCCTCAAGATACTGGAAATGACAAACTGTTAGCCACCACTGCTCTCAGAGGCATTTTGGGCACCAGCCTGAGATATTCCATCTCTCTACTCTTCCATTCCTCACCTTGTCTCTCAAGTCCTCCACATGACGAATCTCCTCTTGGAGATTGAAGATCTTGTTGACCAGCTCATGGCGATCCTCCAGTGCCTCCTTACGGTCGTGTTCCAGGATATCCAAAATGGCTTTGTCTGAATCTGGCAAACCCCTCTTGTCAGCCTGAGGAAAGACATTTTTTAGAGCCAGGCCAGGGAAACAGAAAGTAGTTTTGCAGGGAGAGAAGTATCAGAGACAGTAACAAGCAAGAGGAATAGCAAATGAAGAAGGTACTGCAATGGGAAAGAAGGAGAAAAGATGGACATTTGTTCATATTTTAAAGCAGTGTCAGAAAAGATGAATAAAATCTGTCTTGCTGTCAGAATAGTCTGATGAAGGAACTGTTTTACTGGTCTATTGTACTGGCTATAATTTGATCCAGTTTGGATGCAGCCACAATTCTTCACTCCAAGCCCTGCATTCAAAACCCTTTTCTATTAATCAGTTCTCACTGAGCACAAAAATCACCCTTTTCCAAAGAGCAGGGCCTAAGAAAATATTCAGGAGAATTTTTAAGGCAGGCACAGGCTTTGCAAGGCTGTGCTCAGAGAATATTAAACATGCCTGGAGTACCTTGTACCACTGCTTCATTTTTTACACCATCCAGGAATAAAATTTCTTGTAGATTTAAAATGAACAAGATTACCAAAGCAGGTTCCAACACATAATTGCCATCCAAAATTAACCATAAATGGAAGATGAAAAAAGCATAAAATGCTAGCAAGGATTATGCATATTTATTTTTGAAATATCTACACTGAGTTGGAGATTTCAGGGACATTTAGGTTACCCAGTATTTCTAAGCATACCTAAGCATTTCTAAACCAAACTGCTTCAAGTTTATTTATACTTTCACTTAAGAGAATTTAAATCCTATTTTTAGCTATTTCGCTGTTTCTTTAAGTGCTGTAAGACCATTTCAATTAATATAAGAGACCTACATGAACCAGAACTCTCAGGATCTTCTATTCTACACTCTTTTTCAACTTTTGCATTGGATTTGTGTCAGAACTAAGAATTGTTAGGCACTGCTAGAGGCTACAGCCATTTCTGAAAGGCCTTCTGCTGATAATTTAAAATGCCACAAGCCTTTTCTAACAAAGTGCTAAGTAATCTCACATATATCCCAATATTTGGCTAAGTTGTTCACAGAGGAGTCCTAAATGTGTTGCACATCAATTGTTTTCCCTACCTGCCCAAACAAAGGTTGGTGAAGCTCCCTGTGCAGGTTACAGCAGGATTCTGCAGGACACCCTGGTGCTTAGTGACCCTCAAGTACAGGAACCTTTATCATCCTCTGCTTCATTAAAACCTTTTGTCAAAGATATGACAACAGCCTGACACAGGGTATCCAGAGCCACTGTCAGAAATTTCTGTGCTGGCTGTTTAACACAGATTTGTAGTGACAGGCTGGTACAATGTTCAGCAATTAAACACTGCACTCTTGGAAGAGCCAATTTCTCATGTACACTTGATTTTTTTAGAGGACTATTTTTGTAGAACTCCTCCTCATGCATGTGTCTGCACAGGGAGCACTCCAGGCAGCTGGGAGCTGTACAAGCAGCCTTCTGTCTGTCTGTCCAAACTTTACACTTCTGCTGGTTGCAGCTTTGCAGGCAGACGTTTCAGCCAACACCTCCTGCACTGTAACTGGAGAATGTGTGAGTTTGGATTTTAAAGGCAGCAATCTGTTTTTGTACCTGAATGATGGACTGTAACTCCTGGATTTTAGTCTTCATCATCTCATTTTCCCTCTCCAGCTCCAGAACCTGTTCCTTTTTGGGTCGGTTTTCAATATCATTTTTCAGCTTCAAGGACTGGTTCCTCTCCAGCTTGCACTCCTCTTCCACTTTGTTCAAGCGATGCTTCAGCTGGTCAATCTAGAGGGAACAGAGAAAAGGAGAAAGAGGAGAGGACATTTAGTGCTCTCAAAAAACATACAGGGGAAAATAGCTTAAACTGTGAATGCTAATGAGAGGTTGATAATTGGGTGCTGAAAATCCACAACTGAACTGGTGAAGTCTCAAGTACAAACCTGCTACTTGCCAGCTACAACTCATATGGGCTGGTTGTGAAATTTTAGAATACCTGGACTAAAAAAAAGTTGCATATTCTCAATCCTCCAATAAGTAAAGAGATATGAAACAGAATGAACACGTAAAAGGCTGACCACACATTGTGCTTTTTGCACATGGACTATTTGGATCAGGAAAAACAGGAGAAAATTCAGGATTATCTTTCTGAATAAATCCCCCACAGCTGCAGTGCTGCTGGATAACTGTGCCAAGATATTACTGAGCCTAAAAAAGCTAAAATTAAGGTTTTAGCAAGCAGTTATGTTTTACATTTTATTTTTATTTGCATTCTGTTCTGTTAATTCATTATCTGCCATTAATACACCTCACTGCAGTTGGCATTTCTGTATAGTGATGTCTTCAACCATCTAGATAAGCAAAGCAAATGAGAGCTTCATATCTTTCTGCTGTCAGAGAAGATCTCATTTTCCCAGATGCCACTGGCACCCTCCATTGCTGCCCAGAGCATTTGTCTCACCTCCAGCTGCAGGTCCCGGCTCCTTATCACAGCCATGCTCTTCTCGTCACTCAGCTGGGCATATCTCATGGCCAGGTTGTAGTTCTCATCTTTCACCTTGACCAGCTCATCATTGTAGTTATTCCTCTCCTCCTTCATCTTGTTGTATCTCTCCTGGAAGGTCAGCAGCTCTATCTTGTTCAGCTTTAGCTGCTTTCTCTCATCCTCCAGCTGGCGGGACTTGGCCAGGAGCTCACAGCGCTGCACATCTTTTGTCTTCACCTGCTGCTGGAGCTTGATGATCTCATTCATTAGGAAATGGGTAAGGCCTTCATGTCCTTCCTCCACTGAAAATGTTTGAACAGCTTATCAATGTCTGGTAAAGTACCTTATTTAAGTTACTTTATTAATAAGGTAATAAGTAGGATCATCAGAATGATGTGAGAAACAAAAGGTCCAGAATATGTACAGAGGTACAGAATTTACACAAATTTACACACATCTGTATGTCTAACTGGGAACAGTACAAATATTACACAGCACACTGGTATCAGTATCACAATATGCACACATACAGCTTGTCTGGATAGAAGATGAAGCCTTTATATTTGTCTTACTGAGCCTGTGGAAATAGCAAAACATTTGTACAATGAATCTGTGCAAGTACAATTAATCTGGATGTTTCAAATGTGCTGCACATGTGTAAGTTATCAGTGTAATTTAGTCCACTGTTCCAATATAGCTTCTCTTGAGAATTCTGGTAATGCCCATCATTCCATTTGAAGCCCTTCAGCTTCACTCAGACAGCTGGGATGTCCCTTTGCTTTATACATTACCTACCACATTTTGCTTTGAAGGAGACTGAAAAGCATTCTACACCAAGATTAGCTTTTATTTCCACTTCTTGCCTGAAAAAACCAAGCCAGTCTTCCACAGAGTCCTTACTTCAACAAAATCCTTTGTGATTGATTCTACTCACCAACAATAGTGGAAAATCTCCGTGTAGGCTCTTTCCCTGTCACCAGTTTGTAGAGTTCAGGGTAGTAAAACTCCAGGCTCTCTAGGAACACCACGTAGCCCCTCTGGCCCTTGGTGTGGAGGATGTCCAGCAGCCGGCCTGGATACAGACAGCAGAGAGGTGACACATCAGCCCCATGAGCAGCACGAGCAAATATCACATCCCTGGTGTTCCTAAGGTTCATCTCAGCAACGAGCTGTGAAAAATCCAGCTGATTAACTGAGTTCAGCTGAACTCATGAAGTAATGCCAGCAATTCTGTGTGTTTGTGCTGATGGTTATTCTGAGGGACTGTGGGCAAACTGGTCTCTGAAACAGAAATTTTAAAGGACAAGTTATTCAGTGCAGCCTTTACCAGGCAGGTATGGCAGATCTTCCAGTGACAAATCACAGAGTACTGCAAGACAGCTGAAAAGCTGCTCCTGGAATGGCACTGACTGCTACTTGTGTTAACTGAAATATTTGCCAAGGCTTTGATGGGAATTTGAACCCCACAAGCTCCAGTCTGCACAGTTCTGGAAGGAGTCTTTGTTATCAAAATAGCAGCAGAATCCCCCGGTACTTTAAACCTCCTGTAAATAAGATAAAAGAGTTCCTATCTGTAACTTGATTCAGGCTCTCTCCAGACTTAGTAGAGCAAAGCTATTCAGACAGAGATGCAGATGGAGCCACTGACCAGATAATTACCTGCTCTGTTAATTTTGGAGGGCAGCATGAGTGAGTTGAGCACCTCATCCTCATCCTGCTCGTCGATGACTTTGCACTGCCGTAAGTAGGGGGTCAGTTTGGCTGGGTTGATGTAGCGGCTCAGCATGTGCCGGTTGCACTCCACGTTCTCCCACAAAGCCTCCTCCTCATCTTTCAGGGTTTCCAGGCAGTCATCCATCTCTGGTTCTGCTCCTGAACAAGGGACACAAGAGACAAATGAACTCCAAGAAGGACAGCTGCAATCCCAGTACTTTTTTGTGTTGCCGTGTCATAAGGGACAAGCTCAGAATCACTTCTGACTAATGCTGAATTTCCCAAGATTGAGGCTGTTTGAAGTGCAGCCTGTCCACAGCTCATCTGGGAAATGACAGTTCCCAGAAGTGCTATCTTGAGTCTGTGAACTACTGCTCCTTGCTCTCCAGTGATGAATCTGCACTCAGCCAACCCCACCAAGCTCTTTACAAGTCAGAGGACACCTCTGCTCCAGAGAGGCAATAGCAAAGGGCAAGAAGGAGATGAACCTGCAGGGCTCAGAGCAAAGACAAATACTGGCTGCAGGCAACGAAGGCTTTCATCCTCACCTCCTTTGCTCCTGCAAAGCTGTACTGATGTGAACCTGCACAGATGTGATGAGCCAGCACCTGTAAGTGGCTGCACACAAGAATAGTTAAGGCAGGTCTGTGTCTGCAGCTGTGGAGGCACTGAGGGCTGTGAGTGCAGGTACCTGGGAGCTCAGACCTTGCCTTTCCCTGCAGGAGGGGGCAGGTAACAGCACTGTGTCACTGCAGTCTGAAAATGTTCTTGACTCATGCAAATATCATCACATGGTTTCTGAGTGCTTGTGAAGCAATTTCCTGCCAGCTCCTAATTTGTACCCAGCTCATTAGAGAAGGTTACATGGCAGGCTACAGAGAGGCAAGAAAACTTGTACTGAAGTTAAAACGAAAGAGACTTTGTAAAAAAATTCTTTCCTTCTTTATTTTGTGATATTAACCTTTCAACTAGTACTATTTTTGCATTCTAGCTTTCATAGGACCTTGTGATCCAGGTGGCATGTGGAACATAAACTTTTATTTCAAGTTCAGAGACCCTGGTGGAAGAATATGCAGTTCTTGGATCATATGAGACAAGAGCTCTGCTTTATGAGGCTTTGCTGATAATCAGTAACTAAAGACCTCAAAAGCAGCATGCTGTTTTTCTCAGCTTCCAGCTTTAGGAACTGGGGAGCAGCCTGTGTTACACTGAGCATCCCTGAGCAAAAACAGCTCATGAACTGCATAGCCAAGGGGTATTAATTCCTCATTTTGAAAACTAAAGCCAAAAGTGCTAATCTGCTAAATAATGTGTTTGTCAGTGTTCTCACATAATGAAGTACAGAATATTCCTACAAAAACAATGCATGCTCTCTGCTTGATGCTTTTAAAAGCTTTCCCAATTTGTCAAAAATCCTAGTCAGGGTTTCAATATCTCAGTGAGAAAAATTTGGATGGTTTTTCACCATATGAACAACTTAAGGGAGTATTGGCAGGGGCTTTGTTTTTCTCCTGTACTCCAGCAGAATTTCCTTTGCAGTTTCACATCCTAGGAGCCACTTATTCCACATTTGCTTTGATGCTTGCATGGGGATTACACATTCTGGGGGAGACAGCAATCCCCAGAGGGCCAAGAACACCAGGGCAGTTCAATGGGATGCAGAATCATGAGGCAAGGCTGTAGCTAGGGGAAAAATCTCCCTGATCTTATGAACTGCACACTGGTTGGGTGAAATTCTCACTGAATGCCAGTATTTATGTGTGGTAAAAATGACACTGAAGCAACGAGCACAATAAAGGTAAAACAACAGAGAAAAATCTTTACAAAGCAGGTTGTAGTGGGAGGAATGCTAAAGGTGAAAGAGCTTCATCTGAAGTCCTCACACATTCTCATGAACCTTTGTCTCCACCATTATTCTGGAAGTAACTGTATTTCACTTCAAAGGTGAATTTAACAAACGCTACATAATTGGAGAAGCTGGACTTTGGGGAGTAGAAGGCAGTGAAGCAGAAGGTCACACAGAGCCTCAGTCAGCTCACAGCCACAGCATCCACTGCAGCTGAAAAAAGGAAAGTCACAGGCCCTTTAATTTCTGGGAGCGTACCAGGGAACTCAGGGATGGATCTCAGAGTGCAAAAGAAGCACTTGCCTGAATTTCATAAAATGCAAGATATCTTGTAATCTGCAGCGCTGAACCAGAAATTATTGCACACTGTCAGCAGTTCCCTCAGGACATTAGTAAGGGATTTCTCCACTAAATGATTCAAAGGAGAGTTCACTCATCAGCGTAATTCTCAACATGAACACTCTTTTTTTTTTTACCTGACATTAAAAAAAATCTTTATCAAATAGTCCCTTGTGTATGGGCATAATACATCCATACTGTTATTTTGGGGACATAATGTTTAATGGGAAAGTAATAAGTATATTGGATGTGTGGCTAAGAATTTTAAAAGGTTTCTGGTAGCAAGCTCCTGCTAAACACAGTCTATTATAATAACGTGGGAGAAATTACATGTAGTGGAGTGGCCCTTCATGTAGGAATGTCAGACTCTGTCTTTTGCTTCCTTCTTTGGAATTCCACCTTGGAAAAGCCCTGCAGAATCCCAGCTAAGCTCTGTCCTAGCAGCCTGTGCTGCCCACCAGGGATGTGTCCCAGGGCTCACTCCTCCTGTCTGCTCCTTCCTTGCCTTTGTTTGAGGCTTTGGCCAGGCTGCTCTGAGAGCACAACCCCCATGGAGCTGTTCCAGAGAAAATAGCAATGATCAGCTGATATTAGTGCAGAACCCCTCCTACTGAGCAAATAATTATTTGATTTAGTATTTAATATAGTGTTGAATAGGAAACAAAATGCTTGCCATTGGTTGAAATTTTGGTGTGCTGGTCAAAAACCCAGATGTAACAACTGAAGCTCAGTGGGACACTAATAAAGGTCTTGTATTACAGGCTTTAATTTTAGAAGTTTTTTAGCAGTACATGCATTTTCCAGGCATTTTATAGTCCTTGTTCCCTGCTTCTGCCCTTCCTCCCTATGATGATATTGCAGAAAAGTTGTTTTCACTTATAAAATTAAAAATGACAGATTTAAAATGTTTTCAAATGTGTAATCACTTATTTAATCTGATCTTTATTACCATTATCTAATTTGTGATTCCAGCACCTCTTGAGCTGTAAACTAACACATGCAGGAGTTGTGATATGTCATAGAAATACTGTGCCATCCATTACAAATCACAGGTGTGAATTCACAGACTTGGACTGACTTCAATAGACATTAAGCAAAAAAGAAATCAGAAATCACCACAGCAGTTAAAAAATTGCTCTCCTGCTGCTCCTTTCAGTAGTCAGTATACAAAATAGCTTTTAACTGCAAGAAAGCTTAATCCAGTCATAATCTCAGCTAGTTCCATATTTTTCAAAGGTCTCTGTAGATATAGACAAATAAAAGAGAGAATCCTTTTTTACATTAAAAGGAACACTCTGCTCCCCCTGTCTCCTTTTCTCTCTCAGGGACTATCCTTCTGCTGGTTGTTACACACAAATGAATCGTTCTGGATGTTTGCTGGTTTTTCTGTGGTGTATTTTTCAGCTGAACAAATCACCTTGCAGTTAAAGCTGCTCTCTGTTCTCACTCAGACTCCACACTCTCATATGTCAGTGACACTCTCCACTGATCAAGGGAATAAAGCCTGCAGGCTTCATACCCAGGGGTTCTATAAAGTGCTCATCATCAGGTCACATCTAAAGCTTAATTTTTGGTTTTTGTGCTTTGTTTGATGATGGTGCAGAAATTAACCCTTCAGCTGTTTAATTATTTGCATCCCCATGCTCTCAATTCCTGCCAGCCTGTCAATACTCAGGAACTGCCATGGAGCAAATGCAGCTTCCAGCTCAGGTTTCTGATTTCCTGATATTCCCTTTGTGAAATATGAAAAAAGGGTTTTCTCTTCATACTGAGAAGCAGAAAAAAGTTTATTTTGGAAAAGGTAATCTATTGTTATGTTTTGGATTTCTGTATTTGTCACAGATGTTTGCAGACTGGCAGTATTTAAAAAGAAACCACAGTACACAAAATGTTTTGCATATTATAAGTTAATAAGAACAGAATTTTATGTTAAATGCTCACTATGAAATAATTACATATAAATCATCATACTTTAAACCAAAAATAAAGATTAAAACAACACTCTAAAATGGTATATGTAATTATTCTCAGCATTTTGAGGGTGTTGTTGCACATTCTCTTTCCCTGCACATCTCCAGAGTCTGTGGGGCAATGTCTTTTCTCCCTGCAGTGTGTACAGCACCTCACATGACAAAGTGTAACAACTGGGTGATTTTCTCAAAAGCTGCTTGTGTGGATATGTGCAGATTTGTAATATCAGAGAACCACAAAACCACAAAGGGATTTAGAGCTATTTTTACTTTTAGAGGAAAGTCACAGTTTAAAGTGTGATAAGGAAATTATATTCCTTTGCTTAAGGACAGGAGAGCTCTGTGTGCCCTCCAGGCTTTCTGAAATGCTGAATACCAGCAGTTTCCAATTATGTTGGCTGCTCTCTGGATGTTCTGTGGTACTGAAAACCACTTTTAACAGGTTTAAACATTGATAAAGATGACTAAATTTGCTTACCTATCCCTGCAATATTTTTCAATACAGATGTCTAAATTCAGACTCCCAGAGAAAACAAGGCAATGTCTTCCTCTGCCTTTAAGAATTTGCACTTTATATCCTTCCTTTCTCCCTCAGTGTCCCCACCTGAAAACAAGGCTGGCCATGGGTATGTTTGTAACTTGTTAATTAGTGACTGCAAAGCACAAGGAACCACTGAGATGGAAAGCCCTGAGAAAAATATTTATATTAGTGCAGATTTATTACTTCAGACTCTGCAGACCTCAGAACACTTTCTGAAGGCAGCAGCTCTGCTGGCTGTATTTCTGGTTTGGGTCATAGTGAATCACATGAAAAGAACCATTCTGTGTATCTCAGAACCCCTTCTTTATACAAGAGATTCAACAATTTTACTTATTTCAACAAAATATAAAAGAAAAAAAATAGAATAAGAGATACCAAAGTAATAGAAGAGCAAGAAGCTTTAAACACAAAATAGGATTATTTTTGCACAAAAAATGTCTTATTCAATTCAATTGAGTCAATCTTCCCATTCCACACAGCCTACAAAAGAAACCCCAAACACCAGCAGGCTGCGGGGAGGCAAAGCTAGATCTTCAGTAGCTAACATGAGTAGTACTCCCATTTTCTGAACAGAAGAGAGGGAGAAGGAAGAAAAGCAAACCAAACTCCCTAACTGGTTCAGAAAGCTCTGGAAGCATCTTCATCTGGCTTCAGAAGAGAGAAAGAAAATTCCCTTCATTTTTGTAACTATAAGCTCAGAACCCAAGTAAGACAAAAAGAAATTAAGAATTCTATCATGTTACTCCCCCCCCTTCTGTACTTCAGTACTTCTGTACTGTGATTCAGTACTTGTCCCTTCTGAAAAACAAGAAACCCAAACAAACCAAGCAGTTGAATAAATCAGAGATTTATGTCTAATCACTATTCCTGTCCTAACAGAAGGGGGTCAGAAGAATTAATACTCTTGGAACTCTCTTTAATTATCACTTTCTGTCTTTATTTACTTTCCTAAGAACAGATCCATATAAATTCCCATCTCAGAAAAAAGAGGGGTAACTCATACATAAAGCACAGATCAATTATTGGTGTTGTCAGTCAGGACACCCAACAGTTTGCTTAGAACCACCTAAACCTGAAAACACTGTGTGCAACAGACAGACAAATCTTCAGTGCTGCAGGATAACATTGCCCAAGAGCTGAACAACGACTGAATTGAATTCCACACTTAATGCAGTGAGCTTTTGTGTGCTCTGAAATTGCAAATGAAATTCTATACAATTGCTATTGCTTTCTGGAGGAAAACACTATTTACACATTAAGAACATTGTTTTGCCCAATGCAATATTGTTGCAAAGAGCCCAGTCAGTGCAGCAATGCTCCTTAGGATCCTGTAATGATTTCTGTTTCAGAAAAGGCTGAGATTGGAGCTTTCCCATCTCGCACCCCACCTGCTGGCCGAATCTGCTCTACCTCTTCCTCAAGTCTGGCAGCTTCAGAGCCCCTGAGAGCTCCCATCATCTGATCTCACAGGAAGGAAATGACTCATTGTGCTCAATGGCCAACTGAGAGCAGGTTGTGCTGCCTCCAACATGCAACAGGCAGCATCCAATCAGCTTTGGTTGTAGCACACACATTATTGATCATAAACAAAGACAATGGAAAAATCCTCCTCTGCAAATAGCTGAAACCATGTTTTGACAACTGTCAGATCTCTGTGTGTCACTATTTCCTACAAACAATTAACCTGCTTCCAGCTCTGGCAATAACACACTGTTTAAACACTACTGAGAGAGGAGCAAATTTTGGGGGTGGATTCATCTCACCATTTTGAATTAGGTATGAATTTAGAATCCAGTTCTTCTTTAGTGGGAAATGCTCTATTCAAAACTCTTCATTCCACCATTTTATACTTCCACCTTGGAATGCTCTCCAAAGACTGGTTTCCAGCCACCCCAGATCACTTGGGTTCCCTCTGAGGTCCATGGAGATAGATTTGTCCACCTGATGCGAATATCTACACTGGTGATTAGATGGGTATTATTCTGTTTTCACATATTGCTTGAGAATTTGATACCCAGGTTTCAGAAACTGTCATACTGCCATTATTGAATGCTAATATGTGTGAAAGTAAATGAGAAATGATATGAACAATGAGAGATGCAGGGGGAAAAAGTGAAGAGGGGAGAGAAAGATGAGAATTGAGGGTGAAAAACGGTGAGGTTAGGGGAAAAGGAAATGTTTAATACGGAACAGGAAAGCAAAAAGAAAGTTAGAGAAAGAGGAACTCAACAGAATGAAAGTGAGGAACAAAAGTGAGACAGAAATAAGAATAGGAAAGGCCTTACTAAAGGCAAAGGCAAGGAATGTGGGAATAAATAGGGAAGGACCTGCCACAGATCCTGAAACATTACGAATCAGTGTTACTTCTGAGCATGCAAATCAAGATAATGGCAGAGTAATTAAAAGAAATAATTTACCACAAGACTTCAGTGCATCTATTTTAAAGGATTTGCAAAGTAGCAGTGGAGAGCTGAGTGCCTGACATTTAATAAATGCTTTAATCTGCACATGCTCTGTCCTGTTCCGCATGGTGATGAGGAGGGCAGCAGAAATCGCTGTGCTAACGTGGTACAAATATGTTTATATAGCTGTCCTTCTGTTCTGGAGCAGCAGCTACTGACACAAGCATTTCCTTTCAACTAATGTGTGCTAAAAGCCAAGATCTAAGAAAGAAGCTGCCGAGGCTCATGAGAATGCTGGTCCAACAAAGCCTCAGAAGTCATTACTAGGTCCCAGGTTAATTTTTCCCTTAGACTGACTCACTTTGTTTTTACAATTAATTATGAGATTCTTGCCAGCACAGGAGGAGGTGGAAGGCACAGCTGGGGGCAAGTCCTGTGTGTTTAGGAGGAGCCTTGGATTAAAAATTCAAGTTGCTCAAAGATGCAAATGGTTTGATGACAGTAGGTTAGGTCCCAGTAAATGTGTGTTTGAATTACAAAAGCCAGCACATTCCTTGGTGCAGAGAGCCAGTGTTTGTGAGGACCCTGCACAGGCTGAGCTACACAGAAACCTGCTAAGGACAAAGGTTCATTAACTGGTACATATGAAACTCGAACAACCCTGGCACAGACAGCATGATTCTTATCAGTGCTGTTAACATTTCTCTTCTATTAATACAAGTCACATCAGGAAGGGAAAAAGAGTTGTAGCTCTGCCAAACAAAACTCCTACTCAGTCTGTTTCTTGAAAAAAATTGTCACTTTCTACAAACTCTTACATTACAGAAGTTTAAAAAAATAACAGAGAGAAGAATACTTTCCATCTAGTCAGATAATGACCCTCTGTAGGTGATACTCATCTCCAGGCAGCCAAAGGATAACACAGAATCCATTCAAGGAGAGGACTGCACTCACTTGAACCTTCTCCAAATTCGGAAACAAGTGACAGTAAATGTGTAGGACATTCTTAAAACAGAAAAGGTCACACTCCATTCTTGAATACTGTCAGATAATCTCACTGTAATTCACCATGGCCCAGGAAAGTTTGAAAATACTATTTCATATAGCAGGCTATATAACGTGGTAGGAAAATAAGGCATAAACCTATATGGAGAATCACAGAATCATGGAATCTTCTGAGTTGGAAGGGACTCACAAGGGTCAGCCAGTCCAGTTCCTGGCCCTGCACAGACACCCCAATAATCCCACTCTGTGCACCCCTGGGAACAATGTCCAAAGCTCCTGGAGCTCTGGCAGGCTTGGGGCCATGACCATTCCCTGGGGAGTCTGCTCAGTGCCTGACCAACACCTGGGCAAAAAACTTTTTCCTGATATCCAACCTAAACCTCCCCTGACACAGCTCCAGCAGTTACAGAATCCCACAGCTAGTAAAAACACACAAAATATAAAGAAAGAATAAATAAGAAGCAAACTCTGATAATCCTCCTTTTAAGATCAACCTTGACAAACTGCTCTAAACACATGAAAAACAACCCCCATGCAAACTGTTTACTGTTTCACAAGAGCAGCATGCACTGATTGTCATGAGAATATTATTTAATTAAATATCTTAAATACTCTGCAAAGGTATAATAGCTCCCATCTAGCTCTGTGAAAACTTACCTATCTGTATTTAGCTTTAAATTTCCAAAAATTTATCCTGTTGGATCAAACACTGGCCAGTCTCCTAAAGGTGATGACTCCCAAGGTTCACACATACATTTTGCTCATTTTAGGTAAATGCATAGGTTATGTAGATAGAACAGGAATCAACACCTTATTACTTTTTGTGACCTCTTTGTAACCATTACTTTAATATAGACCCTGATTTTAAAGAGCAGGCTGCTCTCCTGTAGCTCCACTGCAGCTGGAACAATGTCATACATACCTTACACAACCAACCCCTCACTGGAAGAGGTGAGCTCCACTCCTTGCCTCAGTCTGCCACAGTCCTGGGTGCTCTGCTCATTGGCCAAATCCTTGCACCTTGCTCAGAGCTGCAGGAACATCTCAGCCAGCAGCACACAACACACACAGAGGACAACTGGATGCCATTTGATGAGAAAAAACCTACAAAAAATCACAGCAGCCTGGTCTAGGAAGGGTAAACCCTCTCCAGGAATCAGAAGGAGCTTGATATTTTACTCCTTGTACATGGAAATTGGTTGTGCTTGTTTTATGAATAGATCTTTCCTGCTTGTGCTTTCTGGTCACCTCGTCTTGCTCTGTGCCCTCTCTTTTTTCCCCCGTGTTGTGGGACTGTGACATGCAGCTCCGGAAACCTCCACCCACCACCCTCCCTCTCAGACTCACAGCCTATATATAGCAGGCACAGAGCTGCTGGGGGCTGCCTTACTTCCCTTTTCTTCTGAACAGAGCTTGTGGGTAACTTTCAAATCTGACACCACTGCTGAGGGAAGTCTTAGAGGAAGTGTTCTCACAGCCACGGGGAGCTGGGGGCTCTGGATGGAACAGCAAAGGGTTGAGGAGGACCTCAAACAGGTCCTTTTTTCCTGCAGAGATCCCAGCTGGGTTTCCTTAGCCATCCCCTGCCACCAAAGACCTGCAATTAAGAGCAGGAAAGCAATCTCTGCAGAACAGAGAGACAATTCACTCTCCCTCTTGCAGAAGGGCTCCTGTGAGTCACTTCTGTAGCAATCTAAAGGAAAAATGGTCTGTTTGTACACTGTCTGTCCATTATTTCTGTAGTGGTAATGTCTCCATGACCTTGTCTTGCTGTCTTGGGGAAGAGATAATGCCAAATACTTGGCAATTCTATATTTTCTATGTTCAAAGCACTGCAAGGAGGAATTAAGCATCTTCTGTTGCTCTCTCCATAACTAAGCCCATTGCTCTGATGATAGGGAATAAAATACTGTAAAGCTTTCATGTAGAAAATTTATCCCCAAAGAATTAAATAACCATGGGAAGAGACTAAACTCTGGTCTCATCAGGAAACTCTGGCTGGTTCAGTTCATGGTTAATCTGTATATTTTTTTTTTAAAGACCAAAGAAACAAAGTCCTAAAACAGCAATAAAGCTGACTATTTGTTTTCACCTAGTGTGGTTCTTGACCATGAGTCAAAGTAAAAAGAAGTATGAGAATTGTAGTGAATTCTCTGCTGACTGTGGAAATAAATATTTGTGAAAATAACAACTGTAAAGTGATGCCAGAATTACATTCCATCTGTGAGCATCCCAGCCTTTAAGGATGGGCAGCTGCTGTTAAAACAACATCTACAAAACCTACCTCAAAAGCAAGACTTGCAGGATTATTTGCACCCAAACCATGATTTTTGGACGTTTAACAGTACAAAGGGTGGTAACCAACTCAAAATCAGGGGAAGTTTGTTTTATTCTTCCAACTTATGCCTTGAAGCACAACAATTCCTTAGCACAGGCTGACAGCAAAATCATTTGCAGAACGTGCAGAAAAGGCTTTGTTTTAAATGCAGTGTTGCATTTGTGGCTGAGGTGAGGTTACACACAAGATGAGCACAAGCAAACGGCTCCCACGTGTGAGGATTGATTTCCCCTATTTCTCATTCCTGCTCTAGGGCTCAGCTCATAATTAGGGTCAGATTTTCTAAGAGCACAGGTGGTATTTAGGCATCAAAATAAATGGCCAGATTTTTGCCAGCCTTGCCTTGGAGTGTGGGATAAGGTGGTGTTATGAATCACAGGGCTGCTGAGCGTTAAGCACTTTTTAAAATCAGGCCTACCGTACATACTTAAATTAAAGTTGAATGCTTTCAAAAATCTTCTCACAACTGGAACATTCTTCAAATTCTAGGTATTGGAAAAATGGGCCTTTAAAGCTTAGTGAGGTGCTAATTTTTACATGAATAGGGAACTGCTCCCTATAGCACCTATAAATCTGGCTGGCAGCAGTATTTAAGCAGTTCTGGTTCTCTAGTGTTGTATAAACTCTGCAGCAGTGCTCATTCCATGGGGAAGAGGGCAGATGCTGTGTGCCAGAGCTTACCTGTGTTAATTCTAAGCTGTGAAATAAATATTTTGCTAGCTAACAGGTAATGACAAACACTGCAGATGCATCAATCTCTTCTCAGCATATTGTCTCCAGCCACAACTGAGATTCTAAGAATTAAATGAAATTTTAAGCTTTGAACCCTCTGAAACATAATAAAAGAATGGTTCTTTTTACATGACTTTCTACAAGGAACCAAAACAAATTTATTTTTTTTATGCTCAAAAGCTAATACAGTGTAGAAACTGTATGAGGTTTTAGATTAGACTCTCCTTTCATCATTAGTTGCTCTATTTATCTTTTTTTTCAAAGCCGGTGAGTTCAGCCTTGCAGAATCCATGCTGCTGACTCAGCTAACTGAGCCAAAACTCATAAAAATCTATTTAAAAAGGGTCCAATGATTTTATTTTCTAATCGTAAATATGAAATTTAATTAGCATCTCATTGCTAACGAAGTCACCATGGAAGAGAAGACCGAGGAATTAGGCACAGGAGTGGAACATCAAGCATAAGACAAAGCAACAGTTATGTGGGAGCCAGTTTAACTCCTGCTTTTCTCCACTCCTGTTTCAGATTTTTTAAGAATGATGGGCTGTTTTTACAGGTTTCTGGCTCTGACAGCAAGGCCCGTCCCTCCTCTCTGTGGCAGCAATGACTCCATCATGTGAAATACCAAATAACAGCAGATAAGGGTCACTCTGGATTAGAAAAGGAAGCAAGGCAGAGCAAGTTGGATCTGAATTCAAAATCCTGTTTTGTCATAAGCTACTCAGGTCAGCAAGTGTTTCAAATCCTGTAAAAGCAATAGACTCATCAAATGAGAAAAGAACTCTCATTATTCTCCAGGGTACTGCAAACATCAGAAAGATTAAAGGAATGTTTTTAAATGAAGCATATGGAGAATTTAAAAAGCTCTTCAAGTAGGAATGTGTCCAGCCTTTTCATTACTAGCAATTTTAGAAGCTGTGTCCCGGGCTGACATCAGCACTGAGGTCAGCATTATTGGGTGGAATTCTGTCAACTGGGAGCGTCCTCTGCCACCTTCTCTGTGATCTCTGGAGAGCTCAGGAGCTCCTGCTCTGGCTTCACTCTCCCAGGTGGGCAGGAGGAGTTCCACAAGTGCCTGTCCCTGCACAGCAGCACAGCCACCTGGGCTGGAGGCAGGGACAGGAGCTCTCCTGGTGCCCCCCTCGGTGCCCCAGTGAGGAAGCACAGAACACAGAACACACAGGACAGGGGACCATGTGAGCAAATGCTGTGGGACAGCTCTGCAAGGGCTGGGGAACTGCAGTAACCACAAAGCTGTGTGTGCTTTCTCCCCACACTCACACTGAAATTGTTCACAGCAATCAGTGTGGGAGGAAGTGTTTACAGGACCTTTCCTGAGAGCGACTAATCATTAATAATTCCTGGATTGCTAGAAGAGCTTCAGCAGTAACTCTGTGAGTGGGCAAGTCCCCTGGGTGCTCTCAATGACAACATTCTCTGGGGTAAAAAGGAGTTGATCAGAGGTGGTCCTGGTTACTTTTATACATCAGGACAGTTTCATATCACTGTTACATTATCAGTCACTTGCAATAGCCAAGAGCCACACCCTGACTTGTTAATACCAACACTGACTGGGGCAACACTGCCCATTTTATCACCACTGCTGGTTCTGAGCTGAGTGGTGAGTTGAGGTGAACTGAGCAAGGACCAACAGCCTTCTTCAAACAATGGATGCACAGTCCTTTGAGTGGTGATGGATGTCTCTGTAAATGAGACTTATCCCAGTTCAAATTCCTGAAATAATTCTGTTTCTTTCTAGTATTTATGATGACACTTATTCTAGCAAAGAAAAAAGAGGGAATGAAACTTTCTCACTCCACAGTTGGAGGGTCTGAAAGGGATAATTCTGGTAAAGCATATTTTTAAAGAACAAGGCAAGCTTAAAGCAATGGCCATATGCTCCTTTTGGATTCTTATATGCAAACTTTTAGCACTTAGCCAAAAATATTGCTGTTCCTTTTCAGGACAGAATGCTCCAGCTGGTGGCTCAGAATCCACATTCAACCACTCAGTAGTTTTCCTCTGGAGGAAATAAGGATTGCTGGTTTGGGCAGCAAAAGCTGTTCAGTTTCTCTTGGGCTTGTGTAAGGCCAAATTCAAGGTAGAGCAAATTTCTGGTCTGAGGTTAGAGAGTTCACTGCCTCCACATGAGGAGAGATGAGAGGTGGGCAGGAACCACTTCTAGACACAGACAACATATTGCAGGATGCCAGGATGTGGCATTGCCCAGCCCACAGAAGCTGATGCTCTCAGCTCCAACCAGCACAGCAACCTGGACAACCTGGATTGCTACAAACAGCTGTGTGTGCAGCATTCTCCACAAGAGAAAAGAACTGGAAGAATATCCCAAATGAAAATCTGACTTTGTTTAGAGCATGCTAAAGCACAATGGCCTGTCTGTTTCCAGGCAGGTTTGTTTTCATTTGCTGTGCCTTGTGCATTGCTTCACCTCCCTCTGTCACAAACTGGAGGTGAGTGATGCTTTCAGCTCTAATATCTGCTGGACAGAGAGGAATTTGCCAGATGCCTTCTCTCACTTGATGAGACTCCCGTGCATGGGCTGGGAATCAGAATCAGAGAGGAGAAGGAAAGGAGATATTGAACAAGACAAGTGAGGGGAGTCAGACTAACAGGTCAGGCTGAGGGGAGGGAGGACTTGGGATGTTCTGTGAGGACCAAAGGAGCAGTAACAAACCACCCTCTGCCTTTTCTCATGCTCTTTCCTCACCATATTTGAATGTTCAAATAATCATTTCTACTGTTCAGTCCCTTTGTGCAGACTCCACTTGAAGCGCTGATGGCATTGGCTATTTAACAGCCAAAATTTCTAAATGCATTCAAGATTTCTAATACTATCCTGCTCAAGTAGCTTTGGATTTCTGCCCTATTATCATGTTGCAATGATGCAGTTGTAATGAGTTTACATTTTTCTGCATTGCAGCACATACTACAAGGTATCAGCAGCTTGTCACTGAATCCACAGCCTTTAAAGGGGCATTCAAATTCTGATCACTTCTGCCTCAGACCAAGCATTTTCCAGTTGTTCCTTGCAGGTGGAATATTCTTCCTGATATTGTATTCTCACATAGCTTCTAAGGCCAATCTGGAGGCAGCCCTGCTCTCCCAGGTGTGCAGCCTTGCTGGGCAGTGATTCAGTGAAGGTGCTGCTGTCAATAGTGTTTAATCCAGCAAAACTGCCTGGATGCTGCTCTCAGTATGGATATGGATGAGTCACAAAAACACCATTCTGCAGTGTAACACTCCATATGAAAATATTCAAGTATCACTTTTCCTTCAGGCCACAGACTTGCGGATTAAAAAACCCAACAGATTCAGCCTTTCCAGCCTTTCGGGAAATGTAAAATTCCTTCACTTTTTTTGAACAACTGAAGCAAGAGAAAAACACATTGTTTTCAATCCTGACATAAAAGTTTAAACATTTTTTGTTTCATGCTACTCTGGTATCTTTTAGGGCATAAATTGCTAAAAAAGAGAGAATAAAAGACAGAAGGAAATTAAACCTTCTAAAATAAAATTTGCCAGTCTTGGGTCTTTCTGAAAAATATGTAACTGGAAATACAGGAATATGGTACTGTAAGAATGAAGCACAAAAGATTCTTAAAGAATTAAAGATTCTTAAAGAATTAAATTTTGGGACTTATCCTGACTTCCTTTGGCAGGAGCTGTGAAGGAGGAGTAGCAGTATGGGAGCAGGGAAGAATCTTACCTTAAGCTTGTTTTATTTTTCCCTCAGGAAAAATATCAGCTCAGCAATAGTAAAGAATGTGGGAAAAATTGATGGAATTTTCTATTTTCAGTCATTGCAAATCATTAGTGAAAAGAGTTTGATGATCTCACTAACTACCTCATTATAAACTACAAAAACCATATGGAACGTAAACTACCTTCACATGGTGCTCAGAGACATGATTTAGTGCTGCACTTGGCAGTGGTGGGTTAACAGTTGGACTCAGTGACCTTAAAGGTCTTTTCCAACCTAAATAATTCTGCAATTCAGAAAAAGCCAAGCAATGAGATGCAGGAAGCAGATGCTGGATAGACACTGTGACTTGTTATTGTAAAAAACATGAAACTGCCACCAGGGAGGAAAAGTTCTTTTAAATACAGACTCCATGCAATGGACCAGTTTGGTCAGTGAGTACTGCAGGTCATTGGTATTTGGATTGAGTTGTTAAAAGCCAAAAACCTTCAAATGATCTTACAAATGTGATAATTTTACAGTTCATGATCAAAGTTTCAATCATTATTTCCACTGTAGTTTGGAAATGTACTTGGTGTAAAAAGACTTGAAACAGCCTTTGGGTGTTTTCCCAGTTTCATCAGGATTCAGAATCCCCAGAGGGAAATATTTGATAGCTGCCTTTATTAGTGTTTCAAATCTTGGAGGAACTTATTTTTGTGCTCAAATATATTAAATGTATGTAACAACCCATTAAGTATACTCAGACTGATTTCAAGTATGGGCACAGCCAGATTGGAGATGCTTCTATAAGTTTAGAGCTATAAAATTTAAGTGGAAACAATTCTTCAGCTGCTAATGACAACCATGTATGTACTGCTATCATACAGCTTCTTCTGCACGCAGATGGAAGAAATATCCTTATCTCACTTTAAACAGAAACCTTATGCTAGAATTGAGCATCTCAATTACAACCTGAGGAAAACTTTCCAGCAAAACCCAGTGCTCAGACGGCCAGTGGGAATCCTTTCCTTGGCTGCACTGAAGCTGATTCCTCCCCTGAACTCCAAAAATCAGGGCTGACTTTACCAAGTACCTGTGTGTAAGGCCAAGCTGGCCTCAGGGACCAGAACAAACACATCCCTTAATGCAACACCAAGTTACTTCACACAGAGAAATTCACTGAGGCAACAATTACTACAAATAACATCACACACACAGCTGTATATACATTTATCCTTTTGACAAAACCAGAATGTTACAGCATTTCATTTGACATTTCTGACAGATTTCCAGTGGGATTTAGCAAATTTCTTTCCTTTTTTTGAGCTGCTAAACAGATTCACTGAAGTAGACAGCATTAGAAAGTAATGCCCCATGCAGCCCTGAAGATAAAATAGGTTTTGCAGGACTAACATAACAGGAATATTCTCCTCACCACATGTTCAGCACTGGGAGCAGACAGTGAACAACATGTTGCCAGTTTTGGGTGCTATTAGTAACGTGTGTTTGCTTTTTGTATATGAAAGCAAAAGTTCTTACGCAAAAGTTCTTACTTGTGGAAGAGGTTTTACAGCAACTTCTGTGAGCCAGAGAGAAGTTTGATAAGAGGATCCATGTTTACCACTGAAAGAATTTTCTACCAAGGTTGTTGACATAGAAACCAAGAAAGAAAGAAGGATAAATAGAGAAACCTGCAACTGCCTGTTCCAATAAGCACTTTGTCTCTCGTGACCAAGGAGTAAAGTGTAAATTTATGAGTTTTGTAAGAATGTATAAAAAGCATGCACACTATAATAAAGAGTTTGAAGCCTTCTGAAAATGGAGTGTGTCATTCTGTATTGTCTCCATCTCAACTACAACACTTACTCACTGGTAAAATGTTACATGTAGATCACTAATCTTGGGAGTTCATGTCACTCCCAAACAATTGCCCTTCCTAGAGCCCAAATATTTGGCAGAAGGTTATGAAGGGAGGTGTTTTAAATCCAAGTTCAGAGGAGGCTGTGCTTAACTCAGTGTGCAAACCTCAGCCAAGGGAATCCACTGTCCAGAGCTGGGACACTGTGACAGAGAATCTGGCAGAGCTGCTCTTCTGTCTAACTGCACTTTAAACAGCCTGGCACTGCCTTCTCCTCTTGCCTGGGAGGAGCAGCAGTGAGAGGGTGATATAGGGAGAGAATACAGACTGAAGCAGCAGAGACAACGAAGCTTTTATCACTCATTGGATGTGTGCCACAGACACCAATTATATACATTTGACAGCAACCATTATAATTCCAGAGTCCTTGAACAAATCACAAGCAGAAAGGTTACCTTCCTGAAAATACTCATTGCCATTAAATAAGTGACCCAGACTAGAGGATGAAGGCAGCACTTAAGAAAAAATTTGGGGAAAGGGTAGAGATGGAGAATATTATTACATGTAGACCTGTAAAACCCCATCATTTGTTCTGAAAAAGGAATTGCAGATTCACTGCAGATACTGGATTACAGTGTCTGTGAGTGCAAATCCTACAGACAGCAGTGGCAAAACTGCTGAGACAAAAGACAAAGAATTTTTCTCTCATATAAGGGGTGAGACTTGACTAAACTTGGTGGGGTTTATGGTTTTACCCTTCAGTTTGAAAATCACAAGGCATACTTCCATATTTCTTCTAAAGTTTAGATTGCTGTGGAGGATACTGCCAAAGAAAGCTGCCATAGGTCAAACTCCACCATCACTTACACAACTTAATGACCATATCTAAGTGAAAGATTTGTATTTCATGAAAGATGCATTTCAATATCAAAGAGAGAGTTAAGCCATCTGCTAACAAGTGGGTAGCTAAGGATCTCTATAAATTTCATCCTCTGTGAGCAATCATCCCATATATCTATCAGATAAAAACTTTTACCAAGCAACTGTACAGAAACCAAGGTCATTTGGTGTATGGCATTCTGGTATCTCCAGCATATCCAGTTATTTGGGATTCACCCTTCTAGAGAAGGTCCAAATTGACTTTAACTGTAAAAGATACAGGGAGGCAGATGGCTCTTCCTTCTCCCCCACATTGAAAGTTTATTAAGAAAATTTATTACTCAAGTTGATTTAACTCTTAATTAAGAGTTAAATCTAATTGAAAGGAACTATTTGCATAAGAACGGTGAGTCAAACACATGATTCTGAATTTCTGTTCTGGGGTTAGCTCTCTTGGTACAGCAATTTCCTGAGGAGGATAGAAAGTTTCCAAGCTCTTTCCTGCTGAAATTTCTCCTCTGCTAGACACATGATTCAAGAAACTGGACACAGACAAACACAAAAATAAAATTTCTGTCTCCAGGTCCCCTTACAAATGTCACAACACACCTGTAAAATGTCCATTTTTAACTCAACACAAGCGAACTATATGAAGCAAAAGGAAAAGAAGGGAGGAAGAGAGAGAGAGAAGAGAAATTGTCTCAGCCAGTTTATTTATGGGAGCCTTTACAAAAAGAACCAGTAAGAGGGGCAAAAAATACCGATGAAACAAGGCACAAAATCCAAAAGTTTTGTAGAATGACTCAAAGGAATACAAATGCTGTTCCCATCACAAGATGAGTTGCAACAGAGTAAGAAAGAGTCATATTAGACCTGAATGTATAAAATGAGCATCTCTTATTTTATTGTTCTAGGCTTTTGCAAGATCCAAAAGGCAAAGATATTTTAATGTAACTGTTTCTGTATTCAGAAGAGAATGCTCACAGCTCAAAGGCCACAGTTTCTAGCTCTGAATCAGAAAGGATATCTTATAATTACAAACATAAAAATTTAAGCTCCTTTCACTCATAAGGAGATGGACAATTTCAGAAAGCCAGACAGATTGCTAAGAGAATTCTCTCACATAATAATTCTCTTATTAATTCAGCTGAGTTTAATAAGTGAACCTTATTCTGTTCCCAAAAGACCACACCAGAACATCCACAGAAATAAATCTTCAGTCTCAATAGTCCTGCTCAAGAAGGTGAGGCTAAAAAGCTTCATCAAAGAAATGCACTTATTTGTCACATCTAATTCAAAGCATACAAATTTAAGCAAGGAATAATACCAGATATTGTCCTTGGATGCAGTTTTTAGCCATGTCTGATCTTGGTGACTCACCAATATGTCTGGTAGAAAAGACATGAGCTGTTTCCAGATCCTAGGAGCAAAGTTACTGCCACTACAGCATTGGAGATGAGAACCACTACATTTGGGACTTGGAGTCCCATAGGAATCAAAAGGACAAAAACTACATCAGTGTGAGATCAGAAATTCTGCTGTGGGGCAGGAGTTCCAGAAGTTTATTAAGTTTAGTAAAAAGATTAATGAACAACTAGAACTATTTTTTACAGTTCTCCAAAGGCATTTTGCATTGTGCTCTCCCATTTTTTCATCTACCTCCAGTCCCATCACTAAGCTCTTTCTCTGCTCAGGTTACATATTCTGCAGGGGAAAGAGGAGCTGAGAGACTGCAATACTTCCTCTGGTTTCCCTTCAGGCTGGCAGCAGGGATCCTAAAGCAGCAGTGCAAGGCCAGCTGCATCAGCAGTTCCTCCCAGTTTGAATGCAATATAAAGATAAAAACAGATAGAGAAACCTGGTGGAGAGTTGTGGTAAGGAGGTAGGAAGGAGTGGGATGGCAGAAAGAGAAGGGATAGAATACCCAGAGTCAGGGCAGGCTCTATTTGAGAGTGGAGAGCAAGACAAAGGGGTTACAGGTATTAGAAAATACTGTTTGTGAGACAGAAAGAAACAGAGAGACAGGATGGCAGTGGTTATTTGTTATGAATGACTAAATATGAGTGTGAGCATTGGAAGGAAGCTATGCAAGTGTAAAAGTCTCCTATTTTGGGATGCATTCCCAAAACTTTAAATATGTAAATCCTGCACATGTCCATGGAAGGGAATGAGAGGACTAAAAGATGTGTGTGTGCAAGGACAGCCCAGTGGAGAGGCAGCAGCTCTCACAAAAGGATCTTGCCATGGCAGCAAACACAAGAGAGAGTGGATGGAGCAGGAAGTGGGAGTGCATGTGTGAAGCTGGAGGAACACCAGGAAAGGGGAACACAAGAGCAAGAAGGAACTGACAGAGGGGAGGGAGAGATTAGGAACTTGAGGGAGGATGTACAGTCTATTGCACAGGCACAAAAGAAGGTAGAGGCAAAGGAAAGGAGTGAAGAAGGGAAATATTTGTCACACAGAAAATACTCTTGATTGCATAAAAAGGCATAAAAAGATGGTGAAAAAGATAAGAAGAAATAGAGATGGTTGAGAATAGAAAAAAAGGAAGTGAGAAGAACAAATAAAAAGAGGAAGAAAACTGAATAAGAAAGATTTTTCTAGTTAACAGAAAGCATAAATCTCAGTGAAGAGATTTAAAGAAAGGGCTAGAGCACAACAAACTATGGGTAGAACCAGAAATACTCTGGAGAGCAGTGCTGATGATCAGTCCTTCATCTCCCCTCTCCAGACCTCCATATCAACTCTCTTTCCCCGTGCATATTTGCACCTCCAGCTACAGCCTCTGTGCCTCCCTCAACCCTGGGCTCCAAGGATCGGCGCACGCCGAGTACCAGAGCTGAGGAGGGCAGGGAAAGCACAAATGGAACCATTTTCAAAGAACCTTTTGAATATCAATGCAAAGAAGGTGAAAGTGGAACTTTCAGTGATCAGAGCTGTGGAAGGCAGCAGGGAGGTGAGCTGCTCTGGCAGCTGCTCTCCTTACCTTGGGTGCTCATGAGTGACCGGCTGTCTGGCTGCAGCTGCTGCAGGCTGCACTGTCTACGTCTCTCGCCTCCATGCAATTGTCAGCATCTCTCCAGGAGTCCTGGAGAGGTTATTTGTGCACTGCAGCTGTTGAAAAGTAAAGAAAACACAAGGGGTAAAACACTCCCTAGCCCCCAAAGTACAGTAGTTTCAGGAGAATCAGGAATGAAGGAGGTTGGGGCACTGGGGGCAGAACGAGCAAAAAGCCGCACAGAAAGTAAGAAAAAGTGTGTCAGAGACTGGGAGGGGCGGAGAAGGAAAATGCAAAGATCTGACAGGAAACCAGACTATAAATCTGCTTCGGGTTGAAAAAAACACATTCTGCTCCGCAGCAATAGGGGCTGTTTGCAAATGACTCTGCAGGCAGGTGACAGCAGAGCCCTGTGACACCAGGCAAGCAAATCAGGAGGCACTGCTGCCCCTTCCCCAGGAGGAGCAGTGGGCAGAGGTGGCAGCACTGACGCCCAGCTCAGGCACAAGAAGCAGCCTGTCTGCACTGCCTCACTTCCAGCTGCACACACTGCCAGGGCATGTTTTCCTGGGGCACAAGGAGATGTGCTTAATGCCAGTCTGGCTGGTGCTGTGCTCCTCCCAGCACAGGGCAGCAGCCCTGGTGTCTCAGGGCACTTGCTGGTAGAAAGCAGGTGGGAGAGAAAAAAGAATGAAGGAACTGAAGAAAACAGAGTTTCAAGAACAACAGTTCCAGGTAGAAGGAGTTCTGGGTTTTCCCAGATTTCAAAGGTTTTTCATTAAGCATCTATTTTATTAATAGCTCCTTTTGCTGAAAAGGTAGTCAACAAGGTTTACTTTATGCATAGATGATTTTACAGTTGAAGGATGCTTTAAAGAACATGTTTTCCAAAGGGAGTGTTTGCTGACACAAAGAAGCTGCAGTATCTTGTATTGCTTCAATGCTGGATTCCAGGCTTAAGGCCAACATGCAAACCCAGCCCCTGGTGGGTCTCACAGAGGAATTCTTGCTGCAATCAAGAGCCCCCCTGCAGCCAAACCCACCAGAGCAAAGTCACCCAGTCCCTGCCCTTGCTGTTCTCTGGGTCCTGCAGGACCAGGAGTCACCAGCACTTCTAGAAACATCCTTCAGTGCTCTGCCTCACTGCTGAGGGATCCTGAGCCTGAACCCCTTGTGTGGTGTGCTGGCTCTTGTACAAGGCACAGGTACAGCTCTGCTCCTCACGCCCAAGGCTTCACCTTTACACTGGGCAGATGTGCAGAGGTGAAGCCTCACTGGAGTCAGGTCCTGGGTGTGTTAGGGACAGAGAGAACCCTTAAAGAAAGGATGAGTAATAAAGATGTCAGTGTGCAAGAGTGACTGCAAAGGTCACCAGTCCAGGTATAAGTGCAAACACATCAAATTACAGGAACAATAACAGGGGTTTCAGCAGAGTCACCCACAGGTTTTGCTGTCTGGATTACCTTCTGCTACCTCATGATTTTTGCAAGGTTCAGTTTTTCTTTCAGGGTGACTAGAAAAAAAACAACTATGTATGTATGGGCATGAATATCTGTTTATTTCCTGAGACAAAACAACAGAAATAAAATCAGAAATACTAGAAAAATAAGCATAAGCAACCTACAATAGATAATTTAGGAATTTGTGTGGGGGGAAAGCATGGTGACAGTAGTGGAGGGAGAAAATAAGAAAGGAAAAAGTATTTGGTAGAGAATAAAGAAAAACATAACAAATGGAAAGTAAGTACAAAAGAACAGTGGAAAAACTGTCAAAGGATAGAGTGGCATCAAAGAGCAGAATAGAGGAAGTGAGGTGATACAGTGAAAAGAAGAAATGTAAAGAAAATAGAGAAAACACATGGCTCAAAGTCTTGCTACAATAACACATAAAGTGTTCTTACCAAACTGAAAATCTGAAGCCCGAAAAAATTGTGAGGGTGCTCTGCTCCAATTGTCCCTTATTTTTTCTCTAACTTCACATGTTTGTAACTGCACCTGGATTGGTGAGGGTCTAAGTTTATCCATAGGATCATTCAGAAAGGGATCTGGAAGCAATTCTAGTTTTCTATATCAAGCTCAAAGATAAAGGAAGGCAGGAATTTCTGTCTTCTGTTGAGCAATAGCAGAACTTTTGCTACCCCCTCTACCAATTATTTTTCCAGTGAGGACTACATTGTGATGTGTTACTTATATTCTTGTGCAACTTTACCAAAATTCACTGCTGAACAAACTTGGAGCTGCATGTGACAAGGTGCAGGAAAACCTCCTGCTTTGAGCACTCAAAAATCTCACCATGTAACAACTGCACAGATGAGGTTCTGCAGTTTCTGACTGGGGGAAAGTCTGTGAAACTTTGGGTTAAAACTGTGAAATAGAGCTACAAGAATGATGGCTTACAATTCTTCCATCAAAACCAATACAAGTCACTTTTGAGTTGAGCTTTCTGCTGCTTTCACAGAGGAAGCTGATTTGTGCATGCAACAGAGGAACCATTTTAAGCACAACCAGAGAAACTAAATCTGCTGGCAGGAGGCTTTGTGGCTTCACTTCAATTTTAAAATCACAGATATTCCACACATAGTTCCTAACCTGAAAGGAAAAACATGTGAAAAATTCAAATCAAAACTCACAAAGTCTCATTACAGCTTTCTCCTTCTCTCCTTGATTTCTTCAGCAAACAAGGTATCAGGCAGCACACTCTGAAACTGCCCTACAAGCAAGGGGTTAGGTATCATTTGTTCCTGTTCCTGCTTTTGCTTTGTTTAATGCTGTAGATTACAAACAGATCAAAAACTACAGTAACTGTTTTAAAGAAGATGCCACATTTCCCTGCATTAAAGTGACACCACAGAGATGAAGCAATTATCCAGCAAAACCTGAGCAGCTTTAAGGAATCTATCAGAGAAATCAAAGAACCCAAAATTCTCATAGTCATAAAGGGTTTACTGGCAAACTGAGATTAGCTGAGCAGGATACAGTCATCAATCACAAAGCCACATGTAACTGAGTATCAACTCTCTTTTAAAAGAATTTACAATCTTAATCCCAGTTTTCAGGTGTAAAAAAATTCTCTCAAGCTATAAAAAAGTGTTATAGTGAGGCTGCAGTTCCTTGAGGCTGGCAGACTGAAGTTATGTGTTTCACACAATGTAAGTGTAGAAAATAATTATGTTCTATTAGGCAACCAGAAAACATAAAAAACTTCAGATGTATCACCTAAAATACAGCAAAAAGCTGCAGAGTTTGAACCAGGGGCTTTCCTCACCCAAATTCATGGTCTAGCAGCCTGACTGGTAGTTCTAAACAAGAAATATTCCTTTTTTATTTTTAGTTTTTTGGGGGTGAGAAAAAAGAATTGCCTTAAAAAGATACCCATTCTCTGTCCTCTGATTCTTTTTTTGTAATAATGATAATTTAAGAAATTCCACTGGAACTTTCAGTTTAACAAGCTGTCCAGCTAAGAGTTAACAATAAACAATACTTTTTTTGTTATTGGTGTTTGTTAGGGTTTCTCAGATTTCTTTCATTAAACTTGGTGCAGGAAACAATAAATTGCACTTCTATTTTCAAAGGAACTCCTCTCACCTGAAACCCCCTGGAAGGACACACCTGGTATGTTTGCTGTCTCCCTCTTTCCCAGAGACTTCAGAAAGAAATGGTATATTTCATTCCTTCCAGTTGGTCTAATTCTGCAGGATCTGAGCCCTGGTGGTACAACCTGAACAAGGCTACATTTTAAATCCTTTGGTGGTGCTGTACCTTCCCTTCGTCCCTGCTTTTACTTTGGATTCCTTGCATAAAAAGCCAGCAAAATTTCAAGGTAATTCTATTAGGTGATCAAACAGTGGAGAAGATTTTGAATTTTAGATATTCCTCCCCGTTTTTGCTGGCCTCCCACACATTTTGCCCATGGGTGTGTTTCATACCAGAACATCTTTACTGGGGTCTACAGGGAAAGTTTCTCTCTTTTCTCCTTCTGTCTGTCCCAGAGGAATCCCATATGCTTCCTATGGGAATAAACTTCCCTTGGTGTAAGGTTCTCCTTGTGCGCCACAATTTCTTACAGGAGGTGTTTTTAAAGACATGATTCATCAGCTCTAAGACAGAGCTGAAGCTGCTGCAGAACTTTAAATATCTGCAAACTGAAGAGTTAAAAAAATCAGCATTTGGAAGTACAAAACACTAAAATGTCCAGCCCTTAATCTGCTCCTCCTTTTTCTTCTGTTCCCTGCCCCTCCCAAGAGAGCCATCCCAGCCCATGAGGAGACTGCCCTTGACTCCTTATCAGTGTAACAGTCCTGAAAATCCCTGGATACCAGAAAGGCATTTCACAAACTACTGATTTGAGAACTTATATATTGCATTTCTCCTGCATGCCTGAGCACAGCAGCACCGTATATATTGTTAACACAACCCTTCCAACTCCTTCGAGCAGAGAAACAGAAGTATTAAATATTTTCCCCATTTTACATATTTTATGTTATCAGCCTTGCTCAACTATCCTTAGAGACTATCACTCTTACTTAAGGAGGCTCACAATTTATCATTTTTCTCTGGAGATCTGACTTCCAGAACAGAAGTATTTCCCTATTCAATTCACCAGCCTGTGCATAAGCAGCTGTTAGTGTTCATCTGCCTTTTCTAGGCATTAACATCAAAAATGCCCCTTGATCTTAAAAAGTGACACACAGTGTGGTTTCTTTAACACCTTTGGGGGTAATGGTTTAAATCCAGCAGGGAAATGTTCTCATCTATAGGTTTATGATACACATTTAAACAGTGTTTCAATTGCCTCAACTATGAAATAAGACGACAGCCAAACGTATATCAGAGGGGAACAGAGAACATAAAATTCCCTCTTTCATTTGACAGTGTGGGGCTTACATGGTTTTGCACAAAATGTACAGTCCCTGTCAAGTTTGACAGTATTATGGGATCTATCCCAGTCACCTGTCAGCATATTCACCCAGTGTGGAAAATTTGGGCTCCAATCCATTCTGGGATCTGGGTTCACAATCCATGGCACAAAAGACGAGCCCTGCACTGAAGTAAAGAACCCAGACCTCGGGTTTTGATAGGAAAAAGGGGAATAGCTTTAAGCTGAAAGAGGGTAGATTTAGATGGGATATTGGGAAGAAATTCCTCCCTGTGAGGGTAGTAAGGCCCTGGCTCAGGTTGTCCAGAGAAGCTGTGGCTGCCCCATCCTTGGAATTGTTCCAGACCATGTTGGGCAGGTCTTGGAGCAGCCTGGGATAGTGGGAGGTGTCTCTGTCCGTGGCAGAGGGTGGAACACGATGTGCTTTAAGGTCCCCAACCCAAAGCAGTCTGGGATTCTACAGCTCTGGGATTCTATGACAAATTCTGCCCCTTCTTGAAGCCAAAGGGAGGAAAGCTCCAGACTCTCTGATGCTCTCTCCAGAAGAGTCAGAGTTAATGGAGTTGCTATTCCACCTGTCCTCTTTCCCTTACGCTTACATGATTCATCAAAATTGGGCATGAGCCATAGCTCAGGTGCTTGTGCTTTTCCATATGTTCTTAATTACATGTTCACAGGGCTTAAAATCCAAGGATCTTTAAACCTTCCAGACAAATGATTTAGTTTCACAGCAAACAATGAGTTATATATTCATATCTATCCTTAGTGGATGATGAGACAAAGTATTGGAGAGGTAAAAATGGAATATTTCCTCTCCCATACAAGTAATAAAAATAGTTCTTTCACATAGTTCAATATTATGGTGTATTTAAAAAAAAGCAAAAAACAACAATGCCACAACAACTGAAAAAATTTGAGATCAAGGCAGACACTTCTAAATCAATATTTTTTTCTTAAACTAAAGAGGGACAGGAATAAATTCAACCACTATTATTGAAAAAAAAAAAAAAAGCATTGATAGAATTCAGATCATTGTCACCACAACAAATACTGGAAAAAATTATTTTAGTTCCACAACTTCTGTTAAAATTTTTTTCTAAAGAAATTAATCAGTCTCATATCTCACCTTTTGCTTAAAGCACAAAGTCATCTTTCCCCATTTATGTGATAGTAGCACTGTCAATATCTATTCTGAATATTAGACTGAAGGACTTAACATATCTGGAATCTAAAGGATAATCTATCAAACTTGAAATTTAGTAGATGCCGGGAGAGGTGAGTTACTTGTTTTTGTTTGTTTGTTTTAAATCGGAAATGTTTCTTGTCTTCTTTATAGGTCAGCATTTATTCCAATTAAAAGTATGTATATTTTAATAGAGACAAATTAAAAATAACTGCACAACATTAATGGCTTACATTTTTCAACATTTTATCTTTTTGAATCTATACAGATTCTTTGAAAGGTCAGGAGGAGGAAAACTTGTGCTGAGAGCATGAAGATACCACACAGAAAAGCAATGTTAGGGTTAATTAATAATATGAACAATGTAATTTCTAAACCAAGAGTTATATATTAATCCACATAGGTTGAATGGCAAGGGGAAATTTCCACAGTTTAAATATCCAGGGAATACAAGTGGAAGTTAAGGTTTTTTACCTTTCATTACAGGTCTTCTGCATCCACCATGATTCACAGAATCTACCAGTGCTTCTCCCCTGTAAATAGAACCACAACACCTTTGAACTTGAAACGATTACATAAATGTGTCAAAACCAGAGTACATCATCAGTACACCTTAGAAAAGCAAGAATTCCTGTATTGAGTCACACCAAAGATCCAGCTCTGCCAGAGAACAGCAACTGCATGCTCCCAAAGCTGGGAGCTGGAGCCATCCTCCTGTAAATGCAGCTCCACTGCAGGAACAGAGCTGGCTCATTACAGAGAACAGAGATAAGCTTATGAAACAGGAATTTGCCAAAAGCAACTTGGGCTAAGTTAGTAATTTGATGGAAAAGTTATCAGATCCCAGGGGTCAGACTGAGATATTACCATGTTATGCCTTATTTCTCCTTATTGTTTCCCTTAAATAGAACAAGCTTTAGCCAACATCACATTCAGAGTTATTCTGCCAAAACATCAATGATCATTTCTGAAAGCAGAGGATCCTGAGGCAGGCTAGGAACATAATGTTTTCCAAGCAAGGGAAAGAGGGCAGAAGCAGCAGGTAGTGGAGAGTTCTTGAGAGGTTTTTAACAGCCTGTGAGACTGAACTGGCCCCTGTGACTGAGCTGACAGAAATCTTGATGTCCCACTTGATCAGTATGGGATTTTTTTATGACTTGCTACTTATAAATTATTTTTTCATCTTTGGATGTATCTGTTCTCCCAAGAGCTCATGTTCATTTTCTATTTAACTGTGTAGTTCCCAAGGGAAGGACTCTGAGCATTCCCGTAGAAGAGTTCTTAGAATGCATATAAATAGTGGTCATATATCACAGCACACTTTACATATGTGAGATTAAACATAGCCATAAAACTATATGACTGCTATTTATTGATCCATAAATGAATACCTGGGTTGGAATTTTTAATATTTCTCTTTGAAACAATAGTGTAGCTTTCTGCAAGCTCTGCTTTCTCACTGCATGGCAACTCTGTGTTAGAATATTTAATATCTTTACATCTATAGGACTTTCACTTCATTCCAATGCCCACATACCCACATTCATTACACACCACGAAATTTGTAACAAACTTTAATTCACTTACCATTCATGGAGTTACTTCTGATGCACCTGATGTAATAGAATGCAGATAACCCATCTCAAAATAAGTAATGGAAATGAAAATAATTCAGGCACATATAGGTCTAGGTTTTTATCTGTAGATCTAAATTGCCATGATTTTAATAACTTCTTAAATTTATTACATTAATAGATAATGATATCTAATAAAACTGAAGCCTGATTTTATGAGACATTGCACTAATTACCTGGTTTGATGTGTTAATCACTGGTTCTTGTGTAAAGCATACCAGATCCTTGCTGAGTTTTCTGACCCCCATTCATTCATAGAAATATGCTTAAATTATATTTTGCATAAAGGAGAGAAAGGACAGAGAGATGAGCACAGTCCTTTCATATACAACTGAAAAAAAGGTCTAAAATTTACAGCACTGCATAGTGCTTCAGGCTTATTTAAGAGTCTAAAAAGTTTTGGAGAGAACAAAGAAACCATATTGTCTATTTCTGAAAAGATATGGAATTATGCATTTATCCTCTTTTGGCTCACCAAAATATGAAAAACTGCTTATAAACTTGTGGGCTTAAAATTCCAGTGAGTGAAACCTGTAAATTTTAAGAAACCCCAGTGACTCCTAAATTGGACTTTCAGTGAGACAAAGAAGCAATAATGTTAAAAGTATTGACAGAAAGAGGGAACTACCATTTTATATCAGGATTTAGGGAATGATATATTCCTCTTGCAACTACTGTATCCAATTCTTATCCTTATACCATGAAACAAACTAAATTCTCTATTCTATCATGGATCTATTGAGCTCTCTCTACACCAATATAACTGAGGAATTTAACAGCTACTCCCACTAATCCTGAAAATTTATCCACAACAAAAGAATTCTTTCTCAAAATATACCTCCAGCCAGCCTTTTGCTAATTACCTCGCTGTTGTTAGGGGCTGGCCTGCCTCTCTCCTGAGCAGAAGTCAAGCCTGTCTTGTAGCTCGGGTTGTTGAAGTTCTCTGAGCATGAGAAATGAAAGTGTGCATGGAGTGTATTTGCTCTCACTCTATTTAACCACTCACTAATAGGTGGTTCAAGGTTTTTTAGCATCATTTACTTAATGAACAAGACAGGATGCTTCTTTCAGGAATGGTCAGCAATCCATTTCTGCAAGCTTCCAGGGTAAAAGTCAAGTGTTTGAACAAGACTATGGTTTGGGTCTTAAGAGATTTAACACATTGACAGCAGGCTGTCATGAAGGCTGAGAGCTGCTTGGAAAACCATCAGTCTCCCACTGACACAGCAGAGAATGGGTTTCCTATAAACATTCTCTGAAATCTTTGTCCTCTTCTGTTCTTATAGAACCTAAGTGGCCACTGCTAGAGCCAAGATGTTCACAAAATGTCAGAGAAGTTGAAAGAAGGAATCTGATTTTTTTAATTATTTATTTAATTATTTATTTTTAATACAGAAAGTCTAGAAAATGTTTCACATTCGGACACAGCTTGTGTCTGGGAATACAATCACAGTAACTCAGCCATGATGAAATCAAAGTAATGAGGCAAACAAGTTTGGAGATGACAGAGGGGCAGTGAAGATGGGCACAGAACTTTCAGAAGAAGTTAACTCTTGCAAAGACAAAAGTACAAAAGCTGTTAGTGTCCCACAGGTGAAGATCTGTTGGCCAAAAGCTGTAGCTCTCCATAATTCTGTATGGACAAAGAAGTAAAAAAAACCCAAATGGAAGGGTAACGAAATTTTCTTAAAAGTGATTTCATACACACAGAACACTGTTCTGGTCCAAACACTATACATCAGCCACTGGTCCAAGATCTTCCTGAGAAATACTCTGGTAATTGAGGCTTGAGAAGGAAGAATAGAGATGACAGCAAGGAAGAATAGAAAGCTCAGAATTTGAAGGGAATGGAAAAGCTTGAATCTGAAGGGAATAAAAAAATCATACATGAATATTGCACTTGAGATGATGAAAGTGAAAGGACATAAAGGAAAACAGACCTTGGACATTCAGAGTTGGTGGAAGAGGCTGCTGAGCAGGTGTGGAAGGATCAGTAATGCTGAAAGCACAGATGTACAGACAAAGGGGAGCTTTTGTCCTGATTTCTTGAAACAAACCAGGAATTAGTTTACACTTCTAAAGACTAGTAGTGTTCTGCTTTCAACAACAGCTACAAACCAGACATTTGCTATCAATAGTACTGTACACTGCTACAATACCTTCATCTTGGGGTCTCAGCAGACACTACCTCTCCCAAAGAAAGCAGCTCAGTAATATTGACCTATGCATGCAGAAAAAACAGGACTTGAAGTTTTCCAGCAGACCCACTGACTTGAAGTTTTCCAGCAGACCCAGTGGCCTCATAAAACAGCACAACTTGATCCTTAATATGTTAAAATTGAGGTCCAACATTTCTTCCATATGGGAACTCACTGTGGATGCCTGAGGTATAAGAAACAAAACAAGTATGATAGTGAGTACCAAAAGCCCTAATGAAGATGAATTAACAAACAAGAAGAAGTGAGGAGAAAGATTAAGATGATGATACGATGCTTTTTGCAGAGGCTTTCACTTTGCTGAGTCTAGTCTAAACTGACAGGCCTGGCTGGGAGCAAAAGCTCAAGTGTTCAGAGGAGTGGAGAAGGAGAGCTTACTTTTATATTTTGCTGAGTTGAAAAGTGTCACTTTTCATTTTGCTTTTATAGTTGCTGAAGACCATTCCAGCTCAGCCTGGGTTGGCTTTCCCTGCCCTGGAGGAAGTAAATGCCATGTGAGGAGGCAGTAACTGTGTGGTTTATGGGCTCATTTCATGGGACCCCACAAAAGCACTGCAGGCTCATCTGCAACACTTCAGCTTCACATCACTTGGGTGAAGCAGTACCAGGCACAGCTACTTTTGTTTATATAACTCTCAGCAGCTTTAAACAGGGGAGCAGAACACAATGTCTGCTCTGGCAAGCCCAGAGGAAAGCAAGATCATGACAGGAGACCTTGTAGGAACTCGCTGTCCTTGAAGAGAGGAGGGGTGATAGGGAGACCTATCAGGAGATGTAATGGAATGTGCACATGGTATAGACACTGGGCACATCTTATTTCTGGAATAAGACATATACATCCTTTTCAGCTGAATTCAGAATGTCTCCACATGCTGTGAGGGGGTGAAGGTGATGCAGTAAGGACAGATTCTTTCCGGCATGACCTTGAGAGCAGAGAAAGGGACACTACAAAGCCCAACTGCTTCTTTTTGGTTACAGAATTTAGATTAACCCACTGTGAGGTTTCTGAAGGAGGAGACAGCTGAGGATATGATAGTGCCTCTCTTTTTTCTAATGAATACTCAACACTCCTGTGGATGGAAAGAAGAGGAAGAGGAGGCAGCACCCAGCTGTGCTGCTGGAATGGTCAGAGGGTAACTCATTCTGTCATGGAGCTAAAAAGAGTAAGAGAAAATCAGAACATTCATTGTCTGTAGGTTCAGTGGCTGGATGGTACCAGTCAGAGACTGCAGGATCAATGCACAACCACAACCTGCTGCTCTGCAGCTCCCTGGAACTGAGGCAGCTGTCCCTGGAAATAGTGCACTGTTATAATTAAGAACACTAAGGCAAAGTTAGTATTTTGGATCTCAGTTCTGCAAAGTCTTGTGTAGGTTCCTCATACTGTGAGCAGTCCTACTGAAGTATCAGTTCTTAAAATTAAGGCCATTAAAAAGTCTCTGCAGGATCATAATCAAGGATTGTATTTTCAATCCTGTGTTAATCCTGAAAAGGGGCTTCATGAGAAAGACATTAGAATAAAGTAGACTGCAAAGCATATTCCAAAAATTCTAAATCCTAGAAGCCAGACAAGCTGTGCTGTTCATTAATATTTCTGGTCTTCCCCAAAGTCATCAGAGATTAATACAATTGCTGCAGCAAAGGGCTACAAATACTACAGAAAATAAAACATTTACATACATATAAAGCCAGACTAAATTTGATTGCTTTTGCATAGCATCTCCACATTTGTATTGATACATTTGCTATCATAAAGTGGGAAAAAGAAGACGCTAATTTCAGAGCATTATTTCCAGTGCTGAATCCATCAATAGTGGAGAAACATATGTCATAAACATCTGTGAAAGGAACAGCCTTTCATCCCATCAAAGGTAAGACATTAGCTAGGTTATTATAAACACAATGACACACACAGAGCAAAGGAAAGGGTTTCAGGGAGGATTTTCACATGAAAGGTAAAAAGATTCTTTCCATGGTGAGTTTCTGTGACTGTTTTTACTGCCTCAAGCAAGTTGCATCAACCCCCTCCTATCCCCCCCAAAATGATATCTTCCATTACCTCCACATGGATGAAGAGAGGTATCTCATACATCAGCTTTTTATTCAGGTAGCTAATGTTTTCAACCAGACTGAAAGTACTAAAAATAAATTGCAGAAAATTCCACTGGAATGGTTTCAGAGTTTGCAAACTCACAGAAGGTAGCAGAGTCAGAAACAAAAGTGAACTTTAAGGCTCTGTACAAGTTGAAAGATGGATTATAATATACTTCAGCTCATTTCTTTTGTATCTACAGTAGATTAAATTATCACACTCAGTTATTTTTGAATTTTTTTTCCCTCCTCCCCAAGTGCCAACTCTTTTCCTTGCTCCTGCATGAAAAGACACAATTCCATTCCTTAGTTCCCATGCAAAACCATATGAAAGAGGTCTGTGGTTATTTAAGAAATATTTGCCTCCCAACTCATGTCCTCATTTGTCTGCCAGTGCCAACTTGAGAGAGCAGGCAATGATGTGAAAATGTGGAAGCAGAGAATGTGCACACGTTGCAGTTTCAAACTTCTCATTCCCGTATGTGCTCAGTCACTCACAGCCTTTGCTGTCCCTGTTTATCTTCCCCAGGAGCAGCAGCAGCGCAGCTCCCTCGGCTGCCTTGGTGTCACTGTTCCTGTGCCATCTGCAGGTGTGACACTGATTTATTCAGCCACACAGAGAGCTCCCAGCTTTGGCCAGGAGGACGAGCAGCAGCTCTGCTCTCCTGAGCAAAACCCTCGTGCGGTGCCAGCTCAGGGTGCTCGGTTCTGACCTGCACCTGATGTGCCACCTCCACCTGGCACTGCCAAGAGAGCCCAAATGCTCAGATCACGGAGTCTGGAGTGCAGTTGTTTCCACATCACAAAGAAACAGGAGCAAACATCACCTTAAGGAAACAGGAGCAAACAGCACTTTCCTGTCCCTGCAGTTCTCAGTCCCCAGCAGACCCAGCTGGTGTGAGAGCTGCACTGTGCTCTGCTACTTCAAAACCTTCATTACTTCTACAAAATATGTTGCAGCACATTTAACAATGCACTGTGAAGGATTATAAATAATTAAAACTAAACCATTCATGTCAGAAATAAATGAACAAAGCCCATTTTGCAATGCACCATCCCTGATTTATTTTTATTGCATTCATTTAGCTCATTTGTTAATTCTCAAAACCCAGCAGTCCGCACAGAGTGGGTCTCACACACAGTAGGGAATGCTAGTGAGGTTGTGTCTTCTCTCATAAAGGAGCAAATCATTTTGGGTCAATAAAAACCATACAAAATACAGAAAATTATCAACCAACTGCTCCTGGATTTCACATTCTGTGTTTTTCAGGTGTCTGCTGCTCTGAACATCTCTTTTTAAGAACCTTATCTGCATACTGCATTTGCATTGGGGTACAAAATATGCAGAATCACACTCCAATTAGAAATAATTTTAAATACAGCTCTGGCTAATATCTACTCTGTGAGAGACTGATACTATCTTGGCTGCTCCCTGACTTCCAGTGGGCTTGTTTGTGAGCATCATAAATAACATTGCTTCTATTTAAAGCTCCAGTTTCACAAGGTGAGGATTTCTTTGGGGGTCCAGATTATGGTAGTGAGGATCAGACACCCTTATTGCTGTGCTATTCTTATTTTCTGTATCAGGGTTATATTTCACAAAGCAAGCTTTGATCTCACACAGGAGAGGATAAATAAGCATATCATCTCAGATCTACTGCAATATGAACACATAATATAAAAAAACCCTTCTTTTTTGCTTCATCTTATTTTCACAGAGATTCTGTGTGGAAATATATTTAAATCCATAAACAAATTCCTATATTAAACACTGAAACAATTCCCCAATAAAATTATAATGGGATTCAACACTTCTTCAAGCTATTTTAGAACAAATACACATGCATCTGCAGCAAAATAAAAATCTTGAATAATATTGGACCCTTCCAATCCCATTCATTTCATCACAAACCTGGGTTTGTCTTTATGGCCCTGACAGCAGCAACTCTTGCAACAGAAAGAGCTGTTTGGGCTTTATTTGCTGGAAGAATGCCCAAAGAAGTTGGAGAGCACAAACTTATGTGAGAATCAAGAGAAAGCAGAATGCTCATCTCTATTAAGTGTCTTTTCTTATGATTCTGCCAAAAAATATTTCAAATTCTAATCATGTATTGTTAATACAATGCTTAAATTAGTTCATATTATTCCAATATTAATTATCCCACAAAACTTTGCAACCACTGCAGAGTAAAATTGGTAAAATTGCACAGGTTTACTGATGTCATGTCAATATTTTAATCATAAAAAGTTTCACAGATGGAATAGTTTAAATCCTTCCTAAGGTTTCCATGTGCCATTTTTTGCCATTTAAAGAGGAAATACATTCTCAGAAGATAAAGTAGATTTGAACAGGTAAGAAATAAAAGGCTTAGCTTTTATTCTGATTTTTCTATACTATTCTATGCTGTTCTGGTCCATTCCTATGCTTTTCCCAACTCTGGAATTGGAGAGGTTTTAGCCTCAAGTCACTGCTCTTCTCTGGGAGTTTCTTTATTCATGAAACTGTAGAATATCCCTGCCTGCATTCCAAGTGCACCACTGAAATTAGAGCATTTAATCTTGCTGCCTATTCACAGCAAAACACCTATAAAAATGCACAGGATGCAGAATTAGGTGTCACACCCTTCCATTCTTGCTTTCATGCCTGATGTTTCCCAGCACAAGCAGCTCCTGAAGCCTGAGCAAATCACCACATCCAAGTGTGCTGCTCCCAGGATGGATACGGGCACAGAGACACCTGCACTCTGCAGTGCAAAGTGTGCTCAGCTGGCATTAAAAACACTTTGAGAGAAGTGTGTTCCTCACTGACAGAGCCCAGGCTCTCCCGCTGTGCCAGGGGGGTTACACCAGGAGTGTTTGCTGAGCTCAGCTCCAAGGACAGGGGAGGAAGCAGATCCTCAGCTCTACTTCCTAGTGAGAGAGGAGCTTCTGCACAGCCTCTCTTGTGAGAGTCTTGAAGGAAGAGCAGCTGAGCTCACCTGAATGCCTCAGCAAAAGATTCCTGTGTCCACACCTCCACAGACAAGACTGGGACAGACACTACTGATAAATACACAAATCCCCCTCGTGTTCAGTAGGATGGGAACAGGCACTCACAGGCACAAGCCTGGCTTCTCCCAGAATGTACCACACTCAGGGGCTGAACCTATGCACATAATGATTATTCTACTCCGTTCATCTTTATGCATGAAGTGGATTTATTTTATTTTTCTAAGCCATTATTTAACACAAGAGGCAGTGCAGAAAGTAAGAAGCTAATACAATCACTTCTCTTGTGTACTGCATGCTTCTCTAGCTGAAAATGTAAAAATGTCAGAATGCATGAAGGATATCAGAAGTGTCATTATGTCTGTTTCGCATGCAAAAGAGCAGTGGAGAAGTTTTTTTTTATTTAAATATATATATATTTACTCCAAATTAAATTTCTCCTACCACACCTTCAGTACTCAACAATTGGTTAAAAAAAAATTGATTGGTTTTTAGATATTTGTAAGTAATGCAAACCAAATGATTAACAAGGCTCAGATCCAGACTGGGATGTCACCATGGACAACAGCCTCAACCTGAGCAGCCTTGTCAGCCCTGAGCTTTTAAACAAATGTGAACAGTTAAGGTGCTTCCCACCAAGGAAGAGCTCTAAAACCTATTGTGCACTGACTAATGCTGAAGAGACTGAAATCTTCTCAAAGGAGCCACGTTTCAACTAATGCTGCTCAGATTTAAACCTGAATGCCCCTTATATTTGGTGTCTCCTACTTTCTGCCTTACACATAATTTTCATCAGAGAGAAGCAGCTACTGAAGGATCTACTGTGGTCACCTGAGTTTTTTTATTCATGTGAACTTTGTCAGGGATTGCAGTTCTGGGAAAAAACAGTTATGTTACTGTGATAATTAAATGATGCCATGATGTTTGCACCATCAACAAGTACAGCAGAATATGTGATTATTCCCCTTCAGCTGGAGGGCAAACAGGCAATCATGGGCATGGCACGGTGCCCTTCAGCCCAGCTCAGATCCTGCCTGCCCACCCTGGCAGGGCACAGAGGGGCAGCTCCATCAGCAGGGCCATGAACAGGAGCAGCCTGAGGCCACAGCAGGGCTGGGGTGCAGGGACACCGAGCCCCCAGTCTGGGATGGCTGCTAAGGGTGCCTGAGCCACCACAGCAACAGGCACAGAGTATTAACTCCATCATCAGAACAATGATGAGTCTTCATTATTGAAGAAACACCATTTTAATCGCCCCCTTTTTCTATTAAAACATTTAAAAAAATCCTCAATAAGTAATCTGCATTTCACAAATGACAGTGACCTCGGTCTGCTGCTGCTCCAAACAGAGCTTGCTTTAGGGCAATGGGCTCTTAACAACCGTCAGTTTACAGCAAATGAACATTTATCTGATTTTTTTTTATTCTATTATATTGTATTTCTGTAATGGTGCTTGAAATTAACATTTTTTCGCTGTTTTTTTCACTTTTTTGATCATTAATGTAGTAAATTATACCAGCAAAATGACTACAACGGTTTCATTTGTGTCCTAAAAACCTATTAAGTGTCTGTGTAGAAATTGTTGAGCTTTTGGAGGTTGACTGTCTTATTTCTAAGGTCATATTTGGCCTATTGACCTAAACTAAACTGACTCCACCTCAAATATTCACAAGAATTGTATCAAATTAAAAGCATTAAGTGAAAGAGGAAATAGAGCCTAGACACATGGTTACATCATCAAGGCTAAAATTATCTGTAAATAGTCAAGTGTTCCAGAGATCTCCATCAGCTTTTTCTTCCTGGGAGGTCCCTATTGTATTATTCAGATTTTAAAATACCTCATAAGCTGAGGTATTCAACAAGCTGCTGGATATAATTTATCTTTAATTTATTGGAACATGTTTCTAGATCACTGTTCTTATTTTAACAAAGACATTTTTTTTTTAAACTGGTAAAACTAAATGCATATTTAATTTATTTTGCCCAGTAAAGAATCCTGGAGAAAATCAATTTCCATTTACAAAGATATCCCAGCAGGCTGGGTGTCCCATTACCACAGTATTTTACCTCTTATATCCAGGTTTATGTGACAACGCTATCATTTCTTCTCCACGATTCTATTACTTCTGGAAAACTATGTTAAAAGATAATATAACATAATGTGACTTCAGACTGACAAAAGCTGTGAAAATCAAAGGCAGTGCTGATCACTGGCAGGTTGGGTGACAGCGCACCCCATGTTTAATGAACACATTTCCATATTTCTGCCACCACATGACCAAGCAAACTTCTTACACCTCATCCCACAACCAATGGGCAGTACCAACAGCAGGGTTTCTGACCTGCTGGGGATGCACTGGACTGAATCTGCAGCTGCTTCATTCAGCCATTTACCCTGACCCCAGGAGTGACAAACATCCCATTGACACCTTCCCACAGCAGCAGTCACTCAGCTGGAGGAGCTGTTCCCATGCTCTCAAAACCTGCAGTGATCCATCTAACCCTTCCCTAAAGGATACTTCCCCAGGCTTAGACCAAGGAGTGAGATTTTGTGTCCATTTTTTGAATTTTAGACTAGGACCTTTTAAATTACATATAGCTGCCACAGTTTTCAAGATATTGTTATGTAAACCCAACACCAAACAATCTAACTCCAATAAAAGCAGCCTTGGTGAGACCCAATATTCACCTAGGAATTTAGTTAGATTTCAGGTTGGGCTTTCATTTCACTTATGATTTTATACAAAATATACACAAAAAGTGTGTGTTTATATACATATTTAAAGGTGCTGAGAATTACAGGACCCTAATTCCATTGTGGCTTCTCATATCATCATAAACTATGAGAGAAGGAACCCAGAGATTGTACAACCAGAACCCAAACATAAATTGCATTTCTGCAAACCTGACCTGCTTTGTATTTCAGACAAAATGTTGGTACAGACGCTGTGCAGCTCCCAGCCTTTCAGTTCTCCTGCCTATGCTGCTTCCTCAGGAATGTGCCCTCCCCATTCCCACGTCCGCTGATTTCCACGGAGTCTCGCTCCTCTTCAAGTGTTTCTGAAGAGTTCTGATATTCTTGCACACGACATTTTGCAATCAATGAGCACAACTTCTGCAGGAATGCTGATTTAGGTGCACACAGACATACCGAGGAATTATGAGGGCTTTTTCTGGGACTGCAATGTGCACAACACTGCAATGAATAATGCTGCACTCCCCAAGCTGGCATAAGAAATGGCTGTAAAACTAATCACCTCCCAGCCCAAGAATGACACAGCTGAGGTTGCCTTTGCATACTCGATTCATCTGAAGGTGTGTGTTGCCCCTCATCCCCAATAGCACAGTTTCAAAGGCATCTAAGGGAATCAGATGCTCCTGTTTCACTGAAGTTGGAAGGAACGTAGCTCTGCATGCAGTTTTAAAAAGAGTTGAAAATTATAATTTACTGTATTTAATTATACAACCTTTCTGTCTTACTCAAGGATAGATGGTGCTTACTAAAGTTGTGTCTGAGCAAATGTAATCAAGTTCTTAAATTTTAGTATATCCTTAAATCCCATTTCCTTTAGCAGGAATGTAATGAATCTCTGTTCTGATGAGGTGTGATGTTTACTTTAAAATAATATCTGAAAGCAGGAGAGAAGACCATCTCATATCTAAGCGTTTTCCTTTTTGGAACTGCAAGAGGATTCAGAAGTGAAAAGAGGAAGACAAAAAATGTGTATTTCTTAAGAATGCACATAATGAACAAAGGCAAAAAGAATGGACATAAGATTTCAAAATGTGGATGTTGTCTCTTGCTTATTCACAGTGTTAATATGTAGACTACACAATAGAATACCTTTGTTCAGTATAAACACTTACTTTTCACTTGCTAAGGCAAAGTGATGGCAATTTGGAAAAGGAAATCACAGGTCAGACAGCACAGCAATCATTCCTGGCCATGGACAACAATCTACCCATGTGACAGGAGACATTCAATTTTTATAACCTGGATCTATGTCAGGTGACTGGGATCAGAAAACAGAGGGCAATTTGTTCCTAACTCTTCTTTGTTGCACATTTTTTACAAGGTTTTAACCTCCAGCAACTCTGGGATTTGAAAGAAGGAGGTATCTCCCTTACACAATATCCCTACATCCCACATCAGACTAAGAGTAAATCCCAGCAAGCCATTAGCTGTGTGTAAATCAATAAAAACCAAACAAACAAAAATAAATCCCAGAGACCAAACATATAGGATCAGAATTTCCAAGTACTTGCCTGATTTATAAACTCTCTTTACTAATTCTGAACCCAAGCCTGTTATCAGCCCTGGAGCAGTGCATCAGGAATGCCACACAGCCACCAGTTTTTATCCTTATCTCCATCACCATTTCCCCTCTGCCACTTCAACACAGCACAGAAAAAGCAACATCTCCTTTACTCTTGGATACCACTACAGGCATTTTTGCTCAATATTTGAATATTAAGTACTGGATTTCTGTGCACAGACTTGTTGTTACAAATATAGTCATTGTCTTCATGTTTCATTCTTTAATAAGCTGTTGTTAAAAATGCCTTAAGATGCGCAACACGAACAGCTGCAGCATGTAAAGTACAAACCACAGAGAAACTGCAGGGGGTTTGTGTTCATGTGTGTGCACACATGGAACAAAGAGAAGGCGGGAAGCACTTCTAGAGCTTCTCGTGTTGGAAGACTGTGCTGCTACACTGGACAAGGTGATGCTGTGCCATCACTACAAAAACCTGCACAACAATTCACCAACACCATGTCCAGACACGCCACACCAGGAGGAAATGCTGCCTCAAATTACTACAGTTGAAATGAACATGAAGTTGCACATGCTGACTTCTTCCAAATATAGCATAAGAATATGGTTTTCCTCTACAGATCTCTTTGAATAGTTATGAGGGGTTCAGGCTTCTTGTGAGCAGTCACAGGGCTTTGAAAATGAGTATTTTTGTACCATGCTGCTGGTGATAGCATCTGTGGAACAATGTCATGGCATATGCCACAGGAATATAGCACTGAAATCAATCAACAAAGCCTCCTTCTTAACATGCTGGGGAAAAAAAAAGTGAGACACAAATACTTCATATTTAGAATTGCATATGTTCAGGGCAGGCAGTTCTGCAGGCTCTCTGTCCTCAGGCTCTGTGCTGTGCAGAGCTGCTGCAGTGCTCCTGCTGCAGCCCAGCCCCGTGCCCAGAGCCTCAGCACACCCAGGGGAGCCAGCACCCAGGGGAGACACCTCTCAGGAAGAGCAGGCAAAATGCATCCCTGCTCCCAGCTCATGGATTGCAGAACACTCACATCCAAAACAGAGCTGGTTCTGTCTGTGTAGCATCCTTCATCTCAAAGTCCACTAAAACATCCTTTGGCAGGACTCAAAAAAAAAAAAAAAGAAAAAAGATCTGTCACCTTTTGTCACCTTTATTTTGGCACTGAGGTACCTTCACACTGCTAGGGACACTCTCAGGGGGTGATCAAAACAATTAGGACATTATTAGGTAATGAGGTTCATACAGCATAAATCATTCTCTCCCTGATATCTGGGTCTCTGAAATCTTATCTTCTCAGAGGATGAAACTAAATCCAGTGTCCTCAGCTGTGCTGCCTTGTAACACACCAGACACCAGCACTTTATGACAATTACTATTCCCTGGAAAGCTGCTTTGCTGTAGCTGGTACACTCTGCATGCTTTTAGCATATGCTGAGTACATATCAAAGGCCAGCTTGGGCAGGGCTTGGAGCAACCTGGGGCAGTGCAAGGTGTCCCTGCCCATGGTAGGGTGAAACAAGATGAGATTTAAGGTTCCTTCCAACCCAAACCATTCAGTGAGTCTGTAATTCTATGAATTCAGGTGTCCTGCTGACCATGTGCAGGGAGAAAGTCCCACAGGAAAAGTTTCGGAAGCAGAGGTGGGGAAGGGTAAAGAGGAATTTAATTCAAATGCAAGGGGTGGGGGAGGACAAGATCTCATTCGTGAACTTTCCTCCCGCTGTCATCCCAGGTTGTGTAAATATTAGCTCTGTGAACTGGAATAATGGCTCGACTGTCTGAGAGGATGACAAGTGACAGCGAAGAACTGGGTCAGGATCAATCCCTATTTGCATACCAATTAGTTAATGTTCTTTCTTTTCTCACACAAATAGAGGAAAGGGTAACACTTCTCACTTTTAGAATAGAAAGCTTCAAATGTCTTTCAAGCAATAAGTTGTGTTGTATTTTTAGAAAAATTGTTTAGACCTCAGGAGCTCTGCTAAAACTCCTTAATCCTGATTTTAAACTCATCTAAGTCCCAGCTTCATCAGCTCAGCTAATGTATCTTGTACCACTCACCTTTCCAGTACACCCATGTGCTTAGCAAACAGGTTTTTTCTTGCTCTGGAGCAGTCACCCTTATTTCACTCCCCAGTGCTTCTTTATAACTCCTATATTTTTCAGTATATCCTGAGAGTGATGTTGGCTGCTTTCCTCTTATTCAGGCCACAGGCCCTCTGTCAACACAGCAAACCCCAAACTCCTGCAGATTCCCTCTTTGGTCATCATTAAAACAGAGCTTGAATTCCACCCTGTTTCTGAGCACAGCAGATTTATGGTAGAAATTACAAGAATCATTCATCTTTTTCAGGTTTATAGTGGAGCTCACTGCTGGACCGTTACCTCTCTTAAAGAGGCTACTTGCAGTAAGGAAATTGGAGAGAGGAGCAGCTAGATGGAAACTTTTATCATTTGGACACTGTTCTTGTCCTTATTGATCCTTGCCTTAGTTGAGCCAGTACCCCCAGCTCCAGTAACACCTTATTTCTAAAGAGGGCAGAAACCTCAGAGAGACTCAGAATGCTGGATTAGTAAAACAGTCACTTTCTAGACTTATTTCTTCAAGTATTTTAATATTTCAAAGGATTAACTCTAAATGTTTTAAGAGCTTTAAATTAGTAGCTGTAACCTGATCATAAATTAAACATCTTCCCTTCCCAATGCAAAGCAATGCCAAGTTATTTGTATACTTACTGTTTGTTTACACTCAGCATCAAGATATTCCCTGGAAACTGATTTTTATTGCCAAAAGAATCTGAAAAGACAATAGAACTTCCATACTAACTAATCTTGTATTATGCCTTCATCAAGCAACTTGTGCATTTCTGGTCATGCACAAACATCCCCCCAAACCTATGAAATTTTAGATGTAAATAAATATCCCAAAATCCACATAAGCAGAGCACCTAATTCTTACATCAGAATGCAGATAGGTGAGAACATGTGTGCAATCATATCCAAGTGGAATTTCAGGTGATGTACAAGTTTAAACAAAGAGCTCTGGCCAAATGGAGGAATCACAGTAACTCCAGCTTCCTTCTCCAAACAAAATGGAAACTTAGAGTCCTGGTCATGCTTATATGCTAAGCCTAATACTCCTTATTTATTTAGTTTACTTTTCAAAAATACAGTACATTTCCAGGTACATCTGGGTGCAACCCCACTGCTGTAGATGCTGCATGGCCATCTGGCTTAACATTAAGCCAGAGGAAAGCTAAAGTGAATTGGACATAAACTCAAATTTAAAAAAAAATAATTTGTGTGCCCATGCTGACTTCCCTCATTGTGGAAGGCTTCTCCCACATGCTTTTTAAACAAACTTGAAGCTTTTGGGCTTCTTTCTCCCTCCAGGGACATTGGCTCCAGTAGACATTCCAGGAATACATACACTTCCTTTGATTTCATTAGGAGTCATCCCCAGGCCAACAGCCAGCAACACAATGGATCCTTCAGATGTCACTTCCGCAGCTCATTCTGTTATTAATGAAAACTGGAAACAAAGTCCAGCTCAACCAAAGTCATGCCAGTGCTCTACTGTCCTACTGGTGCTGCAGTGCCTAGAGAATAAAAAATCCTTGTTTGTGAAGTCCCACGTGTCTTAAATTAACAACAGTTAATTTACCTATGATTAGCACTTCACATGACAGCTACATCCCATTGGAATAAAAAAAAACATGTCAAGGCAACTAAAGGTAGCTTGGGAGAACAGGAAAGAGAAATTCAAATTGATTTGGAACTCTGGAAATCACTATCTATTGGGATGGGATTGGCCAAAATGTTCATAGGCACAAGTAAAACACTATTCTGTATCAACTGCTCAGTTTCTTCACCCCAGAAATTGGTTGACTCAAATTCCACAACCTTCAGAAACACTCAGCCCTGTATAACAATCCTACATAATCCCAAGTATGTATTTTTTTAGTTTTTCTAGTTTTACATAATATATAGCTCTGCTGTATCAAAAATATTTTTTCTAAGTGGAGAAAATTGAAATTATTAATTTCTTATTGGCCCATTTGTTTTTAAAGAGCATAAACAACAGCCCTTTTCTAAGCATTTGGAGACTTTTACAAGTATATTTTTATACAACTCACATTGGTTTCACTGCAGGTTGCGCATTGAGTACCTGTGTGCTGCTTTGGGCTGGGAGAGAGTTAATTTTCTCACTAGAGCTGATATGGGGCTGGTTTTGGGATTTGTGCTGCAATTACACTGAATCAAGGTCTTTTTGCTGCCCACCCCAGCCCAGCAGTGAGGAGCTGTGGATGTACAAGGAGATGAAGGAATGCCTGGGGTTGCTTTGCTTGTGTGTGAGGCTTTTGCTTTATCTATTAAACTGTCTTTATCTCAACCCATGAATTCTCTTTTTTACTCTTCCAATCCCACCAGGGATGTGGGTGAGTGGCTATCTGGGGCTTACTTGCTGTCTGGGATTAAGCAACATCAGTGTGGGAATTCTACTAAATCAGCAATGAAATCCATACAAGGCTCCTGAAAACATCCCTTTGCTACTGCCCTAAACCCAAAGATCCAGAAAGCTCAGTGGTTTCCAGCTGACAGAATATTTACAGTGCCTCATGCCTAAATGTCATTTTATTGCATTCTTCCTGCTTCATCTCCTATAAATTAAAAGATGTGTGATTAATCAGTTGTACTTTGGGTTCCACACACGAATTCATGCCCTGCCAAACCCACAGCCCAAGTGTGCCACCTAATGGCCCTGGAATCGGGAATGCACCTATCCCTCAACTTCAGCAATAAAATCTAAAGAAATCATTGCTTCACTTGTTGAGGTGGAGGTGGAGTTTCATCATTATTTTCCTGCAGGTCCTACCCACCACATTTCCCCAGCAATTCTGCAGGTTGGATGAAATAACTGCTCTAAGGCACTTCAAAATGTTGAGATAAACAAGCATTTGAATGTGACCATGAGGTTAAAGAAATCCACAGAGCTTTAACCTCATAGTTGAAACCTCACAGGCTGCAAGCTGCACAAAAACCTGGACATTGCCTGGCTGCCTCCAAGCCTCACTGCTAAATGATCAGCATCTCCAGTGAACTTGTGGTGAGTGGCAGCAGTGGATTCAGCCTGCTAAATGAAAGTGTTATTTATCTGTTGAAGTACTTACAGAGGGCAAGCTTAATTTAGCTGATATCATCTCCTTAAAATGCAGTCCATAGTCAAGTGAAGTGTTTGCCTTAAGAAGTACCAGGGAAAAAAATTACATAGAGGGGTTGTGGAATAACATTTGCAATAGTGATACATACAAAGAGAATATAATTCCATTATAAAATAAATACTACAGCAGCACACATTAATGAAGTTGTCAAGCAAAGTTCTTAAAAATACTACCCACCTAAAAATACTGTTAAGGAATAAAAAAGAAATACAGATGCAATTAATTCATATACATTTACTATTGGGAAGCATAGCTACTTTGTAATAATTTACAAAAGAAAGCATGACAAACATGGGGCAGAGGGTGTAGATTAAGGAAATGAGTTACTGATTTGGTTATGTACTCAGAAGCTGAACACCAGGAAGGAGGCTTGGGATTTACGTTTACACTGCTTACTGTCAGTCCCTGTTTCCTACTGCTTGAAAAGAAGATTCAGAAAATGCTTACATTTGCATGGGATTAATGATTTATTATAAACACAGTGTGCCGGCAGATGAACAAGGGATGGAAAATACTCCTCGACATTCAAATTATTTTCATATGGACTCAAAGCTTCCTTTCCATTATTATTAACTAATAATGTAAAATCTAAACCTAAATATTGTCAGATGCAAAACTGTATGCCAAGAGAGTGTTTACATTATTTATTTTGAAATCAATGATAATAACACCCCATTTCTTTTCAAATATGCCTGAATTCTGTGCCTACCCTTTCCAAGCTTTACTTCGCCACCTTGCTTGCTTAAGGCAGGATGAACCATATGAGCCTTTTGATTCTGATAAATTCATCCTCACCACAAGATTGCTTTCTCTTTATCTAATGTTAGCAGTAGTAAATAACAATTATATCAGTTTTATGGAGCTGTAGCAATACAGAATATCTCTGTGATACATAACTGTGGTGCCTTAGGAGGAGTAACTACTGAACCAGTGTCTTGACTCTATCAGTGGCACAGGAATGAGGAAATGCTTGTGCCTGTGGTGGGCTCCTGACAGACCCCATGACCCAAGGTGCAAGGGAACTTCAGCCATAGTTTAGCACAATAAATCCTAACAAATATATTACAGTTCTGGAAAGAGATTCTATCATTACAATTGGATAAGAGGTTTCAGATAGCTTGAGCCTGAAAGGAAAAAAAAAGGTATCTTATGGAGTGGGGTACTTAGAAATCCTGCAATACACAGCTAAACTTCTGATTTGTTTATCATTTGCTTACAGCTGCCTGTTAGTAGCTGGTATGATGTGTCAGCCATGTGGAGATTCCCAACTCCACTGGAAAGGGCAACTAAAGGAATGCGTGTAGGAAACCATCAAAATGGAGATTTTAGGATGCATTCATATCCTTTAGTTCAAGCATGCTATTCCTGAGGCAACCTCCCACCAAACGTTCAAGCAAACATGAAACTAATCCTTCCATTGTGATGGAAGCACCTCTATTCCATGGGCTTTAATTCCCATTCCAGAAGCCTTCTGGGAATTGTCTGTACTGTACAGAACTGAACTTGTTCATCAAAGCAAAAGGAAATGTCTGTCTTGTCTGTCTTTCTAAGATCAGGGTTGAAGATATTTTTCATTTAAAGTGTACTTTTTCAGTTTCACTGCCAAATTCTCCATTTGCTACCACGGCAAGAGATGTAAGGATGTGCAACAGAAAATATTTCTTAATATTTCTTTCTCTTTTCCTATAAAATCCTGATTTCTTTTGCCATAATGCTGAAGCTGGTAGAATATTCTGCATGTTGTGTAAGTCAACAAGAGTAGGGGGATGAGGCAAGAAGGAGCTGAGTGAGATTAAATGGCAGAACTAAGTAATTGGGGTTTTACCTCTCTTTTCCTCAATTCTCTATATTCATGCTTGGACAATTCCACACAGAGCCAGCTGACCCTGCCCACCCAGAGCTGGAAGGTTCTTTTCATTTCAGATTTCACTTCTCTGACAGGCTGCCAAACAGAGAGGATGTTATCTCACAGTTTGTCACATCAGGATTGCTAGTGATGCAACAAAAGGAAAATAAAGACAGAAAATAGCCAAGAAGAATACAGGCACTCATGGCCAAGACATTTCTGAAGTGAAGTTTAGGAAAGGTATGGTTCAAACACAGTGCTTGTCACAACTGAGGCTGCTCTGTGGCTGGCTGCATTAAGAATGGGAATGGCTGCTGCTCATGGAATTCTAGTATTTCCTACAAGACATCCCTCCTATGCCATTCTTTTCCTTATAGGCTGTGTTGTGCAATTTGTATATGGAAGATGCTTTTATTCTATCTCCTTACAACCAACACTGGCCAAAGGATTTAGTTTTGGTGGAAAGTTATCTCCTTTGCAGGTGTCAGTGATTAGCAGAGAAGGAATCACTCAATGTTTGTAGACACAGCCTTTCCCACTTTATGTGGAGATAAACTTCCTTAATGTATAGCTCTCTTAATGTGTGCATATAGCTTTAGACTGTAATTCTGTATAAATATTTAAATTAAATCAGTGGCAGCTTTCTCTAGTGACGAAATATAAATGAAACTTGCAAAGAAAACAAAAAACCCCCAACACTTTCACTGAACGCTACTGCAAACTACATAAGGTTTTTATGGAAATGTTTCACACCACTCCCCCTCTCATTTCCTCTTGTCATATAAATAATTCACCAGCAAAATCCTCATTCTGAACCAGAAATGAAAAAATTAAATAAACAGAAGATATAAAGATATGTATGGGCCCTGCACAAGGTATAATTTTGTTTTGTTTTGTTCAGGTCGGTAGGGAGTTGTTAGCAAGTCCTCCTGCCACACTGGGATGAGAGGGGGGATTGCAAAACCTGCAGACAGATAAAACTGCTGGAGAGGCTGGAATCTGATTTCCTTATCAGAGTCAGAAAGTTGGCTGATGCAAAGCAGAGTGCAAACACTCAACTATTGGGTTTTCAGCATGCAAAAAAGAAATGGTAATTGCACAGTGATGGCTCTGAGTTAGAGGTAAAATCTAAACTAAAAACTAAACCAGGTGAATAATTCAAATTTGACATATCTGCCAAGGTAGGGGAATGGCTCACGTTCTTCCTATTCAACAACACATAGTAGATTTTCCTCCATGCATATCATGCTCCAAAGATTTTTAAGTGAAAGAAACTTGTTATCTGAATAATCCAGTTTTAGCTCAGTGGAACAGAATTTGCAATTATAGAATGCTGCTGTAAACTTTGACACCACTCATGTAAATATCATTCATCCCAACGTGATCTGTAAGCTCAAAAAACATTTCCAAAAGCAGGATCTCAGCACTTTAGGTTGAATCCTGCATTGTGTGCTTGTTGAGCCTGCTGATCCTTTCAAGACTATTCTTCCAGGTGGGGAACACTTGAGCATCTTAGCATAGTTGGATAGTTTCTATCCAAGAGAAAAAGAGAAGGAGAATTGCAAACTGTTTCTCATTCTCATTATGAGGTTGCCTGGGTGCACATCCCATGGCACCTACACTGCTCTGTCAGCAGCCACTGTTTGCAAAGAGCGAAAGCCCCATCCCCACTAACTTGTACAAACATTGGTGTCAGCTCAGGGGAAAACCTACTGAGATTTATGAATACAATAAAATGTGTAGTCATATTAGAAATTCTTCCAAGAAAGCAATGATTTGCCAGCATTGAAAGTTCCAAGTCCTCTATTTAGCTCATCCTTCCCACACCACCTTTGTGGTACAGACAGAGCAGGTGAGCAGGGTTCCTCAGCTGCAGGATGCTGGTGCCTGCTCAGGAAGGACAGCTCTGTGCCCATCAATAGCAGATGGTGCCTGGGGAGCAGCAGAAGTATTTGGCAGCACTACCTGAGAACAGCCAGGATGCAGAGTGCTCCCATCACACTGCAGCTAGCCTGGCCAGCCCTGCTCTAGCTGCTCTTTGGGGACAAGGTCTCCAGGGCTCCAGGTCACTATATACCAGGCATTGAAATCTGGGGGTGACTCAGTGCTGCTTTCAGGAGAGCCTTGGTATGAAACCTGAGCACAGCTGTGCATGATAAGCTGCTACTGGATGATCATTAAAGGAAAGAGAATAGTTTTCAACCAGAGGGGATGCCAGCAGGAAGCTCCTCTCTCAGAAATAAAAGCCTGATGCATCCTGAGAGTTTACACTTGTGAAGGAAAACAAGGGAATGGACAACCAGTTCTCTTGATGTGATTCCAGTAAACTACAACACAAAACATATATGAACATAGTGGTTTTATCTATGTGCCAAAATATAATGTAAAATAGTGTCCTGTTTTTTTATGGCTTGAGGGCGTCCTAATTGCAGCTTTCCAGTATCTGAAGGGAGCCTAAAGTAAGATAGAAACAGACTGTTTACAAGAGCATGGAGTGAGAGGACAAGGAGGAGGGGATTCAAACTGAGATAAATGGAGAAAATGCTTCCCTGTGAGGATGGGGAGGCCATGGCACAGGGTGCCCAGAGAAGCTGTGGCTGTCCCAGCCCTGGAAGTGTCCAAGGCCAGGTGGGAGGGAGCTTGGAGCAACCTGGGATAGTGGAAGGTGTCCCTGCACCTGGAATGAGATGAGCTTTATGTCCCTTCCAACCCAAACCATTTCATGATTTCATGATTCTATGATACTTTCATGGTACATTTAGGGAAAGCGATGTCAGCAAAGGGTAACATCACAAGAGATTTGAGGGGGCATATTCTGCCCTTAGTACTTCCAGACAACTCTATTTACATCAATACCATTGCAAAAATGTAACTCTGGGTAGAATTGTATCTGCAATTTATAAATGATGGTGTGCTGAAGTCTGCAGCTGTGTTGAGCTGATATTTAGCTGCTCTATTGTGAGCCTCTGACTCTGATATGAGTAACTACACCAATGACAGAATTCACAAGCAGTGTAAACCTCAGGAGAGCTGCAAATGGATTTTCTTGTTTGACTTTTTAAAAAAATCATTCCAATCTCTTTTATTTGCAACAAAGGATTTTCTGGGAGAAGGAATGGACCTAGGTATTTGTTGGTTTGGGTTTTCAAGCAGCCTGTTGCAGGGTAGTTAAACTTACCTCACACTAACAAGTTCTGTTTGTGAAGAGACGATGTGAATAAGTTTGTGGCAGAAACAAAGTAAAACCATTATAAAGAAGATTTTGGATATTGCAGATTTTTTCCAGAATTTCTGGAGATAGAGTCCCACCTTCCTTCTCCAGGCTGATGGGAACAGAGTACACTCTGCAATTCTGACTGGTACAGTTACAGTTCAGTCCCATACCCTGACTGGGATCGTTAGCTAATTCTATACATGGAGAGGGAAAATATAGGACATGTCTAAAGTGCAGACAATTGTGTGCTGAGCATCCTTTGTTCTTGTCTGGCTGCATAATGACCCAGCTGTGATGGGGATGTTTCTGTGGTTCCCAGGCTCTCCCCCATCAGCCCTTCCAGGGGAATGGAGCCAGCCTGGCTGTGCCATGCCAGGGCAGGAACAGAGCTGATGCCACAGCTCCCTGTGCCTAAAGGAGTCTGTGGTCCCAACCTGCCTGTACTGGGTCAGAGAAGGAAAAGCTGCCTTACATTGAGATAAAGCATATTCCTGTCACAGGAAAAGCTTTTTAAAATCCAAGGCAAGGTGTCTCACATTCATTCAATTGAGCTTCAGAGAGGAAAGACTGAATGAAAGGGGAAATTCAGGGTTACCTGATTGACATTAGCACATCTTCAAGATCAGTGGAAAGAACAATGAATCTGTTTGGAAACTCTTCTTTAACATCAGTATGGAAAAACCCACAAAGGTAGGGCTTTTTTTTTTTGCCTCAAACAACGCAGTGTTTCTAGGTCAGAGTTGCAGCTTCACTGATTAACCAAGATGCAGAGAATTCAGGACTAATCAAGTTCTACTGAAGGGAAAAGCAATGTCTGAACTGAGGACTGAAAACTACAGATCAAATAAAACTAAGTAAGGTTCCTCTTTTTCACCAGTGAATTTAAATTTGGGTCCAAACTGCAGAACTGTAATTCTGAGTACAGAATTTTGAAAACAAAGATGTAGGGAAAAACATATTTTGAAATTTCCTTATAATGAATCCAGAAATCCTGATTGTATCTTGCAGGGCAGCATAAACTCTCATGTTGCTAACCCAAAATCAAGGGATTACTCGGCACTATTATGGTGTAACAAACAGAATAGGTTAATAGCTGTCATTGCCATTTCTAAATCGAGAACTGCATCATTATGCATTGTTTGAGCTGCCAGCATCACATCCCTATTACAGCACTCCTGTAACCTCACACAATAACATCAGTGATGTCTTGCAAGATATTTTGATTTTTGCAGACCTAAGGAGACTTCAGTAAAGGCAGTGCTTAGGTTAGATATGCAAAAAGAGAGCAAAACCAAAAATGTTTTTCTTCTTCATTCTAATTTAATGTTGTTTCCTGCACAATTCTTGCAACTTTTCTGACACATGAGAAATGCCTGGAGGAGGCCAGTCTGTCAGCAAAACAGCCAGAGAGAAATTTATTTATTGAAAAGAACAGAGGTGCAGTTAAAAAAGAAAATAAAAAAATACTCCCCTTTGAGAGGAGATGGAAAAGCAGGTATAGATTAACAAGCCCTTTTTGATCTTTCCTCCTTACTTAAAAAAAAGTCTTAAAGAAGTCAGACTTGCAACACTCAGAACAGAACTGAAAATTGCCTTCCAGTGTCTCCCCAAGCTTCCTGCAATATAATACATGCTTGCTTAGGGACTATTTCCCATGTCTCCCCTGTGTAAGACAGCAGTTCCCACTCACAACTGGTGACAGTCACTGGCGATCTGTGAGATTTAGATTAACTCCAGTTTCAAGCGTGGGGTTTGATCCCTGTGTCAGACACCACCCCATCACTGCCCTTAATAATGGCTGTTCTGGCTTTTCAGTCCCTTGAAAATATTTTTGAAAGACTGAAATTCTTCTCTTCTGTCTAACTGTACTGGCAGGCTTTTTTTCCCTATAAAACAGGTGAAAGAATTGCAGAACAGATATGATACGGATGCTAAAATTATTGTACAGGGCAGTAAAATGTTATGACCAAAATCACATCTCCTTTCTTCAGCTAAGGCACTCTAAAATAAGCTTGGACAACAAACCCATTCTACTAAAGGAAAACCATGACACATTGTAATGCAAAGCATATTTATAATATAGTTGTATTTAAATCCATGAGTTAGCTATTGGCATTTTCCTGTGAGTGCCACTGTCTCACTTGGAACTGCACATATTGACAACAGTGTAATTTTATCTACAGCCTGTTTGGAACATGGGCAGCTTTGTTGCAGGGAAATGCATTCTCATATATTCCTTTTCTCAATCTATCTTTCTCAGTCATTCACACCATATAAATGCTTTTGGTTTCACACGTATCTCTTGCAGCATACTAATTAAAGATTTCAAAAGGCTTTATCCATGGTTAAGTGATGATAAAATTTTAATGATTTAATTAGCAAGCTCCAAGAAAAAAATAATAATGAACAGAGATGGGTGCTTTTAGTGGCTCTTGAGCTCATGTTACATTAGAAGCACAGGAAGATGCAACATTCAACACCACTTATACACCCAGCAACAGAAAGCATGGTCCATACCATGCTGGAAGGGAAGTGTGGAACACAAGGCAAGTGACTTATGCCAGTTCTCAGCTTCATAAGTGAAGGGCACTCCCTCAAGGAAAGAGTGCAACCTTATGGAGGGGAAAACAAATCTATTTTCTGAAAGCAGCTGGGAAAAAAAATAGATATTAGTTTCAGAAGATGCACTGAAAACTGGTTCACTTTTAGTATTTCCTCATGACTTTGTGTTTCTCTTGTCAGTTGGCCCTTTTCTCTCCACTGTGTTTAGGGTTTGGTAAAGCTAAAATTTTGTTGTTCTGTATTATAGGTTAGAGAATAAAGAGCTAATTGCTCTGTGTCAATAACTTTCTATTCCAATTTTGAATGTATTATTTTGCTTTTCCTCTCGACCAAGATTAGCCTATTATGAAAATCACTACCCAGACACCACATATCAGTGACAGAGAGCACAATAGCAGGCAGTTTGAGCCTGCCTCTGGGATGCAGCCATTCTAATCCCACCACTTGGCTCTTCCCTCCCAAATGTGATGAAGTTGGTTACAATATTCTGTTCCATATAGACCATGATGAGCCCTATGCTCTAATTCACATACTGAATATCAAAAGGAGATTAAAGGTAGCTGGGATTGTTCCCTCATTATAAAGCATCACTCATTCAAAGAAGTTAAACGCATCAATAGGCAGCTGCTCCCTCAGCACAGTTCAGAGGGATCAGCAGCACATGGAGCCCTGCTTTAAGAATTAGAGGCGAGGACAGAGCAGAAGGAGGGCTCAGAAAACACACATTTAGCTGCAATTAGAATTGCAGCCCATTGTAACATAATCATTGTTTTAGTTCACAAAATTTGCGGTTGGCAGCGATCTCACTCTGTCAGCCATCACTGAGCCTGCTCTGCAAAGAGCAAGAGCTGTGCTCAGTATCAGCTCTTGGCAGAAGTGGTCACCATGCAGTCACTCAAAGCAAAGTGATATCTATATTCTCATCTCATTATCATTATTCTTCTCAGCCAGGATCCCCAGTAAGAAGATGGAGCTGGCCAAGTTTTGCAGAAGGCTCTGTGCACTGGATAATAAAGCTGTGAAAACTATGTGCAAAAGGAGGGCATGACACAAATGTGCCCTGCAGAGGGAAGACAACCGCTAAGGGATGTAGTGAAGAAACTGAGGAACTGATTCCAGCCATGGAAACCCAAGAGTTTTGGTAGTATATAGTGCTTATTCTATGTTGTGGTTCTTATAAACTCAGAATATGGTCTCTGCTCAAGCCTTTAATCTGCAAATCCCCTGGAGCAAGGATTTATTTTTGTGTTAGTCAACCTCTTGTAAATCACAGCGTACAGCTAACAACACTATCAATGACTGCAACAAAAGAGTGCTAATATGGGTGGCAGAGGCACTGGGAGAGAAAAGTTGCAGGGAGCAACTGTACAACTGGTGTGGATATAAAGAAGCACTTGAGGTCAGCTTCAGATGTTCACATTAAAATTAAGGCTTGTTTTTCAGTGCTTAGTTAAGAAACAAATTATGTGAGCTGTACACATGAAAGTCACACTCACTGGACATCTTTATGCTGCTCATTTGTGCACAATATGCTTCTCATACTATTTGACTTTTTTCCTGTAAATCTGACTAACCACAGATGACCTGTACTGCTGTAAAACACTCAAAGTTAAATTGG